>NC_056631.2:144683042-145365542 GCF_002870075.4 Lactuca sativa
TTTCATTCTGTATGTTCTAATATTAAAAACTGTGTTTATCAAATAGTTCGAATTAAGAAGTAGCTTTCAGACTAGTCACAGATTTCATGACAAAATGATACAATCTAAATTATATTTTATAATCTACGAATACGAATACGATAGTACAATTGGAAATAGAACGAATACGAACTATAACTAGGAATAGAACGAATACGAAAGTACAATTGGAAACAGAACGAATACGAACTATAACTAGTAATAGAACGAATACGATAGTACAATTGGAAACAGAACGAATACGAGACTATAACTAGGAACATAACGAATACGAAACTATAATTAGGAATACAACGAATAAGGATACTAAAGTAATCATGCGAATACGAATGTGAATACGAATACGAATATGAATACGAATAGTAATAGGAGTAGGATTAGGGAAACGAATACGACTGCAAATACGAATACGAATACGAGTACGAATATGAATATGAATACGAATAGTAATAGGAGTAGGATTAGGGAAACGAATATGACTGCGAATATGAATACGAATACGAATAGTGTTAGGAGTAGGATTATGGATAGGAATACGACTGCGAATACAAATACGAATACGAATATGAATAGTGTTAGGAGTATGATTATGGATAGGAATACGACTGCGAATACGAATACGAATACGAATACGATAAGTATATGAATATGATTAAGAATAGGAATACGAATACGAAGACACGTATCTAGGTACACTCCAGTGTAACACAATATCAGAATACCTAGTTAATACAATAGGTACGAATGGAAATCAATCATTACATCATAATTCAATAACTAAACTTACTTTTAGGAAAGTATGGGACTTTCCTGGGGAACGTTACATAACTAGAAAAGTGTAATAAACCAGATAACTTTATATCTTTCACAATTGGTAACATACAATCAGGAAAGTATGGGACTTTTCTGGGATCATAGTTAAACATAACCAGAACCGTGTAACGTAACAATTAATCAAATATTACTATTAAGAAAATATGGGATTTTCTTGGATAACAAACTTTTCGGTAAACCAAAGGAAACTCGTACATTTTCACAAAACAAACATCTTATGAACTCACCAACTTTATGCTGATTTTCAAATTGCTTGTATTCTCAGGTCAACATTAGACAGGTACCTAGCGATCCTTTTGGAGAAGACGGAGCGTACAGAAGACTCGTCTCTACTTTTGTTCATATATACTATGTATTACGAATGTACAACTTTACTTTTGAACAAATGTAAACTTTTATATGTAATGTAATGGTTGATTACTTTGCTTACTATGTGCATTGGATTTGATACTCAACGTAGAGTCCACCCCGGAAATGTTTCCGCCCTCGGTTTTCGGGGTGTGACAAAGACTGTCATGAATTGGGTTTGTAGATTTGTCTAAGGTGCATTAGAAATAGCAATGGTTGCTGCAACATTCATGAGTACTCATAAAGTCCGAGTATTGGATTAAACCCATGGTCATTTGTATCACTTCATGGAATTTATCTCGAGTAATCGTGAGACGGTAATATCATGTAAATCTTCAAACCTAGAGATATGAGTTGTTGACTATGAGTTGTTTATCCATTGATTGTACGAAAACACATCAGTAACTTGATGTCATAAAACGTGCTTTTGTGCATAATACAACAAGTAGTTAGTATAAGCATATGAGTCGAAGTTTATATGTTCCTTATAGGAATAGAAGCGATATCTAGGCCCCTCGATGATTTGGTTTTGACTTATGTGTTGGGCCCGGTCAGAACCTAATTGATGTGTTCAATTTAGTTCTATGTCAAACAAATCAGAGATCGAGAAACATACTGTTGGACGATAAGTATGACATTATTCCATGTATTTGTTCCGCTGATATCTTGAGAATAGAGGATTATATGATCACTTATCTAAAATGGCGCTTTGTAGTTCAATAGAGTTTTAAAGAGCTACGATTGTTGGTTGGTTCCTGAAGTTATACTTGCAACTATAGTTATCAGACTTATCCAAGTGTGAGACTATCAAATAAGGTGTCTAAATCCGTAACTATATTTGGTATGAACTTGACCCGACCCGGCATGGTCCATTTGGGTTGCACTTCACCTAACAATTTGTATGGATATATCTTTGAGAATAAGATATTTATGATGTATTAATATATTACAAGTTATAATATATTAATATGAAATCATATTATTTAATTAGTATTGATCAAGAATTAATCTGGAATTAATTCAGTGATCAAAAGGGGCTAATTAAATATGGACTCTTGTATATATGGATTGGGCTAATATTTATTTAGGATGGGCTAAGAGTGTATGGAAGTCCATGGATAGTCCATGGAGCTTTTAACCCATGGATCCTATGTAAATGAAAAGTCATGGGTATTAGGGTTTACATGCATGTAACCCTAATCATCCATACTATATAAAGATGTCCTTGGCACTTGAAATGGAACTAGGTGTGCATGAGAACAACGGTGGGCCGATTTCTAGAGTGCATCATATTCTCTCAAAACTTCCAACTTGTTTATGGTGATTTGTGATTCCACATGAGGCATCCACGTTATTAGTGCTAGGCTCAAAAGACTCCAAGCAATCAACCACAAGTAAAGGTATGTTACTCTACTAAAGTTTTATATTACAAGTACCCCATAACATTCTAGTTAGGTTAAGAGCCTTGGAAAATCAAATTTTCATGTATATTAGAGAAAACATAGATCCAAGGTTTCTAGGGTTGCATGTACATCATAGGAGTGTTAGAATGCTCAAAACCCATCAATGAAAACCATTTCCCAGGAATAACGTACAGCAGAGGACAAACTCGGAGATGAACCTTCTAGAGATGAACAAAACATTGCTTCCTTCAACTCCAAAACCAAGATATTGCTGGTAAAAATTTTGAAACCCGGTACTTACCTGACACCCACACAAATATAACCAAACCAAACAACAGCCACACGAACCTGATATGCCATCAAGACTAAAATCATCCTTTATTCTTGAAGCCTCCAACAGATATCCTTGGCATATATATTCCTCAAATCATACTGAAATGAAAACCTTGCACATAAACACCCATGATTCCCAACGCGAGTTCCCACCAAGAACCAACTCGGTACTTAACCTATTACTCGAGATCCAAGGACCAACACTTACATTTTACTTGAAAATTTCTAATTATGGTAAGCCCTTACTAAACCTGGATATAAAGATTTTCCCCCAACCATCGCTGAGACTACTAGTATCACACCTGATTCAGACACTAGGTTTACAAGAACCCAAAAGACAAGGATAACCTAACCCAAGCATCCCTTTGTGCCACTTTATGTCTACACACTCAATCATTAAACCCAAGATTCAAAACCCTGAACTTACGATCTCTACCAGATCCCACCTGAATTGCCGTGAACACATGGTCTCGCCTACGGGTCGCACCCGAACTAGAGCTACACAGACCCGACTCTGCCACGGACCCCAATGGTCCTCAACCTGAAACAGAGAAACGATCACCAACAATCCTGCCAGGCATGCTCGAGGCACAAACTGACCCCCCTTTATACTCACGACCAGCTCAACATTGGTTTACCTCTAGCTGGAAAATGCTACGATCCCAATGCAGTCTGACAACACTTTTAACCACCCATGATCTATTGACTGACGCACAAATCAACCCAGTCTCACCATCTACCATAACAAACAAATCACATGCACAAACACTCATGCCTGGACCAATTAGCCTCGGGCTGGAATACCAGGCATGTTTGCAATGGGCCCAGTCATCCTGGGGATGGAATACCCTCAAATCAAAAGCATGTTTGGTCCAATCAACCATCGGGTTGGAATACCAAACATGTCTGGTCTTTATTCGAATAGCCCAAAGCCTTTGCTAAACCACAATAGACAGCGAGGTTTTACCATAACCTTCAACTTGGAATCCATCCACAAGACTGCTATCCATCATAACGGAAACGCCGACCAGTTGTTGGAAGTTTCTTGAACTTTCAAGTACACAACTTCAATCCAACAACCACTTGTGTCGCTTCCCTCTTGACTAGGATGTGAGACTTGCCCTAATTCCATACCTGGGTTAACTCCCGAAGATTGTGATCAATTCTCCCTCACTTGGAGTCGCTGAAGCTCTCCGATCCCATGATATTTGTTGGATTCTTAATCCATATTATCATCAAGAACCGACTATGACTTGCACTTACCAATAACAACTCTCCATTACTAGTTGATCTCGATGGCTTTACCGCTCCATTACTAGCCGATCTAGATGATTGTCCAACACCTGAATTTCCGAAGAATACTCCCTGAAAACTTTGCAAGTCCGATAATCTCAATAACTTCTCAGGAAACTACACCAAATCCTTAAGCCACTAATGCTGGTGACTAAAACCATAACTATTGCTCTGAATTTGCGAATGTTTAACCTAACTCCTCATCTTCAACTAAATCTGAGAATTCTAACCATATACCACCCTTGGTGATAACAAAACTTCCCTTGCACTTCCAATGACCTAACTACCCATCCGACGGACACCACCATATCCTTGCTACCGCTCCTTCCCTAGCAGCGATAGTGGTTGAAGCCAAAGGTTCTCTCATGGATAGCTGTAGGTCCTACTTAAACGAATGCTATCATGCCCGAACTCTAGATTCCCTGAAGGACTAATACTGTTACTTGGCCATAACTCTTCTAGTCCATACCTCTGAATAGGATCCACCAAAGGAACTGAAACAAATCCACTGGGCAACTGAATCCCACCCAGCAAGATACGACCCACCAATGACTCTTCGCACACGAAATGGCATATGAAGATCCACCATACATAAATCAGGAAAAACAGATAACTAACCCGAAGATACCACTTACCCATACCCAACAAGATTCTAAGGTAGATACAATGCCAATCAAGAACAATTTAACCACAATATCACTACAAAAATGGTGGATCAAATTACATACTAGAGATATCTTGCGGCTCGAATTTGACCTCCCGAGGAACGATGAGCGTTGGAACCTGGACTCCCTCCGTCCCCAAAGCAGGACAGCAGGACCGAAAATGACCCGGTTGGCGACAATGAAAGCATATTTGATCCTTTTTACAATCCCGTTGCACATTCCTTCTTTCGCCACACTTGCAACACTTGAACTTGTGACAAGTAAATTCGTGAGTTCCCTCACACTTGCCACATACCTCCTGATTCTCCTGACTCCCAATATCCAAGCTAGTAGCCTCAATCTCCTCGTTCTCTACTAAGTGATCCCTTTTCCTCTTCCCTAATTGTGTCCCCAACCAGATCTCCCCCAACATCCATCCCATTAGCGGCACCTGCCACAGACTGCAAAGTTGTAGTTTGCTACTCGATCCTGACAATAACCCTGCCAGTGATCCGATCTACTACACTAGACAATTCTTCTTGCAAAATATGAAAAATCTCCACAGCAATCACCTCTCGCATCTGATCAACAGACAACAATGGCCTATCCTAGCCACTAGCTCCCGATCCTGATCCGGATCCCACCTCAAATCGTCTCGTCATCACCATGCCGAACATAACCAGGGAGATATCAGATGAAACACATATCATACCAGGGGAGCTAACTCCTAACAAAGCCCTAGGGGTTGTGACTTCCCTGACACGCGTATGCGTCATGTACTTTCAGTAATACGGGCCCATATTACCTTCCAAACTTACCCATATTTGTTTCAAGGATCATCACAACAACCTTAACAATACATACTAGCATGCGCACATACAAAACCCTCACATCCTAGAGGAAGACTACACATCTCGAGACTGGCCAGCTGACTCCACACAACTCACCCTACAACTAACTGCCACACGAGCCTTCATGGGTGCCACATAACTATTGCATGAATACAATCACATGCCGCACGACTTAAACAATATTAGACTAAAAGATTCAATCCTACAACGGTTGGACTTGGACAAGAGTTGCGCAACATGACCAAATCCCTTATCCTAAGATTATTTAATCCATGTAGCATGTCACTTAGCGTATTCACTCAATAGTAAGTTCATATGTGAAAGAGTCATACAAAAATCAATCAGGTACTCTACAAGAGATAAAGCATCATATATCAGGCAATTCTATCATGTAGTTCCTGAAGATCCCTATCCTGTTACTAACACGCCGTTCTAACATATCATAACATAATCTCAATTAACTATGTGGTAATTTGGGGTCTACTTACTAGCTCCGGTTGATCGTACATACCACATCATCCTGGGTTATTTTGAAAACCATTTGGAAATTGTTTTAAAAATATTTTTCCTTAGTTTGAGAATGGATTCACACGAGTGTTCCTCCAATTCACTCGAACCAAGGCTCAGATACTAACTTGTAACATCCATAAAACTCATGAAAATTTTAAACTTTTAAGACCAATCCACAAGTCATCATTGTTTAAAAAATAGTTTTCAAAACATGTTTAATATCAGAGTTCTCGCGAAATCATAAAACAAAACACGAGGAGGTGCTTGATCACACCTTCTCCTTCTCGCAATCATCTTAGGTACCTGAAACATAACCCAATTGTAAGCCCAAAGCTTAGTGAGTTCCCCCAAAATACCAACACAACATATAATCATAAGTATAACCACAAACAGAATGCATACAGAGCCTTCAGCATGATTGGAACGCGCCACTGGCCTACAGTTTACCTAGTACACTCATAGAACCAACAGTATGACTAGCACGCCACACCCGGACTTCAGCCTATCTGGAATGTTCTTCGGGCCTTCGGCCTGACTGGTACGTCCCATTGGCCTTCAGTCTATCCGAGACGCCCTGGGTCTGTTGGCCCTTAACACAAAGCATGTTCGCCTCAACCCAACCACACATAAAATGTGTCGACACACATGTATAACAGACAAGCATACAAATAACCAACCAACAAACAGAAAGCTTTTACAGATCACTAAGCATAGCATCATCCTGTCTACTAGGATACGGATCTAACAGATCACTACATCATACGATAAACCAAGATAACAATCCAAAGGGGCTGGCCTTGGTGCCTTCGACCCGAAAGTACAGTGAGGAAAACTCACCTTGCATTGTCGAATCTCACAATAGAATCTATAGTCGCTGCCTCGCGAAAATCCCCGCGCTACAAATCACCATAATAATCATCCGTTAATAGTCGGATATGGTCCATATTAATTGCCCAAATTGGAGGTAAAAGACTTTTTTACCCTCTACTCAGCATGACCCAAACCTAGGTCAAAACCAATAAACCAAAGGTCCAAAGATCCAAATAAACACTCAAGGCCCATACATGACCCAATTTTCTAAATTGAGCCCAAAACCTTACATGAAACCCTAAGGCCCACTAATTTTCTTTACTCCAAACTCTTGCATTCAGGTGGCCCAACAAATCCCCAAGCTATAAGGCCCAAAGAATAGCCCAAATATGAGTCCCAAACACGTGAAGCCCACCAGACTGAGTATGCAGGGCGTACTCAGCACGTACACGCATCGTACTTGCTTGATGGCTTATACACTGTGCGTACCTGCTTGTACGTCCAACATACTCACCCATTCAACCCAAAACTTGATTTCATCACTTAATCCCTTATAACATTGCCTAAAACTTAGATCTGACTTCCTTGAGTTGGATTATCACGTAAAGTTGCTAACTTTATGTTCATTCATGGCTAAATGAAGCTCTTATGCTTAAAGGGGACTTAACAAGTGACTTAATGCATGAATATGACCAAAAATCCCATCAAGCATACACCTTTATGCTCTAGGAGTCCACCACAATTTCAGAGCCAAAAGAACATGCCATATAAATGTCTTAACTCTTTAATTAACCCAAAATGGACCAAAAGCATAACAAAACAAACTATGAGGAGATCTAAACATCTACAAGCCAAGGTATGAACTTGATACCTCAAAGAGATTACAACAAGTGAGATGATTCTGGATCTATGACCTTCCTTCCAAGCAAGGTACCTACAATCATCAAAGCTTCCTTCACAATGAGCAAAACACCCACTAAAATCCTCCCAAGGGCTCATGAACACCACCAAGAAAGCTTAAGGGACGATTTAGGGTTTTAGGAGCACTACAAATAAAACTAAATTTAGTGGCAAAATATTGTTGTGCCACTATAATATGTGGTTTAGTGGCATATATTTTATTGTGACACTATACATTTTTAGAATCAGGTTTTTGATTCCCTCTTGTTTTCCTACTTTTACATCTAAAATTTTAAATATAGCAAAATGAAAGCAGGTCCCAAAAATTTGATTATCTTTCAAAAAAGATTTAAATAGCAAAATGTTTTTGGGAAAACTAATCGATAATCTCTCCTACTTCATCCCTATTCTGCCCTTCACCCTCGTCGCTTACCCCTATCAGGTTGTCTCCATCACCTACTTTTTGGCAGCCCTCGTCGTTTTCAAGTCACTGTCGGTCCTTTCTACCTAGCTGTCGCCTACAATGTTGGTGACCATGTTGGACGAAGCCACAATAAGATTTGGGATATGCCATTCATCACCTTCAACGAAATCTGTTTTACAATCTCATTCGTGTTTAGCTTCACTCATCTTCTCTCAAGTCTTTTAGCATATTAGAATGTATGAAAGATTTTATCATGTTATAAATTACTTGATTGGACTGACTATGTGTGTCTTTTGATAGGGTTTTAATGAAATCGATAATTAGGTAAAAATCAAACAAGGATTAGATGTAAATTACTCGACATGTGACTAATAAATGTATATATGTGTGTTTGTTTTCTTCCATGTTTTTTTGAACTTGAAATTTTAGGATTTTAAATGTTGTTTTCAAACAAAGGTAACATTGGCAGAATACCAAAAGAGGTTAGTTTTTCACTAGTTTACCCCTTTCTACTCAGTTTGAAACTCAATATATGTGTTCCGAGACACTAACTAGCACAAGTACTAGGTTTGTATGCTTTTCAATCGAGGAAAAATTGTCTTATTGATTAATAATTTATAGATAACTAGAGCTCTGATTTAGGTATGGACTTTCCCTGAACTAGCTAAGAGTAGAGTCCTCTAAAATTTGAGTATGATAATGCAACATTAATCATCTGAAATTTATATAAAATAGAAAGAGAGACATAAAATTTTCAATTCGGCGAGAAGAACAAGATAAAAGGTATATTCAAGTTGCATTTTCATGCAACACATGTAATGTATTTCTCAAATAAGAACCGTAATGTGTTTACCATGGCACGCCTTTTAAAACGATGGTATGATTCATATTTGCCTAATGGCCTCTGGTTTAGGTTTTATAATTAAATAGGCCTAAAGGGCTAAAACGATCATGGGTATTGGGCAATCGGCCCAAAATTTTGTTCAAATATATGGACCTGTTAGAAAAATCAAAATTCGACGACGTCGTGTCGCTTTTCATCTGGCTTTTGTCCGACTGCAGTGATTAATAGTTTTATTCATGATATTTGTATCTCATACTGAAAAGATTTGCCATTGTTTGTTAAATTGACTAAGAGAGAAACTTTCAATGCTCTTGTGTGTGCTTCTAGAATGAAATTGAAAACTTGCAAGTTTAAAATATGTTTTTTTTTTTTAATTTTGTTCCATTATTTTCCATTTTATTCACAAATATATGGAAAGGAAGTCAAAATTATATGAGAATTAGTAAGATTTAATGGTATCTTCTTCACTACCAAATGCTTAATATGGTCATTTGTGTATGCATATACAATTAACATCGTTAGAAGGAGATTAGTTGATGATAGGTTGTTGGAAAAGTGACATCAAGATTAGAAAAATCTGAAGTTGAACATGGAAATTTTTATTGGGAAAAGCCACCTTATGCAAATTTTACAACTACTTTGCATCTTTTGATAGGTAAATTGGATTTAAAATAGTTAAAGTTTCCTAGCTATTTATTTAACATCTTTGAAGATTATATTAGAGTACACTACTATAATTAGAATCTTATTCACGTAACAGCTACACGTATATGTGGACAATCAGAGATGGGTTTGAATACCAATGTGTTGAATATGGGTTATCATAAGTCTTAGGGCCTTTGGAGAAGATAGATCTAGACCCATTTAGGTACAAAGGATGGAATTGAGGTGATCAGGGAGTTTGGATTGTGCCTTAGAGCCAAGAGGTAAATCGGTAAAGTGGCAGTTCGAGCTCTTTATGAATATTTGATTTTTGTTCGGAAGGTTTTGAGGTGAGGATAAGTTGATAGATGTTTAGAGCTTCTCTCCACTTTTTCGTGGATATAAAGAACGTCAAAAACGGAGTTGAAACGAAGAAGTTATGGCCATTTGAAGTTGGAGTAGTTTGGGTGGTTGATCGTTGACTTATTGACCGAGCTCATTTAAGGCTCACGGCGTGAAAAAGGAGTGCTCAAGAACTGAGAAGCGCCTGATGCACTAAAACCCTAATTTTCGGGTATTTAAAGGTATGAGATGATTAGGGTTGCTCCTCCTAAACCTCTTTCACTCCCAAGACCTGTGGAAACCCTAATCTCAACCCCCATTAAATTCTTGGTCATTTTGGTGTTATTCAAGAGATTTTGGAGGCTTTGAAGCTCATTAAGGAGAAGAAGATCATTAGTGGTGCATTTGTTGACATCTTGGTTGCTTCATCAGATAGTTGAGGAGCTTTTTGGACCTTTGTAAATCCTCAAGCTCATGCCTTTCCTTTCCTTGCTTGCAAGATCTATGTTTCCATGCATTTTATGGCTTGTATTGTTGGTTAGCATGCTTGGAATCCATAAAGGTTGCAAATTTATGGAATACGATGGCATCTTAAGTCTTATATGTTCTGGATTTGGAATTTGGTCATGGTTTTGGACTCCAAGTTTGAGTCTTGGCCCTTTTTCCTTCATTTTGACCAAGTTGGTGTTTAAGTCATGTATTGGACATATGTGACTGAAAAGCTTCGCTTTTTATGGTCCTTGGGGTCAATGAAGACCCTCTAGACTGTCCCATGTTAAGGCATAATGGATTAGGAGCTTAATGCTCATTTTTGGTCAGTTCTGTACTCACGACGTATGGAATGTGTAACATCCCGAACTTCGCAGGTATATTTCGAACCCCTCCTCTTTTATAAGTTGCCATTTGTAGTCCCTGGAGTTGGTTGAGTTGGGCCATGAGAAGTATAAGGACTAAAGTTGCAACTTTATGTCAGGAAGGAGTACACTGAGCGTACTAGGCACGCCCTAGTACGCTGGGCGTACACTCATGTACGTTGGGCGTACTCATGTCAGGTGAAAACCCTAATATTTAGGGTTGGGAACTATATAAACATCCTTATAGCTAATTTCCTCTGATTATCCTCAGCCTCCATATCCCATAAACTGTTCCAAACCTTATTTTTGTGTGTGAGTGTGAGTTAGTGTGCATTTTGAACCTTTGAAGGTGAATTCATTGCACCAAGGAGTTAGAGAAGGAGAACAAGGCTATAGATCTGAAGTTGTGTTGTGCCCTAGAAGCTCCAGAAGGTAAAAAGCTTGGAACTTTATGCTTGTGTGTTATAAATCTAGTCATTTTAACTTTATGGAAGCATTCGTGTCCCAAAAGTCCCAAAATGGTGCATGTGATGACTTGGACGAAATGGGTTGTCCTTTCAGACCTTAGAAGAGGTCCTAAGTGATAAAAATGAGGTCCAAATAGCTAGATTTGTCTCATGCATGAAGTAGGAAGGTCTTAATGGATTAAGACCATGTGTTAAGAACTTTCTAGACGTCCAAAGTGATAAAGTTCGAAACTTTATGGTTCAATGGCACATTTGGTCGATGGATCTGGAATTTGGGCTTAAGTGCTTAAGCCATTAAGCACTTATTAGGGTTTTGGTGAAACGCCGCATACGCCCAGCATAATTCCTGCACGCCCAGCGTACGGGGTCAACCACCCCGATGGCGGTCAACATAGGGCAGGCGTACGCCAAGCATACCGGAGGAGTACGCCCCGTGTACGTCCTCAGTTTGGACTTTTGACTTGTTGGCTTCTGGTTGGGCCGCTGTTAGACTATTTGGACTTGGGCCTTGTTGGGTCCTGAATATTTGAAGTAGGGCCAATTATGATAAGCGGTCCTATGGTAAGGATGAATTAGGAGGTTAGGCCCAATTAGGAAAATTGGGCCATTGTTGGGCTTGTGCATATGGACTTGGGTTAGTGGATTCATATTAAATGGACAATATGGACCCTTTGGCAATTTTGGAGATCCCACTTATTAATTTAGTATTCATCATTTTAGGCAATCAAGGTGGTCAGTGAAATTGCAGCGGGAGCCTCTCAATTCAGTTCTGCACTACTTACTAGGTGAGTTATTCTCACTATATCAACAGTGTCTAAGACACCAATGCCAGCCCTTCGGATTGTATCCGGGTTTATTGCATGTTATGCGTATTGATTAGCACTCTGGTAGTTAGGTTGATGGTCTGCTTAGTGGCATGTTATGTTGGTATCCTGGTCATAGGATGTTGTTTTGCTAATTGATTTATTAGAATGGTCATTTGTGATATTTATATGCTAGCATATGTTATTTATGTGCACATGATTGTCGTCTGGTGGTTGGGTTGAGACGGTCCTGCTTCATGTTGTAGGCTAACATACCTAGGGCGGTCTGGATAGGTTGTAGGCCTTTCGAGGCAGTCCGGTCATGTTGAAGGCCTGGTGAGCGGTTCGGATTGGCTGTAGGACCTGCAAGGCGGTCCAGTCATGCCGAAGGCTCAGGAGCGGTCCAGATAGGTTGTAGGCCCTGCGAGGCAGTCCAGTCATGTTGAAGGCTCATTATACATGTTTTTTGTTATTATTTTGCTGGGTGGTGTATGTTGGTATTCTGGGGGTAACTCACTAAGCCTTCAAGCTTACATTTATTGATTTTGTTTCAGGTACTTCAAGTGACCATGGCAAGGCGAAGGCATGACATACACATCCTCACATTTTATGGTTTGGGATTTCTCGGAACTTTGATATGAAATCATTTTGAAAACAATTTGTGAACTATGTTGATGTTTGAATAAGTTTATTTAACCGGACTGGTTTTGAAAAGCTTAAATTTTTGGTAAATTTTTGGGTTGTTACAGAATGAAGCCTCACGGTGTGAGAATGTTTTGAGGAAGTTTTCAGACAGTAATCGCAACCTCACGAGGTGAGCATAAGGTGCTCACGACGAGAGCAGCCCATGAGCATGCTTTGGACTCTTTGATTGTGGTCTAGCTTGGTATGGGACATGTCCTTTGGTTTGGGTTGATAATGGACTAAGGATTGTAGAGTAATGGACTTCTGGTTAGGATTGCCTTGCTAGGTTTCACCTAATGGGCCTTGGATGATGAATTGGTCCTTAGTGGTCCCAATGTAGTTAGGCCTTGATTGGGCCGAATGGGCTTGGACCTTTGGGCCATCAGAAAAATCATTGGTTTAGAGAAGTAAATGGGCTTTAGGGGAAAGGCCCATGTAAGGGTTTGGGCCCAATTTGGAAAATTGGGCCATTGATGGGTTTTTATGGATTATATAGTTTTGGACCTTAGTTATGGTCTTGTTAGGCCAAGGGTAAAATGGTCATTTTACCTAAAGATTTAGATTATAGTTCATGGTTTAGAACATAGGTGCTAATTGGATATTGTGTTGGTAATTGTTAGTTTGGGAAAACCGTCAGGGCAGCAACTACGGAGTTCGGGCAACGAGCTTCAACATTCGAGGTGAGTCTCCTCACTGTGTGTATGGGTCTAAGGCAGCAATGATGGCCCATTTAGTTTATGTATGGTAGGAAGACCCGGGGGTTAGCCCTAGGCATTATGTATGAAAGACCAGGAGGCAGCTCTTGGCACACAATATGCTATTATATTGTATGCTAAGTAGCTAAGTAGAATAGATTGTATGCTAGTTGTCTTTGTGATTGATTGCGTGGAAGACCTAGAGGTGGCTCCTAGCACTTGTCTGTAAGACCCAGGGGGTGGCCTTTATTAGTGTTTTTCTTCATAGTTCAAGGACCAAGATATGATGTAGGCTTAGTTACACCATATTTTGAGTGTTATACACCCCCGAAGGGCACGAAATAGTGTTTTATAGAGTTGTTACATCACTCAACCTGATTAGGGTTTAGAATTTCTGAACATTTGAAACTTCCAAGTGATACTTTGCATTAAGATCTAGAGTTATACATTAGTCAGCATAGAGTAAGCCCTAGCATATAAGGACTAGTTGAGTTGACCAGTTTGACTCGTTGACTTTGTTTGACTTTGACTTGACCAGAAATTGATGTTTGTCACATCATTCTCCCTGTTAGAAGGAATTCCGTCCCAAAATTAGTATTTTGAGTGGGACTTCATGGATTAGGGAAAAGATGTGGGTATTTTTGTTTCATCTGATCTTCGCGCTCTCAGGTGTACTCAGGTCCTCGTTTGGCGTTCCAACGGACCTTTACAATGGAGATGCGACTTTGTTTTGTCCTTTTAATCTCCCGATCGATGATTTCTACTGGCTCTTCTACGAAGTGGAGACTCTCGTTGATTTTAATTTTGTCCAGAGGGATAACGAGAGTCTCATCGGACAAGCACTTGTTTAAGTTGGACACATGGAATGTAGGATGTACGTTATTGAGTTCCTGCGGTAACTAAAGCTTGTAAGCTACCGAGTCGATCCTGGCAAGGATCTCGAATGGTCCGATCTACCTTGGATTTAGTTTCCCACGTTTTCCAAAACGTATTAATCCCTTCCAGGATGAGACCTTCAAAAGGACCTGATCCCCAACCTGAAATTCCAAGGGCTTCCGTCTTTTATCCGCATAACTCTTTTGTCTGTCCCTTGAAGCTTTTAGGCGTTCTCAGATTTAGACAATCTTCTCGTTTGTTTATCTTATGATTTTCAGGCCAGTGAGAGTGCTGTTAGGAACTTGTCTTCTAGCTAGTTGCATGTCACCCACTTTAGCCCAGCATAGGGGTGATCTGCACTTGCGGCCATAGAGGGCTTCGAATGGAGCAACCTTGATGCTAGTGGGATAGCTGTTGTTGTACAAGAACTCGACTAGTGGTAAATGGGTATCCCATGCCTTACCAAAATCGATCACACAAGCTCTTAGCATATCTTCCAAGGTTTGAATGGTCCTCTCACTCTCACCGTCGGTTTGTAGGTGGTAGGCGGTGCTCATCTCTAGTCTCGTCCCTAGAGATTTTTGTAGTGACTGCCAGAACTGTGAGGTGAAGCTACTATCTCTGTCCGAGATAATGGATATTGGTAACCCATGCAGTCGTACTATCTCATGATGTATGTCCTAGTTAGTTTCTCCATCTTGTCCGTTTCTTTTATTGGTAGGAAGTGCGCGGATTTGGTTAACCTGTCGACGATCACCCAGATGGTGTCAAGTCCACCCGCTGTCTTGGGTAGCTTGGTTATGAAATTCATGGTTATCTACTCCCACTTCTACTCAGGTATTTCAGGTTGTTGTAACAATCTTGAAGGATTTTGGTACTCTATCTTGACTTTGGCGCAAGTCAGGCACTTGCCTACATAGACAATGATTTTGGCCTTCATGTTCGGCTACCAATACAGTTTCTTGAGGTCCAGATACATCTTGTGTGAACCGGGATCCACTGAGTATCGAATTTTATGAGCCTCGTTCATGAAAATGTCTCTGAATCCACCAAACTTCGGTGTTCAGATTCGATTCATGAAGTAACGAACTCCGTCACCCTTGACTTCAAGATTCTTATCCGTTACTCTTAAGGCTTCGCCAACCACGTTTTTGGTTTCAAGTCTTCCATTTGAGCTTCCTTGATTTGCATGGACAGGTGGGAATGGATCGTCATGGTTAAGGATTTCACTCGGCGACCCGAGTATTCCTTTTAACTGAGAGCATCCGCTATTACATTAGCTTTTCCCAGATGATAACGAATTTCACATTCGTAATCGCTCAATAGTTCAACCCTTTGTCTCTGTCTCATGTTAAGTTCTTTTTGGTTGAGAATGTGCTGAAATATCTTATGATCGGTGAAGATTGTGCATTTTGTGTCGTAGAGATAGTGCCTCCAGATCTTTAGGATGAAAACAATAGCTCCCAGTTCGAGGTCGTGCGTAGTGTAGTTGACCTCGTGTGTCTTGAGCTATCTCGAGGCGTATGCGATGAACTTTCCTCGTTGCATTAGAACACATCCAAGACCTTGGTTTGATGCGTCGTAGAAGACCACAAAGTCTTCCTTTCCTTCTGGCAAAGATAATATAGGTGCACTGCATAGGGCTTGTTTCAGTTTTTGGAATGCAACGTCTTGTTTTTCTTCCCAGCTAAAGGTTACACCCTTCTGAGTCAGGGTGGTAAGTGGTTTGGCAATCTTCGAGAAATTTTGTATGAATCTTCGGTAATATCCAGCAAGGCCCAAGAATTGTCAGATTTCCATTAGGGTTCTTGGAGCTGACCAATTCTCGATTGCCTTGATTTTGGAAGGGTCCACGTGTATCCCGTCTTTGCTAACCATGTGACCTAAGAAATCTACTTTTCGAATCCAAAATTCACACTTCGAGAATTTTGCGTATAACTTCTCTTCCCTTAGTGTTTCCAAGATCTATTGGAGGTGTTGAATATGTTCTTCTTTACTCTTTGAATAGATGAGTATATCATCTATGAACACGATCACAAATTTGTCCAGGAAAGAACGACATACTTTGTTCATTAAGTCCATGAACACTATCAGTGCATTTGTTAATCCGAAGGGCGTCACTACAAACTCGTAGTGACCATAACGAGTTTAGAACGCTGTCTTGGAAACATCTCCTTCCAAGACTCGCAACTGGTGATATTTGGATCTTAAATCGGTCTTTGATAAGTAGCTTGCTCCTTGGAGCTGGTCGAACAGATCGTCTATGTGCGGTAGGGGATATCGGTTCTTGATTGTGAGCTTTTTTAGTTCTAGGTAGTCGATGCACATGCGGAAAGATCCATCCTTTTTCTTTACGAACAGTACTAGTGCTCCCCAAGGTGAGAAGCTCGACCTGATGAATCCTTTGCTGAGTAGTTCGTTCAGTTGGCTGGATAATTCCTGCATCTCTACCAGTGCTAGACGGTACGGTGATTTTGCTACTGAGGTAGCTCCGGGAATCAACTAGATTCTGAACTGGACTTGACGTTCTGGTGGAACTCCAGGAAGATCTTCAGGGAAGACGCCGGGGAAGTTCCAAACTTCCAGAATGTCTTTGACGTTTTTCGCTTCCTGTTCCTTATCTACCACGTGGGATAGGAAGGCATGGTATTCCTTGCGCATATATTTTTGGGCTTTGACGAAAGAGATTCTTTGTAAATTGGTATTGGTTTTGTCACCATAAATGGCAAGAGTTTCTCCATTCGGCAGATTAAGGTGAGCGGCCCTTTCATGACAAAGTATATCGGCATGGTGAAGGCTTAACCAATACATACCGATGATGACATCAAAGCTTCTTATAGTGATTAGCATTAAATAGATTTGGAAAGAATGTTCATTTAGAGTTAGTTTGAAGCCTACGTATATATCGTTTGTGCTCTCTATTTTACCGTTTTCCATTTCTACTGTAAATATCTGATTGAGTGCTTGGGGGTGTTGTTTAAGTAAGTGTTTGAATTCATGGATCACGAAACTCCTCTCCACACCACAATCAAAGAGTATGTATGCATAAGTGTCATTGAGGAGAAACGTACCCGTAACCACCATGGGATCTGCTATTGCTTCGTTCTGCCCTATTGCCAGCACTCTTCCAACACCCCCAGCATTACTTGCCTTAGGGAAATCTCTCTTGTAGTGCCCAGCTTCACTACACGCTTGGCACACACCGACTCCAGGAACTTGTTTGATTGGTTATGTCGGTGCCTTACAGAAACGGGCAGTATGCCCTTTCCTGTTGCAGTTATTATAGTGCATCTCCCAACAACTTCCGTTGTGATGGAAATTGCATTTGTTGCACTTTGGTAGGTTTCGAACATATTGTTTTGCTGGTGTAGGGGTAACATGAACAACAGTGAGAGTAGTAGCGGCATGGACTACCACTATCTGTTGTTTCTTGGAAGGTTCCTGTGAAAATTGACCCTTCCTCTTGTTCCAAAACTTCTTCTTCTTTTTCTTCTTGTTGTTGGTATTGTTGTTGTTGTTTTTGTTGCTTCTTATGGGTTGCTTTGGAACAACAGTCATGAATTATTGGCAGACACCATGGTCAACGAGGGACTGTGCCAGCTGTTTGGCACTATTGAAAGTAATTGGTTTGGAAGCTAATACACTTCCTTGAATCTGGAGTGACAGCCCCTAGATATACCTTTCGATCTTCTTCCTCTCCAGAGCAACCATTCCCGTGAAAAGTATTGCTAAGTCACTGAACCTATTGGTATAGGTCGTGATGTCTAATCCTACCATAATAAGGCCCCAAAGCTCTTGCTCGAGCTTTTGTACTTCGCCTCTCGGGCAGTACTCTTGTATGAGCATTTGTTTCAGGTTTTCCCATCCCATGGAGTTAGCCACTACCAAAGTTAGTGACTTAACGTGGCCATTCCACTATGTTAGGGCTCGTTCGGAGAAAGTGCGGGCAGCAAATTTTACCTTGCTCCCTTCTGGGCATGAGCAGATCTCAAATGTTGCTTCCGTTTTCTCTATCCATTAAGATAGATCCATTACTCCTCCATTCCCATTAAAGGATATGGGTTTGCTGTTGGTGAAGTCCTTATAAGTGAATTCCCCGGAACGACCCTGGTGTTGACCATTAGTAGAGCTATTTATTCCTCCTCCTGACCCGTTGTAACTCAATTGTGCAATTGCTACTTTCACGGCAACTGTTACAGCAGCCTGAAAAACAGCATTGTCCATCGATGGAGATGGTGGTGTTCCTGTAGTATTGATGCGTCGGGGATTTCTTCTTGGTGGCATGATTCTGCCATAAATTAAAAGACGAATTCATGATAAGTCTTCAGCAACAGTTATGGAGAGTCTTAGTATTATATGCTTTTACGTCCCAAAAATTATTGAATTTGTAAGTTAAAATGGAAACTTACAAGAATAACTATATGATTTTCTTAGCATTTTAAGAATTTATTAAAATTCCCAATGAAATAATAAGTGCGTGTCAATCTCATTGATATTAATATTTGATGCATCGATCAGGAAAATTTGACCTTAACACAGGTCTAGAGTACATCAATGAAAATGGGAAAATTTTGACGGCATTCAGACCCCCGAATTGTGTATTCACAATCCGTCAGGTGGACATACATAAAGGAAAGAGTAGCACTAACGCTCACTTGATAAGTCTATACATAGCGCAAGTAGTACGCGCTCTACTCCGAGCGGGTGGTGCGTTGCGGACCATGGTATGTGTTCGTGGAAGCCTGAGCTCGAGCTACTTGGCGTTTAGCTCCGATGACGCGCCTCTCCATTTCGGCTTGGCTTTTCTGGAACTCCCTTACCTCGGCTCTAGCAACGGTAATGTCTTTCTAAAGGTAAAAGGTGTGCTCTATTGTTCGTTCATGTTCTTCGTTTGGGCGACGAAGACGTACCGCCATGACTTGGGTGGTCGCACCAACGTCCATGATCTGTTTGGCGTTCAGTCTAGCTTGCTTGTCTTAGTTGGAGATGCGACGAACCATGACAGGGAATGCCCTGTCAGCTAAACCTCCATTACTGAGATTGTAAATGCCTTGTCCCTTGCTGTTGGGTGTGTGCCATCCTTGTTCCTGACTCCATCGTTTCAGATCTTCAGCCCAGCGAGGCGTCGGACCCTGAAAGTTCCAACGGGGGGTTTGGTGCTTTCTGGGGAGGATTGTATACCTCGGATTCCGAGTCAGTGCCCTCATTATCTGCTTCCTCTTCTTCGGGATCCTCTTCTGGATCTTCCTCGGGAATCTCTTCCGGGTCCTCTTTTGGATCCTCCTCGACCCAACCTCCATTCCCCTGGTTAGGGTAGTAGGGATCCCCGGTGATATGAAATCCTGCCATTTCGTCTGATCAAGAATAGAGATAAGAGATTTATATATAAAACTTGAGTGTAAAAAGAAAATTTTATGATAAGACCTACACTGAGTCCTCTTATAATTACCTAGTGTATGCAAATTACGTACAATTGAGATCGAATGGACTGTTGTGTAAGTAGCTTCACTCTAAGCCCACATCCAAACAAGGAAAAGAACCTAAAGCGAAATCATTAATCCTAAGCCTATGGAACCTCAATCATGTGTAACCTTAAAGTATGCACTTTGCAATTATAGACCTGTCAGTGAAGGTTTTTAGTTTCTATAAGCATAATTTTATTTAATTGACGATCCTAGTTCTAACGAAATGTCAAGGTTTACTCGCTTATTATAGTTTTTATAGTGTCATAAATACTCCTATAGTATCCAGATTTGTAAGTTTGATTCTAGTGTTACTTTGGTAAGTTTTCGACTTGTTGCTCACTACGACTATTCCCCGACACATGTTGGTCATACCTCGGATAAATATTTTTGATCAGGCTATATTCATCCTAGATCTGATTACATGTTATGAGGCCTAGTCATACTGTCCAACTTGTCCTAATACTTTTGTATAGTTCTAACCATGACATTAAGCTATTGCATGCATGTATTTGTACCTTTATGAAACTAACATTTTTTTTATTTAATGAAGTATGGTTGGTGTGAAAGCGTTTTGTCAGAGAGTTTTAGTCCCTTTGCATTTATAGTTTGTATTTCTTATGTGGTTTGATATACTTAGTTCACTATAAACAATGCTCTGATACCAATCTGTCACACCCACAAACCAGAACGGCGGAATCGTTCGAGGGCGGATGACTTCATGTAGTATCATAACAGTTGAGTAAATAGTAAAGAAAGAAAACACAACCACCATAAATATAATTTAAAAAGTTACATTGTTTCTTGTAATACATTTTTCAAAATAAATTAGATTATGATGATATAATAAGTTTTGAAATTGACGCCTTAGCGTCCCTTCCCCAAAAACTGTTGTGTACCTGTATTACTGAATCCCTGAGAAACACAAGTAGTTTTGAAAGAGTGTCAACAGTTAAGCAAGTGAGTTCATAAGTGTTTTTGTATAAGAATTGTACGCCTTTTTGTATAAAGTAACTGAGTTTTTTTCTAGAAAATCTAGTATTTTCCATAAATGAATGGTAGTTTTAAAAGTTCCGAAAACCAGAATGCATAAGTATTTCTCATACTTATTATAGTGTAAGTAGATTTATATATGTATATATAATCACTAAGGCGTTTGATAGCCCCGTAAACCAAAATGTTTTAATACTTCATGTGAGTTTTTATAACCGTGCTACTGACCCAGACTGCCTGTAACAACATTCTTTAGGCGTTGAAATGATATGACGTTTGTCACCCTAGACCTGCCGGTCTAACTGTAGCTAACAGTTTACATTATTGCTTTTTTTTTCTTATGTGGTTTGATATACTTAGTTCACTATAAACAATGCTCTGATACTAATCCGTCACACCCCCAAACCAGAACGGCAGAATCGTTCGAGCGCGGATGACTTCATGTAGTATCATAACAGTTGAGTAAATAGTAAAGAAAGAAAACACAACCACCATAAATATAATTTAAAATGTTACATTGTTTCTTGTAATACATGTTTCAAAATAAATTATATTATGATGATATAATAAGTTTTGAAATTGACGCCTTAGCTTCCCTTCCCCAAAAGCTGTTGTGTACCTGTATTACTGAATCCCTGAGAAATACAAGTAGTTTTGAAAGAGTGTCAACAATTAAGCTGGTGAGTTCATAAGCGTTTTTGTATAAGAATTGTATGCCTTTTGTATAAAGTAACTGAGTTTGTTTCTAGAAAATCCAATATTTTCCATAAATGAATGGTAGTTTTAAAAGTTCCAAAAACCAGAATGCATAAGTATTTCCCATACTTATTATAGTGTAAGTAGATTTATATATGTATATATAATCACTAAGGCGTTTGATAGCCCCGTAAACCAAAATGTTTTAATACTTCATGTGAGTTTTTATAACCGTGCTACTGACCCAGACTGCCTGTAACAACATTCTTCAGGCGTTGAAATGATATGACATTTGTCACCCTAGACCAGCCGGTCTAACTGTAGCTAACAGTTTAGCTGCGGGATTGTCAGTCCCGTATAGATCTATACACAAGTATTACGCTCTACCTACAAGAGATTATGGTTTATAACACAGGACTTGAAATGCGTACTTCAAAGTACGTGAAGTCAAACATCTCACAAAAGTTAGTATCAAATAGATTTACGTATGAAAAGTCCGTCTTTCTTGTAAATATAAGTATTTCCTCTTTATAGTGTTTGTAGTATGTAAAATATCATGAATATCTCGTAAACTATACCTATTATAGTTTTAAAAGTGTGTTCCGTTTGAATGAAAAACCTTAGTGTATTACCAACTTTGCATGTAAAGTATAACATTAGTAGTAACGTTATGTTACTTATTTAACATTTATACACAAAATGTAGATAAAGCATTAGAAGCTGTATGTAACGATATGCATTTTAACATAAGTTTTTCTTGCGTTTCACTTGTATTTTCCCCCTAAAATATAGTAAAGACGTGAAAATATAGGGGTATGAACTCACCTTATGTGTAGTCGCGGTTAGATTCACGAGATAAAAACAATGATATTTGAGTTTAGAAGTACGTGAAGCCAATCGTATCCTATTATGTTAAACACATAATAATGTGTGAATAAAATGAATCCTTACAAAAGTATGTGCATAAACACTTAGATTATATATAAATACTTACCAAAAATCCTTAAGAGTCTTGCTTGAAAGAAATATGGGATCTCTTGGGAATATTAGATGAAGATCTTGAAGAGAAAATGGAAAGGAGGGAAAGTGCCTTTAGGAGAAAGTATGAGAAAATGTTTACTGTGAATGGGTTTAGGAGGGCCTTTAGTCCGTATATATGCATGTGGGATAAGAAAAAGGTGGTGAGAATTGATGGTGAAGTGACATTTACTTAGGTAAGTGTGATATCAACTTGGGAAGGTAAGTTTTTAACCAATCAAGTCAATACAAGTGGCCAAGTGGGTGAATAAAATAATGTATCCTTAGATATTATTTCATGAAGTTGTGATTTAAGGCTTCAATTTTGGCATAAAATAGGAGTTTTGTGGGTTTTACTTAGGAAAATTACGTGTTTGAGGGAATTTCCGGAGTCAAAATCTCCTAAAATTACTAAAAAGTCCGAAATGGTTGAAAATACGGAGTGGGGTTCGGATTTGTAAGGGTTCCGGAGTCAATATGCCAATTCCGGAGCCAAAAGTGTAAATTCCGAAGTGATACTCTAAGTTCCGGAGTGGGTCAGCAGCTTTCGGAGCGGATCCGAGTCTTTCGAGGTGCGAGACTTTCCGGGGCGGAGTCTTCCTAGCGCGTGCGAGATGGTCCGAAGCGATGATCCCGGAGCAAACCCTTCCGGAGCGAAATTTTCTGGCTGAGAAGATTCCGAATCAGAAGGTCTCCGGACTAAGAGGGTTCCGGACCAAGAGGGTTCTTTTGGGTTTTCTCCTTCGGTTTTTGAGTTGTTTTTAACGAAGGAAAGGATTGGGTTGGTACGGATGTTTATAAAAGTTTGAGAGACATATGAGAGAGATTTGGGAGGGATTTGAGACACAGAGAGATATTTGGGAGAGATTTGAGACATAGAGAGATATTTAGGAGAGATTTAGGAGAGAGAGAGAGTGAGAGAGAGAGTGTGGGAGAGATTGAGAGAGACTTTGTCGGGGGCCTTTATTAGTGTTTTTCTTCATAGGGCAAGGACCTTAGGCTTAGTTACACCATATTTTGAGTGTTATACACCCCTGAAGGGCACGAAATAGTGTTTTATAGAGTTGTTACATCACTCAACTTTATTAGGGTTTAGAATGTCTGAACATTTGAAACTTCTATGTGATACTTTGCATTAAGATATAGAGTTATACATTAGTTAACATAGAGTAAGCCCTAGCATATAAGCATTAGTTGAGTTGACCAGTTTGACCCGTTAACTTTGACTTGACCAGAAATTAACGATTGTCACACAGCACGAGGATGTACCAGGTCTATTTCACCCCATGTACATATAGCAAACAGGCACACATGCATATAGCCCATACAACAGGAGTCACAATGAAACATCTCAAAAATACGGTCCAAAAATTTCATGTTAATTCATTAATAAAAATCATAAGTATCATTCATCATATAAAAGCCATACATTATGTATCTAAAAAATATCGTAACATCTGTCAATATATCAAAATCATATGTCAAAACATCAGAGTTCCTTCCAGGCTAAAAGTTGTGTTGTGTGCAATGCAGTCATCCCGAGCTCTTCCTCTTACTAGCGGAAGTACCTAAAACCAAAACTAAAAACTGTAAGCACGAAGGTTAGTGAGTCTCCCCAAACTACCACATACCATACACATCATCACATAATCATATATAACATACATCAGGCCTCGCCTTGCTGCATCGAGCACTGCCTGAAATCGGCCTTGTCCGGCATCGAGGCCCGCCCGACATCAGACCGCATCTGGCATCGAGCCTCGCCCAGCATCGAGCAAAACTTGGCAAACATATGAGCATTACTACTAATACACATAACATGAGCATGACCACCTAATCATAGTCGTATAAACATTCATCGGTCTCTTCCCGGCATCAGACCGAAATTCGAAAGCATACAAGCATTCCTCGGGAACTGTCCCAGCATTGGACCGTAGTTCGGAAACATACAAATACAAACACATGAAAGAATCACAAAGACATCAAGCATACTACCATTCTTCAGGTACTGCCCCGACATCAGATCGAAATCTGAAAAAACATATAAATCTACATTGGGCCCCGCCCGACATTAGACCTTAATCCGGAACATACTAACATACATAAACGGGTCGGCCGTGGTGCCTTTGATCCGTTCCTACTAGAGGAAAACGCACCTGAAATGTCAAGTGAAGTAGTTGAACGTCTCTGCTCCCACAACCGGCTCTACTCACGCCTTATACAAAACAACCCCTTAGATACCATTCCTTACTTCAAGACCCCTTCACGGGTCAACCTTGGTAAAATTCAATGTCCAAGTCAAAGTCAACTCTCAGTCAAAGTCTAAGTCAATAATCCGAGTTGACATAACTCATCGAGTCGTCCCCCTGACTCGCCAAGTTCTCTTGCTACTCATAGTCGTGATAATACGAGCCAACTCGTCAAGTTCTACCTTGTACAGAATCGGGACAAATCGACTCAACTCTTCGAGTCCCTCTTTGGACTCGCCAAGTTCATCAGTCTATTTGAGCCATCTTAATATATTAAGCCCTAACTCTTCAGATCTAAGCTTCATACTCCTCATATACCCTGAAAATGTCCTTTTAAGGGTAAAGTTTCCAAATTTACCCAATAATACCCCTATTTGACGAGTTTAGCTCAAACCCTAAATCTTTGGGACTTAGATCTTGGTCCACAAGTAATCCCAACTCCAAACTAAAGCATACAAACATAGATCTAGGCCTTAGACATCATTTGAACATGTAAAGCTTCTGCCTTTTCCTCCATGCATGGCCTTTTGGGGCATAAAAGACCAAGATGACATCTTAGAGCTTGCATAGGGGCTCCAATGGCATAAAGTTTGCACCTTTATGCCATAACAACCCTTAATGATTCCAGATCTGAAGGTATCCTCACTTGGGACATCCATATCCCAAGGTTAAATCTTCTTGGACCAAAAACCCAATAAAGAGAAAATAAGGAGATCTAAGAAACTATTAAGCAAGTTAGAGACTTGATTACCAAAAAATGATGAGGATGAAAGGAATTTTCTTGATCTAATATCTTCTCCTTGAATCCTCTAGCTTCTTCTTCTTCCACAAGCTTCAAGACACATAAAGATCACTAAAAAATGGCTCACAAGCTCATAATGCATTAGGGTTTCTGAAACTAGGGTTTGGGACTTGGAGGCTGGAAATGAGGCCAGCAAGTGGGGATTACGATGCTTAAATAGGGTGCAAAACCCCAAAATTAGGGTTTCATCCTGGCAACCCTACTCGTCGAATTGAGGCTCTCAACTCGTCGAGTAGGTGACTTAAAATCCTACATCCATTCTAGTTTATACTTGACGAGTTTGGGGATCCCAACTCGTCGAGTAGCTCTACAAAAGTGAATAAATTATAATTAAATGTGTACCAGGAACTAGACATTACACACAAAGACTACAAGCACATAACATATCCTAGTGTCCTATAGTATATTGAGCAAACTCACCTCATTCTACTGACAATCAAACAAATGGTCATTATAGACAGACTAACCAAGAGTGCACATTTCATACCGATTACCGAGAGCATATCGGCAGAGAAGTTGGTTGACATTTATGTCCAGGAGGTGTTAGTTCGACACGAGGTGCCAATTTAGGTGGTTTCGGACCGGAATTTTTATTTCACCTCCAGGTTTTGGAGGAACTTTCATGAGAAGTTTCGTACTTAGTTGTATTTTAGTATGATGTACCACCCTTACACCGATGGCCAGAGCAATAAGGACATGCTATAGGATTGTGTGTTGGATTTTAGAGGGAGTTGGGAAATTTACCTTCCATTAGTCGACTTCTCTTACGATAAAAGATATCATGCCATTATTGACCGACCACCATTTGAGATGTTGTATGGAATAAGGTGCAGGACCCCGGTTTGTTGGGGGAAGGTCGGGCATTGGGTCATGGGAAGCATAAAGGTGGTACTCAAGACTACTGATATGATTCAACATGTATGTGATAGGTTGCGAATTGCACAAAGCCGAAAGAAGAGTTATGCCGATCGGCGGCGTTCGAACCTCGAGTTTCAGGTAGGAGACTTGGTTCTTCTGAAGGTGTCACCTTTAGGAAAGGTGTCATCCGATTTCGGAAGTAGGGAAAGTTGAGCCCTAGATTTATCGTACCATTTAGGATTTCAGCCCGAGTGGACAAGGCTGTATACTAGCTGGATTTTCCTCATGAGCTCTGCAAAATCCATAACACCTTCCATGTGTCTCAACTTCGGAAGTGTGTGGCCAACGAGTTCGCAGTAGTACCTCCGGATGATATTCAAGTTGACGACTGCCTGAATTATATGGAGAGACCCGTGGTGATATTAGGTCGGAAGACGAAGGCTCTGCGTAGCAAGGAAGTGTCACTGGTCAAGGTCCAGTGGAAACATCGAAAGGGCTCCGAATGGACATGGGAGCGCAAGGTAAAGATGCGAGATTACTACCCTGATTTTTTTGTGGCAGCAGACTTCGAGGGAGAAGTCTAGTTCAAGTAGGGGAGAGTTGTAACATCTATTTTTCCAGATGTTGCTTTTAGACCCTTTACTTATGAGATGTTTGAAAAATAAGTCCCTAAGGGCAAATCCATGACTTTTAGGTGCAGCTTGAGTACGTTGGGTGTACACCTTGGTACGTTGGGTGTACTAAGCCCCACGCCAGCACAATGTGCATACTCCAGTACGTCGGGCGTATGTGATTCAGAACAAAACCCTAATATTTAGGGTTTGTGCACTAAGTAAAACACCATTATGGCCCAAGACCTTTCCCTTTATCAACCTCCATCCCAAGATCGACCCTCCTTGCAAACCTTAGTCCATTTTGAGCATTTTGAGCTTTGAGTTGTGTGCTTCCTTGTGTGTAAAAAACGAAGGTCAAGGAGTAGGGTTTGCTCTCAAGACTTTGGATCCAACATCTTTTCTTCATTGTGAACCATTTGGAGGTATAAAGCTCCAAACTTAGCTTATGTTTCTTTAGATCTTAGTTAAGCCTTGATTTTCATCTTTTGTCCCAAAAACTAAGAAATTGGTGAGTAAAAGGTACTCCAAAGCATTTAAGGTGTCCTTTCAGACGTTTTAAGGCCTTATAAGTCATAAAAATACAAGCTTGGATCTTGATTTGTCCCCATGCAAGAGTCATGGCGAAGAAAAGGTTTGAGTAAGCTAGGTTTTAGTGTTGGGTTTCTTGTAGCCATACAAAGGCATAAAGTTTGCAACTTTGTGACCTTAGGGGTCTTATTAAGCTTAGATCTAAAGTTTGGTCGTAAGGTCTTAAGGCATTAAGACCTTGTAATGAGTTTTGCCCTGGGATGCATACGTTGGGTGTAAGTCCCAGTACGTCGCACGTACTGCACCTCAGCCATGACCTTTTCTTGCTCCGGCCAAGTACGTTGTACCTACCAGTTGGTACACCGAGCGTACGGACCAGTCCAACTTATGTGATTTTTGGGCCCTAATCGTTGGATTGGACCATAGATTTTGGGCCATTTCTAATTTTAGGCCTATATTGGACTTTGGGTGATCTTTGGGGTTGGGCCTAGGATTTTATTGGGCTTAAAAGAAAAGGATAACTTGGCTCTAGACACTTAAGGGAAAGACCATGGTTTCGCCCATAGCAGGAAACGATTATATGACTATGCTTTGTTCCATAGTATTATTGTCTTTCATGTGTGGTATGTGGTACTTGGGGAACTTACTAAGCTTTATGCTTACAGTTTATGTTTATAGTTCTAGGTACATCCAGTTCCAAAGGGAAGAGCCCAATGTGATGGCACAACATCCTTCCCTCATGATTTCCGCATTCGATATATTTGTACTCTGATGTTTTGGATATTATGATTTGATGTTTATTCTGAACCATTTAATGAATGAGTTGACTAGTTTTTTAAAAAAATTTACTATTATTTTGGGCAGTTACATTCTAATTAATATATTAATCACATAATATATTAACAAATCATTTATTACTATTTACTAATCATATAGTAAATAAATAAATCAACCTCTCTCTAAAAGTCATTCTACATAATTACTAATTCTGATTACAACCCAAAAAAGATTTTGCTTCTATTTGCAACTTTATATTAATTTATTTATAAGCTTAGACGCCGTAATCCAACAAAATACACATACAACTACACATACATGTACATTCGTAATAATAGTAAACATAGTATTAATAAAAACATATATAGTTATATACTAAAAAATTAATTAAAATAAATCTAATAAGAAAATAATAACAATAATAATCAAAATAATGGTAATAATAATTATTGTATTTAAATTAAAAATAATATAAAATAGTAAGAATTATATTTATATTAATAATAATATGGAATTACAATTGTTATAATAATAATAATAATAATAATAATAATAATAATAATAATAATAATAATAATAATAATAATAATAATAAGAGAAATCTACAGAAAAGTCTCAAATATTTGGAAAAAGTTTCAATAAAGTCCTAAAAGTTTTTTTGAACAGAAAAATCTCGATTATTTAACATTTTGCCTAAATTAACGAAAAAGTTTTTTTTTTTTTTATATTTGAACTCATATTGAAATTTTTTTGCAAGAGAGTGTTATCAACTTTAACTTCTTAAGCATCACCAATAGTTTTTGTTGCTTTAAACTTTATTAATTAGAAATAAGATCATTTTGACCATGTGCAAGTAAGATATAAGATCACAAATGAATTATTATGGGTATGATCTACCTAACTCGAGATGAATTAATAAAATGAAGATGCTCTACAAGGTTTTTTGCAATTTATGACGCTCGATTTCAAGTATGAATAAATGGATTTTGCTACTCAGGTATATAATAAAACTAAAGAGGTGAGATCGAGATCGTAGTGTGATCGGGTTCATTTTTCACTTATAGAATCTTAAAATCGTAAGATCGTAAGATCAAAATCGAGATTTTAACAACCTTGGGCCAAACAAAATGAGGGCAAAGGTGGAAGAAAAAAATCTACATTTTTGTTATTATATTTTCTATGAAATTCCAACAGAATTATAATTTTAAATATTAATTCATATTTTGTTGGTAATTTATAGGAAACTACCGACACTTTTCCGACAAAATCTGTAGGGATATCTAGTTCCAGAGGAAATTTATAGAAATTTGGTCAGACTTCATTTTTGTCTTAAGTTAGTAGAAAATTAGACAGAGGTTTCCTACAAAACACTTTCGTCCGAAATATTTGGTAACTAAAACCAAATATTCAAGTAGTGAACAAACCAACGACCGAACAATCAAAGGTTTAAAACAAGAGGAAACTGTTTATATGTTTAACGATAAGCTTTGAGGCTATGTGGGATGAAATCAATTATTCTTAAGAGTTGTACTTTATAGAAAATAACTGTGTAGTCCTAGTCCTAGTTCAAAACAATTTCCCTTCTCCTCATTTGTCTACATAACCAAACAAAAACTAAATTGATCGGTTCATTTAGTTTTTTCTGACACCTAATCACAAAAATAAAAAAAAAACATAGTGAATAAGAAACGTAAGTGGATTTATATGATATTACACCCATTGTCATAAAACCATATGCAATGCCTGTCTCTTATCTTTCACCTTTATCTTCCAATGCCCATCTCTAAAACCAGCGTTCTTTGCTATCCCTCTCCACTTCCTTATCCGAACATCCATATGTTTAGTCAAGCCACAAAAAGACCTCAGATCACTAGGCATTGCATCGTATACTTTCCACCATCTTTTATGAGCGGAATCACTAGCATAACGTTGACGACCTGACATATCCCAATTACAATCGTAATCTCTATAACACATCCACGGCTTCAACCCCAGATAATGAATCGTGTGCACATTTTCCGGAATTTTGCGTCCTGGGTTGTCTGTACCTTCAAAAACCTTGAGATGGTTTACCTTGGTATGAAATCGATGCCACCATGTAAATGCTTCGTTGAGAAAACCCTGATCACCTCCATTATATGATGTGAAAGTGAATCGCTTTTTCATCAGGCCATTGAACATGCACTTCGATGGTTCTACCACAATAACACCAGAGTTGAATATATATTTATCGTTTCCAACAGCCGATAGTTGAGGATAACGAAAGAACGCGTCTAAGTTCTTTAAGACAATAAGATCCGCATCTATGAAAATAACTTTGTCGTACTCAATGAGCTGCCATATTCGAAGTTTGCTATAGTTATACTCGTTATATGCGCCTTTTTTTGCATGTGGGCTTCGTATGCGTTGTATAAGCTTGATCTTCCATCCAGCAGCTTTTAGTCCTCTGAGGGATTTCTGAGATATAGAGTCATCGGCAAGCAAGAGTAGGTCTTTGGTAGAGTTCGTTTGCAGGATGCTTTGTGCCAAAGATATGGCACCACAAACGTACGTTTCAGAGGAATGAAGAACTGTTACATATGCCTCTCTTGATTTGTATGCATTAGACGTCGATCGACCTGAAAAATTAATAAATAGCAGTAAATAATAAAAATTTCCAAGCGTGTTTTTGGTGACATTCAGGGTTTATGGTCAGCATCCCCTATTCACCTTATTGATTTGAAAATTATTTGTATAGATCTATATATATATATATAGTCAATATTCGTAGTATATGGCTATACGCGGTGTCAACAAAAATGCATTCTGACATTTATTATTCAAAAGTTCTGAATCTTTTAATTTCAAATTAAATTCACATTTTCAAAAGATATCAACGTTTTCTAGGAAACCTTTTTTTTTTCTTTTCAAAAAAACCAAATTCAATTAATTATAGTTTTGTTTCTAGAAAGAGCTTGCAAAGTTATCTTAAGGCTACTTTAGAAATTTAATCAAATTAATCAACGATATCTTTTCGATTATTTATGGAATCGCGTTGTACTTTTTGAACAATATGTTCGCTTACATTTTTAAAAATGAAAATGCCTTATTAATCTTTTAGTCCTTAGCCATACAACATTTGTAATTTTTTACTTTCTTATTAAAATCTCGTATCTTTTGTTTTACTAAGATTTAAGTTTATTTATGTATCTTCACTTAAGTTAACAAAAGTTATTGTAACCTTTTTTATCAAGAAATATTTATTTTAATACTGTACATCCCAAGCTTATTTTGTTTTTGTTATTACATTAATCTACTTATAGTGTATGAAATAGAGTAAATGTTCCGATTCAACTTTATTATTCACTCTATAAATCTACTATAATAAATTAAGGTTTTTTTGGCGCATGTCACGTTCTCATTTAACTTGTTAAATACTATCATTTTTGTAGTTGTTTTGAATTAATTTTTTTTCTACATGTCATTTTATGAGTTTTTTCTATTTTAATAAATTTCACATAATATTTTAACATAATAATTACAATAAATATACTAATAAATGAATATCAATTTTATCAGTGGACTTATATTCTTATTTCAGAATTTTCAAATTAAAGTTAATTAGTTTATTTTGTTTATTTATTTAAATTTAAAAGATAAAAAAATCAATTTTAATAATTCATTATTTTTCTTATTATTTTATAAAATTTAAAGTTCTTAAATATTTAAACTTTTATATTTAATTTTTTTTAATTAACACATGTAATACATAAGGCTGGTGGGTGTAGGCAACATGTTAAGACATGTTATCATACCTAAATTTTGCCAACTCATATGTCATGTCATCTTTAACATCATTTGATTTATGTAGGAAATGGTGTGCAAATGTTATAACATGTTAAGAGATACAAAAAGAGTTAGAGAGAGAGAGAGTGAGTGAGATAATGACTTTTAATTGGTTGATTCCCACAGTACTTCCATGGTAACATTTTTTAACATAACACCAAATAAAATGAGAAGGGGACAGTGTTCTGGTGTTATGACGCCGTTATGGGAGCTTCCAAATCAGCATAACGCCTTATGGCGTTGCCCATACCGAGTAGACTGAGTCCTACACCTAGTACTTAAATGAATAGTTATACTCTAAATTTGTAGCATAAATTATACGTACAATCATCCACAAAATTTATTTTTACAACTTAATTATATAGTGTAAAATAGAATCCAGAATGTGGTTTGAAATGAACAATATAAAGTTTACTTTAAACTCTAAAAAATAGTGCATAAATAATGCGTGATCGGAGATATTCTTATTTGACAAAATTCACATTGATACACGAAAAATCAGAAAACCAGCCTACAAATTAGAAAATAATCGAGAAAGTGAAACCAAAAGCTAAACTATTTCTAAAAAAACAGATTGGATTTCACAAATTGATTTTTTTTTTTGTTTTTCTCCCCAAGATTATAATTTAAAAGATAAACCGTTGAATACCAATATTCAGAAGAACATATAGATATACAATTACACTCCCCCAACAGATAACTGTGGGTTCGAACCTAAAAGACTTAAAATCGAATTCAACATATACCAACTCAAGTTTTTCTTTAAATTAAAATTTGAATAATAATGGTTTCGTTTTAGGTTGTTAAAAGATGGCCCATATTACGCCAAAAAAGTATAGGTGCACAATGAAACTAGTTATCTGATTGAATTTAACCGCATTGCATTCGAGATGTTTAAAAACCGAAATAAGCGCATATAATTAAAACTAGTTACAAACTGATCTTGTGAAAAAAAAAAAAGTTGGAAATCAATAAAACAATATTAAAATCTAGTTCATAATTTCTAATGAAATGAATTTATAACTGAACTGACTTTGGGAAAACTTGTTTATTGTGAATACCTTAAAAATCAAACAAATTTTGATTTCGATCAGTTACATTTACAGAAAAAATTCATATATGTTTATATAACTGAAACCATAACGGTACCTCGTACATTATAATTTGATGTTCACTAAAAGGTTGATACTCGAATCAAAATTAACTTATTAAGTATGAATCATGATTTTTATTGTTACAAACCGTAAAAATTAAAAATAAAAACAAATTGATTAGAAAATGAAATATTATTTTGATCATGCACAACTAAAGACATATGATCACAAATAGATTATTATGAGTGTGTTTTGCTTAATCTTAAATGAATTGATAAAATAATGATGATTTACAAGATTTCTTGCAACTTGCGACACTTGATTTCAAGTTTAATAGACAAGTTTTTGATATTCGACTATATCATAAAGCTAAAGACTAGAGAGGTGAGATTGAGATAGTAGTGTGATCGAAATCGTTTTTCACTTGTAGGATATGAAAATCATAAGATTTTAAAATCAAAATTGAGATTTTAACAATTTTGTTTGGATTATTTTAACCGTTGAGTTTCTTTTTAGAAAAAAAAAAAATAGAAACATTAATGTTATATCTAGTGGGTTGTGATTAATTTAGATTACCATATATTTTATAGTTATGTAAATCTAATTGTATATTGTATATGTAAGTTGTTTGTTTTACTTTAACAATAAGTCTGTGGTAAGTCACTTATTGTCAGATTATTCTTTTATGTTAATAAATTTATTATTAAAGAATTTACTTTGTTTGTGCAAATAAAGTTTGGGATTTTGATTTTATATTTGAGTTGTGTAATCAACAATAATATAGATAAATATTTTTAAAAGTTAAAATAAACTTACTCGTCATCAGTAGAAAAATTGCCCCCTACAAAGGATATTTAGGTTTGTCCATTGTTGGTTAATAATCTTTGACGAACAACGTAAGAACATTTCATAATAATTGTCTTTCTTTACATTTTAAATATACAGAAAATAATTTAAAATGGTAATAAATAACACCAAATTTGTTCTTTAGCTCGTTAATTTTTTATTTGTATCCAATAATCAAATCAAAATTTTATTTTGGTTTTAAAATACCAATGATTATGATTTTTAATGATTAAAATAACAACGAACATCGTCATTACCCTTATCACGTCTAAATAATAGCCTATTGTATTCATTTTTTTCTCAAACCACAACTTCAACTAAATAGATTTTTACCGAATAAAATGACAATGTCACAAAACAATATGGTTTTTAGTTATTATCGAGAATATACTACCACAACTTCAACTAAATAGATTTTTACCTCTTAAAATAGCAATATCACAAAACAAAATGACAATGATACCAATTAATGGTTATCGGTTGTGGTTTGAGAAAAATGATTACAATATGTTTTTAGTTGGATATGGCAAGGGTAATGATGATGTTCGATATCATTTTAATCGATAAAAATCGTAATCACTAGTTTAAAACCAAAATAAGAAGTTGGTTTTCTTATTAGATACAACTAAAAGTTTAGTGAGCTAAAAAAACAAGTTTTGTGGTATTGGTTGTCATTTTAAGTCATTTTTCTTTGAATATATCATATAACTTAAATCAAATTAAACTTGCTATATATATATATATATATATATATATATATATATATATATATATATATATATATATATATATATATATATATATATATATATATATATATATATATATATATATATATATATATATTACTTTTGTTTGTAGCCCCTTTAGTTTTAGTTTATGTGTTTCGTCCTTCCCGCAAACTAGAGTGTAATGTGAGGTTTTAGATTTTCGAAAACTGTACCACAAGGGTTCTAAATTGAACATACGGTGCGGTGCACTAAAATGGAGTTTCATATGATATTGCCCGTTTAATATTATCATTTATTAATATTGTGTAATTTTAGTTCTTTTCGTGTGTATTATATATATATATATATATATATATATATATATATATATATATATATATATATATATATATATATATATATACACGGTAATGAATGAAGATTTTTTTTGTCATTTCTCATATTCTCATTTAATTTGTTAAGTGTGGTTATTTTGAATTAATTTTTTTTTTCACATGTCATTTTATAAGTTTTTTCTATTTTAATTTTATATAATATTTTAATGTAATAATTATAATAAATGTAGTAATAAATTAATATCAATGTCATTAATGAACCTACCTTTAATTTCAAATTCTCAAAATTAAAGTTCATTAATATTTTTTGTTTATTTATTTAAATTATTTGTTTAAATTTAAAAGAAAAAAAAACATTTTCATTATAATAATTCATTATTTTTCGTATTTTCTTATAAATTCAAAGTTTTCAAATATTTAGACATTTATATTTGATTTTTTTTTTAAATTAACTCATATAAACATGGGTCTCACAACTAGTATATATATATATATATATATATATATATATATATATATAATATTTTTATTGTAAAAAAATTAGAAAAAAAATTTAATAATGGTTTTTGAACAATGATATATTGTATAAAAGTTTATAAATTTCTACCTATATTTATAAAAAAACTTTTTTATCTTACAAATTAACTAAAGGCATCCACAATCCATTGAACTCTATATAGAGTTCAACTGATTGTCAAATCATCCATTAAACGTCTATACAACACCACCCACAACCTATTAAACACATATTCAATCATAATGATCATTTTAATATTTCTATTGAACCATTCAATTATCATTCAATTCTACTCTATATCATTACCTATAGTCCATTCAACTTTTATTCAATTATAATTATCACCGTATTCAACTCTTATAATTCGTGTATTATGGATGCTTTAACCAATGAAAGAGTGGAAGGAACCCGACTAAAATTGTTATATATATGAATTTATTATTGATAAATCATGTAAAAGAATACATCGGCCATATGCTTAACCATATATATGAATTTATTATTGATAAATAATATAAAATAATACATCGCCCATATACGTAAAGTATGTAACAGTACATAATTTAGTACCTATCAAACCAGTCTATGGACGAACTATCAAACCATTATACCTTTTAAAAAGAACAACCCATTATAACTAATTTTTGAGGATTTAGGCTCACTCAAATTATCGTACTTTGTGAACTTGGGATTGTTGATGTATTGCAATTCCTTCGACAAGAGTTAAAGTGGAAAGGAAAGATACAATACAATTTGGATGATCCCAAGAAAGTCAACTTTTTATTTTCTCAATATATTAAATAAGCAAATTTAATCATTTCTTTCTTGATGTTATGCTTTATGTATAAAATAATATTATTTTTAATATATAATACAAATTATATATATATATATATATATATATATATATATATATATATATATATATATATATATATAATAGACGTTTCCCTAAGCAAAGCAGCAATAATAAAAACTCTTTTGACAAATAGTTTTTCTTACGGAAAATTGTTATTAAATTTTATTATTAATTATTATATAATAAAATTTTTATCACTTTTAATCAAAATATTAAAGTTTAGAACTTATATTTATATTGTTTGTTTATATATTTGTAGTAAATTAATTATTATCGGTGCCTAATTTAAAAAATGTAAATTAATTTATATAGATGAATTTAATATATTAAAATTATTATTTTGTTCCAAATTATTTTTTTAATAATCATCTTTAATTCAATTCTTCAAAATTTTAGTAAATATTAATGATTTTGTTATGTATAGTTGATTTATAAATAAAAAAATTTATATCTTATACCTGTTTTATCGTCTTAAGTCACGTTTTAACAAACGATATAACTCGTTATGACTTATAAACTTGAGCCTTAACAGTATTGTCCCGTCACCCTCATATTATTTAGAAACCTTTACCAAAATATACAATAATGTAAATGGTATGTCAATTAATATTTATTTATGTAACAATGTTATATTAATAACTTTCTGTATAATATTTCATTTTTCGGTAATTTATATATGCATTATAATAATATTTATATATAGTTAATTTATAAAACTACTGCGTTATAGTTTTTGTTTCAACAAGTTAATTAAACATATAAAATATTGGGCATCTTTTTACGTACAAAAGTGGTTGACGTAATTATTTCGTCTATAAACATGAATTCTTGATCTACAAACAAACTACTAAATCTAAACAAAGTTCTAAACTTATCACTGGATTAGATGACATGGTAAAAAGATATGTTGAATTGTATAATAAAACTAAAGGAGACATATATTATCATGTCTTGTCAAAAAGAACAAGTCTAATAATATATTTAGTATACATTAGCTTTGCGTGTATATATATAAAAGAGGGGGTCCAAAATTGACTTAAAAACAAATCAAATTTGTTTACGTAAGTGAATTTAATTGTGAGCAGGATGAATAATATAATTATAATAAAGAACAAAGAAGGATTACCAGGAGGTTGTGGAGATGGAATCATGCAAGAGCCAACAGGCATATTCACCTTCTGCCGGAGTCTTTTCATATCTGGTTTATATATTCGATAATCACCTTCTTCCATTATCATATCATCGCACCTAAATATCTCCCACATTGGTCCTGACCACCCAATGAACACCACATACACCTCCCTATCACCACCATCCTCCCACCCACTATTTACCAAAACATTAGCAACGACTAAATTCACTTGCAACCTACCCACATCCCGACCACCGTCTGGAACCCTTGCAACCACCACGTCCACCACCCCATATGACTGAGGCATAGGGATTTCTGGGCACTTCATCGGACCCCACTTCCCATCTTCATCCACCCACTCGGGGAACAAGTCCTCCCATTTTATATCTCTCCGAACTCTTTCAAAATTTATGGTGGTCACGTCAGCAAAGCCGTCAACTTGTATATCATTAGCTCCAATGTTAACCAGCCCGAGTTTTAGCTTATCAGAACGGTTCTTGATCATGGACCGAATTCTGTCATACCAAGGTGGTGGTTCTGTGGCTAGAAGGTGGAGGGAGGTGGCTACTGGTTGAACATGGTTATCAATGCGGAGGGTGGTGGTGGTGGTGTGGATTAGAAGCGTGATGGTGAGACAAAGGAGGAGCAGGAAGAATGGGAGAGATTTTTGCTTTGAAAAGAATGGCCTTGAAGCCATTCTAATAATATTTTGGTGAATTTCACGTCTGTTTGTATGCTGGTTTCTATAAATATGTATGTTGGATAGGTGTTTGATGGATGCACGTTGGCCGTTTCATAATATGATTTGGTGGGAAGGACTTTCTTAGAATATGGTGTGGTATTTCCGCCCTTCTAAAAAAAAGAATATATATGGTGTGGTATGATAGGTCGTACAAGAATTTTTTATATGTTTTAGGTTGAATTCAATTTTATTAGTAATTACTACCTAATACCATTTTATATAAGTTATCAAAGATCATTTAGTTTTTATTTAAAATCGTTTGCAATCATTTGTAATTAAAAACTCTTACCAAAATAAGTATCCATTTTAATATTGCAATTTTCTTAAGCGTAATTACAATATTGTCCCAATGGTTGACTGTTTAAATAAAAATAGTTAAAAAATGTTAAGAAATTTTTTTTTGTGGAATTTGTCATTTTACATGATTTCGTAACACAATGATCTCCTAACAAACGACAAACCTAAGGCCATAAGGTTTAGAAAAAAAAAATGAACCATGAACAATAGACAACCAAGGGACAATTCTATAGTTTACTAAATATTAGAAAATTATAAAAGAGATAATGACTAAACAAGGTAATATATTTTTGGATTTTTACACATTTAATCACCAAGTTTTTTTTTATTCATATTTTCTCATTGAACTTGTTGAACCGTTTAAAAAAATCCTTATGACCTGCAATCATAGGTTTAGCCAGTTTCCGGCGAGTCTTCGATCATCTTCTCCGGCGAGGATCCGATATTTATGATTTTTCTGGCAAAACATAATCTTTTCAGAAAACAAAGATTAACTCGTCAAATATATTTCAAATTCAAGAACACATACACTATATATATAAACACACATACATACACATCATATCACTATTCAAGGTCTTCAACCTCCGAGCCACCGTTAAAATTGAGTTATAGGGTTTATGATTTTCAGATGATGGTGTTCAATGGAGATTGAAAGGTGGTATGTGTTGTTCGAAAATCGACTTCAGAAAGGAGAGAAGAGAGAAGTGAAAACCCATATCGGGGAACAAGATGATCTAAAAATCAAGCATGAACACACACATACTGATCTAAAAATCATTACAAAAACTGAAAAACCATATCGGGGACCAAGATGATCACGATGAAGATCTACAAACAAAGAAGATGAACACACACACACTCACTCACTTTGATTTCTAGAGGTTGAAACACATACATCAGATATATAATGAACACATACATACATACATACACATCAGATTACTGTTTATTGTCTTCAACCCCCGTTCATGGAGTAACGTCCCAAATTCAAGGTCAAAAATTTCTTTTAAAAAAAAACATTACTAAATCATAGTGTATAGTTATTCAAACATACAAAAAGGATTTATATGACAAATCATAGTTTCATTTCCAAATCGCGTGTTTAATTATCAGAGTAAAACATCCCAGGTTAACTTGTCATGGTGTGTGCACTGCAACCCTCCCGAGCTCCTTTTCTGAAAACCGGATACCTAAAACCAAAACTGAAAACCATAAGCACGAAGCTTAGTGAGTTCCTCGGATACCACATACCATACAACCAATTGATCCAAACATTCCATACTTAGCCAAGAGCCATACAAAATCAACATACCATAATCAAGTAAGGTGCTATGTGCCAAACATAGTATTGCTAAGGTGCTATGTGCCAAACATAGTCTGGTGGTTGTGCCACGGGCCGCACGTGGTCTTCCTGGTCCAGCATGGGGCCATTCCCTAGGTCTTACAGACAGGTGCCAAGATCCACCCCTGGTCTTTCATGCAAGTATCACAAAGACAACTATACATACTACTCTACTAGGCTACTCCGCATATAGTGTGCAAGGAGCCACCTCCTGGTCTTTCATACACAATGGCATATAGTGCGCCAGGAGCCACCTCCTGGTCTTTCATACATATGGCATACAGTGCGCCAGGAGCCACTTCCTGGTCTTTCATACATGTTGCCTAGGGCTAACCCCCGAGTCTTCCTATCATACATAATAACATACTGTGTGCCAGGAGCCGCCTCCTGGTCTTTCATGCATAATGCCTAAGGCTAACCCCCGGGTCTTCCTAGCATACATAAACTAAATGGACCGGCATTCGTGCCTTAGACCTATATAAACAGTGAGGAGACTCACCTCGCACTGCTGAACTGTGCTGATAATCCTCTAGCTGTTGCCCGACCACTTTCTGAACCGCTGCTCCCCTAGCTCTTCGAGCTACTAGTACCAGTAAAACGCTTAGTTCCAAACTGAACTCTAGAAGTCAAACCAAGTCAACTATGGTCAAAGTCAAAGTCATGGTCAACCTTCCAGTTGACTCGACTCGCCAAGTCAACCCATAGACTCGCCGAGTCCTTAACTCAGAAACTCCCATAACACGACTCAACTCACCGAGTCACCCCAAGACTCGTCGAGTTCAACGATCTCTGAGTCCCTTCCTGTCCAACTCACTGAGTCACCACTCGACTCACTGATCTGTGTCTTAACCAGAAGAGGTTGGGAAGTTCTGCGACCCGACTCGTCGAGTCCAAGAACAGACTCGCCGAGTCCTAGACAATCTTCAACAGACTCGCCGAGTTGTTCTTACAATTCGTCGAGTTCCTGCCTATCTTTGTAACGAACGAAAAATACAACCAATTTAAATTTTTAAAGAAAACATCTCGATTTCATTAAATCTTTACAAAAAGGTTTTCAATACAAAACATTTAACGTGTTCCCAGAATCACAATACTACGAAATCATGAGGAGCGGTACGATCACGCCTTCGCCTTGCCACAGTCTCCTGAAGAACCTGAAAAACATGAAACCACAACTGTAAGCCTGAAAGCTTAGTGAGATATCCCCAAAATACCAACCACAAATACGCTCTTCCAGGCCACGACCTTCCGGTCCAAATCGTATTGCCTTCCGGCCTATAACATAAAAAGCATACATAACATAACAGAACATAGAACAGCCATGTATATTGGATCAAACTCCAGTCCAAGCAACCGTGTGCACATATCATATAATCATCTAATAGTTCACAGTCAGCAAATCGATCAAACAGATCACATAGCATATGATCACCCTAACCAGGATACCGACCTAGCCGATCACTAGCATAACATCACCCTACGACTCAGCCAACATACTAATTACGCACATACGCCTTTCCAGGCCATGACCTTCCGGTCCACATCACAATGTCTTCCGGCCCACAACATATAATGCCTTCCGGCCCTCTACATATAATGCCTTCCGGCCCATATCATAATAACAGACAATTACCCGGATTTCCATCCGATAAAGGGTCGGCCTTGGTGCCTTAAACCCTAATGATATAGTGAGGATAACTCACCTCGAAACTGCCGACTGAACAGATAACCCAAGCTGCTCCGCTCCCTAATACGATCTCCACCACTGGACAACCATCAATGCACTGAACTCAAAACAATAATCAACAATTACCAAAATGTCCCTTGAAACCACTGGTCAACCCTTGGTCAAAGACAAGGTCAAAGTCAACCCCTGACTGACTCTACTCGCCGAGTCAACCCGATGACTCGCCGAGTCCCCATACTCAGAACTATCCTCAATCCGCGACCTATCTCGCCGAGTCACCCCGAGACTCGTCGAGTTCAACAACTCCGAGTCCACTCGCACACAACTCACCGAGTCATCCCTTGACTCACCGATTCCTGACTCGACCAGCAAATATTGGAACTCTTCGACAAGACTCGCTGAGCCCAAGAACAGACTCGCCGAGTCTAAGGCTATCTTCAACCTACTCGCCGAGTTGTCATACAACTCGCCGAGTTCCAGGCCATCTTCATCCAACTCGTCGAGTTGTTCTTCCAACTCGCCAAGTCCCAGCTCATCTTCAAGCAACTCGTCGAGTACACCCATGTGACTCGCCGAGTACCACCGGTCTGAATCCATTCGGAAGCATTCCAGGCCATGCAATTGCTCCAAAACATAGATCTAGCCTCCTACAACTCATCCATCACGTAAAGTGGCAACCTTTACGTGAATCCATAGCGATCTGGGCCATTTGCACATTTGGCTAGGGTTTGGGATATGATGGCTCCACTAAAACACTCCAACACAGGGACTTTCATGCTCTCTGATCCTTCTCCATTCCAAATCTGAGGTAGCAACCTCAGATCTAACCTCTAGACTCCAATTACATCCAAAGACAAGTTCCCCACAAACCCCAAAATGAAGAAACAACATAACAACAGCCCAAGAACGAGATATTACCTCCAAGGAACGTCCCAACTGCAATGAAACTTGAATCCAAGCAAAGCCCCTTGCTCCAAGCCTTCAAACTCCCAAAATTCCTTCAACAAACACCTCCTTCAAGCTCCCAAATGAGATATGATCATTCACACACGAAGGCCAAGGGTTTCTGGACTTGAGGATGAATAAAGAGGCTTAGAGAGGGCTGTTATGTTCTTTATATAGGGCTCAACCCCGAGAATTAGGGTTTTCTCCACTCAGCGCCTACTCGTCGAGTCCATCTTACTGACTCGCCGAGTCGGCTACTTAACACGCGACCCAGTCGCGACTCTACTCGCCGAGTCCACCCATGGACTCGCCGAGTCACTCTTTCCCAATTTACTCTTTTAGCCCTTCTACTCTACTCTTGATATTTCGGGATGTTACAATTCTCCCCCACTTAAATTAGGCTTCGTCCTCGAAGCCTACAACAATTCAAACCCAAAGATACTCCCACAACGCGCCACCTGGCCTTAACCGGGCCAATTCCTCAAGGCATACCCATCGAAACTCAAACACTTTCTCTTTCCTTACGGTGTCCTGACCACCGTCTGTGACAACCCGATATTTCAACTCTTTGTAACGACCAAAATGGGTCAAGTATTGTAACCACTTCTGAATAATAATAATTTACTTTCATAATAAAATGTACAAATAAGTTCTATTTAATTTCCTTCTATGATTAAATATCTTTGAACCATGATCGTACGTGAAAAGAACGCCCAAAACCGACATCAGATAAAGAAGTTATGAATTTTCTAAGAAATTCCTTAAACACGATGGATTTTTAATAAATAATAAAAATATAATTTTGGAATTTGCCGACGGAGTCTAAACGAAAGTTGTAGAGCGTAGTCTCACCTACGCGAGGATATAAAGACCATCGAAAACAGAGTTCGTATGAAGAAGATATGAATTTTTGAAGTTTATTAAATATATTGATTATTTATTTAATTCAAAATTCGGATATTATCCGAAGGGGAGTCAGCATCCTCCTCCGAGGTACGCGCTGCGTACCCCTGTACGCCCCGCGTAACCGAGGGGATTGGCCTCTGATCGTCCACGTCGCACTATCCGAAGAAACCAACCCATCCGACCCGTCCGAAGCCCCGACCCGTCCGACCCGACGTCCCATCCGACCCGGCGTCCCATCCGACCCGCGTACCCAGCAACCCGTCCCATCCGAACCGAGGCAGTCGAGGCCTCGGTCACGCATGACGTACGCGTACGCGCTGCGTACAAGCGTACGCCCCGCGTACCGAGGCAGACCAGCCTTTCTATAAATAGGATGCGAGGGTTTCCAAAGAAAGGGTTCATTTCTCTTCTCTCTCTCTCAACATTGCCTCGTTTTCCGTGTCCGTTCAAACCCGAAGCTCTGGTCTTTTTGGCTCAAGTCCCGAAGGTCGATTTTACTCCCGAGAATCCCGAGGAAAATCCGTTTCCCGAGGCGAAACTCTGCCCGGTTTTCCATCTCGCTATCTCCAAAACTTTCAAGTGAGTTTCATACCCCTTAATCAACCGTTTTAATTATTCTAAATACTTTTATATGCTTTCAAGGGGGGGATTACAAGTAAAACACACGAGTATTATCGTGTGTTACATAAAGAAACTCTTTTATATACTGTTATATATTCAAATCACATGCGATTTATAAACATTTAAAGGAACTTTTATATATATATATAACATATGTCACAATAGCATTTTACCTTTTAAAATATAATGTTGTTGTAATGCATGTATAAACTAAACTGTTCTTAGATTTTTCTTGTCTATCCTAGACTCTACACCAAAAATCTATACTTTCATAAATAAGTGATTCCTTTTCTCAATATTTCTAAACAAACAAGACACGCTTTTTGGAAACTATAATAGGTATAGTTTTACGAACAGATTTCTAACTCTTATGTACTAGAAACACATATTTCAAGAAGTTTACTTTCGTATACAAGAACAAACGTAACATTTTAACAAGCAGATCTGTTTTTATACCACGGTTTTGTGAGACACTAACTTCATGTACGTTCGAGTACACATTTCAAGTCCTGTATTATATATCAGAATCCCTTGAAGGGGGACCGTGGTGTTTGTGTATAGATCTATACGGGCTTGACAACCCGCGCCCTGACTGTTAGCTGCAGTCCACCGTTTGGGGTGACAAACGTCATAACATTCCAACGCCTGAAGAACGTTGTGTATAGGCATTCAGAGTCAATAGTATGGTTATAAAACTCACAAGGGGTATTAAAAATGCATTGATTTACAAGGTTTTCAAACTCATTGGTTATTTTACATTTACATACATTTTGGAAACAAACATTAGTCTTGAGTGAAGGCTACTTTTATACTAGTAGAAAATATAGGATTTTCTAAACACAAACAAACAGAGATAAAACATTTCATTTCATTCAAACATTGTCACTTAAATACTTATGAAATTCACCAGCTTAAATGCTGATCTACTCTTTCAAAATTACTTGTATGTCCCAGGAAATCAGTAATTCCAGGTATTCATTTCGCTTTTGATGAAGGGATGCTGCGGCGCCAGTTTTAATCTCGTATTTTGACATCATATTGTAATTGAGTTTTTTTTTGAACATGTAACTTTTGACTAATGTAAACTTTCAATTATATATATGATGGTTGTATTGCTTTCTTTACTATGTATTCATTTGTTACGCTACCACATGAAGTCATCCGCCCCCGAACGTTTCCGCCGTCCAGGTTTGGGGGTGTGACAGATTGGTATCAGAGCAATGTTTATAGTGAACTAAGTATATCGAACCACATAAGATATACAAACTATAAATGCTTAAGGGACTAATACTCTCTGACAAAACAAATTTTCTTTTTACACTTAAACAGCAATTCGTTCAACTTAAATTGATAGTTCATTTAAGTACAATTACATGCATACCACAAACTATTTTCATGTTATACAACTATACAAGTATTTAGACAAGTTGACACTACGATTGAGACTCGATATATGTAATCAGATTTTGGACAAATATAACATGATCAACTATATTTGCCCAAGATTGGACCAACGTATATCGAGGAATGATCGTAGTAAGCAACAAGTCAAAACCTTACCAAACCATTACAAGAATCAAACACAAGAACTTAAAACTATAGGAGTATTTGCTATCTAAACTAGTTAAACTTACATGTTTTACATGTTCCGACTTTATTCAATTCTTATAACCCCATTTCTCGTACAGTCAGATGGCTGGATTTCACCACCCTGGCGACCCCTACTTTCCCAACCAAGGCAACGGAGGATGGATCGAAGATGATCCCGAAGAGGACGAGGAACCCATAGAAGTGGGTGATGACTCCGGTACCGACTCAGAGCCGGAAGTTATCGATCCACCACCCATTCAGCCTCCCGTCTTCGTAAGGAACTCTCAAGGACCGACTCCCGTCTGGGGAAGTCACCTCCACCATTGGAGCCAACAGCAAAACCTACGCCCTCCCTACGGCATGTGCCGGGACTTCTATGATGTCCGCGGCGGAGGTTCGGCTGATCGAGCACTCCCGGTAATGGTGGGTAAGTTAGCCAATCAGTCCTATCAGTCTGGAGTACAAGCTAGTCGACTCCGGGATATCAACGTGGAAGTGCAGGTTCACACTTCTGACATCCGTAGGCTGGACAAGATGCAAGACAACGCCCAATTCCAAGCTGAAGCGTTTCAAGCGCAAATGATTGCAGCCCTCGCCGAACTAAGGGAACAACAAGCCGCTTTCGATAGGCGTCTAATGGAGTCAAAGCAATCAGATACGGAGTCAAGCTCCAAGCGCAATCTTCGACGCAAGTAGTGCTTGTCAAGGACTCAAATTTTGTTATAGCTTAGGACCTCGGCTAAAAGTCTTTAAATTTCTCGAACTTTGTAATCGGAGACCCTTATAGGGGTCAAATTTTCATGATCGTTGTAACAACTTTTATATTAATATAAGTGGCACTATTACTACTATGTTGAGTATTTCATTCGAACCTTGAATGGTCTTTGTGAACCCAAATACTTGTTTCATACCTTCAGTCTTACGAATAAACTTTCATTCTTCTATTTTAAGACTCATACTATCATCTGTTGTTGAACTATAGCGATTTAGTTCATGAGACACATACATTTTCCATTCTATGAAATTCTTATCCTTGTCTTTTCAATCTATAGTTGAAGGATGCCTCCGCGTAGGAATCCGAGGTGAAACAACGGTGAGGAAGCACCTATACCACCTCCACCACCCCAATTTGATGCTGTAATGTTTCAAGCAGCAGTCACCGCAGCGGTGGCAGCTGCCATGTCACAGATCAATAACTCAAGTGCTAATGGCTCGGGATCTGGCATACACCCATCCAACCATGGCGAGAGTCATGGACCACCTCGAGAATGCACCTATAAGGACTTCACTAATGCCAAGCCCCGGATGTTTTATGGTACTGGTGGTGTGATGGCCCTGAGGCAGTGGATTGAAAGGACGGAAGCAGTCTTTGAAATCTGCTCCTGCCCCGAGCACAGCAAGGTCAAATTTGCAACTTTCACCCTTCTCGATAAAGCTTTAACTTGGTGGAATGGCCACGTTAAAGTACTTACCCTAATCGTGGCAAACTCCATAAGCTGGGAGAGCTTGAAGGCCATGATGATGAGAGAATACTGCCCACGGGGAGAAATTCAAAAGCTTGAACACGAGCTATGGACTCTCAGAATGGTGGGTACCGACATCGCTACTTATACCAACAGATTCTGCGAACTGGCAATCCTTTGTCCTGATATGATTGCTCCCGAGAGCAAGAAGATAGAAAGGTACATCTGGGGACTGACGCCCCAAATGCGATCAAGCGTGTTAGCTTCTAAACCGGACACCTTTGAAAGTGCTAAGGAACTGGCACAATCTCTGATCGATTACGGAGGTCATCAGAACTCAACCACTGCTGCACCAGCACCACAGAAAGGAAACAACAACAACTACAACAACAATGGCAGGAAGAGAGCGTGGATTAAAGGGAAGGGTGGGTCTTCCCAAGAATCCGTAAAGAAACAACTGGTGTCAGTAAATGCTGCCATTGTACCTGCTACAGCCCCTATAAATACCTACCCAACAAAGCCTTATATAGGCAACCTCCCAAAATGCACCAAATGCAATTACCACCACCATGGACCTTGTCGAGATATGCAGTGCGCCAACTGCAGCAGGAAAGGACACACAGCCCGTTTCTGCAAGGAACCCGCAAAGCCGATCACTCAAGTTCCCGGTGCGGGTGTAGGGCAGGCTTGCTACGGTTGTGGCGAGGTAGGCCACTACATGAGAAACTGTCCTAAGGCAGCAGGCACCGGAGGTGTAGGACGAGTTTTGGCAATAGGCCACGACGAAGCTGTAGCTGACCCAACTATAGTTGCTGGTACATTCCTTCTCGATAATTCATACGCATGCATATTATTCGATAGTGGAGCGGAGAAAAGCTTCGTGAGTCAAAACTTTATTCATTTACTTAAACCTAAACCTAGCAAGTTAGAAAAATCATTCACTATAGAGATGGCCAATGGAAAAACCGAAAACACAAATTGCATATACATGGGCTGTATGTTATCATTAGACGGCCATTCTTTCCCAATCAATCTCATGCCGGTTCAAATTAAAAGTTTCGACGTCATAGTCGGCATGGATTGGTTGAGTCTTCTTCGCGCCGACATCATGTGCTTTGAGAAAGCAGTCCGTCTTAACCTCCCTAACAACGAAACATTAGTTATCTACGGCGACAAATCTAGTGCAAACCTTCGCATCATTTCGTGCATCCAAGCTCGAAAGTGCTTGCGGAAGGATTGTCGAGCATTCCTAGCACACATCGTCGATACAAGTCAAGAACTGAAGGACGTCAAGAGCATCTCGGTAGTACACGACTTTCCCGATATCTTTCCAGAAGAACTACCAGGATTACCACCGCAACGCCAAGTCGAGTTCAGAATCGACTTAATTCCAGGAGCTACACCAGTAGCGAAGTCGCCTTATCGTCTTGCACCAGCAGAGATGCAGGAACTTTCCAGTCAGCTTAATGAACTCCTTCACAAAGGATTCATAAGACCAAGTTTCTCACCTTGGGGAGCACCGGTCTTGTTTGTAAAGAAGAAAGACGGATCGTTCCGTATGTGCATCGACTACAGAGAGCTGAACAAACTTACTGTCAAGAACCGCTATCCTCTACCCCGTATTGACGACCTATTCGATCAACTTCAAGGGGCGAACTACTTCTCCAAAATAGACCTGCGATCCGGATATCACCAATTACGAGTTCTAGAGGGGGACATTCCAAAGTCAGCCTTCCGAACTCGTTATGGACACTATGAATTCGTGGTGATGCCATTCGGATTAACCAATGCACCAGCAGTGTTTATGGACCTAATGAATAGGGTATGCCGCCCTTACTTGGATCAGTTTGTCATCGTCTTTATCGATGATATACTTATCTACTCTCGAAGTGAGGAAGAGCATAGTCAACACCTACGAAAAGTCCTAGAAACACTGCGAACGGAGAAACTCTATGCGAAGTTCTCTAAGTGCGAATTTTGGATTCGAAGAGTCGAATTTTTAGGTCACGTTGTTAGCGAGGAAGGTATACACGTGGACCCCTCCAAAATTAAGGCTATTGAGAACTGGTCGGCACCAAAGACACCTACAGAAATTCGTCAATTTCTAGGTCTAGCTGGCTACTATCGCAGATTCATAAAGAACTTTTCGAGCATTGCGAAACCTATTACTTCATTAACCCATAAAGGTGTGGCCTTTGACTGGGAAGCGAAACAAGAGAAGGCATTCCAGACACTAAAGCAGGCCTTGTGCACCGCACCGATACTATCCCTCCCCGAAGGGATAGAAGACTTCGTAGTGTATTGCGATGCTTCAAAACAAGGACTTGGATGTGTTCTTATGCAGAGAGGGAAGGTTATCGCTTATGCCTCCCGACAGCTTAAGACACACGAAGTGAACTATACGACACACGACCTCGAGTTAGGAGCAGTGGTATTTGCTCTGAAGATCTGGAGGCACTACTTATACGGAACAAAGAGTACTATATTCACCGACAGCCTTCAACACATTTTCGATCAGAAAGAACTCAACATGCGCCAACGACGATGGGTCGAATTACTAAATGACTACGAATGCGAAATTCGTTATCATCCTGGCAAGGCCAACGTAGTAGCCGACGCCCTCAGTCGAAAGGAATACACTGGTCGGAGGGTCAAATCTCTGACCATGACTATCCATTCCCACTTATCCACACAAATTAAGGAAGCACAAATGGAAGCTTTGCAACCTGAAAATGTGGCAGGTGAATCCCTGCGAGGAATGGAGAAGAATTTAGAAGTCAAGGGTGGCGGAGCCTACTATCTCATGGACCGAATCTGGACCCCAAATCATGGTGGTTTCAGAAACGTAGTCATGACCGAGGCTCACAACTCAAGATATTCCATTCACCCGGGTTCAGATAAAATGTATCTGGATCTTAAGAAACTGTACTGGTGGCCTAACATGAAAGCAGAAATTGCTACCTTCGTGAGTAAATGTCTTACTTGCGCTAAGGTTAAGGTCGAGTATCAGAAACCGTCAGGACTACTACAACAACCAGAGATACCGGAATGGAAATGGGAGCGGATTACTATGGACTTCATAACCAAGTTACCCAAGACGACAAGTGGACTCGATACCATATGGGTCATTGTCGACAGATTGACCAAATCCGCACATTTCCTACCCATCAAGGAGACTGACAAAATGGAGAAGCTTACAAGAACTTACTTAAGGGAAGTAGTGCGACTGCATGGTGTTCCGATATCCATTATCTCCGATCGAGATAGTAGATTCACTTCAAGATTCTGGCAGTCACTACAAAGTTCCCTGGGAACTAGGCTAGACATGAGTACAGCCTACCACCCACAGACAGACGGACAAAGTGAGAGAACAATACAAACTTTAGAAGACATGCTGAGAGCCTGCGTGATTGACTTTGGAAAGGCATGGGATATTCATTTACCCCTTGTCGAATTTTCATACAACAATAGTTATCATACAAGCATAAAGGCTGCTCCGTTTGAAGCCCTCTATGGTCGAAAGTGCAGATCCCCTCTGTGCTGGACTGAAGTTGGCGATACCCAGTTAGCTAGAGGAAGAGTTCCTGAAAGCACTCTCACAGGTCCGGAGATCATACGTGAAACAATAGAGAAGATCGTTTAGATTCGTGAACGATTGAAAGCCTCAAGAGACCGACAGAAAAGCTACGCTGACCAAAGGAGGAAACCTTTGGAATTCCAGGTAGGAGACCACGTCTTATTAAAGGTCTCACCGTGGAAGGGTTTAATACGATTTGGAAAGCGTGGGAAACTAAATCCAAGATACATAGGGCCTTTCAAGATTCTTGCCAGAATCGGCCCTGTGGCTTACAAGCTTAACCTACCGCGCGAACTTAGTAACATCCACCCAACCTTCCACGTCTCAAACTTGAAAAAGTGCCTGTCCGACGAGACTCTTGTTATTCCACTCGACGAGATCGAGATCAACGAGAGCCTCAACTTTGTGGAAGAACCAATAGAAATCATGGACCGAGAGGTCAAACAAACAAAACAAAGTCGCATAACCATCGTGAAGGTTCGCTGGAACGCCAAGCGGGGACCCGAATTCACATGGGAACGCGAAGATCAGATGAAACAAAAGTACCCTCATCTCTTTCATGTTCACTAGTATCTTTACTACTTTAAATTTCGGGACGAAATTCTCTCTAACGGGGGGATGATGTGACAACCCGATATTTCAACTCTTTGTAACGACCAAAATGGGTCAAGTATTGTAACCACTTCTGAATAATAATAATTTACTTTCATAATAAAATGTACAAATAAGTTCTATTTAATTTCCTTCTATGATTAAATGTCTTTGAACCATGATCGTACGTGAAAAGAACGCCCAAAACCGACATCAGATAAAGAAGTTATGAATTTTCTAAGAAATTCCTTAAACACGATGGATTTTTAATAAATAATAAAAATATAATTTTGGAATTTGCCGACGGAGTCTAAACGAAAGTTGTAGAGCGTAGTCTCACCTACGCGAGGATATAAAGACCATCGAAAACGGAGTTCGTATGAAGAAGATATGAATTTTTGAAGTTTATTAAATATATTAATTATTTATTTAATTCAAAATTCGGATATTATCCGAAGGGGAGTCAGCATCCTCCTCTGAGGTACGCGCTGCGTACCCCTGTACGCCCCGCGTAACCGAGGGGATTGGCCTCTGATCGTCCACGTCGCACTATCCGAAGAAACCAACCCATCCGACCCGTCCGAAGCCCCGACCCGTCCGACCCGACGTCCCATCCAACCCGGCGTCCCATCCGACCCGCGTACCCAGCAACCCGTCCCATCCGAACCGAGGCAGTCGAGGCCTCGGTCACGCATGACGTACGCGTACGCGCTGCGTACAAGCGTACGCCCCGCGTACCGAGGCAGACCAGCCTTTCTATAAATAGGATGCGAGGGTTTCCAAAGAAAGGGTTCATTTCTCTTCTCTCTCTCTCTCTCAACATTGCCTCGTTTTCCGTGTCCGTTCAAACCCGAAGCTCTGGTCTTTTTGGCTCAAGTCCCGAAGGTCGATTTTACTCCCGAGATTCCCGAGAATCCCGAGGAAAATCCGTTTCCCGAGGCGAAACTCTGCCCGGTTTTCCATCTCGCTATCTCCAAAACTTTCAAGTGAGTTTCATACCCCTTAATCAACCGTTTTAATTATTCTAAATACTTTTATATGCTTTCAAGGGGGGGATTACAAGTAAAACACACGAGTATTATCGTGTGTTACATAAAGAAACTCTTTTATATACTGTTATATATTCAAATCACATGCGATTTATAAACATTTAAAGGAACTTTTATATATATATATATATAACATATGTCACAATAGCATTTTACCTTTTAAAATATAATGTTGTTGTAATGCATGTATAAACTAAATTGTTCTTAGATTTTTCTTGTCTATCCTAGACTCTACACCAAAAATCTATACTTTCATAAATAAGTGATTCCTTTTCTCAATATTTCTAAACAAACAAGACACGCTTTTTGGAAACTATAATAGGTATAGTTTTACGAACAGATTTCTAACTCTTATGTACTAGAAACACATATTTCAAGAAGTTTACTTTCGTATACAAGAGCAAACGTAACATTTTAACAAGCAGATCTGTTTTTATACCACGGTTTTGTGAGACACTAACTTCATGTACGTTCGAGTACACATTTCAAGTCCTGTATTATATACCAGAATCCCTTGAAGGGGGAGCGTGGTGTTTGTGTATAGATCTATACGGGCTTGACAACCCGCGCCCTGACTGTTAGCTGCAGTCCACCGTTTGGGGTGACAAACGTCATAACATTCCAACGCCTGAAGAACGTTGTGTATAGGCATTCAGAGTCAATAGTATGGTTATAAAACTCACAAGGGGTATTAAAAATGCATTGATTTACAAGGTTTTCAAACTCATTGGTTATTTTACATTTACATACATTTTGGAAACAAACATTAGTCTTGAGTGAAGGCTACTTTTATACTAGTAGAAAATATAGGATTTTCTAAACACAAACAAACAGAGATAAAACATTTCATTTCATTCAAACATTGTCACTTAAATACTTATGAAATTCACCAGCTTAAATGCTGATCTACTCTTTCAAAATTACTTGTATGTCCCAGGAAATCAGTAATTCCAGGTATTCATTTCGCTTTTGATGAAGGGATGCTGCGGCGCCAGTTCTAATCTCGTATTTTGACATCATATTGTAATTGAGTTTTTTTTAACATGTAACTTTTGACTAATGTAAACTTTCAATTATATATATGATGGTTGTATTGCTTTCTTTACTATGTATTCATTTGTTACGCTACCACATGAAGTCATCCGCCCCCGAACGTTTCCGCCGTTCAGGTTTGGGGGTGTGACACCGTCTCGAGCCGGGCACCGGCTGTACCCTCTGATAATAACACTCAACAACCGAGAATAACCCATGATGTATCACTGTCCCAAATCTCAACAATCACTCGGCCCATAAGAGCTAGAAAGCCATGAACCATCGGATCCCCGATCCGAACCCCACTCTATCCATTCCGTGATGACGGAAAGACCCGTTATCAATCTCAGAGCAACTCCCACGAGTTCTCCTCTTGCAATCACATACACATACTGAACTTGCTCCCGCACCCCTAGGTTGGGAAAACCCGATACACTGATGATATCCTCCAACATCCCCCAGGATGAACCACTAATACCTATCCAAAACCCTGATCAGAATCACACTGAGAGTCCAAGACTCTCTCCCTGCATCCCTCCTGAGTCTCTTGGCTCTATATCTGCGGAATTCCTCCGCAACCTCAGCAGACATCCCAAACCGGATGGGCTTCTAATCCAGTGCCGCAAACACTCTGCTCAAAAACCATACTCGAATTACTCTAATCATAACTCTGCTCTGCCGCTTTCACTTCCGTGAACTTGCACTCCCTCTCGGAGTTACACACCTCTCTCACTTCCTTTTCCAAGGAATCCACTTGGCCATATTGCCACTCCAACAAGTGCCACGGTGCTCGTCCAACGCTACACCATTCTTTTTAGCGTATCCGCTATCCATCCAACCTATATACTCTGACTCTCATCGCAGGGACTCTCAAACCCCTACACTATCTCCACTAATCAAGATCACTACCCAGGGCCAGACCTTCTAATGCAATCACACTGCATCATACACAATCCATATCCTCAAACTGATCCAACAATATCTGCAGAGTCTTCAGCATAACTGGACCGCCTCACCAGGCCCTCAGTCCATCCGGACCGCTCAACTATCATTCAACATTCCGGGCTTTGCCCCCCCCCCCCCCCCCGGAAATCCTCCCATGCATACCGTTCTAGCCCTCTAAGGGTTCCGAACTCTAACTCCATAATACTTACTCGATCCCAGCCTGCTCCCAGGCCCTCCACAATCAAATGCCCTAGGTCTGAATCCCGCCCCGCATGTTCGACACTTACTCCTATCAGCCTATACTCTGGGGTGACAGAACACTTGCTAAATCCAAACAGCTAAGCACTCTCAAATACTCATCAATCTCCCGGAGAATTCTTCGATTCTCCCCCACTTGGGCACTAACTAACAACCACCGGTCGCCATCACCGACCTCCCAGAACAACTCTTTCACAAAGAAAACACTTACACGCGGATTGCTTCCCCACAAGCATAAACAACCTCAACGAGATCTCCCATCAACACTGATCAACCTGCTCGAAAGAAACTCAATCTGCATCTAACCCCTCCTCAGAAAGCAGATGCTACCCGGCCTGCAACCCAATGTCGGGTTGCCACTAATAACCCTCATGAATGATAACCAACGGAATTCCCAAAACAATAACTCATAACCAAAACCACAACCCGCAAAAATGACGAATACCACATCGAAAACCATACAAAGATACCAGCACGAAACAGTACACCACAATAATCTCAAGATAACAAGACATCAAGAAGGAAACATACCCGCAGCTGCATCCGGCACTGCCCTGACCTCCTCTGCTACAAGCTGAAAAGCACGATCCTGAGCCCTTGGGGGCTCCGCTCCACCCTGACCTCCACCTGTGATCCTCAAAGTGGCCGGTGCTGGAGCCTGCACCGGTCCTGCAGCAAGCTGTGGACAGTTGACCCTCAAATGCCCAACCTGATGACAATGATAGCAAATCCTCAAATCCCGAACTGGCGCTGACTGCCGACAATCCCTCGCATAGTGCCCCTCCTTCCCGCACTTACGGCATGCACCACCGGACCTACAAACCCCGATGTGACCTCTCCCACACTTCCCACAAGTTTGGCTGTTCAGATCCCCCACTCTAACATCAACGGTCTTGGACCGTTTAGGCGCCGGCTGCGACTGCACCGGAGCCTGCCTCAGCTCACGCAACTGCAACTCAATCTCTAACTCACGCCGCCTAGCGGCCTCCTGCAACTCCAACAAGGTCTCGCACCTCTACGCAGACACAAACTGCCTGATGTCCCCTCTTGAGCATGCTCAGATATCGAGATATCTGAGCCTGCTCCGAAGCGAACTCTGGGCAAAACATCGCCCTCTCAGTGAACATCCTGGTGATCTCAGTCACCGACTCCGAACCCTGCTTCAGCTCAAGGAACTCCTGAGCCAATCTCTCCCTCTCAACTTGCGGAACATAACGAGTGCTGAACATTTCTCTAAACTGATCCCATGATACCGCAGCCCTCTGCGCATCTGAATATGACCCCGTGGTCAATCTCCACCAATCCTTCGCCCCGAGCCTCAACAGGTTCAGAGCACACCTCACCCTCTGATCAGTAGGGCAAAAACACGTGAAGAAACTGTTGGGTTTTGAGCAATCTAACACTTCCTAAGTGTGCATGCAACCCTAATAAACCTTGGATCTATGTTTGTCTAAATACATGCAAAATAATGATTTTCCAAGGTTTATAACCTATCTAACATGGCATGGGGAACATTTCAACATAAAAGAGTTAGAAGAGATTACATACCTTTTGTTGTGTTGGGTTCTTAGGAGTTTGAGGGCCAAGCACCAATAGTGTGAATGCCTCAAATGGAATCACAAACACCACAAACTCTTGGAAAACTTTGAGAGAGTATACACACTCTTGTATTTTCGGCCACACACATGCACACACACACTAGAACACTAGCTTTCTCTTAGGCTATCTTAGGCTCTCTTTCATGCTCCATAAGCATGCTTATATAGTATGCATGGTTAGGGTGAAACCCTAATAACCCATGTCTTTTCCTATTCCAAGGATCCATGGGTTAAAAGCTCCATGGATCATCCATGGACTTCCACATAAGCCTAGCCCATTAACAAATGAGTATTAGCCCACACTATATAAAACAAATAGCCCATAATTTAATTAGTATTCCTTTTAATCTCTAAATTAATCCATAATTAATTTAAGACTAAAACTAATTAAATAACGTAACTTCATATTAATATATTATAACTCATAATATATTAATAAACATATGTGTATAACTCTCATAAAATTATCCATAATAGTTTGGATGAGATGCAACCCAAATGGACCATGCCGGTCGGGTCAAGTATATACCAAATAAGTTATGGACTTAGACACCTTATCCAACAGACTCCCACTTGGATAAGTCTAATAACTATATTTGCCTATAACTTCAGGAACCAACCAACAATCGTAGCTCTCGAAAACTCCCTCGAACAATGAAGACTCTGTCGAACTATGAAGCGCCATTTTAGATAAGTGATCACATAATCCTCTGTTCTCATGATATCAGCCGGACAAACACATGGAACTATGTCTTGCTTATTGTCTAGCAGTTGTTTCTCGATTATCCGATTTGTTTGACGAAGAACTTCACTGAACACATCGGTTTAGTTCTGACCAGGCCTGGTTTATGGGTCAACACAAAATCATCGAGGGGCCCGGATATCGCTTCTATTTCTAGAAGGAACAGATAAACTTCGACTGATATGCTTGTTCTACTACTTATTGAATTGTACACAAAGGCACGTTTTATAACATCAAGTTACTGATGCGTTTACGTGCAATCAATGCACAACCAACTCATAGGTAACAACTCATATCTCTAGGTTTAAAGATTTATATGATGTTATCGTCTCACGATCACTCGAGATAAATTCCATGAAGTGATACAAGTGAGCGTGGGTTTATACCAATACTCATAACTTATGAGTACTCATGAATGTTGCAGCAACCATTGCCATGCCTAAACACCTTTAAGGCATCTACAAACCCAATTCATGACAATCTTGATTCATACCTACTTCCGACGTATGATCAATTGTGGAGGTTTGAACAAATTAATTATTCTGGAAGTCAAAACATGCAAAACTGAAACAATAGTAAATAATTGACAATGATAGTAACACTTTACTCATAAATAAATCACAAATTTTATTCATCATCAAACGTCGATTACATTTTACAAGTTTCAGGAAAACTATCTAATCTGTAAAACTAATATCGTCCCTCAGCCCGATGCGTCTCGCATGCTGAAAATGCTTAACCCTCGTCAGTCCCTTCGTAAGGGGATCTGCAGGATTCTCATCTGACGATATCCTCCTTGTCACAAGGAGTCCTTCTTCAATCTTGTGCCTTATGAAGTGATATTTTCTGTCAATGTGTCGGGATCTGCCATGATCTCTTGGTTCCTTGGCTAAGATAACCGCAGCATTGTTGTCACAGAAAATCTCTATAGGTTCCTTAATAGCTGGTACAACTCCAAGGTCTCCGATGAAGTTCTTTAGCCATATCGCCTCCTTCGCTGCTTCACTCGCTGCTATATACTCTGATTCACAAGTCGAATCAGCCACCGTCTCCTGCTTGGAACTCTTCCAAGAAATTGCCCCTCCATTTAAGGTAAAGATCCAGCCCGACTGAGAGCGGAAATTATCCCTATCAGTCTGAAAACCAGCATCAATATACCCTAATATTCTCAAGTCATCACTGCCACCAAGGGTAAGGACCCAATCCTTAGTCCTCCGCAGGTACTTGAGAATGTTCTTTACCGCGGTCCAATGAGCCTTGCCAGGGTTCCCCTGATACCTGCTGACCATGCTCAAAGCAAATGCCACATCAGGACGGGTACAAGTCATAGCATACATGATCGAGCCAATTGCGGAAGCATATGGTAATTGGCTCATCTCAGCTATCTCAGCCTCTGTACTCGGACTCTGAGTCTTACTCAGTTTGGTATTGCTTTGGATCGGTAAATCTCCTTTCTTGGAATTCTCCATGTTGAACCTTTTCAACACCTTATCCAAGTAGATACTCTGACTAAGTCCAATTAGTCTTCTACTCCTTTCTCTTAATATCCTTATCCCTAGGATATAGGTAGCCTCCCCTAGGTCCTTCATAGCAAAGCACTTCCCAAGCCAGGACTTAACCTCCTGCAAGGTTGGGATGTCATTTCCTATGAGTAGTATGTCATCCACATACAGTACCAAGAAGCTAACTATACTCCCACTAGCTCTGACATACACGCAAGACTCATCTTCGCTTCTCAAGAAGCCAAACTCTTTTACCTTCTCATCAAAACAAAGATTCCAGCTACGAGATGCTTGTTTTAATCCATAAATGGATTTCTTAAGCTTGCATACTCTATTAGGGTACTCTGCATTGACAAAACCCTCTGGCTGATTCATGTACACATCCTCAGCCAACTTTCCATTAAGGAAAGCGGTTTTGACATCCATTTGCCATATTTCATAATCATGAAATGCTGCAATGGCTAACATAACCCTAATAGACTTAATCTTGGCCACCGGCGAGAAGGTTTCATCATAATCAATACCTTGAGTTTGAGTAAAACCCTTCGCAACCAGTCGAGCCTTATAAGTATGCATTTTTCCTTCCATGTCGGTCTTCTTTTTGAAGATCCATTTGCACCCGACTGTTTTACGGCCTGGTACATTGTCAACCAAGTTCCAAACTTGATTGTCATACATGGACTGTATCTCGCTGTCCATAGCCTCCTTCCATTTAGCAGACTCCGGGCCTGCCATGGCTTCCTTAACACTGCTAGGTTCATCCAAATTTACTAGTGTACTATCACTAATAAACGTATCACCTTCCGTAGTAATATGAAAACCATAATAAAACGAAGGTGTGTTCCTAACCCGTGTGGAACGTCTCGGAGGTACAGACTCGTCAGCTGGATCAACAGGAGTTTCTTCCTCAGGTTGATTGCTAGTGTCTGAGGTTCCTTCACCAATTGATTCTTGAATTTCTTCAAGATCAATCTGCCTCCCACTGTCTCCTTGGCTTATAAATTCTTTCTCGCGAAAGATCCCTCTTCGTGCTACAAAGACCACATTCTCACTGGGTCTGTAGAAAAGGTAACCGAAGGATTTCTGTGGGTAGCCGATGAAAATACACCTTTCACTTCGGGGTTCAAGCTTATCATGAGTTTCACGCCTTAAGAAGGCTTCGCAACCCCAAATTTTGATGTGGTCCAAATTGGGAACCTTCCCAGTCCACATTTCATGAGGTGTTTTGGTAACCTTCTTTGTAGGGGCTAGATTAAGGATATGGGCGGCAGTCTCTAAGGCATACCCCCAAAAAGAGATTGGTAATGAAACTCGACTCATCATAGAGCGAACCATGTCCAACAAGGTACGATTACGCCTCTCAGCTACACCATTCAGCTGTGGTGTCCTGGGAGGAGTCAATTGTGAGACAATCCCACACTCCTTAAGATAGTCAAGGAACTCGGTACTAAGATACTCACCACCTCGATCGGATCGAAGCATCTTAATGTTCCTGCCCAATTGATTTTCTACTTCCTGTTTGAATTCCTTAAACCTTCCAAAGGTTTCGGACTTGTGTTTGATCAAGTAGACATACCCATATCTACTATAATCATCAATAAAAGTCACATAATACCGATTAGCGTCCCTTGTGGCGGTTTTGAATGGCCCACATACATCAGTATGTATTAGGTCCAACAAACCTTCACCCCTCTCACAAGTTCCAGTGAAGGGTGATTTTGTCATTTTTCCAAGTAGACAAGATTCACAACTATCATCTGATTTGAGGTCAAATGATTCCAAGACTCCACTCTTTTGGAGTTGGTCTATGCGTTTCTTGTTTACATGTCCAAGACGACAATGCCACAATGATGCTTTATCTAGGCTAGTAGAAGAATCGATATACAACACATTATTTCCTAAGTTGTCTACAATCGACACAGTTTCATACATGCCATCACAAGGTAATGCTTTAAAATAAAACACATTATTAAAGAAAGTATTAATACCACCACATTCATTATCAAACGAAAAGGTAAAACCTTGTTTGTACAAAGCATGAAAAGAAATAATATTCCTCGCCATTTCAGACGAGTATACACATTTATTCAAATCTAATTTTAATCCATTATTAAGCAACAAAGTATAAACTCCAATCTTGGAAACAGGAGAAGCCTTCCTATTCCCCATGATTAAGTTTATCTTCCCGTGCTCCACATCCTCACTTCTTCTTAGGCCCTGCAAATCAGAACATATGTGAATACCACATCCTGTATCAAGCACCCAAGAGTTAGAATATGTTGAGTAATTAGACAATATAGTGTAAATACCTGCATAGGTGGGTTTCACTTTCCCATCCTTTAGATCCTGCAAGTACTTAGGGCAGTTTCGCTTCCAGTGTGCCTTTTCATGGCAATAAAAGCATTCAGCATCCTTTGGAATGGCAGAAGGAGTGACAGAACCGTTCTTAGTCTTGGATGAGGAGCCTTCAAGAGACTTTCCCTTGGTACCCTTCGAAGGGTGCTTCCTCTTTTTCCCTTTGCCTTGCCCAATAGCTAAAACAGGGGTAGAAGTTGGAGTAGGAGTAGTAGAGGTAACAACCGCTTTACCCTTAAGACCGGTTTCAGCGGTCTTCAAGAGTCCTTGAAGCTTGCTGAGGGTAACTTCCTCCTTGTTCATATGATATGTCATTCGAAAATGATCATAACAAGAAGGCAAGGAGTGCAAAATGATGTCAATTGCTAACTCCTCGGGGATGTTAACATTCAGCTTCAGCAAACGGTCCACATACCTTTGCATCTTTTGCATGTGGCCCGTGACGGATTCACCGTCCTTCATGCGGGTAGTTATTATGGAGGAGATTATTTCATACCGCTCCTGACGAGCACTCTGATGGTACCTTTCCATCAAGTCTTGGTGCATCTCAAAAGGGTAGAAATCTTCATATGACTTTTGGAGCTCGGCTATCATCGTGGCCATCATGATACATGCCACCTTAGTAGCATCTCTCTCATGAGTCCTGAATTCAGCGATCTCCTCAGGAGTAGCAGTAGACTCATCAAGTTCTTTTAACTCCTTATCGAGGACATATTCCTTGTCCTCGTAACGAGTAACCATCCTGATGTTCCTAATCCAATCCATGAAGTTGGAACCATCAAAGATGACCCTCCCACAAAGATTCATGAGAGAGAAAGAACCAGTTGGGTTAGAGCCTGAAGCATTAGTGTTGGAAGACATCTGAAAGAAGAAAGTAAGTTTAGATTAGATATTTAGGATCCTTAATAAGACACCCAAATGTAATATTAAGGCTAGGATCCAATCACAATATATTACACTTAGAAGAGGGATGCCGTAATCTAAGTAATAATATATTTGAAAGGTAGGCGAATGACGATTCACCAATTTCCACCATGAAAACGAAATGATTAATTAGGTTTAATTGGATTTGAAATTCCTAGATTCTTTTGAGATTCATTGAACTTTTCAATGGCATGTTTCAATCTCGATTGTGCCCTTCAAGTTTTGTGACTGGGATGCCGAGGATCACAAAACAAGGTGTGAATAACCATGCTAACTCACTTGGTACTCCTAATATTATCACCTAATCAATGTGCCGGTTAACCACACACGCTCCATTGATCTATGACAACATTAAGTCACCCTTCGTGATCCTTACTAGTCTAATTAGTGTGCCGGTTAACCACACACGCTCCACTAATCGACTTGGTAAGGTACAAAGTGTGAATTCCATGGATTAGCACCATGTTCACATTTTCCTAAAATAACTAAGATTGGGAATTAAAAGAGTTTAGTTATTTTATAATATTCATTATACTTTTAATGAGGATTTAAAGTCGTTGTTCTACCCGTTCGGCTAACGACCCTCCACCGATCAAGCAAGCGGTGGGTGAGAGTATACACCCATTAAGTCGCCATTTTATAGGCAACAACCTTATACCCACCTTATAGACCGGCTTCGTGAATGAGGCCTACTAACGGTAAAACGACTTATTCTTATACATATATATAATAATTAACCATTAATGTTATAAATAGTATAAGGGTTGAATTTTAACTATTAAAACTCTAAGGTTTGGAATTAAAGTTTATTAAAGTGTGTGAAACTTTACAAATTCCAAAACTTGAGGACAAGTTTTGTAACTTTGCAAAACTCTTCATTTCATAACTTATGAATTAAAGGTTCATAAAAATGAAGACTCTTCATTTTCATGTAACTTATGTGTTTTTAGTGTGTGTTAAATGAAAGTGACCTTTGGTAATCCATAACTTGAGGACAAATTATGGACTCCATTAAAACACATAAATGATTAAGAATTAATTCTAAACAATTCAGCAAATAATTCCTATCATTTTCTAAATTCATAAGAACATGAACATGATCATCAAAAATTCAAGAATTATATGAACACATAAAATCATGGATTTTTGATATATGCTATTGTAAATGGATTAGAACAACCATTACACCAACTAAAATAAGTTTTACAACACCAAAACAATTTAGGGTAATGTTTCCAGTCCATTTCCAGCAGCAAAAGTCGAGATTCTGCATTCTTTCGATCCTACTCGCCGAGTGCACAAACGGACTCGTCGAGTAGGTTGAAGTTTGCCTTGGACTCGGCGAGTCCCCCCAATGGACTCGGCGAGTCTAGCATGCAGACAGCAACGATTTCGACCTTTTTTACTATTTTGCATCAAGTATCAAACAAGCAAGCCTAGGCTCTGATACCACTGTTGGGTTTTGAGCAATCTAACACTTCCTAAGTGTGCATGCAACCCTAATAAACCTTGGATCTATGTTTGTCTAAATACATGCAAAATAATGATTTTCCAAGGTTTATAACCTATCTAACATGGCATGGGGAACATTTCAACATAAAAGAGTTAGAAGAGATTACATACCTTTTGTTGTGTTGGGTTCTTAGGAGTTTGAGGGCCAAGCACCAATAGTGTGAATGCCTCAAATGGAATCACAAACACCACAAACTCTTGGAAAACTTTGAGAGAGTATACACACTCTTGTATTTTCGGCCACACACATGCACACACACACTAGAACACTAGCTTTCTCTTAGGCTATCTTAGGCTCTCTTTCATGCTCCATAAGCATGCTTATATAGTATGCATGGTTAGGGTGAAACCCTAATAACCCATGTCTTTTCCTATTCCAAGGATCCATGGGTTAAAAGCTCCATGGATCATCCATGGACTTCCACATAAGCCTAGCCCATTAACAAATGAGTATTAGCCCACACTATATAAAACAAATAGCCCATAATTTAATTAGTATTCCTTTTAATCTCTAAATTAATCCATAATTAATTTAAGACTAAAACTAATTAAATAACGTAACTTCATATTAATATATTATAACTCATAATATATTAATAAACATATGTGTATAACTCTCATAAAATTATCCATAATAGTTTGGATGAGATGCAACCCAAATGGACCATGCCGGTCGGGTCAAGTATATACCAAATAAGTTATGGACTTAGACACCTTATCCAACAGAAACACCCTTCCAGGTCTGATAACCATCACATAGCAACAATCGGGTCCCGAACTCCATCGAAGGTGGGAGGCTTCGTATTAGCGAAGTCCCGATAGTGAAAACCCCGACCAGCTCCTCCCCCTGCCGCCGCTGTAGCCGCCACGGCAGCCGTCTCTGCGAGAGCCGCATAGCGCTCCTCAAAATACACAACCATGGCGGTCTTAATCGACCCAATCAGCTCCGGCAACTCAGCCCGGAAACAACTCAGCAATCTCATCACGCAGGATCTCCCGAATCCTCGCATCCAACTCGCACGTGCTCATCTGACCGATGACTTCGGGCGGCACCGATCCGCCCGGAACTCTCTCTCCAGCTCCCGATCCTGATCCGGATCCACTCTCATCATGCCTCGGAATTTCCATACTGAAAAACACCACACAAAATCTCAGACTCTTCCCACAACCTGGGATCCAACTCTCTCAACCCAACCCTAGAGATCATGGTTTCCCTAATACGCGTATGGGTCCTGTGCTTTCAGTAGTACGGGCCCATACTACCTTCCACACCTACCCATATTTGTATGAAGTACTACCACTACACCCTAGAGAAACATCCATAGCAACGCTCAACCCTCACCACTAGAGGAACACTAAAATATCCCATAAGGAACCCTAGGCTACAGGCATCACAAATCAGGCAACATATCATGAAATCTTGAAGATCCTTAGCCTATCACTAGCATGCTGTTCCATCAAAGCTCAAAAACAAATAACACGCATGATATTTTGGGGTTACTTACTGGCTCCGGCTGATAGTACCTCCGCGTCCTCCCTTACTCATTTTGAAAACCATTTTAAATACTCTTTTGAAAACTCTCCTCGATTTAAGACTGACGTCACACAATGTTCCTCCAATTCACTCAAACCAAGGCTCTGATACCAACTTGTAACGACCGAAAAATACAACCAATTTAAATTTTTTAAAGAAAACATCTCGATTTCATTAAATCTTTACAAAAAGGTTTTCAATACAAAACATTTAACGTGTTCCCAGAATCACAATACTACGAAATCATGAGGAGCAGTACGATCACGCCTTCGCCTTGCCACAGTCTCCTGAAGAACGTGAAAAACATGAAACCACAACTGTAAGCCCGAAAGCTTAGTGAGATATCCCCAAAATACCAACCACAAATACGCCCTTCCAGGCCACGACCTTCCGGTCCAAATCGTATTGCCTTCCGGCCCATAACATTTTGCCTTCCGGCCCATAACATAAAAAGCATACATAACATAACAGAACATAGAACAGCCATGTATATTGGATCAAACTCCAGTCCAAGCAACCGTGTGCACATAACATATAATCATATAACAGTTCACATTCAGCAAATCGATCAAACAGATCACATAGCATATGATCACCCTAACCAGGATACCGACCTAGCCAATCACTAACATAACATCACCCTACGACTCAGCCAACATACTAATTACGCACATACGCCTTTCCAGGCCATGACCTTCCGGTCCACATCACAATGCCTTCCGGCCCACAACATATAATGCCTTCCGGCCCATATCATAATGCCTTCCGGCCCATATCATAATAACAGACAATTACCCGGATTTCCATCCGATAAAGGGTCGGCCTTGGTGCCTTAAACCCTAATGATATAGTGAGGATAACTCACCTCGAAACTGCCGACTGAACAGATAACCCAAGCTGCTCCGCTCCCTGATACGATCTCCACCACTAGACAACCATCAATGCACTGAACTCAAAACAATAATCAACAATTACCAAAATGTCCCTTGAAACCACTGGTCAACCCTTGGTCAAAGACAAGGTCAAAGTCAACCCCTGACTGACTCTACTCGCCGAGTCAACCCGATGACTCGCCGAGTCCCCATACTCAGAACTATCCTCAATCCGCGACCTATCTCGCCGAGTCACCCCGAGACTCGTCGAGTTCAACAACTCCGAGTCCACTCGCACACAACTCACCGAGTCATCCCTTGACTCACCGATTCCTGACTCGACCAGCAAATATTGGAACTCTTCGACAAGACTCGCTGAGCCCAAGAACAGACTCGCCGAGTCTAAGGCTATCTTCAACCTACTCGCCGAGTTGTCATACAACTCGCCGAGTTCCAGGCCATCTTCATCCAACTCGTCGAGTTGTTCTTCCAACTCGCCGAGTCCCAGCTCATCTTCAAGCAACTCGTCGAGTACACCCATGTGACTCGCCGAGTACCACCGGTCTGAATCCATTCGGAAGCATTCCAGGCCATGCAATTGCTCCAAAACATAGATCTAGCCTCCTACAACTCATCCATCACGTAAAGTGGCAACCTTTACGTGAATCCATAGCGATCTGGGCCATTTGCACATTGGGCTAGGGTTTGGGATATGATGGCTCCACAAAAACACTCCAACACGGGGACTTTCATGCTCTCTGATCCTTCTCCATTCCAAATCTGAGGTAGCAACCTCAGATCTAACCTCTAGACTCCAATTACATCGAAACACAAGTTCCTCACAAACCCCAAAATGAAGAAACAACATAACAACAGCCCAAGAACGAGATATTACCTCCAAGGAACGTCCCAACTGCAATGAAACTCGAATCCAAGCAAAGCCCCTTGCTCCAAGCCTTCAAACTCCCAAAATTCCTTCAACAAACACCTCCTTCAAGCTCCCAAATGAGATATGATCATTCACACACGAAGGCCAAGGGTTTCTGGACTTGAGGATGAATAAAGAGGCTTAGAGAGAGCTGTTATGTTCTTTATATAGGGCTCAACCCCAAGAATTAGGGTTTTCTCCACTCAGCGCCTACTCGTCGAGTCCATCTTACTGACTCGCCGAGTCGGCTACTTAACACGCGACCCAGTCGCAACTCTACTCGCCGAGTCCACCCATGGACTCGCCGAGTCACTCTTTCCCAATTTACTCTTTTAGCCCTTCTACTCTAGTCTTGATATTTCGGGATGTTACAATCTTCATCCAACTCGCCGAGTCCACCCATGTGACTCGCCGAGTAGCTTCAGCTCTTAATCCATACAGTGGCTTTTAGAGCCATAGTGGGGCTCCAAACTGTAGATCCACTCTTCTAAGGCCCATCTTTCACGTAAAGTTGCAAACTTTACGTGAAACCAAGATGCTATAGGCTTAAAACATTCTAGGGCTTGGTTTTGTGACAAGCATACTTCACCAACACACCAAAGACTGCTGCTTTATGGGTTTCTAGGCCAAGACAACCCTAGATCCGAAGTTCTCTTTGCTCACAAAGGCACAATACACGAATTGGCCTTGGAAAAGGCCCAAAATGACAAAATCTAACTAGGAAAGGGGATCTAACTGAATAACAGCCAAGGTATGAGCTTCATAACTTTCTAGGATCTGAAATGACACACCAACATAGAGTCCACTGCTACTTTTTGAATCACCCAAAGTCTTCCTTCTTCCTTATAGCTTTAAATCACTCAAAAATGGCAAGAGAAGCTCAATGAAACTCAATGGCTGCTTAGGTTTTCAAGTGAAGGTAGAGGGAGTGATGGAGGCTGGGGTGAAGGCCTGAAATGATGCTTAAATAGGGCACTAAGCCCGGAAATTAGGGTTTTCCAACCCAAACCTGAATCGCAGAGTCGATCCCTCCGACTCGCCGAGTCGGTCACTTAAACCCCGACACGGGTCCCGCTCCGACTCGCCGAGCTCACCCATGGACTCGACGAGTTGACCCCTTTAACTTAGGGTTTTCCTTTCCTTTATTGGTCTTTCTGATTCTGGGTGTTACAACACTTCCCCACTTAAACTAGAGTTCATCCTCGAAGTCTGTCACGGCCAACTACCTTACCATCTGGTCGCCACTTACCACAAGGTACACACTCCACCCCTTTCGATCCAAACCTTGAAGATGCCATCTTCAGAATAACCTATTACATGCAACCTTCGAGTACCACACTCTATCGAACCGGTAATCTTACCAATACTCCTGATACACCTACCCTTGATTCGCAAGGGGTTTACTCTTTCACCCTACACTGTCACTGGCCTTTCTAAGGCACTTTCCACAAGCAACAATCTTCCCAATTTCCTTCGAGGACCAATCCTCTGCCGAAACCGCAATCCCGGCCACTCCCAGTCCCGGCCATCAAACCAGTACTCATGGAATGATCCCTATACAATGCTCTAATACTGAAAGCTCCACCCAATCGTGAGAATTCAGACAATCCTTCGGGTAGCAGATTCCTTTCTGCTATGTTTCGGGCTCAGCCGAGAATGGTGTCACCGAGCCAAATCCTTTACCCTAAGATCATTCGATCCCGCGATGAGCAGTTTAGCATCACCCAATCAGCTCACGGATTTTCACACCGAATCCTTTACCATCATTCCTGCCTGCAGTCCTGTTGACTCCCATCCGCCTACCGGATGAACCGAGACCGCCCTGGTCCAAACTGGTCTACCATTACCCGGAATACCGGTTTCCCCCATGCTACCTCGGAGATACGAGCCCTCGCCCACACTCCACAAACTAAGCTACTAATCAATGCCACGGATTACACGCAGTCTTGTGCCACTCTTGGTCTCCAATGACCTACCGTCTTCCAGACCCAATCATAATGTGGCCTGCTCACATCCGGGGGGCTGCCCCGTCCTGAACTTACTACCTGAAAACCCTTCCACTGAATCATACACCTAATACATTCACACTAGCAAATAGGGACCGACAAATGCTACGGGCCACCCCGTAGTCTTAGAACACTCTACACTGCCAGCCAACTAAAGCTATGGGCCACCCCGCAGTCTTGCTAGACTAATGCTACGGGCCACACCGTAGTCTTACTAAGCTAATGCTACGGGCCACACCGCAGTCTTACTAAGTTAATGCTACGGGCCACACTGTAGTCTTACTAAGCTAGTGCTACGGGCCATACCGCAGTCGCACCACACTTCGACACTATATGCTAACCATCGCTACGGACCACCCCATAGTCTTACCATACTTATCTTACTATCTGACCACTGGTGAATACTACGGCCATCCGGTAGTCTGACAACACCTTCCCACACTGGGTAACTGGTAGTGAATGCTACGACAATCCCATAGTCAATCATACAAGCACAATCTAGTACCCCCCAAGCGGTACTCATGTCCCAATAGGAACTCCCGATCGATTCCTCTGCAGTCTGCTACCAGACATCTCGAGAATGAGGTCTCACAATTGGCAACTTTTTCCAAACTTCCCACTTACATTGTCCTCAATTCATACAGCCACTTGGGCCGTCTTTCTCCCTGACAGGATAGCGAAACTTTTCCTAGTTCCAAAACCTCTTCTACTCCCATAGCATGATTGTTTCTCCCCCACTTCGCCTCGGCTAAGTCTTTACTGAACACGAAAACCCGAGGATTTCCATTCCTTCCTCCTTTTCACAAAAGAGTATGATAACTACCATCGCCTGGATGTCGCTAGCGATCCATCGCTAGTCCGCTCCTAATACTGTACGATCATCGAATACTAGACGAACACCTCCTGCATCCCCGATCCTGATAATCCCCTGATCTCCAACTAATGCCCTTAAGGTCCGAATATCTACTGCTTCGGGAAACCTCCTCGGTGATAAGCCACTTTCTTTGATGCTTCCAAAAGCCATCCCAAACGCCAAGATTAGAACCATCAAACCCTGATGATGGTGGCTGACTACTCCCTGAACCATTTTCACCCGTAACCGAGATGATATTGTACACTTCGAACCCGAAGTGAAAGATGACCTACACTAGCTACTAATAGCTCATGGTATGTAATTGGCATATGACAATTACAAAATACAATCCGAATACAAGCAGAGAGACAAATCATACATAAATTCGCCTGAGTCTGGGGCAAAAACTTCCCTAATTCGCATAGAAGTGAAAATAGCCATAGATACGTACCTGCAACATTCCCTGCTGTAATCCAGATCTTCCGCATCTATCACTACAAGGCCCTACCCTCTCGCCCATCCGTAATCCTCATGGTCGTTGGGGAAGACGCACTCCCTGCTCCTCCCCTCATCGTCGGGCAGTCATCCCTCTTGTGGCCCACCTAATTGTAGTGAAAACATAATGGGCTTTCCCCCCGTGGGCAATCCATGCTGACGTGACCATCACTGCCACACTTGTAGCATCCTGAACCCCTGGAACGACAAACTCCCTCGTGCGGTTTCCCACACGTGTTGCACTGACTTCGAACCTACCGACCTGCTATTCTCTGATCTGAAGTCTTGGGTCTCTTCCTGGGACCCTCCAAAGTATACGTCTGATCTGACCTCCTCTTCGCAATGTGTTCCAGATCGATCTCCCTTTCCCGCGCCCTGGCAATCATAGAGCCCAGGGTCGGGGATGCCAAGAAGCTGACATGCTCCCGAATATCAGCTCTCAACATGTCATGATAACGGGTCCTCTGCATCTCATCATTCCTCGCATACTGAGGCACCAATAAGGCCCTCTCCCGAAACTTGGCGGTAATCTCCGCCACCGTCTCTGTCATCTGTCTCATGTCTAGGAATTCTCTGGCCAGCTGCTGAAGCTCCACAACCGGCGCAAACTCCGCCCTAAACTTGGTCACAAAGTCTGACCAGGTCATAGCCTCGACGCCCGAGGCTCCCAATGAGTCACTAAATGACTCCCACAAATCTTTGGCTCGGTCCCTCAAACATCCCACCGCAAAGTGGACCTTCGACCCCTCCGAGATAAAGCTCGTCAACTATGCAGAATCAATGTCTGCAATCCATCTTCTGGCAGCAATGGGGTCCTTCACCCCATGAAAATCCGGCGCACCACACCCTCTGAAGTCCTTGAAGGACGGTGTGTGCGTACTCGCCTGGCCAGACGCCAAATCACTCCTAAAAGCTCGGAGGCGATCCTCCATCAGCTCAATGATCCCCTCCTTGATCGACCCAAAAATGATCGGGGTCGCCTCAAGGATGCCTTTCGTAATCTCAGATGCGATGAACTCGCGTAACCCATCATCAACTTGTTCGGATCCCACGCCCAAACCTGATCCTGAACCGGATCCTGAACCGAATCCTGACCCTCCTGCTCCGTGTCGCATGGTCACCATGCTGAAAAATACACGCGTAAAAGTCAGGATCATACATACTTCTGAGAGGTCTAACACACTACAAGTTCCCCGGTCTCATCTCGGCCTTTCTCGAATCGAGAATGGATCCTCTGCTTTCAGTACTACGGGCCCATACTACCTTCCACATGTATCCGTACTTTCCTCGAGAACTGCTTTGACTCCACTAGGTCCCTTTCTCTACTACTACAGCGCCCAATACTTTCTCATCCTAGGCTTACCCTAGGGAAACAACTGACTCAACTCAAACCAGTCCTCAGCTGCTGAAGGCCTCCTTGTGATGCCAATTAGCCGTCACCTGAATACCATCACATGTGATGAGGCTCAGATAATCCTTCGAGTAAAAGACTCGTCCCTACAATGGTTAGACTCAGACGAAAGTTGGGCAATAGGGCCAAATCCAACACTCTGAGATTATTCAACCCTGACCACACGTGACGTGACGTATTCACCTAATGGCTAATTCTCATCACTCAGAATCCCACAATTCACAAAGCAAGCAGCATTAAGACAAGGGAAAATCTAACCACATCATACAATCATATTGCTCTATCCCCTACTTAGGAATCCATTCTAGCATGCATCTTATAAAGCTCATATACATATAATAGGCACATAAGGCATCCTCCTAGATCCTTAGTCCTAATCTAGCATGCAGTTCTAATAATCGTATCATATATAACATAACTTGTATGAGTATCTTGGGGTACTTACCTGAGCTCGGTTGATTGCATGCACCACACCCTTTTCACTTTCCAAAGTTCCTTTTTGCTTTTTTTGAAACCCTTTTCTTCCCTCAAGAATCCTTTTATAATTATGGTCTTTCTTTTGAAAAATTTTATACCACTTCCTCAGTTTGAGTTCAGACACGCCCGAGAGTGTGCCCGAATGCCTCAAACTAAGGCTCTGATGCCAACTTGTAACGTCCCAAATTCAAGGCCAAAAATTTCTTTTAAAAAAAACATTACTAAATCATAGTGTAAAGTTATTCAAACATACAAAAAGGATTTATATGACAAATCACAGTTTCATTTCCAAATCGCTTGTTTATTTATCAGAGTACAACATCCCAGGTTAACTTGTCATGGTGTGTGCACTGCAACCCTCCCGAGATCCTTTTCTGAAAACCGGATACCTGAAACATAAACTGAAAACCGTAAGCACGAAGCTTAGTGAGTTCCCCAGATACCACATACCATACAACCAATTGATCCAAACATGCCATACTTAGCAAAGAGCCATACATAATCAACATACCATAATCAAGTAAGGTGCTATGTGCCAAACATAGTATTGCTAAGGTGCTATGTGCCAAACATAGTCTGGTGGTTGTGTCACGGGCCGCACGTGGTCTTCCTGGTCCAGCCTGGGGCCATTCCCTGGGTCTTACAGACAGGTGCCAAGGGCCACCCCCTGGTCTTTCATGCAAGTATCACAAAGACAACTATACATACTAATCTACTAGGCTACTCCGCATATAGTGTGCAAGGAGCCACCTCCTGGTCTTTCATACACAATGGCATATAGTGCGCCAGGAGTCACCTCCTGGTCTTTCATACATATGGCATATAGTGCGCCAGGAGCCACTTCCTGGTCTTTCATACATATTGCCTAGGGCTAACCCCCGGGTCTTCCTATCATACATAATAACATACTGTCTGCCAGGAGCCGCCTCCTGGTCTTTCATGCATAATGCCTAAGGCTAACCCCCAGGTCTTCCTAGCATACATAAACTAAATGGACCGGCATTCGTGCCTTAGACCCATATAAACAGTGAGGAGACTCACCTCGCACTGCTGAACTTTGCTGATAATCCTCTAGCTGTTGCCCGACCACTTTCTGAACCGCTACTCCCCTAGCTCTCCGAGCAACTAGTACCAATAAAACGCTTAGTTCCAAACTGAACTCTAGAAGTCAAACCAAGTCAACTATGGTCAAAGTCAAAGTCATGGTCAACCTTCCAGTTGACTCGACTCGCCGAGTCAACCCATAGACTCGCCGAGTCCTTAACTCAGAAACTCCCATAACACGACTCAACTCACCAAGTCAGCCCAAGACTCGTCGAGTTCAACGATCTCTGAGTCCCTTCCTGTCCAACTCACTGAGTCACCACTCAACTCACTGATCTGGGTCTTAACCAGAAGAGGTTGGGAAGTTCTGCGACCCGACTCGTCGAGTCCAAGAACAGACTCGCCGAGTCCTAGACAATCTTCAACAGACTCGCCGAGTTGTTCTTACAACTCGTCGAGTTCCTGCCTATCTTCATCCAACTTGCCGAGTCCACCCATGTGACTCGCCGAGTAGCTTCAGCTCTTAATCCGTACAGTGGCTTTTCAAGCCATGCAAGGGCTCCAAACTGTAGATCCACTCTTCTAAGGCCCATCTTTCACGTAAAGTTGCAAACTTTACGTGAAACCAAGATGCTATAGGCTTAAAACATTCTAGGGCTTGGTTTTATGACAAGCATACTTCACCAACACACCAAAGACTGCTGCTTTATGGGTTTCTAGGCCAAGACAACCCTAGATCCGAAGTTCTCTTTGCTCACAAAGTCACAATACACGAATTGGCCTTGGAAAAGGCCCAAAATGACAAAATCTAACTAGGAAAGGGGATCTAAGTGAATAATAGCCAAGGTATGAGCTTCATACCTTTCTAGGATCTGAAATGACACACCAACACAGAGTCCACTGCTACTTCTTGAATCACCCAAAGTCTTCCTTCTTCCTTATAGCTTTAAATCACTCAAAAATGGCAAGAGAAGCTCAATGAAACTCAATGGCTGCTTAGGTTTTCGAGTGAAGGTAGAGGGAGTGATGGAGGCTGGGGTGAAGGCCTGAAATGATGCTTAAATAGGGCACTAAGCCCGGAAATTAGGGTTTTCCAACCCAAACCTGACTCGCAGAGTCAATCCCTCCGACTCGCCAAGTCGGTCACTTAAACCCCGACACGGGTCCCGCTCCGACTCGCCGAGCTCACCCATGGACTCGACGAGTTGACCCCATTAACTTAGGCTTTTCCTTTCCTTTCTTGGTCTTTCTGATTGTGGGTGTTACAACACTCCCCCACTTAAACTAGACTTCGTCCTCGAAGTCTGTCACGGCCAACTACCTTACCATCTGGTCGCCACTTACCACAAGGTACACACTCCACCCCTTTCGATCCAAACCTTGAAGATACCATCTTCAGAATAACCTGTTACATGCAACATTCGAGTACCACACTCTATCCAACCGGTAATCTTACCAATACTCCTGATACACCCACCCTTGATTCGCAAGGGGTTTACGCTTTCACCCTACACTGTCACTGGCCTTTCTAAGTCACTTTCCACAAGCAACAATCTTCCCAATTTCCTTCGAGGACCAATCCTCTGTCGAAACTACAATCCCGGCCACTCCTAGTGCCGGCCGTCAAAACCAGTACTCATGGAATGATCCCTATACAATGCTCTAATACTGAAAGATCCACCCAATCGTGAGAATTCAGACAATCCTTCGGGTAGCAGATTCCTTTCTGCTACGTTTCGGGCTCAGCCGAGAATGGTGTCACCGAGCCAAATCCTTTACCCTAAGATCATTCGATCCCGCGATGAGCAGTTTAGCATCACCCGATCAGCTCACGGATTTTCACACCGAATCCTTTACCATCATTCCTGCCTGCAGTCCTGTTGACTCCCATCCGCCTACCGGATGAACCGAGACCGCCCTGGTCCAAATTGGTCTACCATTACCCGGAATACCGGTTTCCCCCATGCTACCTCGGAGATACGAGCTTTCGCCCACACTCCACAAACTAAGCTACTAATCAATGCCTCGGATTACACGCAGTCTTGTGCCACTCTTGGTCTCCAATGACCTACCGTCTTCCAGACCCAATCATAATGTGGCCTGCTCACATCCGGGGAGCTGCCCCGTCCTGAACTTACTACCTGAAAACCCTTCCACTGAATCATACACCTAATACATTCACACTAGCAAATAGGGACCGACAAATGCTACGGGCCACCCCGTAGTCTTAGAACACTCTACACTGCCAGCCAACTAAAGCTATGGGCTACCCCGCAGTCTTGCTAGACTAATGCTACGGGCCACACCGCAGTCTTACTAAGCTAATGCTACGGGCCACACCACAGTCTTACTAAGCTAATGCTACGGGCCATACCGCAGTCGCACCACACTTTGACGCTATCTGCTAACCATCGCCACGGACCGCCCCGTATTCTTACCATACTTCTCTTAATATCTGACCACTGGTGAATACTACGGCCATCCGGTAGTCTGACAACACCTTCCCACACTGGATAACTGGTAGTGAATGCTACGACAATCCCATAGTCAATCATACAAGCACAATCTAGTACCCCCAAGCGGTACTCATGTCCCAACAAGAAACTCCCGGCCGATTCCTCTGCAGTCTGCTACCAGACATCTCGTGAATGAGGTCTCACAATTGGCAACTTTTTCCAAACTTCCCACTTACACTGTCCTCAATTCATACAGCCACCTGGGCCGTCTTTCTCCCTGACAGGATAGCGAAACTTTTCCTAGTTCCAAAACCTCTTCTGCTCCCAAAGCATGATTGTTTCTCCCCCACTTAGCCTCGGCTAAGTCTTTACTGAACGTGAAAACCCGAGGATTTCCATTCCTTCCTCCTTTTCACAAAAGAGTATGATAACTACCATCGCCTGGATGTCGCTAGCGATCCATCGCTAGTCCACTCCTAATACTGTACGATCATCGAATACTAGACGAACACCTCCTACATCCCCGATCCTGATAATCCCCTGATCTCCAACTAATGCCCTTAAGGTCCGAATATCTACTGCTTTGGGAAACCTCCTCGGTGATAAGCCACTTTCTTTGATGCTTCCAAAAGCCATCCCAAACGCCAAGATTAGAACCACCAAACCCTGATGATGGTGGTTGACTACTCCCTGAACCATTTTCAACCGTAACCGAGATGATATTGTACACTTCGAACCCGAAGTGAAAGATGACCTACACTAGCTACTAATAGCTCCTGGTATGTAATTGGCATATTACAATTCCAAAATACAATCCGAATACAAGCAGAGAGACAAATCATACATAAAATCGCCTCGTCCGGGGTAAAAACTTCCCTAATTCGAATAGAAGTGAAAATAGCCATAGATACGTACCTGCAACATTCCCTGCTGTAATCCTGATCTTCCGCATCTGTCACTGCAAGGCCCTACCCTCTCGCCCATCTGTAATCATCATGGTCGTTGGGGAAGACGCACTCCCTGCTCCTCCCCTCATCGTCGGGCAGTCATCCCTCTTATGGCCCACCTAATTGCAGTAAAAACATAATGGGCTTGCCCCCCGTGGGCAATCCCTGCTGACGTGACCATCACTGCCACACTTGTAGCATCCTGAACCCCTGGAACGACAAACTCCCTCGTGCGGTTTCCCACACGTGCTGCACTGACTTCGGACCTACCGACCTGCTAATCTCTGATCTGAAGTCTTGGGTCTCTTCCTGGGACCCTCCAAAGTATACGTCTGATCTGACCTCCTCTTCTCAATGTGCTCCAGATCGATCTCCCTTTCCCGCGCCCTGGCAATCATAGAGCCCAGGGTCGGGGATGCCAAGAAGCTGACATGCTCCCGAATATCAGCTCTCAACATGTCATGATAACGGGTCGTCTGCATCTCATCATTCCTCGCATACTGAGGCACCAATAAGGCCCTCTCCCGAAACTTGGCGGTAATCTCCGCCACCGTCTCTGTCATCTGTCTCATGTCTAGGAATTCTCTGGCCAGCTGCTGAAGCTCCACAACCGGCGCAAACTCCGCCCTAAACTTGGTCACAAAGTCTGACCAGGTCATAGCCTCAACGCCCGAGGCTCCCAATGAGTCACTAACTGACTCCCACAAATCTTTGGCTCGGTCCCTCAAACATCCCGCCGCAAAGCGGACCTTCGACCCCTCCGAGATAAAGCTCGTCAACTATGCAGAATCAATGTCTGCAATCCATCTTCTGGCAGCAATGGGGTCCTTCACCCCGTGAAAATCCGGTGCACCACACCCTCTGAAGTCCTTGAAGGATGGCGTGTGCGTACTCGCTTGGCCAGACGCCAAATCACTCCTGAAAGCTCGGAGGCGATCCTCCATCAGCTCAATGATCCCCTCCTTGATCGACCCAAAAATGACCGGGGTCGCCTCAAGGATGCCATTCGTAATCTCAGATGCGATGAACTCGCGTAACCCATCATCAACTTGTTCGGATCCCACGCCCAAACCTGATCCTGAACCGGATCCTGAACCGAATCCTGACCCTCCTGCTCCGTGTCGCATGGTCACCATGCTAAAAAATACACGAGTAAAAGTCAGGATCATACATGCTCCTGAGAGGTCTAACACACTACAAGTTCCCCGGTCTCATCTCGACCTTTCTCGAATCGAGTACGGATCCTCTACTTTCATTAGTACGGGCCCATACTACCTTCCACATCTATCCGTACTTTCCTCGAGAACTGCTTTGACTCCACTAGGTCCCTTTCTCTACTACTACAGCGCCCAATACTTTCTCATCCTAGGCTTACCCTAGGGAAACAACTGACTCAACTCAAACCAGTCCTCAGCTGTTGAAGACCTCCTTGTGATGCCAATTAGCCATCACCTGAATACCATCACATGTGGTGAGGCTCAGATAATCCTTCAAGTAAAAGACTCGTCCCTACAACGGTTAGACTCAGACGAAAGTTGGGCAATAAGGCCAAATCCAACACTCTAAGATTATTCAACCCTGACCACATGTGACGTGACGTATTCACCTAATGGCTAATTCTCATCACTCAGAATCCCACAATTCACAAAGCAAGCAGCATTAAGACAAGGGAAAATCTAACCACATCATACAATCATATTGCTCTATCCCCTACTCAGGAATCTATTCTAGCATGCATCTTATAAAGCTCATATACGTATAATAGGCACATAAGGCATCCTCCCAGATCCTTAGTCCTAATCTATCATGCAGTTCTAATAATCGTATCATATATAACATAATGTGTATGGGTATTTTGGGGTACTTACCTGAGCTCGGTTGATTGCATGCACCACACCCTTTTCACTTTCCAAAGTTCCTTTTTGCTTTTTTTGAAACCCTTTTTCTTCCCTCAAGAATCCTTTTATAATTATGGTCTTTCTTTTGAAAAGTTTTATACCACTTCCTCAGTTTGATTTCAGACACGCCCGAGAGTGTGCCCGAATCCCTCAAACTAAGGCTCTGATACCAACTTGTAACGTCCCAAATTCAAGGCCAAAAATTTCTTTTAAAAAAAACATTACTAAATCATAGTGTAAAGTTATTCAAACATACAAAAAGGATTTATATGACAAATCATAGTTTCATTTCCAAATCGCTTGTTTAATTATCAGAGTAAAACATCCCAGGTTAACTTGTCATGGTGTGTGCACTGCAACCCTCCCGAGCTCCTTTTCTGAAAACCGGATACCTAAAACCAAAACTGAAAACCGTAAGCACGAAGCTTAGTGAGTTCCCCAGATACCACATACCATACAACCAATTGATCCAAACATGCCATACTTAGCCAAGAGCCATACATAATCAAGTAAGGCGCTATGTGCCAAACATAGTATTGCTAAGGTAATATGTGCCAAACATAGTCTGGTGGTAGTGCCACGGGCCGCACGTGGTCTTCCTGGTCCAACCTGGGGCCATTCCCTGGGTCTTATAGACAGGTGCCAAGGGCCACCCCTGGTCTTTCATGCAAGTATCACAAAGACAACTATACATACTACTCTACTAGGCTACTCCGCATATACTGTGCAAGGAGCCACCTCCTGGTCTTTCATACACAATGGCATATAGTGCGCCAGGAGCCACCTCCTGGTCTTTCATACATATGGCATACAGTGCGCTAGGAGCCACTTCCTAGTCTTTCGTACATATTGCCTAGGGCTAACCCCCGGGTCCTCCTATCATACATAATAACATACTGTGTGCCAGGAGCCGCCTCCTGGTCTTTCTTGCATAATGCCTAGGGCTAACCCTCGGTTCTTCCTAGCATACATAAACTAAATGGGCTGGCATTGGTGCCTTAGACCCATATAAACAGTGAGGAGACTCACCTCACACTGCTAAACTTTGCTGATAATCCTCTAGCTGTTGCCCGACCACTTTCTGAACCGCTGCTCCCCTAGCTCTCCGAGATACTAATACTAGTAAAACGCTTAGTTCCAAACTGAACTCTTCAAGTCAAACCAAGTCAACTATGGTCAAAGTCAAAGTCATGGTCAACCTTCCAGTTGACTCGACTCGCCGAGTCAACCCATAGACTCGCCGAGTCCTTACTCAGAAACTCCCATAACACGACTCAACTCACCGAGTCACCCCAAGACTCATCGAGTTCAACGATCTCTGAGTCCCTTCCTGTCCAACTCACTGAGTCACCACTCAACTCACTGATCTTCGTCTTAACCAGAAGAGGTTGGGGGGTTCTGCGACCCGTCTTGTCGAGTCCTAGACAATCTTCAACAGACTCGCCGAGTTGTTCTTACAACTCGTCGAGTTCCTGCCTATCTTCATCCAACTCGCCGAGTCCACCCATGTGACTCGCCGAGTAGCTTCAGCTCTTAATCCATACAGTGGCTTTTCGAGCCATGCAGGGGCTCCAAACTGTAGATCCACTCTTCTAAGGCCCATCTTTCACGTAAAGTTGCAAACTTTACGTGAAACCAAGATGCTAGAGGCTTAAAACATTCTAGGGCTTGGTTTTGTGACAAACATACTTCACCAACACACCAAAGACTGCTGCTTTATGGGTTTGTAGGCCAAGACAACCCTAGATCCGAAGTTCTCTTTACTCACAAAGGCACAATACACGAATTGGCCTTGGAAATGGCCCAAAATGACAAAATCTAACTAGGAACGGGGATCTAAGTGAATAACAGCCAAGGTATGAGCTTCATACCTTTCTAGGATCTGAAATGACACACCAACATAGAGTCCACTACTACTTCTTGAATCACCCAAAGTCTTCCTTCTTCCTTATCGCTTTAAATCACTAAAAATGGCAAGAGAAGCTCAATGAAACTCAATGGCTGCTTAGGGTTTCGAGTGAAGGTAGAGGGTGTGATGGAGGCTGGGGTGAAGGCCTGAAATGATGCTTAAATGGGGCACTAAACCCGGAAATTAGGGTTTTCCAACCCAGACCTGACTCGCCGAGTCGGTCCCTTCGACTCGCCGAGTCGGTCTCTTAAACCCCAACACGGGTCCTGCTCCAACTCGCCGAGTTCACCCATGGACTCAATGAGTTGACCCCTTTAACTTAGGCTTTTCCTTTCCTTTCTTGGTCTTTCTGATTCTGGGTGTTACACATGGTGTTCTTAAGCAAATCTGAAATTATTTCTTAAGAAAAACACTAGTTTTTTGAAGAATAAAACCTCATAAATGATTTCTTAAGCAAACCAGTTTCATCCGTGGCAGATCTTGTAACATTTTGACTTTGAGGTATTTTCATTTTAAAGCTGAAGTATGAAGATCATTTGCATTTTGGCCCTTGTGTATGAGAAGTGTTGCAAAATGGCCCATAGTGGCATTTTTGTAATATTCGGACGGAGCTCATGTACGTTAGGCATACGTGTTATAACCTCCAACCCTAATTTTTAGGGTTGGGACCCTATTTAAGCATCCTTAAATCCTCAACCCGCCTTCTTTCCTCAACCTCCAACCCAGTTTTGTCCCCAAACAAACCCTAATCCATTATAGAGTATTCTTGAGCATTTTGTGTGTGTTTTGGTAACCTTGAAGGAGAGAGGAAGAAGAGACTATCATCTTGGAGAAGTGGGACTCTTTAGATCCAAAATAGCAACTTCATTTGGCACCATTTGGAGGTAAAAAGCTCTGAACTTTATTAAGAGTTGTTTAGATCTTGTTTAGTTATGAAATGGTGTTCTTTTGGTCCCATAAGCTTGGTATTATGAGTATGGGTTACTCTATTCCATATAACTCGTCCTTTCAGACGTTTTGAAGCATCTAGAAGCATAAAAATGTAATCTGATTGTTAGAGTCCTTCCATGCATAATTTACAAGGTCTTAATGGGTTAAGTAGTTAGGGTTTTTGTGTTTGGACATTTGATAGTCATGCAAGGCCATAAAGTTGGAAACTTTATGGTTAAGGACATTAGTTTAGGGGCAGATCTGAGAATTTGACGAAAGAGCTTAAGGGAATAAGCTCTTAATATAAAGATTGAAGGAAGGATGTGTATGATGGGCATACAGATTGGTACCCTAAGTGTACTAAGTCAACTTTGTGTTTTTGGTCAAGGGTCGAGTACGTCCCACGTACAGGCTGAGTATGCCCAACGTACTTAGCTGTATTGACCAAGTTTGACTTTTTGACTTTGACCAAGTTTGACCTAAGGGTATTTTGGGTATTTAGAGTGGTATTTGAGATTAGTCATTATTTGATGAATAGCTTTCTGTTTGAGCTGGTATTTAGAGCTGTGTCTTATTCAGTGATCTTTTTCAGACTTAGGGGTGAGTTTTCCTCACTATACTTATGGGTCGAAGGCACCAAAGTCGGACCATTAGATTGATATCCTGATATATAGTGATTGATGATATGTTGAGTATATGGTAGATATGTATGATTATTCAATGGCTACTGATATGTGTTAAACTCGTAGACCTGTATAACTACCTGTGATTTATGGATATATAATTATCTGTTTGTTGAATACGCTTTTAATATGTTATATGTTGACATGTTATGTTAGGGTTGAGACTACTGCTTTGTATTGTCAGTCAATAGACCGGAGCAATCCAACCGGGAGGTTGTGGACCAGGGTATACTTACCGGGAGGTTGTGGGCCAAGGTAATACAACTGGGAGGTTGTGTACCTAGTATGTGACATGCAGGGTAATCCAACCGGGAGGTTGTGGGCAAAGGTAATCCTATAAGGAAGTTGTGGACCCAACATGTTAGATTGTATACGTTATGTAATGTGTGGTGGTACTTTTGGGGGAACTCACTAAGCTTTGGATTACAGTTTTAGTTTGTTGTTTCAGGTACTTCAGATAATCGTGGCAAGGTGAATGCGTGATTATGCACATAGTTTGGTTTTATGTTATCTGGAATTTGAGATACTCTGATTACTGAAATACACTTTTGAAACAATGATTTTGTAATCAATTATGATTTTGAATTGTTTTTGCAAATTTAAAATTTATTGTAATCTTTAGGATATTACAGATATAGCAAAAAATGAACTCAAACACACATGTAGATATAGGTTCCTGTTCTGATCTAACACACACACACAGACATTCAAATTTGAAGAAGCTCTCAAGAACACGATTATCAACCCTAATGAACCCTATAAAGATCTTAAAAACACGATGAAAAAACCCATCAGAAGCTCTCGGTAGATCTGGACTTTTTGATCGAAGAAGATGAAGATGAAGAATTACTTTTTGGTTTTAAGTTCTTGAGTTTGAACAGAAGAATATGAAGATGAAGAAATGATTTTTAGGTTTGATTTATTTGTGGGATCAGGTGGATTGTGATGCAGGAGGCGCACAAGTCCAGGTTTTTTATATACCCTGGAGCCACCAAGATGTACCGAGATTTGAGGTTTAGTAACTGGCGACCATGCATGAAGAGAGAGATAGCATAGTATGTTGAGAGGTGTTTGAGCTGTCGAATGTGTTGGGTTTTGTATACTACAACATCCTATGGCGCACACACAACCCTAAAAGCTTTGTATCTATGGTTTCTCTAATTATACATGCATATGGTTTCCAAAGCTTTAAGCCTACAACTAGCATACAAATAACATATGCATAATAAGACAAGTTTTAGACATACGTCTTGATGCTGTTGATGTTGCTAGGAAGACTTTGGCCTTTAAGATCTTAGTGCCCCAAGTATTGCACCTCAAATGGAATCACATGTCACATAAGACAAAGGTCACTCTTGAGAGAGAATTTCCATGCACCAAAAACACCTCCATGAACTCCAAGAACTAGAAGTATTGTTTTTAGGTTATGGAGCTTATATTTATATGTAGGATTCCAAGAGTCATGGATATAACCCAAATCCATACCCATGGGTTTTATGATCCATGATTCATGTGGCCCAACTCTTTATGTATCCATACATAAACTTAGTCTAATACGGATCATAAGCCCAACACATATAAATATAACCAATTATCATAATTAGTCCCCATAGATTTAATTATTCTCTTTTGACCACTAAATTAATTCCAAACTAATTCTTGATCAATACAAATTAAATCATATGATTTTGTATTAAAATATTAGAAGTTATAATATATTAATAAGTCATATATAACCTCTTCTCAAAAGTCCATCCCAACAAATTTTCCTGATGTTATGCAACCCAAATAGACCATGCTACTCCCGGGTCGAGTACATACCAATAATAGCTATGGGCTTAGACATCTAATCCAACAGTCTCCCACTTGGATAAGTCTAAAACTGCTATTGCAAATATGACTCCAAAAACCTGACTAGCAATCGTAGCTCTTAAAAGTAGCTGTTGATCTCTAACCTAGTCAATGACGTGTCCATTAGATAAGGGATCATATATTGCTCCATTCTAGATATCATATGGACTGAGACATGGATTATAATCATTCTCTTTGTCCATTTGTTGTTTCCTAATTTTTGATTTATGATGACCAACTAATTGAACAAATCAAATCAGTCCAGGCCCGACCGAGCACTTTGGATTATCATCACTAAATCATCGAGGGTCCCATAGATATCGCTTTTATCCACATGGGGTAAAAGGAACATATAAACTTCGACCCAAATGCTTGCTTGTACTCACTCATCAAATTACACACAACGATATGTTTTATAACATCCAAGTTACTGGTGCGTTTACATATGTCAATGTGCAACCGACTCGCGACTACAACTCACACGTCTCTGTTTGAAGAATATAAGATATTATCATCTCATGATCATTCGTGATAAAATTCATGAAGTGATTCAAATGAGCATGGATTTAATCTAATACTCGAATCTTATTCCAGGAGCACTCATGAATACTGCAGTTATGTCTAAAACACCTAGACATACTACAGATCCATTCATGATAGTCTTGCCTTAATACCTACTTCCAAAGTATGATCGACTATAGACGGTTTGAATAACCTAGTTATTCGGGAAGTCAAAACATGCATAGTGAACCACAAGAATAATACTAATCCTATATGGCCCCAAAAATTTTGAGTCATATTGATTACTCATTATCCATTGTATAATGTTTCAAACAATCAACTTAATACTTGAACTAAAACAATAGTTGTCCCATGCTCCAAGCATGCACGCTATGTTTACCTATGGTCCTTTCTTTGTGGAATAGATCAATTGAAAACATTTCAATGATGCTCATGTCAGAATTCCAAATCCTTATGACAAATGTAAGAATACAAGATTCTTTGCCAATCTGTTAGACTCTAAACTTATATGCATATGCAATGATCCTCTTGTAATAACTATGTACAAAAAGTCACAAAGAATTGGCTACAGACATTACAAAGTATTCCAATGGAGAGAATTTCCATGGAAACGAAGTCTCACATTCAAAGTACATTTCTTTGAACATCCTTCTTGCATTAAGTTTTCTAATCTTACACAGATTTAATGAATAACTTCCACCTATGGAAACATTTCCATATGCCCATTTTGTCTATCACTTATGAACAAGAGTTGCCTCTTTTTAGAATATGTCAATATGGTCCTTCCAAAACTAACATTATACTTCCAACTGTCCATGAGCAATCAATCTTTGGTAAGCCTTAGATTGTCCTCTACAATTGCTTAATGGTTTTAGTCATATACAGTTCTGGTCCTTTTCCCTCTTAATGCCCTATGCATTTGGAAAATTTTGAAAACATAGAAATATTATAGCATATGCAATCGATCCTATACCCGAAGCATATGGGATACGATTCATAATGTTTCACATAAAGACATGATCCTAGACCCGTCTTTTTCTATAATTTTTCCTATTATCCATGCTCTCAAAGTTCAGACTATGAAGAGGGATGTCGTAATCATAATCGAATATTGAGAACGCAATTAGTATTTACATGTATAGAATTTCCTTATGTTGAACCATTCCAACATAACATTCATATATATAGTTGACTAAATTTGATTAAAAGCTCAATCTAAGCTGTTAGAATTGGAATGAAGTATAATTTCCTATCCCTTAATTATAGCAAAACAACTTTTCAAACCCTAAAACTTTGCAAATTGAAACTTTTTTTTCTATAATTAACATTGCTAAATTGCAACACTTAACATAATAATCATGCTCCCACTAACATGATAATTATATTCTTATCAACATAACACTTATGCTCCCACTAGCTTTGACATTTTTCCAGAAATCAGTTGGACTTCTAGAAATCAATACTTTATTGACTTTCTTACCAAAGTTTAGATTTCTGATATGAGATTATTTGATAAGACTTTATCAAAATCATTCACCTTTCCTTAGATAGCTCACATGTGTGTCTAAACAGTTATGAAGAGGGATGTCGTAATCATAATGTTTAGACCTTTTGCCCCTTCTCACAATTCGAATTATGAAGAGGGATGCCGTAATCATAATTGAATTTGAGAATGCAAATATCACAATTTCTATCTCCTAAAATCTACTTAATGAAAGCCTTTTCTTCACCATCATTTTGATGAATCGAAGAGAAACCTTATAACACCTAGATTTTATGGTGTATGTGTTCCTATCCATGTGAATTTTTCAAAACATAACCACAAGAGGAGGTTAGTGACAAATCCAAACTTATAAGGACTGAACTTGTTCAATCTTAACTTCTTGCCACCTGGCAGCACAAGGGCCTACCATGTCTTCCAAGTTGTCATGCAAACAATTGAGAACTCATAGAACTAACATGCATAGTCAACTTTTAACTGGAATGGGCACAGAACAAGAATATGTCAACACGATAGGTTATAAACCTCAAGTCGTGTGCTAGTGATAAACAATACCCTTGATTAGTTCTTGATAATTTTCAAGATCTTTAAGACTCCCACTGACCTCTTGACATATAAGATTCTCTTGTCAAGATCCATTCCTTGACAAAGAAATATTCAAGACTTAGTGTGGATTGTTATCAAGACAAAGACTTCACACAATTGGCCTTAGTTGGTCTTTGTTTTATCCAAAACATCACAACTCACCAATTTCAAATGTACAAGAGTAGAGAACATTTTACTCTAAATTTGATAAGTGTTTTAAACCTTCTTAACATTATGTTACTTAACGCTCTATCTTGGAGTATTACTCTAAGACTCAATTTTGGAACGAAGTATGATTCATCTTTTGATTTAACCATTTCAACATTTCATGATTCCTCTTCTTAGTCAAACAATTTCACTAAGATGTCCTTCGAGGATCAATTGTGATATGGTTTTTCCTAATCATTAAGATGCTACTAAAACATGATATTGAAGTACTCTCCCATCTTTTCAGATTGGAGAAACTTTTATCTTTCTGCCTAATTTGATTCTTCTCATTCGTCTTGCCATACATTGAAACTTTTCCAATGTTTCAGAATTATACTTAAACTTGTAAGCATAACCATATTTACTAAACTTTAGTAAATCATGGTGAATAGTCATATCATTCTCTGTGGTGGACCTGATCAGCGCACAACCAAGTGTACCCGATCTCCTAGTCCTTCACTTGACTCACATATACATGTGAACAAGGAATTAGTCTTAATTTCCCAAAGATGAAAATTCTCATTCATCATACAATACAAGTTGCATGATTCCAAGTTTCTATCCAACTGAAACTTGGGTGATGAAAATCTTTCCTTATTTGGTAAATTATGACACTACCATAAACGAAAGAATCAAATCCATTTTGCAATATTGCTATCAATGGAATAATATAAACAAAAAATTTCACAATTCGCATTATAAGGATACTTAAAATAAATAAAATAAAAAAATTTCCTTTTATTTTAAAATTGCGGAAAAACTTATCCTTACAATGCAAATTTTGTAGAGTCTAATTGTCTTGTAATATGTCGAAGTCTGTGTATTTGTCTTTTTGTATGTTTTATATGTATTTGCTAAGGCATCTTGTTTACGAAGCGAAATGTTTAGCCTTAGTATTTTTTGTACTTTCAGCCTCCTATAAATAGGAGCTGAACATAGAGTTAATAGATAGAGTTTTCCCATTTCTTCTATCATTTTTGTACTCTTGTTCATTGGAAGTAATATGAGCTAAAACAGATCTTATTTACTTCGTGTGTTCAGATTACATTGATTTTACTCTGATTTGTGTCATATACTCGATTAAACTCTTCTACAACTGGTATCAGAGCAGGGATCAACACTACATAGATCTAATTTTCAATTGAATCTCTAGTTTTTGAGTCATGAGTTTGTCTCAAAAGTTTCCACACTGTTAGATTTTGAAAATCATCTATGATCTACTTTTTTTATTCAATTATGCGTTTGAATTATGTAATTGATTAATTGATTTTGAGTTTCTGATCAATTCATACATCCAATTTCAAATTTCTTCAAGTTTTTCTGAAAAAACTCATCCGTACATTCATGGCGAATTTCAACATGAACACAATGACTTCGTTTTGTAATCTGTTAGGATCTTCTACAAAGATTCCTATGTTGATTCCAGAGTACTATGATCAGTGGGCTGATCAAATGCATGATTATTTGAACGGATTGGACAAGGAACTCTAGAGTTGTATTACTGGTATTGCTTAACCTCCATCTTATGTTCAAACTATTGGATCATCTGGATCTAATCCTGCTGTTACTGATCAATCCACCAGGCTGAAGAACAACGAAAAGCGTTGTTTGAGAGAATTGTGAGGTGCATTTCCACCTGTTGTTTACAATTACGTTCGTAGTTATAAAACTGCAATGGATATTTGGAACACTCTTAAGGAAAAGTATCAGGGAAGCGAGAAAACAAAGATAAATTCTATTAAGCAATGTCTTGTAGAGCTGAAAGAGTTCAGACAAAAATAGAATGAAACGATTGAAGTTTACTATGATTGTCATAATGAACTGATTTGTAGACGCAATCGTTATGGAATCATAAGTTCATCAATGGAGTTCAATCTCACTTTTGTGATGGGACTTCGTAAGGAATGGAGGAGTGTTAGTATGATGGTGAAGAATCAACAAAGCTTCGATACTTCATCTCTGAATGATTTGTATAATCAGTTGAAAACTCACGAAAGTGAAGTGAATGAGATGGTTGAAGAGTCGAAACTTAGCTTGGGAGGTCCTTTAGCTCTTGTTTCGAAAATGTCTGAGAAAGAAGCGATTGGGAAAGTGAGTCTGAAGAAGAAGGTTTTTTAATGAATTATGATGATGAAGTGGTTGTTTTTTACTCAAACAATTGAGTGAAAAGTTTTCTTTAATAAATCATTCAACCCAAAGGAGAAGCAAGGCGAAGCAAAAGCAAGTTTCGTGAATAAGTCTGTGGGTGAGGAGAAGAAGAAATTTGACAAGAATAATGTGAAGGAAACTGAGGTTAAAAGTGAGAAGAAACTGAAGGGAGATTTGGGCATTGATTGTCATTACTGCAACGGAGAAAATCATTTGGCTAATGATTGCATGCTTTGTAAGAAGGAAGAGAAAAAGAATAAGGTCAAGGAGGAAGCCTATTATGTGTAGAAATTGGAAGAGGTAAGAACAAAAGCTAAAGGAATGTCATTAGTTGCGAGAGGAGAAGGTGAGGAAGATGACATGTATCATATCTAGTCTTCAGGATCTGAGGATGAAGAGATGCGTAATCCAACGCATGGTGCTATGTTCGCACAATTTGAAAAAGATAAGGATGAAAAGGTGATTGGTCGTTGTTTCATGACCAAATCTGGAGACAAATCACCAATGACTACAAAGGTACGTTCTATTCTTCAATCTTTTAACATTCCTTTACAAGCTTATGATTCTGAAATAATTGCATTTGATGATATTGTTGCTTACTTTGATACAATTGTGGTGTCTGCTAGTAATGAAGCTAAGAAACTTAACATCTAGTTGCTAGAGACCGAAAAATTGCTAGATTTGAAACGAAGCAGGGTAGAGTATCTGGAATTGCAATTGAACAATTTGAATAATGATAGGTAATGTTTAGATAAGGATGTTCGAGTGTTACTTGCACAAAGAAACATTTACTATAATTCAGCAAAAAGATTATATGCAAAATTGATATCATTACATCATTCATTTGAAATAAGCAAAGACCAACATAGGAAGTTTTTGCCTTTTCTTGTTTTCAAAAGAGAGAAAGTTGATAGTTTGTCTTATGATTGTGAGAAAACCATAGCAGAATTTGATAAAGCGCCTGATAATCGATTTGCTTATGATATTGTTAAAATAGATGAATTTTTGAATGCTGATGAACTTGTTGAAATAGTGAATGAAACTTTGACCAAAAGTGAACAAATCAAATTTTTGAAAAGAACTGAGAATTCGAAACTTGACTCTCAATCTAATTTTGCTGATATCTATGATAATTATGATAGTATTAGTGAAATTAATGAAATTGAGGAGGAGGAAAGTATTGATTGTTCTCAATTACCAGTCATTAATGTCACATCTAAGTCAAAAGGTAAAGAAATATGTGATGATTCAATGGTTGAGGATGACACTGATCGACCCTCCACTTCGAATGTTTGTGACTTTGATCACGTGAGTTTAAAAGATAGTCAAACGGATAGTAGTGATGATGAGAGTGAAGATGAAGTATTAAACAATTCTGAAACAGAAAAGCATGTTTCAAACGAAACAATCAATAAACGAATTGTTGTTGACGAAGTATTTGGAGACACAGAAAATTTCAAAAAAGTGTTATCGGAAAAAGGTGCTCATTTTCTGGAAACGAACACAGTGGTGCATCCAAAATTTAAGTGTTCAAATGATGTTGTATTTCCAAATCAAGTGTTTGTAACTACAGGAAATGTTGAAAACATCAAACCGGAGTTCAACAAAGTGATCGAAGAAGATAACATGAAAACATCAGACGGAGGATTCTTTTCAAATCAAAGCACTGTCGAAAATAATCTAACAAAGAATTCGTATGTTTTTCAAAGACAAAAACCACAACGAAAAAGGGTTGAAAAACAAGAAAATACAAATGAGATTTTGAAACAATAATCAAATGAAATGAATGAGAATGTGAAACTTAATTCACAAGAATTTAAGGATCTTGTTGAAAAGTTTTCGAATGAAAAAGGAATTTCAAAACGACAGGCTCAAAAGAAAATTTTTTGGCAAGTTGTGTCAAATGAAAAGAAATCACAAATACCAATCCAGAAAACGTCCGAAAAAAGAGTAGTTTAAATCTGCTCAAACAAAGTTGTCAACTTTTTCGGATACAAAAGAAAATCCCGCTCAGCCAATTTCGTCTGATTCCCAAAAGAAATCCACGAAGTTTTCAAAATCATGATCTTCAAAGAAATTTCAAACAAATGCTCAACAAAAGAATTTTCATTCAAAAAGCAAACAAAAGATTTCAACTTCAGATTCATTCTTTCCAAAATCAACAAACGATCAAAACAGATTCTCCTCAAATCGAACAAATTGACATTTTAATAATGTTCATCAATTTGAGAATGTTCGCAAATTTGAGAATGCTCGAAAATTTGATAATGTTCGAAAATTTGACAATGTTCATCAATTTTAGAATGTTTGAAAATTAAAATTTGAGAATGTTCGAAAATTTGAAAATGTTCGAGAATTTGAAAGCCTTCGAAAGCTTGCACCAAATCAAACATTTGTGAATAATCAATCCAAAACATCTGTAAAGTTTACTCCACAAAAACCAAATTTTCCAAATCCATTAGCGAACAAAGCCACTAAAGTTTCGTACACAAAAGGTTCATCTGGGGTGGACGCAATCAATCATTGGCTTGAGGAGAAAGGGAAAAAGTATCAATCAGGAAAGTTTTCTCAACATCAAATCAAGCAAGCCTATGAACAGTATTTGAATGATACTTCATCTGGAAGTTCATCTTCGAAAGAATCAAATACTCCAGTTCGAAAATGGCAACCCATCCCAAAAGCCCAACATACTGAGAAGCATGAGAAGAAAATCAGTGAAAATCCAAAACTATCTAAAAATTATGTTTCGATGTCTCAAACTGATGATGTTGACTTAATTGATACTTTCAAAACAAAAGTTCGAAATTGGGCTTTAGGTTCTAAATTTCATTCATTGTTTCAAACTAATAACCAAGGACGCAAATAGCCTTGGGTACCTAAATTCTTTTAATGATTGCAGGTACTGTGTGACGAGCAGTATGATGAGAAATGGTACATTGATGGTGGTTGATCGCGTCACGTGACTGGAAAAAAGAAGAATTTGAGAGATTTTCGAATTTTGGAAAATGTTGATGTTGGGAAATTCGGGAACAATCACAAATGTCAAGTCAAAGGATACGGGAAAGTAACGAATGGACAGTTTATTGTTAATCATGTTGCTTATGTCGAAGGCCTTCAACATAATTTGATAAGTGTTTCACAACTTCTTGTGGGCACTGGCAATCAAGTTGTGTTTAACGAAGAAGGAAGTATTATTTCCAACGTTGAAACGAATGAAGTATTGTTGAAATCAAAAACAAATGGTGATATGTTCACTCTTGACATCAAACCAATTGTTGGGAAACCCTCGGTTTGTTTACTTTCGAAAGCTTCATAAGATGTTAGCTGGTTGTGGCATCGCCGTTTATCTCATTTAAATTTTCAAAATCTGAATAAGCTGGTTGTAGAAGATCTTGTTCGTGGATTACCGGTTCTAAAGTTTGATAATGATACATTATGTGCAGCTTGCGAACAAGAAAAACAGCATCGGAAAGGGCATCCAATTGTCATAGATTTGAAAATTGTTGGACCGTTGGAACTTCTTCATATTGACCTCTGTGGAGCCTTAGCTGTTGAAACACTCAACAAGAAACGGTACATTTTGGTTATTGTTGATGATTTTTCACTATTCACTTGGGTGTATTTTCTCAGGTTAAAATCTGAAGTCGCTCAAACAATGATCGAAATTATTTAGAAAATTGAGACGAGTCTAAAGAAGAAAGTTAGAAAAATCAAAATTGATAATGGTTCCGAGTTTAAAAATAATATCCTTGATTCGTTCTTAACTGAGAAAGGAATTTCGTATAATTTCTCATCAGCATATACACCACAACAAAATGGTGTGGTTGAAAGGAGGAATAGGTCTCTTTGCGAAGCAGCAACAACAATGTTAACATATGCAAATCTTCCTCAATATCTATGGTAGAAGCAGTTTCGACAACATTTTTTACCCAAAATCGATCCTTTATTCAACGTATTTTTAATATCACTCCGTATGAAATCATAAATAACCGAAAACCTAATGTCAAATTCTTTCATGTTTTTGGTTGCAGGTGTTTTATCATGAATCTCAAAGATAATCTTTCGAAATTTCAAGCTAAGGCTGATGAAGGAATATTTTTGGGATATTCACCTAATTCGGTTGCATACAGATTGTTGAATAAATGTACAAGAAAAATTGAAGAGACGTTTAATCTCACTTTTGATGATTATTATGTGAAACAAGTTGAACAATGTTTCGAACAAAAACCAATTCTTAATGAATCAAATGATGAGTCTGAAAGTTGTAATTCATCTGATTTTGATTATGATTTAATTTTTGGTGTTCCAGATAGGGTTGTTGATGCTGAATTAAATGCTACTGATAATCAAACTCCTGAATCTTCGAAACATACTGATGATTCGATAATCACATCCGATACTACTGCTAATGGAGAAATTATGCTAGATGCACAAGTGGAGGGGAAGCACTTGAATATTTCTTCAAACGATGAGGGGGAGCATCATTTCAAGGGGGAGAATAGGAGTATAAATGAAAGTTTCGAGGGGGAGCATCAGAATGATAATTATGTTGAGGGGGAGCATAATAATATTGAAAACATAAATCTTGATCAAAATGATGAATTTCATGAACTAAATGATAATCTTTCTGTTACAGGTTCTGAAAATGGTGAAATGTACGAAGATGCACCATTGGACTTTGATCCAACATATCCACCATTGGAAAAATGGAAAACAAATCATCCAAAAGAACAAGTCATTGAGAATCCACAAGATGGTGTTTTGACTAGAGCTCAAATTCATGCAAAGAATGAGGTACTGGATACTCAACAAGAATTTTGCATGTTTATTGTTTTTATTTCGAAAATAGAACCAAAGTCAGTGAAAATTGCAATGGAACACTCTGACTTGGTTGTTGCTATGCAATCTGAACTTGTTGAATTTGATCGAAACAAGGTTTGGAGACTAATCCCTAAGCCAAAAGATGTTTCGATAGTTGGATTAAAGTGGATTTTCAAAAATAAAACAGACAAAGATGGTAATATTGTTCGAAATAAAGCTAGGCTTGTAGTAAAAGGTTATTCACAACTAGAAGGAATAGAATATGAAGAAAACTTCGCCCCTATCTCAAGACTCGAGGAAGTTTGAATATTTTTGGCTTATGCAGCTCACAAAGACTTTGATGTTTACCAAATGTATGTGAAATGTGCATTTTTGAATGGAGAACTTGAAGAAACAGTTTATGTTGAACAACCTCCAGGTTTTATTAATGAATAATATCCTGATCATGTTTACATTTTAGATAAGGTTGTATATGGGTTAAAACAAGCACCAAGAGCCCGGTATGCAACTCTTACCAATTTTTTTAAACAATCGAAATTAAAACAAGGATCAGTTGATCCCACATTATTTCGAAAGAAAGTTAGGAATCATCTAATGCTTGTTCAAATGTATGTCGATGATATTATTTGGCTCTGTTGACCTTGCTTTGTCTAGTGAATTCGAAAGTTTCATTAAAAGCCAACTCGAAATGAGCATGATGGGTAAAATCAATAATTTTCTTGGTTTAAACATTCATCAAAGCAGAAAAGGAATTTTCATCAATCAGGAAAAATATACCAGGAATTTGCTTGAAAATTTTGGCATTGAAAATAGCACGAAGTTAAGAGTACCAATGGCAGATGGAAAAAGGCTGACACATTCGTTAGACAAACCTGCTGTTGATCTTACTTTATACATAAGTGTGATAGGTTCATTGATTTATCTTACTGCAAGTCAACCTGATATCATGTTTTCTGTATGTCATTGTGCTAGGTATCAAGCAAATCCAAGAGAACCACACTTGACTGCAGTGAAAAATATTTTTCATTATCTCAAGGGAACAATTTCGTTAGCATTACGGTATCCTTCAAAATCAGGATTTTTCATTCAAGCTTTTTCAGATTCAGATCTAGGAGGATGTACTCTTGATAGAAAAAGTACAAGTGGAGGATGTCAGTTGTTGGATGCACTACTAGAAAAAAGGCCTTTTACGACGCTCATTACGTGTCGTAAAACGCTCAGACGACGCGCAAATGCGCGTCAAGGAAGGCCCTCTCATAACGAGACACGACACGTTTTTGCGCGTCGTCTATAGATGACGCGCATTTATGACACGCAATGCGTATCATTAAAATCCCTGTCAAGAAAGGCCATGTCATAAATGAAGATGACACACATTTTTGCGTATCGTAAATTTAAATGTTTAAAAAAATATTTATATGTTTATTAATTTTTAAATTAATTTTGCATTTAATGTCTCATAATAGAAATAAAATACCATATACAAAAAAGACAATTCATTGCATAAAATTTAATATCATACAATTCTATTTCTTACAATATATAAATTTGCATTCATCTAATCTATTATGTGTTTCATAGTAAAAATTGAAATGAAGAATGCAACACTTGCATTTGCAGCATCTTATCTCTTTCAGCTTGAGCTTTCTTTTCCTCTTCTAACTCCAGAACTATTCGCTTTCATCAACCCTATAAACACAACAAAAAATCACTTGTTATTTTCATTCTACTTTTAAAATTAAGTCTTATTAGGACATTCTACTTTTAAACCTACCAATCTAGCAAATTTTTCAGAAGTTGATCGATTTGCTTTAGCCATTTTTCTCTCCTTTGTGATTATCCACCCCTGCAACAATACTTAAAAAGTTCAAAATTTTATAAACCGATTTTATTTTTTATAGATTTGGTATGTTAGAAAGGGTATATATGTCAATAAACCTCCTCTTTTATTATCATCAGAATCTCCATGGAACTTGCTTCCTTTTTCATCCATCCGTACCCTCTGTTTTTCATAGAAGCTTAGTTACACAATCTTTCTCTCTAGTACGTGTATGATTTCACTTTACTAATATCTTGATTTTCAAAATAGTTTTTAAGGAAGACTCCATGGTTTTGGATACAGCTTCACATGTATCTCTGCAAACAGTTTCAACACCTTTAACATCAAAGAAAGGTTTGACTTGATCAGGCTTCTCATAACTGTAACCAACATATCACTTTTTAGTAAGAAGAAAGCATGAGCAATACACCCTGGAACAAGTACAAACATGTTGCAAAAAGACATGTATCAAATATCAATTATCGAATTACAAATCAACATTAACACAAAAAATTCATAAAAAAACAAAACTTTTTTTACCTATCGATGTTGCCATATATGACTTTAGCCTTCCACTTGTCATGTGTGTTCACTAGTGAAATAGCAGCTTCTAGTGTTCTCTGCCACTAAAAGTCATTCTGGAGACATGGATCTAAATTACCATTAAGCAGATTACATGTGTCAAGTAAAAGATATAACAAAACCAACTACTTACCCAAATAATGGTTTTACAGTAGTAAGGAATAAGAGCATAGACTAATTGCAATGAGAAAATGAAAAAATAGAAATAGAAGAGGGAAAAAGTAGAGAAGGAAAACATAATTACCTACTAAAAACTAATCCAGACATGGATTGTGAGACTTCACTACTTAGCTCAACATTGGTAACATCAAAACTGCACCACAATAAGATAGATAGATTTAATTGCTGCTAAATGAATTTCAAAATATGCAAGATGATCTCTACATGAACCATACCAGGAATACTTCCACATTCTCGAACTCCACCCAAAGCATGAACACCCACTACTAATTACCGGCATGACAGGGCTGATTCCATTACTGTTTTGACATTGGAATCAGTGGCATGGTTGCTTTTAGTCTCATCAGCATGAATCTACCCTTGACTCTCAACACCTTCGCTAAGCTTTTTAATAACAGTTCCAAGTGTCATCAAGCTTTTGTTGATGTGGGATAAAAAGAGGGATAAAAGTGACACATTACCTTTTTAATAGCAAGAATTAGCTTGGAGTTGATTGATTTGTGTTCTGTCTCCATGAATTGTAGTAGCGGGAAACGAATTGCCACATAGCCAATAGTCAAGTGAATCGGCTCCATTTTTTGTCTCGACAAAAACTAGTGTAAGAGGTTGCTGAATAAAAAAAATATATTACATTAAAAATATTGAAATGAAAAAAATTATAAAAAGTGTACAGGTGTACCTTGTCAGATCCATTATCTATTCGTGCTTGAAGAAGGTCCATAAGGTGGCTTCTTTTATCAGTTTCTTGACCCAATGCATCCCATAGCTAGAAATATATAATTTGAAAGAAAATCAGATGTGACTCTCTATGTAAGAACATTATAAAAATTAAAAAACTATATATTAAAATGATTCAAATTAATAAAATAAAATTAAAAACCTGGATTTCTCTAGGAAAAGTGGCACTGAAAAGCATTGTTTGTCTTCCAGCAAGTGGAGGCATGTCTGTATGTTACACAATTTTTCTTATTTAAGGCTCAAATCCCATATCCAACACAAGATCAGTTTCATCAAGAAACAAAATATAGAACGCTAAAAAAAATTCCACAAAAGTACATTGAAGAGAAACTGATGATTGATGTATACCTTTTTTTAAGATCTGAAAAAGATGATGAGCATGAAGAAGATCATATGAACGTGGGTAAGTATTGAATGATTCACACCAGTATGATATATCCCAAAGAGTCCACGTTCATATATAATTGGAAGTGTATCTGGTGAATCAAGTGGGACCATATTCATCACCCAAACATTTAGATCTTTCAATGCAGCAGCAAATCTACAAACATTTAACAACAACAACAATAAGAATATAACAAGAATCAAGACAAGACGACTTCATTTACTTACCCTCCATAGATGGATCTCATGTCCATGATATTTCTGATAGAAGATCAATCAATTCCTAAACCATTCAAATATGACTTAGACACAACACGTTTCCAATGTTCATAGTCAGCAGTGAAGTTTTCAGGAGCTGATTTTCCATAAACTCCAGATTCTATGGCTTTTAACCAATAAGGTGGTGATTCCAACCTCTGAGGCCATGTTTTTGGCCAATTTGTTCCTCTAATTGATTCATCAACTGGGACTTTATGCATGCATGCTTCAAGTTCTACATTCCTGTATATGTATTAACACAATTAGGTTAGGTAGCAGTGAATCTTACTTTGTATCAAGAAAAACTAGAAAGTTTACCAGATTGCATCTGGATCATCATTGGTTCCACATATAGGTGGATCATTTTGTTTTCTGTTGTCATAACATTCATTAGAAGTTAGCTTTTTGTATATTACTGCACCAACTTGGTTCAATTTGTCACTATAAATCACCACCAGCTCCCAGCACATAGCCTTTGTTAATTTAGACATAGCTGCCACAAGTTTTCACATTACAATTTAATCAAACATTCAATGTGATTATATATAATTTGTTAATTTAGACATACCTTTCCATATTTCAGCATCTTCTGTAATTTTTGTGTAAACTGTAGTAGCAGACTAAATAAAATACCCACCAGGTCGTAAGAGACGGTTGAGCTCCAATAGAAGTTTTCCACCTGAATATATATATATATATATATATATATATATATATATATATATATATATATATCAACTTTTACAGTATACTGTGTATTGTATAATGTGTATTGTGTAACTAACGGAGACTTTAAAAAGAGAGTGCATGGAAGAATCACCTTCAATGTGCCATGGGACTCTGCAACGAGCCCAGTGAATGGCATCAAAGATTTTACTAGGGAAGGGCAATCTTTAGGTACCCATGACTGCTGAAATGGCAGGAATACCCCTCTCAAGAGCAAATTGCACTTGAGATTCATGCTCATCTTTCGGAGCAAACGACATTGTAAATACATCTCGATCAAAAAGATACCCTCCAAAACTAGCTACTCCACATCCAACATCAAGTATCACACGGGTTCTTTTGCCCCATCTGATATCAGGGAGTGACTACAATTATATAACGAGTAAAAAATCTTATTTTCACTGACAATTACAATAACAACCTTTTATATATGGGAGAATAGGAAAGAAGCATGGGCTTACTTTTTTGATATGATCGATATAATGAAGGGCACCATTCTTGAACTGATTTCCACCCCCTGGAAAAGAAAGATATTCTCCTGTAACTTTGACCCAATTTTGATGCCCTTTGACCTCAGCCAACTTTGTGCGTAGAACGTTATTGTACCATATCTGAATAATACAATCAGAATCAGAGTTAAAAAATGAAAATCCACCAATCGTTAAGAAGTTTGACTTTTCAGGTCAATTAAACTAGTTATAAGTTTCATTGATATCATTGGAAACTTTCGATCAATCAACCAGCCCTTATATTGAAATACCAATATGTTGGTATCTGTTTTCTAAAAGAATTCATACTTTTTTAATAAAATATAAAAAAAGTCAAACTTTTTTACCTGGTCTCGGCTTCTATGCTACCTGATTGGGGTCTTGTATCCTTGAGGAAGAGGGAGAAGGCATGTAGGGGATTCAACAGGTTCATATGGAAAGTTTAAAAAAATGAAGAAATAAATTTATTGATGCTTTCTTTAGTCACTTAAATTTTTACTCTCCTGACAGATTCATATGGAAAGTTTAAAAAAAAAATCAAAATTATATCAGTTTAAAAGGGTAAAAGGGTAAATATGGAGAAATAAAGGCAACCATGCATTCACAACAAAAGGTAAGCTTGTCAAATTGATTTCACTACAAAATGTAAGCTTGTCAAATTGATTTTACCTTTTCTTTCTTTTCTTCTTCTTTTGTCTCTCATCATCACTATCCACCCTGTCTTCTTCCTCTGCATCCTGTTCATCTTCATCAATATCATCCATTATAATCAAGGTCAAACAATTACAACATTTAACTGTGTCATTAATCATTTCAAAAATGGAGCTTCATTATAAAAAAAACGAACATGTTCTGCAACTAAATAACATACTAAATGGACACTCACAGTCAGTAACCTTCATTGATCCAGGTGTGTCCACACCTAACCAAACCTGTAAAGCCTCTCATGTAGACCTTCTTGCAACACTTGAAACATGAACATTAGCACGTATAGAATCCCATATGCCAACAACTTCAAACATGAAAAGATAGTCATCATAGAAACATAAACATCCATTTCCATTTATTTCCATTTTCACCTCCCTATTTCTAAAACCGATAACATCTCTTCCTTAGTTTGCATGTTGTATCAGAGTGTGATTATTAATGCCATTGATGAATTAGTCAATTGTACTTTTGCTTGTTCATTGGGGAAATTTATCAAACAGGTGGTGTTCATAAAAAAAAAAAAAAAAGAAACCACTCTGTCAACATTAATTCATCCTTCCCACAAATCAAGATTCATCAAAAACATAAAAAGCAAATATTTTAGTAAGATAAAGGGGACCAGGAAAAAGTAAAAATAAACACATCGTAGGCTCTGTATTAACAATTATAAACTGCATTAAGCTAACCCTCAATTTCATAGTAAAAATCAAAATTCAAAACAAACATCATTCAACAGAATATGAAGAACATATATTGAGATCGAGAGAACACAAAGAGGAGAACAGGCAAGATGAGTGCAAACTGTTGTGCCAAAACATACCAGCTAATGGAAATTGGCAACTCGATAACATAACAGAGGCCATTTGGAACAGTGGGCGGTTAGAAAATTGGTATCGAGATGGAATCAGACAAACAATTATTACCTGCGTAGGGTCAAGGAGCAGAATGACGAGAAGAGGCGGCATGTATGATGATACGATGAGCACAGAGACCACGATGGAGGCGTAATAGCCTAAGACGACAACGGTGAGCAGAGCGATGCGATAGACAGGCGTTCGTGATAGAGAAAAGAAATAAGGATTCAGAATAACATACGACTAGGGAAGGAAGGATGTGAAAGCATAAAATCCAAGACCTAGGGTTCTGGTGGGTTTGCTAAAATTAAAGTGTCGGACGAATTATAAAATGGTGACAAGGTACACCAGAGCATCGGCGCCAACACTCTCGAAAATGTGGAGTTTTCTAATTTTTTGGGTTTCTAATCGGAGGTCGATAGATGTTTTCAGACTAAAATTGGAGATTAGAGAACCAAAGAAGAGAGAATCACAGAAGCATGAAGTGTGGATTGAGCTTTTAAGGTTCAATGGTGGTGGCGGTGGCGGTGGCGATGGCTTAGGGTTTACAGAAAGAAGGAAGGAGTGAATGAAGAGAGATACTGAGGGTAGAAGCGGGGTTCTTCAAAATTTTAGAATTTTAGACGATTTCGTTTCCCCCCTATAAAAACGCGCGTTTAAGCAAAAAAAAATATATCAAGTGACATTTGAAGAGGACACTCATTTAAGCTAAGCACCCTCCGTGTTTTTATTTTTTTTCTTTTCTAACACTAATTCCAGGGCACGCACAAATGTGTGTCTTCTATTCTTTAAATTTTAGAAGAGATGACATTATTTTTAGTGCGCACGCTTTTGCGTATTGTAAATCACCGCGTGTTGTTGTTTGCGCGTCGTAAAAGACTGTTTTTCTAGTAGTGATGGGAAGCTTGTAAGTTGGCAATCGAAAAAGCAAACATGTGTTGCAATTTCAAACGTTGAAGCTAAGTATGCTGCAGCCGCTGCTTGCACTTCGTAAATCATTTGGATTCTGAGTCAATTGTGTGACTATGCAATTAATATGAAAAAGATTTTATTGTATTGTGATTCACAAAGTGTTATACGCATTTGTCATAATCCAGTACAACATTCGAAAACCAAACATATTGCACTTCGTTATCATTTCATTAAAGACCATGTGTAAGATGGAAACATTGAAGTTCATTTTGTAAAAATAACTGATTAGCTTGCTGATATTTTTACAAAACCATTGGATGAAAAATCATTTGTTAGAATTTTGCAAGGTTTGGGGATGATTGAGGCAAATTCAGTTCCAGGATTACTTTTGAAAGAATGACAAAGAAATGCTAAGCAAAAGTGTCGATTCAGAGGCAATAATGGTTCATTCAAAGGCTGATAGTATTAATCATTCAGTGGTTACTGTTCACATTCAGTGCTTCGACATGCTTCGTTTTCGACATTTGGGAAAGAAAAGTTTTGTTAGTTTGATACATTCTTATATTTTTGTTTGTTCGTTAATTTGTTTTCTTTTCGAAAAATCAAAAATACCAAAAATATTTTCATTAATTTGTTTTCTTTTCAAAAAATCAAAAATATCAAAAAGATTTTCTTTTGTTATATATTTTAATTTTCGAAAAATTCAAAAACACAAAAATATTTTCTTTCTTTTCAAAAATTATAAAATCCAAAAAGATTTTTGTTATTTTGTAATTTGTTTTTTCTTTCTTAGTGCAGATTTCAACAAAAGGGTCATGCTTGCAGTTCTAGGGTAAGGTAAAATTTTTGAAACTTTGTACTAGTTAGATAGTCCCTAGAAGCATACTGCTGCATGTCGACCCAAGCCTCCATTGACTCAATGTGTGTTTTCAAAAGCCTTAATGAACTTTTTCGTTATGAAAGTTTCTTCCCAATCAGGCTTACATTCACATTAGTTTAATGAGCTACCTAACTCTTATCAAATGAGTTAAGAGTTTTATGTTTAGTCCAAACATAACAGAGGTACAATTGCTTTCGTGAAACAACCTTTTTCATCTCAAACTTCTAACACAGTTCACACAATATGACATATGTCCAAGAGCTCATTGATCAAAGCAATCATGACTTAGACATATCAAAACTTTGTGTTATGATCTTGATTCATGAGGCCGTGATGAAAGTGAAACCAATTTTTTTAATTTTTCAAGGAATTGACGGGGAACTATGTTCCAGATTTTCACGAAGCATTTGTTTCAGTACCAACTTTTTGATACACTAAATCATATTCTTTCGTTATGAGTGGTATTGATCAAATGTTCGAAGCCCACAACATTTGTTACCTAACAGGATCCAGCTGACACTAATTTTTTCTTTGAATATTATTTTCGTACGAGTATCAATTCTTTCAATTGTCACTTTCAAATTAATCCAAAGCATACATGTCACTGACTACACTGGTCACACAAGTAATTTTTGTTACAATTATTCACCTTATGTTGAGGATGATATGTAACGAAATTTTTAAGCTACCCACGAAGCCTTGAAAAAGAAGCTCTTCGATACTTCTTTTTAACTAGTCGATTGTAATTCACGGGAAACTACACAAACTGTTGATTATCTCTCTTGATAATTAACGAAGCAACCTTTTCCCGGGGTTTCTCTACCTTTATGTCGAAATTTTATTTTTCGACATCACAAATCCCAAATTTTTGTTAGTTTGTTTCTTGTCTCATTCTATTGGCACACTGCACACACAAAATCCTTGAGGTTCTGAGTAATACCAACTCAGGCTGATGATTTTGTAAGTCTGGCATATGACTTCGTTTCTAAACCCAAAAACGAAAGAGCCTTGCCCCCATGCCGAAGTTTTTCGATCTTATCCACTTGGTACTCACGAACAGTTTTTGATGTGACTGTTTCAACGTGGTGCGAGTTCCAAGGTAATTTATCTAACATGGCGCGTTTAACGGCTAGTGGTGCGAGTTTCAAGGAATGACGTGGCTTACTCTTTCAAGAAAACGTCTGAAATTCAACTAGGGTTACATATAAAAGGAAGTTATTATCTCCTTTTTATTGTTACGCATTCAAATTCTTAGAAGATCCACAAGCCCTAAATTCTCTGTTCATCAAGAATTTCTCAAAACCCTAATCCATGGCGGCTGATCCAACCACCACTACTGAAGAAGTTGTATCGCAACCAATCATGAAGATCCAAAGCACCAATTATCAGGTCGAGGGTGATGTTTCTATGTACCCGAGGAGTTGAAGATGTTGATTGTTGCTCTTCAACATTCTACTCTTGCTACTGCTATGTTTAACTCCTTTGAAGTTCCGATGACATGGTTATCCATGGCTGGTTCTACTGCATCTTAAAACAAAGCTATTGATGTTATCTCGTTTAATTTGCTGAATGAAAAGTGAATTCGTCTCACGAAGAAATTGTTTACTCAAATATTGGAGATCCCAAATTCACCTCCATTCTTTCAACCAACCAATGCTCAGAATTTTTGTTCATGTTTAACGAGATGGGTCATCAACCACCAATCATCAAGATCAGTGATTTCAAGAAATCTGGTCTACCTTGCATCTGGAATTTCTTGGTTGGGATATATCTTCGTTGCTTAACTGGGCGAAGTGTAGGGATTGACAAGGGGAGAATGGAAGTTTATGCTATGGTTGCATGCTTATATTATGATTTGAATGTTGATTTTGCTACTCAGACGTGGAAGGAGTTTGTTAAAAGTCTAGAAAACACGAACATGATGAAAGGGATTTCATGTGCTAGTTATTGGAGTTTAATTCTCAAGAAGGTGTATGAAAAAGAAGAAATTCCAGTTCCTATGGAAGAAGCTAAGGCTGAGTTCGTGAAGTATCATTTTCCAAAGACTGTTGAAGATGATACAAAAATATTTCCCAATGTTGCTAGCATTCCTGATGGTATGTTGAAGAAAGTTGATCAAAAAAAGTTTTGTGTTGGTATCATACTTGAAAAATGTTAATCCTTCAATCGAAACTGGGATTTTGTTGAAAATCAGTGATGAAGGATCATCTAAGAAAGTCCAGAAGTCGAAGAAGGAAGTTGATGATGTTATTCACGAAAGTCCCAAGAAACAAGCCAAGCCAAAGTCTCCGAAGAAAATTACAAAAGAAACTGAAAAGCCTAAGGAGAAGGTTGTTGATGAATCTTCTAAGGAATTGATCCCTTTGAAATCTGGTGTGTTCAAAAGGGTGAAGAAGTTCTCTTATACGAAACGAACTCCATCAGAAGATCAATCTCCTATTATTCGCAAACCTCAGCTAAGCAGAAAAGGAGTGAATGTTCGTGAAATTCCTGCACCCGTTTCACAATCCTCAAAGAAGAGAAGAGCTGAGGATGTGGCAAAGAATATCTCCAAAAAGATAAAGAAACGAAAGCTGGTGATTCGTGATGAGTCATCAGATGGTGAGGTTGTACCAGACACACCTTTGGGTTCGAATTCCCCAATTTCTTCACAACCACAAAGTCTCACACCTGTTTCACTGCCAACAAAAACAATTCCACTCAAAATTGTTCTTACCAAATCAAATACTGAGGAGGTTCCAATTTCAAACATTGTTGCAAATGTATCTGATATGGGTGCACATGTTTCTGTTAGTGTGGATCCATCATCTCAAGGTATTCCTATCACTTCTTCTTTCGAACCTATTTCAAGCACTTTCGTTTCACTTCCACCTTTCATTCTACATATTTCAAACACAACTACTTCACCTACTTTTGATACCATATTACAACAACCCATCACTACTTTTTTTCAATCTCAATCCACCGATCCACCAAAACCAAATTTCGATGATGAAACAGATGAAGGAGGTTTCGGAAGAACATTTGAAGATTTGGAATTTGATTCTGAAGAGGAGAACATACATGACCGTATGCTGATTTCGGGGAAACAATTTAAGATTATAAATCGGAAACTCAATTCTATCCTTAAATCACAAGCTGATTCTGGAGCCAAGCATTCGGTTTCGGGGATAGAAGTTGATGTGATGCTAAAGGCAGTTGAAGTTAGAATGCAAAAGCTGTTGGAGGTACTTGATAAGAATAATGAGTTGCGAGTCAAAGCTCAAGCTGATTCATTTGAGTCAGAAATTAAGGAGCTTCGCAAAATTGCAAAAGACCGCCATGTTCTTTTTGTTGAAGATGTTAAGAAAGTTCGTGAAGATGTCAATCAGAAGCTGGAAGAGATAAAGGTAGATGTTTTGAAAGAATTGACAACATTGACTACCGATTACTCATCCATTCTTTCGAAGGTAGATATCATAGTTGGAGCAGCTAAGAAATTTTATTCAGACTTTTCAGCCGATTCTTCCTTCTCTCGAAGCCAAGGATAAAGATGATAAATTTTAGTTTGATCAATTAAAGGTGTTGCTTGGTGAAATCAAAGATGTTATCTCAAAGCCTGTTCCATAGTCCTTCTTAACTCCTGAATTTTTAACTCATAAGTTACATGGGTTAGATCAAGCTATTTAGAAGGTTGTTGCTCCAATAACGAAATTTGCGAATATATTGCCAACTGGGGCCCCTCCTGTTGTCACAGGGGTGCAAGGGGGAGAAAAGAAACTTCAAGATGGCAAATTTACGAAAGTTACAAAAGGAGTTGAAAAGTTGAAGAAGATTGAGAAGATTGTTACTACTGGTGAAGTAATGAGAGTGGTATATACTCAAGTTCCAACTATTATTGTTTCAGAGGTGATTACAGCAAAAGCAATCAAGACAACCACAAAACCTATTTCAAAGGGAATTGTTATTGGTTCTTCTACTAGTGGAGGAGGTTCAAGTTCATCTAAACCAAATCCTTCTGATAATGATGGAAAAGGGAAGAGTATTTTGATTGAAAAATCAAAAGAAGAGAAGAAGGGTGAACTTGAAGCATAAATGGAAAAACAATGACAGATTCAGAGCATATTGAGACTTCGTCAAAATGATCCACCTGGTATGGATAAGGGAGATTCGAAGAAGCTGTATAGCTATGAGAACATTGAATCTAGAGTTGCTTATAATCGAATGTATGCATTTGAGAAGAAGTCGAAGAAAAGCTACTCTATCTCTAACACTGATATGAGTCAACTTGACTTTCCTCTGAGTAAAATGATGTTTATTATGGATCAGTATAAGATTGTTGAAAAGTTTGACAATGAGGATGATTATATCCATATGAAACTTGGGTTTCATGCAGTTGTTGGGAAAGAACTAGAAGAAATATGGTCGTTGGTGAGGATCAAGAAGGTTATCAGCATAACGAAAGATGTATTGTTAGAGAAGATGATACAGAATTTTCGTTTTCATGTTGTAAGGGAGAACAATCAAGTTTGTGATTTCTCTGTTGCTGATTTTCCTCTAATGAACTTGAATGACCTTATTCAAGTAGCATTAATTTTGAAAGATATGGAGGCTTTGCAACTTCAAGGGACTGAAAAATATGTTTTTAGGCTTGGTCTTGCTCATATCAAAATCGTCATAGACAACTACTATCATTGTCTAGCATTAACTGATGAGGAGTTAGCATCAGCAATAGGAAGAGAAGTGAATGTTGTTATGGAATTGTCGAAGACTCTAGCTGAATTGAAGAAGTTTGCAGATGGAGAGATTTGCTTAAAACCTTTTGGATTAGTCTTTGCTAGTAAAGATAAGAATGGCAAAGCTAAGAGGTTTTTGTTTCAAGAAAGTGAAGTGGAAAGATACACTACTTCACAATATACGAACTTCATCGTTCGTATGAATAACTGCAAGAAAAATAATGAAGGAGATAAAGCTGACCTGAAGAAAATTTTGACATGGTATTCATTGATACGAAGGATGATGCTCTTTTTTGCACAGATACTCACAAATTGAGTTGTTCGACATGATTACAAAGGGGGATTGTAGAGTCTAACTGTCTTGTAATATGTCGAAGTCTGTGTATTTGTCTTTTTGCATGTTTTATACGTATTTGCTAAGGCATCTTGTTTACGAAGCGAAATGTTTAGCCTTAGTAATTTTTTGTACTTTCAGCCTCCTATAAATAGGAGCTGAACATAGAGTTGATAGATAGAGTTTTCCCATTTCTTCTATCATTTTTGTACTCTTGTTCATTGGAAGTAATATGAGCTAAAACAGATCTTATTTACTTCGTGTGTTCAGATTACATTGACTTTACTCTGATTTGTGTCATATACTCGATTAAACTCTTCTACAAATACATATGGAAACTATGTTTTTATCTATCATAACTCTTAAGCAGAAGCTCAAAATTCTAATCTTCGAATAATGTGATCGAAATCCATCTTCGCAATTAGATTCAGCATACTCTTATTCTAAGCTTCATCTCCTTTTTTTGATTCTACAAAACAACAAAATGCGACCTAGTCACATCTTGTAATAAGAATCTCAAAATAGGTACTTAATAGAGTTAGATAGTGGACATTACCTGAAGCATAGTCAAATTTATTGACTCTTACCATCCTAGTGAACTTTCAGGTCAATAGGCAGCTTCGCAACCAATGCCCCTTCCTTTGGCAATAGAAACATATGGACTCTTTATTAATGGTACATGGGACTATCTCAGACTTAGCCTTTCTCTTTACCATTTGGTCAACTGGGTTGACTATGGCCGATCCCTTTCCATTGGGAAGAGAAGATTTTTCTGGACTTCCAATGTTTCCATTGTCAATGTCCATGAAAGTTTGGGAAGTAGATCTTCCTATCAAATTTGCTTTACCAGTGCTCCAAATCATTTATGATTCAGCAGCAACAAGCAAATAGGTAAGATCATTAAGTGTCATGTAGTGGTCTGTCACATAGTAGTCCTTAGTGAACTCACTATATGACTCGGAAAACGATTCAAGAACCCAGTCAATAGTTAACTTCCTTGAGACTTCAACACCCAACTCTCCCGGCTTGTCAATATGAGACTTCATCTCCAAGATGTGAGTACATATAGACACTGCTTGCCAATAGGGATTGAGTGACCTTGAACTATTCAAGAACTTGTGGGTTAGGGAGAAAATTTGGAGGAGGTGGAGGAGGTAAAGTATGATTTCCAGTCCCATTAATGCACAACAAAGGGATTAATCTTTCACCTTGATCCCCATTTGGGATATCATTTTCATTAGGATAGCTTTATCCAAAAGGATAAGGAAGACCATAGTTGTCATAACTAGACATCTATGAGAGAGAGAAATTCAAGTTTAGTTGATTTAAGTCCTTAATATAACACCCAATATGAAATATTAAGGCTAGTTACCAACACAATATTTTATAACTTGGAAGAGGGATGCCGTAATCCAAGCTACAAAATATTTGAAGGTAGGTAAATGACGATTTACCAACTTCCACCATGAAAAACGAAGTTTAACATTAGGTTTTAAATGAATTGAAACTCCTAGATCTTTTGATATTCATTGAACTATTCAATGGCATGTTTAAATCTCGATTGTGCCCTTCAAGTTTGTGACTGGGATGTCGAGGATCACAAACAAGGAGTGAATAACCATGACAATTAACTTGGTACACTTAATGTTACAACCACCTAATCAATGTGTCGGTTAACCACACACGCTCCATTGATCTATGATTAACATCAAGCTACCCTTTGCCACACATTGTCAATCCAAAATTTGTGTGTCGGTTAACCACACACGTTCCACTAACAACTTAACAAGGTGCAAAGTGCAATTTCATAGGTTAGCACCAGATTCATATTTTCCTAAAGTAACTAAGATTGGGAATTTAATAAAGTTTAGTTAATTTATATTTATCATCATACTTTTAATTAAGGTAGAATTAATGTCATATCCTACCCGTTCAGCTAACGACCCTCCACCACTCAAGGAAGCGGTGGGTGAGAGTGGACACCCATTAAACTGTCATTTTATAGGCAGTAACCTTATACACCGGCTTCGTGAATGAGGCCTACTAATGGTAAGACTAACTTACTCTTATACATATATATAAATATTACACCTATAATATTATAATAGTATAAGGATTGAATTTTAAACTTTTAAAATTCTAGGGCTTGGAATTAAAGTATACATGGGGGTAACTTTACAAATTCCAAAACTTGAGGGCAAGTTTTGAACAATTCAAAAACTTTTGGTTTCCATAACTTATGAGTTTAATATGGTTTTTATGGAAGACTTTTCAAGTTCCATAACTTGAGGACAAGTTATGGAAGACATAAAACTATTTTATGATGACATTAAAAATAAGACATTTCATTTTTTTCATAACCTATGAATCTTAATGAACTTTTAAAAGAAAAAACTCTTCATTTTCCATAACTTGAGGACAAGTTATGGAGTTCATAAAAACCATTAAGATCAAATATTCCAATTAACACAATAATCAAATATTTTTTCCATGATCTAGATTAAACTCATAATAACAAGATAATTCATATCAACTATGTAAAAGAAATTAGTCTATTACATAAACTAATAAAATCTTGAAACTATGACAATTATCTTTTATTTGGATGAGGATAATTACTTTCACAACATAAAATCGAATTTTTATCAAGAAAACATTTTATAGTAATTATCCAAATCCAAATTAAGCCAAGAAATCCAAAAATCTGCCAGGCATGTCACCACCCCGTGGTAATTTTGACCACCTCGTGGTGACCAGGCAGAATCCAAAAAAATGATTTTTTCAAGCTTTGAAAACAAGTAGCATCAAGTATGATGGAAAACAACCCTAGGCTCTGATACCACTGTTGGGCTTTGTATACTACAACATCTTATGGTGCACATACAACCCTAAAAGCTTTGGATCAATATTTTCTCTAATTATACATGCATATGGTTTCCAAAGCTTTAAGCCTACAACTAGCATACAAATAACATATGTATAATAAGACAAGTTTTAGACATACCTCTTGATGTTGTTGATGTTGCTAGGAAGACTTTCACCTTTAACATCTTAGTGCCCCAAGTGTTGCACCTCAAATGGAATCACAACTCACCTAGGACAAAGGTGAATCTTGAGAGAGAATTTCCATGCATTTAAAAACACCTCCATGAACTCCAAGAACTAGAAGTATCATTTTTAGGTTATGGAGCTTATATTTATATGTAGGATTCCAAGAGTCATGGGTATAACCCAAATCCATACCCATGGGTTTTATGATCCATGATTCATGTGGCCCAACTCTTTATGTATCCATACATAAACTTAGTCCAATATGGATCATAAGCCCAACACATATAAATATAACCAATTACCATAATTAGTCCCCGTAGATTTAATTAGTCTCTTTTGATCACTAAATTAATTCCAAACTAATTCTTGATCAATACTAATTAAATCATATGATTCCATATTAATATATTAGAACACATAATATATTAATAAATCATATATAACCTCTTCTCAAAAGTTCATCCTAACAAATTGTCCTGATGTTATGCAACCCAAATGGACCATGCTACTCTCGGGTCGAATACATACCAATAATAGTTACGGGCTTAGACATCTAATCCAACAGAATGGAAAAGGCCGAGTACCAGAGGCCGCATGGCAAGTTGCAGCCATTGGAGGTTCCCATGTAGAAATGGTAGCATATTACTATGGATTTCATCTCCAAGTTACCTCGAACGACTAAGGGATTCGACTTGATATAGGTTATCGTGGACCGTCTGACCAAGAGCGCCCACTTTCTAGATATTGAGGAGAGTTCTTCGACCGAGAAATCGGTCGATGTATATATGTGTGAGATTGTTAATTGGCATGGTATTCCAGTCTCCACTGTATCTGATCGAGATGTCTGGTTCATATCTCGTTTTTTGCAGAAATTCCATGAGGAGTTGGGTACAAGGTTGCATCTTAGCACTGTTTATCATTCGCAGACTAATGGTCATAATGAGCGGACCATTCAGAAACTTGAGGACATGTTGAGAGCTTGTTTCATTGAATTTGGTGCGAGTTGGGACTCATACCTTCCATTAGCTGAGTTTTTTTTACAACAACAGTTATCACTCCCGTATTGGCACGCCGCCATTCGAGCTTTTCTAGGGAAGGAAGTGTCGTACCCCAGTTTATTGGGGAGAGGTTGTTCATAGAGTCATGGGAAGGACTGAGGGTAGTCCTTCAGATGACATAGCTTATTCAGCAGATTAGACAGAGGTTACAGACAGTTCAGAGTCCGTAGAAGAGTTATGCCAAAAAGCATCGATCTGAGTTGGAGTTTAAGGTCAATCACATGGTTTTGTTGAAGATATCACCCTGGAAGGTTGTGATGTGCTTCAGGAAGGGGGGGAAATTTGGCGCCCCGATATATTGGTCCATTTCGAATGATCGCTAGGGTTGGCAAGGTACCTTACAGGCTAAAATTGCTTGAGGAGCTTAGTCAGATTCACAACACATTCCATGTTTCTCAGCTCTAGAATTGTATGGTTGATGATTTAACAGTTGTGTTATTGGAGGATAGTCCGGTTGATGATCGCCTAAACTATGTTAAGAGACCAGTGGCGATTTTGGATTGGAAAACAAAGGCCTTGTGTAATAAGGTATATCCTTGGTCAAGGTCCAGTGGCAACATCGAAAGGGTTCTGAATGGACGTCGGAACCCGAGTCGGAGATGAGGGAGGATTACCCGGATTTGTTCACAGCAGCGGACTTCAAGGATGAAGTCTATTTCAAGTGGGGGAGAACTGTAATGTTTTGAGTTTGAGGTATTTTCATTGTAAACCTTAAACATGAAGTTCATTTTCATTTTGGCACTTGTGTATGAGAAGTGTTGCAAAATGGCCCATAGTTGCATTTTTGTAACATCGAAAGGGTTCTGAATGGATGTCGGAACCCAAGTCGGAGATGAAGGAGGATTACCCGGATTTGTTCACAGCAGCGGACTTCGAGGATGAAATGTATTTCAAGTGGGGGAGAACTGTAACATTTTGATTTTGAGGTATTTTCATTTGAAACCTTATGCATGAAGATCATTTTCATTTTGGCAATTGTGTATGAGAAGTGTTGCAAAATGGCCCATAGTTGCATTTTTGTAATATTTGGGCCAAGCTCACGTACATTGGGTGCACATAGCGTACACTGGGCGTACATGCCTGAACCTCAAATTGTAGGGTTCAAAATATGTTGTGAGATGTCGAAGCGTCTTTTGTCATGTTTAGTGTCGAAGTCTGTTTTCATGTATTCATTATATGTATTTCATAAGAGCATTTTAGAGATCGAAGGTTCAATGTCTTAGCCCTTATGTATTTTTTGTGCTTCTGTTAACTCCTACAAATAAGGGTAAGTATATGTGTTAGAGTAACTTTTCTGAACTGTAAGAACATTTTACTCTTTCTTATCATGTACTCTTTCAAGAGCAATAAATAGCCAAACAGATTATATTTACATTTTGTGTTCTTAATTTAATTCATACTCTGATTTCATTCTTACACTTGATTCATACGAACTACATTTGATATCAGAGCAGGATTTCTTCATTTGATTTCTAATTTTCTCGTGTTTTCAAAAGTTTTGAATCCCTATTTTCGATTCAGAAACATTCCACACTTTTGATCTAGAAAATCTTTTATGATCAACTGTTTTGATTCTATTATGTGTTTCATTTGATAAATAGAGTGATTGTTGATTGTTTTCTAAAAGATTCATTCATTAGATTCTTCTTTTTTACTGTTTTTATCAACTTTGTCCGTACATCAATTGGATCAGAGCGGGTCTTCGAAGATCAAAGCGATTTTTTGAAGAAACGATCCTCGATTTGGCTACATTCAACACAATTGAAATTTTTATGGTGAGTCTCTCGATGATCTCTCTAAATCTATTTGATTCGTGCTTGCGTTCTTGAATTTTTTGATCATTTTGACTCATCGGATTATTATTTTTTTGAAGATCCAATAATTTTTACATTTATCAAGCCCGATCCAATCCAATATTCTTTAGTTCGATTCGATTTTTAATTTGTAATTATTATTTTGAATCAAGATTTTGCCCAAGATCAAATTGTCCAAATCTTGTAACTGTTCATGTAACGCCATGTTCCGAATCAATTCGTAATTCAAGTTTGTGGCCCGAAGAGTGGTCATCATAAGGATTAAAGTCTTTGAAAAGATAATATTTAGGCCCATTTGGATTTGGGTAATGTAGATATGTGACCGAATAGTTTGGTTTGCACTTTCGAGTCAAAGGGTAAAATGGAAATGTAGTGCTTCAGACTTCTTTTATGAATTATGGATTTTAGTTTGATGTATTTTAAGTTAAAAGTAATTATATAGGGTTTTAGAGCTCCTCAATACCTTTCCGTGGATATAAAGAACGTCGAAAACGGAGTTAGAACGAAGAAGTTATGACCGTTTGAAGTTTGGGTGGTTTTGGGTCAAGCTGAGTACGATGGGCATACAAAAAGGTGTATGTTGGGCGTACTAATGGAATCCTGAGTATGTTAGGCGTACGCAATCAGTTGCCTAAACCCTATTTTCATAGTTTAAGCCCTATATAAGCTCCTTAACTCCCCCAAACCCACTCCATTCTCAACCTCCACTCCTCCAACACCCCTTTTCATGAAACCCTGAGCTTAGATGAGCCTTGTGAGCTAAAAGAAGGTGATTTTGAGTGCTTTAGAGTATGCATGGTGCACCTTGGAGAAGAAGGAATTTCTTGTAGAAGTTTTGGTTGCATTGGAGCTTGTAGATCTGGATTTTGTTCACATTGATCTATCTTCTAGAGGTAAAAAGTTTGAATCTTGATGATGAGTTTGTTAGATCTAGCTAATTTTGGATGTTATGAGCTTTTGGTCATTTTAGTGCATAAAGTTTAGATCTTGAAAGTTTGTGACCTTGTTATGGATAAAGTTCAAAACTTTATCCATCTAAGCATCATTGTGATTCAGATCTGAAGGTTGGAGACTTGGAATTAATGGATTAAGTTGAAAAAGATGCACTTATGGTCCCATTTGATGCTTAAAGGCTAGATCTTGGTGGTTTGGACCATTCTAATGGATAAAGTTGGAAACTTTATCCATTATGGAGCTTTTAGGATCCATAAAAATGTAATCTTGATCCTTCTGTACCTTCCATGAGAGTATTATGATGTCTTAATGGATTAATAAGTTAAGGTTTTAGCTTTTGGACCTTTTTCTAGACATGGAAAGTCATAAAGGTGGAAACTTTATGACATAGAATGATGTTGTGGGACTAGATCTGAATGTTGGATAAAAGGACGTAAGAGATTAAGCACTTAATGGAAAAGTGACATTTGGCTGGGTACGCTGCGTGTACTCATATGGGATCCTGATTTTGGTTGGTAAGTACGCCATGCGTACGAGCTGAGTACGTTGGGCGTAGTCAGTTTGAGGTTTGATTTGTTGACTTTGACTTCCATTGACCGTTGACTTTCGACCCAGTTTAACCTTGGGCCAACCTTGAGGGTTTTGGCCTATTAATTAAGATTTTATCTGGTTCTGGTATTGATAGCTCGGAAAGCCGGCCGGGTAGCAACTAAGGATTTCTTCTGGGGAGCTTCTGCATTCGAGGTGATTCTCCTCACTGTTTGTATGGGTCGAAGGCACCAATACCGGCCCATTTGGTTTATGTATGGTAGGAAGACACGGGGTTAGCCCTAGGCATTATGTATGAAAGACCAGGAGGCGGTACCTGGCACACTGTACGCTATTATGTATTGTAGGAAGACTCGGGGGTTAGACGTAGGCATTATGTATTAAAGACAAGGAGGTGGCTCCTGGCATATTGTATGCTAATTAGCTAATTAGAGTAGTAGGTATGCTACTTGTCTTTGTGATGCTTGCATGGAAGACCAGGAGGTGGCTCTTGGCACTTGTCTGTAAGACCCAAGGGGTGGCCCTCGGCTTGGCAAGAAAAACCATGTGGCAGGTCGTGGCATAATGGCAAGACTATGTGCGGTACATATCACCTTTATTGATTATAATATATATATGGCTCACGGTTATGTATGGCATGTATGGATCGGTTGATATGTATGGTATGTGGTATTTGGGGAACTCACTAAGCTTCGTTCTTACGTTTTTCAGTTTTGGTTTCAGGTACCTCCAGTTTTCAAATAAAGGAGCTCTAGACGATCGCAGTGTATACACCTATGTTTTCCGTAATATGTGATTTCTAGGAATGAACTCTGATAAATGTTTTATTTGAAATGCTTTTCAATGTGTGAACTAAGTTACAAATGTGTTTTAGTTATATTAAAAATAAAATTTTTGGTCATGAATTTTGGGATGTTACAGTTCAATGAGTCATTTTTTGAGTCCAAATCTTGTAATATGCATTGTTCATAATTCATGAGCCCAATCAAATGAATCCTTGTTGTTTATAGTTCCGATTTCTTGAGCCCGTGATTATTTTCAGTCCAATATCTTAAAACAAGGAGCCCAAAAAATCATTAAATCAGCTAGATACATATGATTCATTTTTCATCGTTCTTCGTCCTGTGCATATAAGAGTTGTACTCTACTAATTATCTTGATTCTCAGTTTAATCTTTGAGTTATTGAGTTTTGTTTTTTGATTCAAAGATTTTTTTAATCGATTTGAGTTTCTTTGTGATTATAAACTTGTGAATCGATTTGTTCTCTTACAAAAACGGATTATGGTCAAGTTATAGCTATGAAATCGGAAATTGGTTCTTTGATTTTGATGAACTTGACCAAGAACACTTAAAGGAGATGAAGAGCATTGATATAACCACTTTTTGATCTGAAATTTGGTATTAGAATCGTCAATTTCATGTTTATTGATCTTTGACTTCGAAAAGTCAAACTCAATAAAAAGTCTAAACGTTATTTTTAAGTGATGATTCTATGAACTAGAGGCTGAATTTGGTTGATACAAGTCATATATGGTGGTGGTTGTCGAGTCCAACAAAATTAATAACCCTAATTTTTTTTACACTAAAATAGTGTATAGTGGTAAAGGGGTCGAATCCGCGTAGATTGGTTTAATTTTATAACTCTATGAAAATCTCTTTGTAAATTAAAATACTTGTAAAATAACAATAAAAATAAAAATGGGGGTTTTGGTCTTTTTAAAATACTGAAATAAAACTAAAATTAAACTAAGATTTAAATGAACAGTTCAACAAAAATAAGAGTTTGATTTAAAATCAATAAGAGAAAGATAGTTGACTTAAGGTTTCCTCATTTTGACTTTTGATGAACATATCATTAGAATCCAATGGTGCAATACTTGTTTTAAACATTTAATTTGGCTATAGTAATCCAAGAAGCTTGAGATTACCTAGACTTTTCTTAGTTGTTAAAATGGTTAGAGAAGCTCATAACAATTTCCTTAGTCAAAGTCATAATTTCCATTAAGTATGTAATTAGTGAAAGTCAACTAGCATTAAGAACCAAAAAGTCACCAAATCCAAGATGAGTCAAATGCTTTCACTACCATATTAGAGAAAATGTTTTTATTATTGTGTGAAGTAAAACTAACACAAAAATCATTTGTTGCTTGCTAATTTGAGGATCCTTTACTTAATCAAGAAATTAGCCAACTAACCACCACAAGCATATTTAAACTCATAAATAAAAACATACAAGTAGTAATAAGATTTTAAAACACAAAACATTCTCATAAAGATTCAAGAACTAGTTCATGGAGTCTTCAACATTCAGCAAAAGTCAAAGGATTTCACCAAAGTCAACCAAGTTTTATTTAGCCAAGCATGGCTAAACTCAAGAAAACAAGATAAGTAAAGATTGTACCAAAAATTCTACGAGATTCAAGACCAAAATGATGAACTTCTTGAGGGCACTTAGCCTTCAAAGTCTCCAAAAACTCCAGAGAGAAAGCTTCAAAACCGGATGTGCAAGAGTTGCAAAAGATTCCCACCAAACTTCCTCAAATAGCATCCAAATGTAAAATCATGATTTTACCCCTGCAGGAATCCATGCGGACCGCGTAAGGATCCCACGTGGGCCGCTTGAACTGACGGACACGATTTTGCCCTTTAAGGAATCCACGCGGGCCGTGTAAGGATCCCACACGGGGCCGCGTGAACTGACGAAGATTGGGTCTTCTTTATTTGTTAAGCCTCCACAACTTAACCCACTGCGCCCAGTTCGAGTCCAATCGTCTCTTAACCCATTTTTCTACAATTTTTCTTCATTTTAAGCCCAATTAGCCTTTTCTAAATTCTCCAAAGCTCTCGTAATCACCCGATCATTAATTCCCGCACGCTTGAAAAATTCTTCCCTCATCGTTTAATTAAGAGGCCATCTTCTTCCATGCTCCATCCTTCTAAAGCCCATTTTTGCACCATCTTCACTAGATATTAAGCCCAATATCCTTGTTATCCTCCGAATCCAATCGCTTCCTATAAGTCTCGAACATTTCCTTTTCTGAAAACCTGCAATTATGCTCACGAAATTCGAAAGTACCTGAAAGTGGTCATAAAATAACAAAAAGGAAAAATATGCTTGGAAATTAACTAAAATGTGAATGAAATATGCTAAAATAAACTAGAAAAAGAAGTAAATAAAGTGAAACTATCATATAGGTTGTGAATGTTGAATATGTGATTGATTTGGGATTTAATTTCGAAATGGGTTATTCTTGTTCTTAATGTCGAGGGATGTGGCGATAGTTTTTGGTTCGATACTTGAGAGTTGATTTGGAAACCGAAGAAGTTTTCAGGTCAATAATGAAGTCGATTGATGAGATATTCTAGTCACAAGAAATTGATTTCGATGTGTATAAATGAATTTAATAAATCGAATTGGAGTTGACTTATTGAAGACAAATTGTGTTCAACTGATTTTGGTTTGATATCGATGGTCAAAGGGTTGATATCAAATGGTTAAAGATCACGATCGAATTTTGATCAGGAAGTCTAATAATGAAGGCTTCGTTATAAACTGTATTAAGATTCGATTGGGAATGTGTGATGTCGAGTGTCCGATAATCGAGGATTCGATGTCTTGGAGTCAAGCATTGATGTGTAAAATCACTTGTTCAATAGGGATCGTTTGAGAAGTCTAGAAACCGAAGGCTTCGCAATTGGATAGAACAATCGATGTCCATGGTAGTAATTTGATTTCGAAGTGTCGATTTTGACGGTCGAAATGGGTTATAATATTCCATAACCTCCTGGAGGCTCTTAGAATGGACGGTTCTGATGCCCTATAGATAGGGATAGAGTTGGTTTTAATCAAATAAGGATAAACCCTAAAGTTTGTATCCATTTGGTATTCTAACAACTACTTATAAATCGATTGTTATGGTAAATGCTAGAGCCGGTTATTCCCTCCATAAAATTGTCTATACTTTGCTCCTCTCACTCCTCAAATCTGATTTTTCATCCCCTCTCGTAAGGTTTCTTGAGTTTTGCATAAACCCTAATTTTTGGGTTCTTCTTTTTAACATTTGGTGTGTGGGTCTGATTCCATTAGAGGGATTCTCCTTTGGATCCTCCGTCTTGTAACTAAACTGGAACGTACGAGATTATAAGGAAGTGAACAAGAGGTTAGTAATCTTTTTATGTTGTTTTTCTAAGTAGTTTGTTATAATAGTAAAACATAGATCCTAGGTTGCATGTGCACTAAGGTATATCAAGTTTTAATTTTCTTACTACCTATGTTATGTGTACTTGATGCTAATAATCCTGAACACACACACACACACACACACACACACATATATATATATATATATATATATATTGAAAATACCCTCCTTCTCCCAACAGTTAAAAAAATCTAGCAGTCAAAAGAATAAATATAATTTAATTTTTTTAACCATTTTACTACCCTATAAATACTCCACTTTTTTCACCTTCAAAATCACACATTCTTCTTTCATTTCCTCTCTATTTATCAACAAAAATGAATCGTAAATTCGATAGAAGAAAAATACAAGCTTTGAGTTCAACCACCCTAACTCGAAACATTTTTGCTATCGATCCATCCCTACCGGTTTATCGTCTCCAACTTGATGCCCCTATGTCCCCATTCAATCCCCTCCAAAATTTCAATACCAAAAATGTTAGAAAATACAATCTCATGTAAGTACCAAATTTTAGTCCCAACATGTTCAACTTTATCGTTTTTCCCGATCAACTTTCACAAAATCAACCCCAAAGCCAAACCCCACCCTATCACTCTCAATAAAAAAACCAAACCCTACCTTATCACTCTCAATTACAAAACCAAAGCCTCAATGAAACAAAAAACGGAAATGTATGGGAACTCAACCCCCTCCCCCACCCACACACACACACACCTCCACCACCACGCGACAAAGGGAAACAACTAGTGGAAGAGAAGAAAAAGACCAAGCCTCAAGCATGGAGTCAGCAAAAATAACTAGTGTTGACATAATCTTGGGTTGACATTTTGGAGGATTCAAAGCACGAAAATGCACAAACTCGTGAACAGTTCTGGCTACGCATTCTTGAAGGATTTCGCAAGGATTTTGCTATAAGTGATAACTACCATACTAAAAACCAACTTAGTTCAAAGTTTCGAGAAATAGTGAAAAGTGTTTCGAAGATGAATAGATTGTATAACAGCCTAAAAACACAAAGGAGAAACGGTCAAGGAGATGAAGAAATTCTCCAAAAGGCTTGGCATTTGTTCCGCAAGGAAATGGGAAAGATGTTCAAGTTTAATGAGCCTTGTAAATAATTAACTTCTAGTCCAAGATGGAGAAAAAAAGACTTCCTAATAGGAGGGGCATAATCAAAAAGAACAAAAACAGGCTCCAATTGATACATAACTTCTTCTGATGCTCTTGTTAGTCTAGATTTAAATGACGACGAAGTGCTCGGGCTAAAATAAATTGTCTGACCGATGGGTAGGGACAAAGCAAAAAAAGGAAGGAGAAGCTGTTTTCTTCCAATGAATCGGATTTCAGCAGTGAAGTGGACGAAATGTGGAAAATTACAACGATATTTGATCAATACAATCTAAATTTCGTTAAATGTTTGGCATTCAACAAAGAAAAACTTGCCCACAAAAAAGGAGGGCGAGGAAAGTAAAGAAATAGAAGATATGAATTTTTTGATGCAAAAAATCGATTATCTTTCGGGACAGACCATCGAGCTAGTTTTGAAGACAACTGAGAAAATTATTAAAAAATATTTTTCCTAGATTATTTGGTTTTTTTTAATATTTGCTGTTTTTTTAGGTAATTTTTTTTAATCTTGATTTTTTATGTACTTTTTATTTTAAGTAATAAAGTATTTATATTTTAATTAATTTTTATGTTTATATTCATTTTTAATTAATTCTATTTATTTTTTGATTTCTAACTTTAAAATTAAATTAATTTTATTTTTAAAATAAATATAAAATGTAATGAAAGGTGATTGTTTTTTGGCTTTTGACGAGTGAAAGATGAGTTTATGAAAAAATAATATGACATTCAAAAAAAAATGGTGAAAGATGGGTATTTTTATAGGGAGACCCTAAATTTATTTTAATAAAAATATTAAAATACTTTTACAGAAAAATAAAAAATAATAATAGAGCAATGAAAATTTAAAAGACCACTTTTGAAGTTTTCTCATAAAAGATAGTGTTTAAACAAATCGGATCAAGTGTAAAGTTGCTCCCTTCCATGACATGATGGCCATAAATTAACTAACACGATTTGATTTTAATATCTATTGACGTTTGGATGACATCTCCCCAACAAAACTTGGATAAATCAACTTAACGGTGGTTGATAATGACATCGTTTTTTATGATTCGATTTAATGGTGGTTGATACATTGAATAATTATGCTCCACTTCTGCTGCAATAAATCAACACTTCATATAATAAAAGTCAAAAGTAGTATTTTGTAACCATTATTTAAGACAAAATAGTGCAAGTTTTAAAAGAAACCAAAAGAAAGTATCATTTTGGTTGTGTAGGAATTAGGATAAAAGACTTAAGGTAATTTGCATAATTATAAAGGTAAATGTTTTTTTTTTATAAGACTATAAAAATGGTCCATGTTGTATGCATTTTCTCGGGTTTTGGTCCAAACCTTGATTTTTTCGAATTGGTGGTTCTTTTAAACAAGTTTTGTTGTGTATTTAGTCCCTTTGAATATTCAAATGACTGTAATACTCTTGAGGTATTTATTTTTCATTTTTCTTTTATTTTTTTAAATCTAATACTTATTTATTTATTTTAATCCTAACAAAATAAGAGGGCGCTCTCTCTCTCTCTCACACACACACACATAAACAAGAACACATACACACAAATTTCTTGGAGTCCATTTCTGAAATTCAAAAGAACATATACACCCAGATTTCTTGATTTCTTCTGAAAACCCCTTTTTTGGACCTCCGAATTGGATCTACGTGTTCTTGAACCTCCGATTTTGCTATGTAACTCAACTCTAGATTTCATCTCCTTCTATAGAGTCTTGACGAACAAAAATCGGTTCAAAATTCAATTTTAGTAGTTCAAGCCATCTAAATCAAAAATTGATTCAAAGTACACACACAATGAACACGTGTAAATATGAGTTTGTTTTTAGATGTCAAACCTTTGATTTAGTTGCAAGTTCTCTAAGGGCTTTGGAAGTTTTTGTTGTTCTATAATCAGTTGTTCTTGATCTATATACACCTGCCCAACCAATTGTTGCACCTTTTTTCGATGAACTGTATAGTCCGGCGAGCAAGACCGTTCCTAAGGAATTAAATATTCTCAAATATCCATGACGAGCTAGAAAAAAGGTATCTTATCGTTATTATAAGTTTTTAATTTTTCTTATTGTCGTTGCTACGCCATTTAATTTTTCACATTGGTTTTATTTGATGTTGATGGTATTTTATTTCAAATTATCATTGTTGTTTAAGAATGTTGTCTTGACTCTATCCATGGGAGTATTTGTAGTTATTAACGAGTTCTTCTAGTTTGTTGTACATTGGTTGTCATGGTTTGGTAATCATATTCTATAACATCCATAAATTTTACGCCAAATTTAAACTTTTTCAATCATAAATAAAACCCAATGGTATTGTTTACAGAAAATGTTTTCAAATCATTATTCAATCAGAGTGTCCCAAAAGCCAGATCATAAGGATGAGGAGCGGTACGGTCACGCATTCGCCTTGCCATGATCTCTTGAAGTACCTGAAACAATAACTAAAAACTGTAAGCCCGAGGGCTTAATTAGCTACCCCCAAAATACCAATACCACACTGATAATACCATATCAGTAATAATCAATCAAGCAACATGCATACTGGTTCATCGGCCTGACTGGACCGCCCCACAGGGCCTACAGTCTAACTAAATCTATACCGAGCCTTCGGCATGACTGTACCGCCACATGGGCCTACAGTCTCCCTGGACCGCTCATAGGGTATGTTGGCCTTCAGCACAAAGCAGGACCGCCTCAACCCAACCAACGAGCAAATAATCATGTGCGCATAACAAACATATACTAGCATATACAAACATCAAATATATCTATCTTACTGATCATCAATCATAGCAATCTCTCATAGCTAGAGCACCGACCTAGCAGGCCACTAACATACCAATCCCTAAGGATCATAAAAGCATAACATACTGTTTATCCTGATTCCGATCTATCAGATCATAACCGCATATATCATATCATAACCATAACAACTAAAGGCTCGGCCTTGGTGCCTTAGACCCTTTTGATATAGTGAGGATAACTCACCTTGCAGATGTCGACTCGGTAGATAAACTCCAACTCTCGGATCACTTGCCAAAGACTCCACCACCTATTACCATAATACGAATATACCCATAAGTCCTCAACCTTTCAAGGTATTCCACAAACCAACTAGTCAACCCTTGGTAAAGTCAAAGTCCTCAGTCAAGGTCAACAGTCCATGTTGACCCTAACTCATCGAGTGCCCTTAGCTACTCGTTGAGTTCCTTGAAGTACTTGCCCACTCGCCGAGTCACCGGGGTGACTCGTCGAGTTCTTTCGGTTTACGATCGAAACTCTACGGCCACTCATCGAGTTTCCTTCATGCAACTCGATGAATACACACACATACATAACTTGGGGAAATCTCATCTGACTCGTCGAGTTGTTCATACAACTCGTCGAGTCTATGGAAATCTCCAACGGACTCGCCGAGTTGTTCTTCTAACTCATCGATTTCATGCCTATCTTCATATGACTCGCCGAGTCGACCATGCAACTCGTCGATTCCCTTCAGTCCTTTTTGCCATACAGACTCATTTGAGCCATGCAGCGGCTCTAAACTACAGATCCAAGCTTCTAAGGCATGCTTTTCACGTAAAGTTGTAAACTTTACGTGCATGCATAGCTATAAAGGCTCCAAATGTCCAATCCAAGCCCGTAATGGGGTTTCCTACCCAAGGAAGGTTTCATTCACGCCCAAACCAGAAACTTTATGACTCTAGGACTTAAGAAGGGTCCAGATCTGAAGTTACAACTTCATATCCAGCCCATAGTCCACCTTATCAACTCAAAGATCCATAAAAGCCCCAAACTCAACCAAAAAGAGATCTAGAAGGGAAAAGAAGTAAAGGTGGCGACTTGATACCTCTGGAAGATGCTAACTGAGGTAGATTCTGATTCCCACACTTTCCTTGCTCCAATTCCCTTGCCTTCTAAGTTCCTTCTCTCCAAAGATCTTCCTCCCAAGCTTAATACACACACAATAGAGCACCACACGAATTAGGGTTTCTTAAGAGCTCTCAAGAACTGTAAAGAGGCCAAAGGAGGCTTAAACCTCCTTAAATAGGGTGCAAAACCCCGGGATTTAGGGTTTCATCTGTCAGCTCCTGTGACAACCTGAAATTTCCAATTGTATGAACATCATCTATTCAATAGAAGCTAGTTAAGTTTCAGTGATTTTCAAGCTTTTTCCGAACAAGTTTGTGTACATTAGGGTTTATGTTTTAGATGATATCAGGAGAGTGGATACTCCTGGGTTTGTGAAACTTGGGCATTTCAAGTTTCATAATGTTACAGTCCAACGTCAGGAATAAAAATATTTTCTGCCAAAATATTCCAGGACTATAAATAGTTTTCTGAATTAAATTAATTCATTATTCACAATTCCAATTAGAGAAAAGCCATATTCTCTCTGACGGATCTTCGGGTTTTCATCCCATATTGTGAGTTTACTCTTCTAAGTATGTTTCAATACTTGTTAGATGCTCATTAACACAAATTACATGTCTATATGTCAAGATCCGGGAGTTTACCGCCCAAGAACGTTCTTGGGGAGTAAACTCCAAAATGGAACTTTAATGCTTTCTAGACCCATCCACATGTTAGGGGACTTATCAAGGACATTGTGTATGATCTTTATAGCCTAGAAATCATCCAAGAAACATAAGTTCTAGGAGTTTACGGCCAAGGAACTCCCTTGGGCCGTAAACCCCTTTTCAAAGGCTTAAATGCCCTAAAACTTTCCCCAAATGCTTAAGGAACTTAACCACTAGTGCTTGTGCTTGTTTAGAACATCAAAAGGCCATAAAAACCATAAGTTTCTAGGAGTTTACAGCCAAGGAACTCCCTTGGGCCGTAAACCCCTTTTTGTGGGACAAAAATCATTCCAAGCTACCCTTAAGCCTTTAGACAATTTACCTTGCACCTTTGGGACTAGAATGGAGAGTAGAACACATAGAAATCACTCCTTGGAAGGAGTTTACGGCCAAGGAACATGACTTGGGCCGTAAACTCCAAGTGAAGGCACCAAAGTGTGCCTCTTGTCCCCATTAGCCTTAGATAAATTCATGGATGCCATTCTTGATGTTTAAGTGCCTCAAATCAATTAAATTCCTAGAGTTTACGGCCGTAAACTCTAAGGTGAAGGACCTTAGGCCGTAAACTCCCTTATGGAGTGTTCTAAAGCCTTAAAACTACTTCATGTATTATTCCAACAAAGCTAGGAGTGTTCTAGATGCAAGATAACACCACAAAACACCCAAAAACACCCTTTGAGGAGTTCACGGCCATAAACCTATGAGTTTACGGCCGTAAACTCCAAGGTGTGGGTTTTGTTGGGTGGTGAACTCCTATACAAGGCTATTTGATGTTTCAAACCCTTTTGCCTTGTCCCGTAGCAACTTAGATGCAACCATTTGAACCCTAAACACTCATAAAAGTGTTTAAATGTTTTCTAAGTGTCTTAATTTTTTTATTTAAGTTATTATATGTCTAATTAGTTATATATATGTTTATTATATGATAACTAGGCTCGTGCGTGTAAACCAGTCTCCGTTTGTCACCTAGCACGGTAGCCGACACTGCAATTCAAACGACTCACCACAAGTGAGTTCATACCCCTTGAATCAACCTTTGAAATGATTTTAAGTGTTTTAAATACTTTATGGGGGGGGGGGGGAATACAAGTCAAATACTTATAGTTATTGCTTCAATCACATGTGATTGCATTTAATCACATGTGATTAATAACTAGGAAAACAACGATTTTTTTACCACTGTTCAAACTGTTTTTCAAACTGCTTTACTATTGAAATGTTTTACAAACTGTTTTACTATCCAAACTTATTTATAGACTGTGATTCAACAAATGCTTCTTATACTTAAACTGTTTTATCAACTTATGCCTTCAAAATGTATTATAGATCGACACCAAGTCGATCTTCTCTTGAAATTATATTTATGCTTCAAATGTTTTATGAAAACTTATTTATGCTTTTGTATATCCAATTGCATGCCCATATATGTATAGATATATAAATAATGTTTAAAGGGCTTAGGAAGGCCATCCGCCCTATTTCCTTTTCCTCGATTTGGATGTGGTCTGGTGGGATTTCGGGTGACCATCCGAATGTCGTTTCCATATTACTTATATATCATATATACATGTATAGACATAAAAGTACTTCCATGTTCATACTCATCAGTACATCATTAGCTGGTTACCATCGGGGTAACGCAGAAACAATACATATACAGATATACGAGAAACAATACATATACAGATATACTAGAAACAATACATATACAGATATACTAGAAACAATATATATACAGATATACGAGAAACAATACATATACAGATATACGAGAAACAATACATATACAGATATACGAGAAACAATACATATACATGAATACTTAACAATTGTGATCCACTGTATCGGGCATGCCTTAAATGTCATGGCCTGAGTTGTAGCCAGAATTCTCTTGGAGGGAGAGCGTGAGTTTGCGTATAGATCTATACTGGATTGACTATCCTACACCTTGCTGCTAGCTACAGCCGGACCTGCAGGTCTGCGGGTGCCAAACGTCATTTCTTATTACGACCGTTCATTATGTCGTTGATTATCAGTCGATAGCATGATGCAATTTATCACAATATACCTTAATATAAATCCGGTTTAAGGTAGTAGTATTTAGTACAGCAGTAGACTTATTATACAAAGCTACAGTACTACAATGATTTACCCATTACATATTTTAGTGATAATCTCACTTAAGCATTAATGTACAAACTATATTTTTAACAAATGATAGTCATATTTGGGTAATCACACACTTTACAACAGAAAAGTTTACAAAACAGCCTAGCCTTGGTAGAAGGCTACTTTTATAGAAAATATAGGATTTTCTGAGTGATTCAAACTTTTACAAACACTTTCAAACGTTTACTTACATTTTTACAACTTATACATTGAGACAGGTTCAAACGTTTTTACAAGAAACATTGACACTAAAATACTTATGAACTCACCAGCTTAATGCTGATAAACTCTTTCAAAATAACTTGTATTCTCAGGTCATCAGTAGACAGGTACCGAGGCCAGCTTTTGAGAAGATGGAGTGCATTCAAGACTCATCTCATATTATTTGGTGTTTCATTATTTTTTTGTGTCTATAACTGTACAGAACACACTTGTATTAAAATTATATATTTAATGCAATGGATGATGTTGTTTGCTTATTTACATTTACTGTGTTGTGATACTGTACATGACGTCCTCCGCCTCGGAACGATTCCGCCGTTCTTGGTTTTGGGGTGTGACAGCTCCTACTCATCAAATCCCTTCATGGACTCGGCGAGTAGGACACTAAACACGTGATCCCACCCCGCTGCTACTCGACGAGTAGGGCAACCAACTCGTCGAGTAGGACTTAAAATCAAAGAAATTCTTATTTAAATCAATACCTGAGAATCGGGGCATTACGTATTCTTTTAAAAATTATAAGTTTTGATTATTCGTTCTTTATGATAGAAATTAAGGCCTAAATTTTGTGTCTCAAATGGTGGTCACTAAAACTTATTGTCTTAATATATGGGTTATTATGAAATCCACGGCGCGAAATAATACTTTATCATGGAATCAACTTTCATTTTGTTCCATAAGTTAAGGGCATTCACAATGCATTGAATTCCTTAGATTTCAATGGATAGACACGTGCAAATTGTTCTATAATGCATTAAATTCATTCCGTCCATTAACTTTAGCGTAAAGGATGTTGGAGATCAAAATGTAAACTAATAGCACCGATATTATGGCACTGCATGTATAGACATCAATTTTGTTTTGTTGTTTTACTCCAAAATCTTGCCCACAATGGGTTACTAACCCTGCAACAAGTCATGTTTATTATGTTATAATAAGGACGAATTGCACAAAAGACATTAGGTTTTCAGAAAAGTTTGATTTTGATACTATGTTTTTTTTTTCCAATTTGACACCCAAAAAGTGATGTCACAAAAAATGTCACGTCGTCATGTCATGCCAATTCCACGAACATGTCATATTGGCTAGCAACTGGATTGACCGGTCAAATGGTCAACATTGAAATAAATTGAAAATGTAATGTGGAAATCGAACTTTTATGAAAACTTAGTGTCTTATTCTATGAAAAAATAACATGGTGTCAAAATCGATTTTTTATAAAACTTGGTGTTTTTTATGCAATTTTCCCAACTATAAAACTATAAATACAATTAAAACTATTTGTTTAAATGTGGTAAACGTAACAAAAGAGTAAGGGCTTTTCTTTTTGCATTAGCTTTACCAAAAAGAAGGAAAGGAATCTTCTAACGCGACCTCATAGCCGAAACAAATAGACAAAATAGCCCCAGCCCAAAAAGGCCAAACATGAAACAACCAACACAATTAAGATTTTTTTTAACGATAATATCGTCAAAAGTACCAGATAAACATTGTCCTTTCCAATCAGTCCACTGAATTTTAAACTTAATTGACATATATGCCCCTTGTTAAATTTAGATATATTGAAGTGACAGAAACCCAAGCTTTAGTTTCCAAACGCCTTTTACCTTGGGCAGCACAAGTTTTACATTCAAACAAAGTTACTTTTTAAAACTTGTGGCCTAACCAATCCAGACATCCATATTACGTAAGATTTTGATGATGAATAAATATAAGTTTGAAGAGGCCATTCATTTGGTTATAAGAACGTAAATTGCAATTGCATAATTAATTGGATCCGACACATGTAAAAGTAAAACAAACCAATAAAAGTGTTTAATTTCTCATCAAAAATCAAATTCATATTCATATTTAGAGACAAACAAGATTATTCACAAACAGATTTACTTTTACATGTGTTGCATAAGAAGCATGTATTTTATTAATGTTGTTAATTATGTTTCTAGCAAAATAAAGTTTTTTATATAATTACAAACAGTCCATTTGTCTATTTACAAAGTCAACACAAGAAAATATTTCCATGGGTGTCGAATATTAAATATTTCGTTCATGCGGTTCAAGCCACGGGAATCCAAGAAACTCAAACACTTCCTTTTCCGAGTTAAATTTCAAACTTGTGCTAGCACTAACCTGCATAACATCACATGTAGCACAATAAATTTAATTTACATTCAAATTTTTGCACTTCCAAAAATTTAAGCAATAACAACTTTTTTGTTATTATGGATGGCATTATACTTTGAAAAATATATGTTTACACTGTCACTGACGTTTAATTTAAGAAATAAAACAGAGTTTTTTGGTTGTATTAATTAATTAATTACCCTTTTCCCTCCAGAACCTTGAGTTGCAGGGAAGAGCCCTGTGTCATCTAATCGGAATCCTTTGCTTTCCGCAAGTATTCTCAGCCTGCATTCAGTTCAGTTTTCATAAAAACATGTTAAACAAAATCTTTTTTTTTAACAAGGAAATAAGAAAAGGCTCTCAATGCAAGAAATAGCATTTTACTTTCCAACTTTTTTTTTTCTTTTAAATATAGCATTCTACTTTCCTTTATGGGATATTTCCTTGATCACAGCTTTTTAAGAAATAGCAAAAATGATCATTAGTTTTAAAAGTTGGTAGTTGCAGAACAGCTTTTTCTGAAGAAATATTTCAATAAAAACCTCCCACCACAAAAAACCTAAAAAGAAATCAATTTCTATTTTAAGATTCTTCTTGCAGTTCCAAAACATCAAATTTTGTACTTTTGTTTTTAAATTTAATTTTTTAAGGCTTATGTGGTGGGGAGGGATTTCAAAGTTTTTTAACCAATTGCAAAATTGGTGGTTGTTTTTTTGATTAATGAAAAACTATTTCAGGATTTGGTCATTTTGGTAAATATCCCTTCATTTATTCTTATAATAAAAAGGTTGTGAAGTACGTTGCTATTTTTTGCATTTAGCCCAATAATAGAACAATGGGTGTTAATGAAAAAAAAAACCAAAGGTTGTGAAGGTCACTTTTAGGCTAAAGTAATATCAACAGAATATACATACATATATGATATATGATGTATGATATATGATATATGTCATGTAACATGTAAATGAAATTAACATACCTTCTATTTAACACATCATTCCCTGTCCATGCAATTAGCCCAAATGGATATATTTCCTTTGGGTACACCTACAAAAATTAGAAACAAATTATAAGCAAATCCAACTCCTGCATCATTTCAACTATAATTCTCTCACTACTGTTGCTTCAAATATATAAATAAAAAGACCAAAGTACCTTCAAATCAATTCGATGCCTCAGCTCCCTACCAGGATATGTGCAAAGACCAAAGTATGTATCAACTCCAGAATCAGTGCCCTGAATTAAATTAAAATCATCAAAGAAAGCAAAGAGACTAGTTATTTTGAAAGGAATTGGAATCCAAAAGGAGGCATATTCGGTAATGCTAGGAATTGAATTCTATCAATTGAAGGATTTTGTAAATTCCAATTCAATTCATCACTGATTTTGAAAGGAATTGGAATCCAAATGAACTGTTACCTGCTCACTATGGATACTGAAGACCAAATCCTCTCTTAAAAACTTCATATCCTTCAAATGATTTACATACTTGGGTAGAAACCCTACATGACTGTTAAAAAAAAAAAATTATAAACTCACATACCAAAAGCAACTGAAATCATATTGATATTTTAACAAGAATAAAGCACACTTAGGACTTTAGGACTTTCTCTATTCAGTCATTCAATTTGTCTCAAGTAATAAATAAAAATAAACACATATATAGCTCTTCAGATTGTTCCCATTAAGTCAAAAAGAAACAGAATGTAAAAAAAAAAATGCATATTCTAATATTAACTAGTAATATTATTAATGTAAAGATGATACCTTTTTCCATCAGGATGTGTAATCACAATATCCATATCCCCACAACTAGCTTTTCCACGTCTGAATGATCCTCCACACACAACATTCACCTGACATAAACAAATATTCTCATTTTTTATATTTTGATTTTTAACACATTTTGAAATATTGGAAAACATAAGTGATAAGACTTACACCAGGTAAAACATCTTCTCCAGCTTTCTGTAGCAAACACTCCATCTCTTGCACCTATGCATGAATACAGCTATAACAAGTTTTCATAATCTTCAAAAATTTTATGTTTGTCATAACACCAAAAGCCATACCTCATCACGTGGTATCCTTGTTTTGATATCATCAAAATACTTCAACCCTAAACACTGTGACTTTGTCAATGTGTCATCACTTTTTAAATCCTCCAGACTTCTGTGTCCTTTTTCATACAGTTTCAATGCAGTTGCTGGACCAATCCCCCATACTTCCCCAAACAAACTAATTGTCCTTACCTATGAAAAAAAAAAGTGATTTTGATTCCATTTTCTTAAATGTGATATAAATCTTCAGATTAGTAACATTAATAGTTCACTTCATTTCTTAAGAGTATAGCAACTCCTTTCATACTTAAGAATAAGGTTTGGCTTCATTGTTTTTGTACTTCATAAGAGTAAATTCTTACTTTAAAAAGTAAAACTTAAACAATTAAGATCACAACTAAAATGAGAAAAGTGAAGAAATTTTTCAACACCTTTTCATCACTCTCAAAGTGTTCCAACTTGGACAATTTCCCTGTAGTTACAATCTCATTTATCTATAATAGAGAAGAATTATCATCAGAAGATTATTACAATGCAATGTCTATTGAAAAAAGTGTTCATATTTGACTTACATGATCCTGCATTGACTTCCCAATAGCAGGTAAATGTTTGACTTGATCCACACTTTCAATTTTAAATGGCAACCTTTCAATAACTGGAATCGCCTTGTAATAGCTGAAAGATCTTCGATCATCACCCAAAGCTAATGAATTTAAATTTAATCACATCAGAAAGTGCATCCAAACAACTCATAGCAATGTTGCATAAAGCCAAAAAGAAAAATATGGCACCAAAAGTAGTTTACCTCGATATATATTGATAAGCTTGCCAAATATTTCTGTGATATCTCTATTTAAATCAGGAGGATGATATGGCAACGAAGCATCTGGTGCATTGACCTGAGTGACAAACAAAAGCCATGTAATTTTATAAACATAATCTATACTGAAACAAAAGAAAAAAGAACCTTTTCATCTAATGACTTGTCCTTCATTTCTGAACTAGAACCTTCTGAGGTTTTGGGTGAGGATTTCAGCTTTTTATGGGGGTGTAACTGATTGTCACTAGATTCTTTCACATCAGTGGGTTTAATAGAGTTCTCATTAGATGAATTTTTTGGGGGATTTTGGGATGAATCCAAATGTATAGTGTATGATTCCTCATTAACTTTCTTTCCTAGATGCAAGCTGTCCTCCAACCACTGATAACGAAGAATGATCTGCAGAATATCATAACACCTGTTATTGGGAAATTCTATATTACTATAAACATGATTCCAGATTATATGAATCTGGTCGATAGTGGTTATCTTATGTCGTTTTGAATTTCCCCCAAAATTCAAGATTTCTAGGTTTTACTCTATTTTGTTTTTCAATGAAAAAATCAAGGATTTCATTCGATCACGACTTAGTCGGGTAAAGATGCATTTTCAGTATGATTTGGAATCTCCGATTTTTAGCAAACCGTATTCCAATTTGCGTTATGAAGAGTGATAACTAACATTAACTCATCAACTTTTCAATGAAGAAAACGAAAGAGATCAATGTACTTGGTTGCGGAAAATAATCAATAGGTCATGTACGTAGTACCCCTTTGAAGCGCTGTGATAGTTTCTGGCCAAATTTCTTGCGAAGTGAGTCGGAGTTAACCGCAAAGACGTGAGTCACATTCTTAGACAACTTTTCTTCTTCTATGATTGCTCCCATCTGCACTAGCTTTTGCTTCCATATCTTCAAGAGAAACTCGATTATAATCATGATATACCGCCTTACATATATCTAAACAGCAAAGAGAGAAAACCGAAACCTCTAAACGACGTCTTTGGACGTCATTATCGACGAGGAAGACGACCATTCCAGAGAAGATTCCGTCAGGATCCGACGGTGGAGAACGGTTCTTGCTCGCCTTTGGCGCCATTTTCTTACGGCTTGCTTCGTGTCTGCTTTGAGTCACGCAGTCAATCCAGAAGATTCCAACTTAAGACTTTAGACCTTCGACCGCTTAACGGTAGTTGTTATCCAGGTGGTGACATCTGTCTTCAGAAAGAAGTCCGAGGTTGAAACCTTCATTTTCTGTCACAAAGGTCCCTTGTATTATCAAGTGTACGAGCAAAAGAGTCCTTCCCCTTTTCTTGACTGTGGAAGCTTTCTACGGTTCTACTTCTACATTTAAAATGTCACATATTCGGACTTCGGTAAATCAATTACCTTTAACTTTAAAATTGGTGTCTAGGTTACTTATGTTCCTCCTTCCCTTTCAAAATAACTGTTTATAAACAAATATATATATATATATATATATATATATATATATATATATATATATATATATATATATATATATTAAAAAAATATTAATTACCATTAATTTTATTAAATGAAACAACAATTTTATGTTGCATTTAATTCCATAATAATCGTATTTAATTCAATGATAATTGAACTAATAATAAAGAGTATTATGATAAAAAAAATATATTTATTTTTTGAAATAGGATATTATTTTGAAACAAACCAAAAAAAATATTGATTATTAATATGGAACGGAGTATTTTGTAAGAGTTCATTTTCAAATTTGCCTTTTTATATTCATCATCATTTGGTATTTTTTGGATGAGTCAAAAAATTGTTTTCATTTTCTAAAAAAATGTTTTTAGAAAATAAAATTGAATTTTCATTTTCAATTTTAAATGAAAATTTTAAAAAATGTCTTTGGTTGGAAACGGTTGAATTTTCATTTTCTATATTAGAAATTTTTAAAACTATAAAACTCATTTCTCAAATTTACATACAATTTAGAAAATTGAAATTTTTATTTTCTTAAAAAACTTTGAAAAACTGAATGAACCAAATGTGTTTTCGAAATTTCTGTTTTTTCTTGGAAAATTTTACACAACTTCTACTAAACTTTTTCAAAGCAAGAAGTTATATCTTTGGATAACAATTTAGTCCCACTAAGATGATTGTGGGTATTCTTTCAGTTAAACATCAGTAGATGGTCAGTAACATGGATGGATCTCTTTTATAGGTTTTGTGGTTATTCTTTCAGATATATGGGTTTTTTTTTAAAACATGAGCTATTTAATTTTATTTTCTTTTTGGTGCGACATTTTTTTTTGTGTGTTTGTTGGTCTGAGTTACATTCCAATTTACTCAAAATGCAATACAACAAACATTAACGGTATCATCAAAAACAACCAACAAAGTATCTTTTACAACACAAAAATAGACTTACAATTGTAATAAATGCTTAATTTATTCGATACGTAAACATAAAGGATGGTAAAATCTTGCATACTTCATGACACCTGGAAAAAAATGTGAAACAATAAACAAAATATCAGAAATCAAACGCTTTTCTTTCTCTTCATAAATCGACAACAAACAGCACATAGGATTTTGAGCTTTGAATTCATATATAACTTATGTATGACTTCATATATAATGCATTAGTAAATAGGGTCAAATCCTTGTTTATGCAACGACATTTCATCGTTTTTATTTTCCAATTTATGCAACATCATGGTTTTTTTAAACAAAATATGCAACCACATTTCATTCTAGAATAAATTACATTTTTGGTCCTTGATCATAGCTTTTTTTTCAATGTAGGTCCCAAAAAATTTCTCTTACAATTTTGGTCCTTAATTGAGGTTTTTTTTTTTTTTTTTTTTTTTTACGTTTTTTGTCTCTCTTCCAAGTAGAATGACTATATTTTAGGGGCGAAGAGTTGGGACCCAACTTTTTATTAATAAATTAAATATCATAACAATTATAAAAATTGAAAAAAATAAATTTGTAAGGGCATAAATGTCATTTTAAGTGTGCAGGACCAAAATCACTAAAAGAGATCCGAAAATGGAAAATGCCCTTCAAATAACTCAAGCAAAATTAGTTCAGCATGGTGATTCTATTTGAAGCAATAACTATTGGAAGACAAGTCTATGCTTCACATCATATAGTAATGGAAGCACGTCTCAACAAGCAAGAAAACTAAGTAAGGTTCCAATAACTAGATTAGTCCTTGAATATTAGAACCTTTATAGCCCAAATTTCACTGTTCACAACTCTAAACTCTTCCCCTTTATAATTTGTGAGATTCTTGTGAATCCAACATAGAAACCTAAGCATAATCCCAGACTCGTGATTTTGATACACGATAGATTACTATCCTAGAGATGCAAGAGTTCGATTCTATACACCAAAGTAGTTGAGGTATCATTCGTAGCATCTGAAGTCTGATAAATTAGCTAAAATAAATCGCAAAAAGTTTCCAAGAACATAATATCAAACGCTTAAGAAGCTCATGAATCATGATACACCTCCATATTTTAATCCATGGATGTTGCAACAGCATAAAATTTAACGCATCAAACCGCTAATTTATCGAATAAAACAAACAAATACGACGTGAAAAGCAAATAAGTAAGAAACCCTAGAAATGAAGGACAAAAGAGGAGCAGAAGAATAGAGGGGTTATAGAAATTGACCTGATGGAGGAAAGGGATGTCAGTGAGAATGAGAAGATGTAGAAGTTGTATGAGAAGGAGCATTGATCTTGTTGTAGGCAATTTCAGCGACGACGTAGACGCCAAAAGCGACGAGGGCGATTCCGAGGCCAGGAGTGGCGTGGCGGAACTGGTTAGTGAGCATCGGATGCTTCCTCCATGCATCCCTTCGCCTGAAGAATTCCCCAGTTGGCCCTAATGGTGCCTTCCCCATTTCTCTCTCAAGACTCAAGCAATTGATCCGATCGTTGCTTCGCTGTTTTGTTTTTGGTTGAATTCAGTCCCTTTGATGTTTGAACTGTTGCAGAATTGCAGTTTGCAGCTTCCCCCTCCATTCCATCCTGGGCTGGGCTGGGTCGGGGTCACTATAGAAGCCCAATATCAGTAATTTTACTTTTTGTAAATTGCAAATACTACATCCTAAGTTTCTAACGTTGTTTTTGTTTTTTATAATTGTTTTAAAAGAAATTATGATTAAAAATACTATAATTTGATAGTTTTGTTAAATAACAGTTATTAAGATAGAAATGGATAAATTAATATTAATATATATCTTCCCTAATAAATGAAAATAGTTTTGCCACATGTTACTTTATCATTAACTTGGACACATGTCACTTTTTGATATTTTTGATTAAATGTCTTTTCCATTTGTCATTTTTCTTATATTTTTTTTATCTTTCTTAGTAAGTACTTCATATTTACACTTCAATTAATAATTGCCTTAATTGAAAATAACCAATAAATTACAATATTAGTACTAATATAGTATTTAACTAGATTATAGTCCGCGTTAAACGCGGGAAACGCATAAAAAACATATAATCGTTTATAGTTATTGTATAATGATTATAAAAAAAATATATGGTTATTGGTATTATTGAAATGTGTAGAAAATACATTGGAAACGATAAATATATATAATCATTGAAAGATCTCTTTGTAGACATCATTTTTTGTTTTATTAGTTGAACGATTTTCCTCGTCTCATATAGTTATGATATTTATATATTTATAAGCATTTTAATTAGACGTTCATTGCATAATAATGTTACCTAATTTAAATATATATTGACAACCAATATACCGTTTTTTCTATTGCATTAAATATTGACAACTATTTCATTTATTCAAATAAAGTTATGTAATATAATTTATAAAATGTTAAATGTTATACAGATTTAATTTTAGTATATCATCAATGGAGATTATTTTCTAAATCATGATTGGTTTATTTTAAATTGATTATGAATATAAATGCTAGCTTTTATGTTTGTTCTTATTTATTTAGTGTTCGAAGAACTTTGCATTCGTTTTGGCGCAACTTTGAATTATTTTAGTATATCATCAATGTAATTTGATATATCTTTCAATTATATGAAATATCAAATAATGACATTTCATTACTATTGTGATAATTTAGTTTATATATTGTATTTTCACTAATCTTAACGGTTTTATTTTTTCCAATAACCATAACGTTTTTACTAAATGTACTTTTTACAAATCTCCTAATATCTTATAATTTTTATCTTACTTTATAATTTTTCATAACTATGTTATTTTCAAGATTGACTGCTTTAATAGTGTTTTTTTTTCAGTCTATTCAATTTTATATTTCATTGTACAACATCATCGTGTGTATGTATTCTGAAATTTCACTTTAAAAATGTTTAATGCTTACACCTTGATATTAATTTTTTTTAATAAACTCATGTAATAATTATGGAATATATATCTCATTTTAATTAACATTCACTTCCTTTATTATATCAAATTCCTCATTAAAAGAATATATTTTTGGAAAATAATAATTATAATAGGGCAACATTATCTAAGACGTAAATGTTTGATATACTTTTGGAGAAAAAAAACCAGGATCATTAAAAAAAATTATATAAAGAAAATACAAATTTAAATTTGTTGAAATTATGGATGAAATTACTGGCGAAAATTTATTTTGGAGGGAGTTGTATTTTGTAAGGTATAATAATATTACAATATTTGAAATATCTATATTTGTTGTGTAAATTAATAAATTTTATTTTTACTATATAAAAATAAAAAAGTAGGTTGATATGATATACAAAAACATAATAATTTCAATGATATTTTAAAATCATGCCAAAATTAATCGGATTCTTATGACATAAAAATAAAAAAAAAAATCATAATCATCTCTAATATATAAAAGTAACATTTTTGTAATTAATGTTAGTTCCCAAGATAGTTAATTTTTGTTTTGTTAAAGGTACCTAATATCTTTTCATGTTGATTTGAAAAGTTTCAAAAAAGTAGTTAACTGATTTCATGTAATTTGTGACAAAGAAAATCGAAATATATGAATACATACATTTGATATAGGAACAAAAAATAATCGAAAAAAATATAAAAAGCGAAAGAAGGTACTGACCTTCTAGCTCACAAGAGCGAATGTTTATAACAGAGAATGATGATGGAAGTTATAAGCAATATTAACGATGTTGTAGGAGAATGTTTGAAGAAAAGAAACGATTGAAAATAAATGTGAGCCGCGGATTCAATGATCAATCATATATGTATGTGATAATTTGAATATGATTTTTCGGTATTAATAATTTCCTAATAAAAAAAGATTTTATATTAATGGTTTACTAATATAAACGGATTTATATTAATGGTTGATATTAAGGTCATGATTGAAATGATTTGTTAGTAATATGTTTTTAAAATTGACCATATTAAAATCTTCATAACTGAAAATTCAAGATGTAAAATATGAAAAACTTTTATTGGAATTAAATACATTTCATTTCAACAAATGTAAGTTATTGATTGATGATTGGAAAGCATTTATTGGAATTAAATACATTCCATATAGGGAAGATGATGTCAGCAATTTGATCTAAGGGTGGAAAAAATAAGATTGAAATACAATCAATGGTCCAGATTATTTAAAATGATGTCATAAGGTTTCTCTTTTAATAATATTTAAGATATGTATCCTTTTAAATTCAAATTTTAAATTTCAAATTTCAAATTTAAATAAATTTTTGTTTAAACTTTTATATTTTATATTTTGTTTTATCAAACCCGTATAACATACGGGTTTTAAACCTAGTACTGTAAATATATAAATAATTGAAAGTATGTTTATTATTGCATTTAGCCCCATGAAAATACAATATTAACTTTTTTGACTGTCTTAAAAATATTTAGTTTTATTTTTAGGTTAAAATTTCTATTTGTAGATAACAAATCTTTTTTAAGCTTTGGTCCAGCCCAATCCTTAAAAAAATATACATATTATGACTACGTCCGTCTTAATGTTTGCAGTCTAAACTCCAAAAACGTAAGTGATTCATGGTTTTGGGCATGAATCTAAAGAGACCAAGACATTTTATACAACTCGAATTTCGGTGCAAATATATCGGAATGAGTTACCAATGACTCTTTTATATAATATATTTTTTAATCAAATAAAGTGGTTTTTTATCAACTTATACAACAATCGTTAATTTATTATATTTTTTTTATTTTTATTAATTCATGCATAAAATTGATTTCTTGCTAATTTATACAACAAAATTGATTTATTGCCAACATTTATTCAAAAGTTCACTGTTATTTCTTGCATTTCTCCCTTTTTACAAATACAAATACAAATAGTAGTTTTCTACACTTTCATAAAAAGACTAAATACAAGAATTAATATACTTTTGTTTATTTGTATAATACCTACTTACATTTTTTATTAGAGCATCATACATTCAAAAAAAAATTCTAATTGAGACATTACTTTTCAAAAGATCTACCAGACTATAACATTGTACTTTCAACTTTTTGTTTTATCAAGACAATACTTTTATTTTCACTAATTATAACAATCATTGATGTGATTAATCAGATTTTTCAAAATATAAAGCTGTAATAAGAAATAAATTTAAGATGTCATAAAAATTAATAAATAAATCAATAAAAGTTCGTTGTTATTTTATTGCATTTAACTCAAAACAACTACCAATAAGCATACCACATCAAGTGCAAGTTGAAAGGGAAGTGAAGAAAGAATGGTCCCTCTTCAGTCTTCACCTTTATTTTTCTCACAAAATAAAATTTTAAAAAAAAAATAGGAAAAATGCAGAAAATCCCAGTTGTTAAAACTTTACATGTATCTCCCTCCTCCTCAAACTACAAGAAGCATTAAATTATGAAAATATTATGACCTTGGATTGGAATTTTGACTTTTTTAAACAGTCATCTTCTAGATCTGTGATCTGTCCTTCCTGACTTTCCACACTCCCCAAACAATAAAAATCTTGCTCCTCTTCGTGGGCCAACCGGTGTTCCGGGCTTCATCTGTTCAAAATAATAGTTTACTGTTACTGTTACTGATACTGTTACTGCTACACATTCCATAATTCCATCATACCAAACACTACCTAACAGTTTACCTTCCCCCTCCTATTCCGCCTCTTGTTAAAACAGAAACAACCACCACCTCCTGATCCAGACTCATATCCCCTGTATAACAAAAACCATAAGAATTGGTAAAAGGGTATTTCGGTCTTTTATCTTCACACGAGAAAAAAAAAAAAAAAAAAAAACAGTTCGTCAACCACTTACTTGCCCCCTAAACTGCCATCATGCAACAAGCTCGGTGACATCGGATACTGCCGCCCAATATGTTCCTTCGAAAGGGTATTTCCGTCTTTTATCTTCAAAAGATTAAGTTCACGGGTCAACTCGTCTTCCCATTTCTCCTGTGACAACGGGTCCATCGCCACCATCTGCCGCTGGTGGTCCCCGCCATCTTGCGGTAAAACCTGATTCCGTTCCGGTTTCAACCGGTTCAACGATCCGGGAGTTCCGCCCTTTTCTGCAGTTTGTAACCACGCGGTTTCTAACCGCTGTTCGTGAATGATGGATTCTATTCTTTGGACCGGATTCCCGGTTTTGGGGGGCTTTCTCCCTTTTGCAACAAGTGGGGATGCAGCTCTGGAATTGATGATTCCGGACATCTTTCCGTCGGAATCATGAAAGCTTCCTCGTGGTCCCTTTTGTGGTTCTTGAAGGGAATCCGGATTGGGTTTTGGTGTGGGCCCGTCATCTGAAAGTAATATGATTCTGACTTCTATGTTGCGGTGGAGAACCATTTCAAATGAGTTTGTGATGCTACTAAGAAACCTTTCAGCTCTACTTTTTATATCTTTATCCCGAAACACAATATAAGCAACAAGAATTCCTGCAAAATTTATATAAATTATAAATAACATATTTCCGGTTATTTGTTTTATTATAGCATCCTACATAGAGATATGAACTGAAGCACATGGAAACTTAATTATTACCTTTATCTTCAGAAATCGACACCAGATTCCCATAAGTATGAAGCAGTTGCCTCAGAGTCTTGGAATGGCACTTTTCAATGCAACGTGCCCAAATATCATCCAATATATTTGAATTACTACGTTTCGATACATTATTTCCAATTATGACATCATCATCATCATCATCATCATGTGGGACAGATGATGCTGCAATTGCATCCCCATTCATGAGCTGCCTCATTGATAGAAGGGTATCTTTTGGGCTAGTTGAATTTTGGCGGATAGGCTTAGGGGGGTACATAGGGGTAGATTTTTGAGGGGTATATTGGGAATCTTGCCTTTGTTTTTGAAAATATATATCTCGGAAAGTAGCACATGGATCATCTTCGGTAGTCCTTGAGCTTTGTCTTCTACTGCTTCCGGAAGGAGTGGGGTCCGCTGATGGGACTGAGCCTAGCTGTAATAAGGTTGCTGTGAACCATGTTGACCTTTCACTTGAAAGTCTTAATTGTTTTTCAGACTCAGAAAGAAGTTTTAATGCATGCTTTAATCTTTCAATTTCTGCTTCTGTCACTGAAGAATGTTGCAATCATCCATGGTAAAAGTTATAGTAATCGAGTATACTTAGTATTAAAGTTTATAAAGAAAAAAGTTGAGAAGAACTTACAGCTTCTACCATCAAACAATGAGTCAGCACTAGCTTCAATTACTTGATATGTTCCAGCAATAATGTCCATAATAAGTGTAGCCATTTGAGACATGAGGACCATAGGGTCAACTCCCAATTCCATTAGTTCTCTAGCTCTTTTCACAGTTTCAGCTGTGTTTGATGACATTGCTAACTCCAGAAGTTCCAATAACTTCTCATCAGAGACAACTCCTACCTACAATCAACTCCAAAAGAATCAGTAAAAAGTTTGAATAAAAAAGTTACAAGGATCAAGAAACCAGTAGATTAGATACTTACAAGTTCATTCACCAAATCAGTGGTGATTCTCTTTCCTAATAAACTTAACTGATCCAACATAGTTTCAGCATCTCGCAATGACCCTTCTACATTCAATGCAATCAAATCCAATGCATCCTCTTCCACATCCAAATTCTCATCCACTGAGATTTTCCTCAATCTGTTAACTATGTCGCTATCTTTAATTTTGCTAAAAAGATACTTTTGGCATCTTGACAAAACAGCACGTGGCACATTGTCAAGATCAGTAGTTATAAAGATAAACACCACACTTGGAGGTGGTTCTTCTAGAAACTTCTGGAAAGCCAACCATAATTTAGAAGGTAACAAGTGACACTCATCAATAACATAAACCTCATGCCTTGTAAAGGTTGATGTAGAAAGACCCACATTCATTTGAAGTTTCTTCATCAAATATCTAACTTTATCAATCCCTTTCTTATTGGATCCATCCATTTCAGTGATGACGTGGCTCTTCCCTGAAATAAACTCAGCACATTCCCTGCAAATCCCACAAGGTCTTGTATCTCCAGTAGCAAGGCAATTCAAGGCTGCAGCAAAGATTCTTGCAGTTGATGTTTTCCCAGTGCCACGTGGACCTTGGAAAAGATAAATTGGAGCAATTCTTCCTTTCATGATAGCATTCACAAGTGATTGGACTACAACATTCTGCCCAACCAAATCCTCAAAGAACATTGGCTTATACTTGTGGCTGTAGCAGTTGATATTATCAAGAGATGAAGGAGAATCACCTTCTCTTTCTCCATTTACAGCTACAAGCTCCAAACCTTCTTGACTTCTGTAGCTTGTTGACCACCTCCTTCCATCTAATCGACTCAAAGCTTCCAAATCAAGCTCTCCATAGTTAGTTGAAAGCTCGTCATCTGTCCCAATAGATGAACGATCTCTGCTTTCTGCACCATTTGTTAGCAATGGAACAAGACCTTGGGAAGATTTGTGGACATGTCTCTTCTTGTTGTAAGCACCTATTGATGATCGCCTATGGTACATGGTTTGGCTACCACACAACATGCTGCTTCCTTTTCTTCTCAATGTATCTGAAAATGAAGGTGAGTAACAGCTACCACAAACCCCACCACGTTTTGGGGTACTTCTCTTGGAGGAAGACCAGTAACAAGGAATCCCACATCCATGGCGACCTGGTAGATCCAACTGATCATCTTCATCATCATCATCATAGTCATAACCTAATCCTTCATCTCCATCAGTTGTTGCATCCCATGATCCAACTGTGCTTGGATTCCTAATGCAATACTTGTTGAAAGAACTTGTGGATAAAGCTGGGGTGCTATAACAGTAAGATGAATCGTCTTTCCTACTACCACCTCTCAACAATTTTGAAGATTTGAGCCTTGACAACAATGGTGATGTCACTGAGGACCCTTTAACAACTATATCATCCGAATTAACATCATCATATTGGTCAACTAGGCTTAGCTGTCTCTGCAGTTGAAGTTTTAAAGCAGCAGACGCATGTGATGTTTTCTTTGGCTTCTTCTTCATCAATGATGCCCTCCTAACAGGTGGTGTTGTGAGACTAGTTGCATCTTTGCAATTATTGAACATCTTTGAAGATGACAATGCGTACCTGTGATCATCAGCAGCAACACTCTTCAAATCTCCATCATTTCGGGCATCGCTCAAGCTGTCATCGACACTCTCATCACAATCACCGATTCCGTCATCAACATTTCCTCTTTGTTGGTGTATTGGCCTTCTGGTAGTGTCATCTGTTTGCCCCGTCACGGAAGCGCTCCTCTCACTCTCCGATCTCTGCGTTTTCCAATTATACAAAAACACCTTCTTCTCATTCCTCCTATTTTTATTATTATTATTATTACTGCTACCACTAACATTGTTGTTGATGCTGTTGCTGATGTCGTTAACATTATTCTCATCGGTTTCTTCTATACTGTAACTAGTGTTGTTCCTATAATGGTGATTATAATGGTTGCTTGGGGCATTGGTGACGGAAGAAGAAGCGGCCGCTGCTGCTGCTACAGCAACGGCGGTGGTGGATCTAGATGAACTGAGGGGAGACCGCCATGAGGAAGTCGTACCAGGATCTCGTAAAGCACGAGCAGCTTTCCTAATCTGAGTTAACTCCTTCTTCAGATGCAGATTACTGGGATCAACAAGGCCGCCACTATAACTACCACTGCGATTTGCAGACATTTTCTTGCTGCTGCGGCTCCAATGAGTTGCAGAAAAACTTCGGAAAATCAAAAGAATGAGTAAATGTAAATGCCACAGATCTGACAGATTCGTGTAAAGCTATAAAGTACAAATGTACATTTAGTAGAAATTAGGGTTTGGAGGAGATGATTTTCGAATTGGGGAGGGAAAAAGAGGATTTTTGAGACAACATTTCATCGAAATCGGAGAAAAGATTGGGGGTAAAAGGTGGAACTTGGGTTCTTCCCTCTCAACAGTGGCACATTTGATAGTCCCCTTCAAAAAGATTCTTCTGCTTTTGTCCCCGGATTCATCTCACTTTTTGTCCGACGTTTTTATTTTTATTTTAGTCATTCTAAAAATTATGACTACCCAATTAATGTGGATTTGAAAATTGAAATTGATGGGGTACCGAATTGTTACAGTAAATAGCAACTTTTTTTTTTATCAATAAAGGTGGTATATGTATTTATGTTTTAATTTTAAATAATAAATTAACAATGTACTGTTTATTTTTCATAAAATCTAACTTCAAAGCATGTGCAATGGTATTTTTTTTTTAATATTTGAATAAAAAAGACAAAATTGCAAAAATGGTCCCTGTGGTATGTATTTTTTTGGGGTTTTAGTCCAAACCACGACTTTTTTAGATTGGTAGTCATTTTGGCCTAGTTTGACTGTGGTTTTGGTCCCTTGGAAAACTAAAAAGACTAAAATGCCCTTCTTTTATATTTTTTATATTTTTTCTATTTAATTTAATGTTTTATTATTAATAAACATTGGGCCCCACCCACCCCCTCCCCCTCCCCCCCCTCCTTCCTCTCTCTCTCTCTCTCTCTCTCTCTCTCTCTCTCTCTCTCTCTCTCTCTCTCTCTCTCTCTCTCTCTCTCTCTCTCTCTCTCTCTCTCTGAAAAAACCAAGAAATAAGGAGTAATTATTCCTCTTTGTCTTCTTCCTCAAGAACGAAGGTACTTTTCTGTCATTTTCGTCGGGGGTTCTCACCGATTCCGGTGTTTTGTCGGGGTACGATCGGGATCGGATACCAAGCTCTCTTCCTCCTTCAATCGATGTGGATGAAGATGTATGTAGTGTGTTCTCTTCTCTCAATATCTCCCCCATCACTCACCTCCACAGCTCGAATCTCCTCCCCGAGAATCTCCACTGCGAATTTCACGGTTTTGGATCTCCGATCGGCATCGGTGAGGGGAGAACGAAGGAGTTAGTAGTGGCTACGAATTGCTAGCAGCGGTGGGTGGGGGAATCACAGAGTGCAGGTGGCACTGGTGATTGGGTTAAGGACAATGAAATCACAAGTAACAGGTGGAACAATATCGATATGAATCATTTGTTCTTCAAATCATTTCTGAAACAAAAAAAAAATCGATTATGGAAATTGATTTGTGTATACGAGTTCATCCCCCAAATCGAAAAACAAAAATGAAAGCATAGTAAACACAGTCGGTTCTTCACAATAATATACCGACAACCTAACCCAATCAACTTGATTTCTTAGTGGTCATAAGATCAGCAGGCTTGTTCTTCTTCTTTCCGTTTGGGGATGACGACGATGATTTGTGCTCTCCTCCTCCAATCCTAGGGTAGTATCTCTTAATCACCTTCTCCTTCACAAATTTATTGTAGATGAAAGCAACTCCTCTAAACTGTGGCAACACCAACCACGCCATCGCTATCAATTTCACATCATACCATATCGGTATCTGCTAACCATTAGTTTCTGGAAATCACGATGATCAAATCTTGAAATTAAATGGTTGTGTTTTATTCCGGTAGTCACCATTCAAGGACAGATACAAGAAGCATCTCCACGAGAGTAAGGAAGGAGTATAAGATCCAGTAAGAAAGCCATTGTTGATCATCTTCTTTTGAAGAAGATGAGGGTAGGGTTTTTTTACTCTTCATTATTGAAGAGAGATAGAGAGACAAAGAGAGAGACGAGAGAGAAAGAGAGAGATAGAGAGAGAGAGAGAGGGGCGAGCTGCGATCACAAAGAAATAAGAAAGAAAAGAAATTGATTTGTTGCAAGAGAAAAAGGGGTTGCGATTTTTCTTTCTGTGTGTGTGTGTGAGAGAGAGAGAGAGAGAGAGAGAGAGAGAAGGTGGGCCCTTCTTATTTTTTTAATTATTAAAATAAATAAATTAGTATTAGATTTAAGAAGAAATGAAAGAAAAATTAAAAATAAATACCCCAAGGGTATTACAGTCATTTCACTATTCAGATTGACCAAAAACACAACAAAACTAGCTCAAAAGGACCATGGAACCAAAAAAGTAAGGGTTTGGACTAAAACCCCAAAAAAATGCATACCACATGGACCATTTTTGCAATTTTGTCAATAAAAAATTATTTTTTGTCGAAGATAAAATTACATAAATGCTCCTTATGATTTACCAAATGTCAAAACTTCAGTCTCTATTAATATTTTTATACAAAAGGTCATTGTGGTTTCTAAACTTGCATGAATGGTCTTGTAGTTTCTAAAACTTGCAAAAACGGTCTTTGAGCCATATAAAATGACTATTTTGCCCTTCTTTAATTTCTTTTATCATTTTAAAAAAACTAAATCTAATTACTAAAAATAAGAAGATAAATAAATATACCCCCCCCCCCCCCTCTTCTCTTAACCATCCTCGTGTTCCTTCTTTTCTCTCATTTTCATCAACCACCACAATCAACCCCTTGTATTTTGTACCTCAAATTAAACCCACAAAATGGAGGAGATCTTTAGGTGATTTTGGGGAGGTTTTTTTCCGTCCACGTTAAAGCAGTTTCCACACTGTTTTGTTCTTGAGTCAACCACCTTGATGCTGATTTTTCTAGGTTTGACCTACCTTCAAGTCAATTCTAACAAAATCCAACCTCCTCGGTGTCAATTGTCATGTTCTCGTCATCAGTTTGAACATATGTTCTTCAACACATAATCATATGGAAATTGAATTCTTGAAATTTTGTTTGACTTCCTTTGGAAATCAATTTTTGATGTGTTTTAGTTTAAATAGTTTTTCTTTAGCATACGATAATTTGGTAATCAATTTTTGTAATCTATTTCTTGGGTTTGTGTTTGATTTCATATAGTAATCATTTTTGGAGTTTTTCCTATGTGAAACAGTTTTTGTGAATTTAGGTCGCGAATTAGAAGCAACCCTTACCCCTGCTATGGATCGATTTATAGGTGTGCAAGAGAAACGAAGAACGGTTGCGTCTGAATGGAGAAGGTGTAATGATGATCTGATTTTGGTTGTGGAGTAGTTAATGAACATGGCAGGTTCTTTTTTGTTTTTTTCTTAGCAGATGATGGTTTAAGATCGAGTAAGTCGATTGTAGATGGTATGAAAATGATTACTCGATGGTGTTGGTTACTTATTACCCCAGAGTTGTCTATCTCCAAAGAAATCACAAACAGTTGTGAAGATGATGATGTTTGTAGGGGATGGCACTGATGGATGATGGGTCTATAATGGTGTACCCTTTAGTAATGCAGCAGATGAACTGGATTTGATATGGTGGTGGTCTCGGTGGTGTGAAGGTGATAACAGATTGGTGATATTGGCGATGCATGGAAGGGTGAAAGAGGGTCGATAAAGTTGGTTAATGTAAGGATGGTGGGTGTGGTGGAGATGTCGGTCAAGAATGGAATGAGGGTGGGGAATTTTTTTTAAGTCAAAATTAGTAAAAAAAAAAACTATAAAACAAAATAAAAAGGGTGTAATAGTCTTTTTATCTAGGTTAGGACCAACCATATATGTTTTAGAAACCACGAGGATCATGTTTGTCAAAAATTAATAGGGACTGAAATTATTACTTTAGTAAACCATAGAGATTATTTATGTAATTTATATATATACTAATTTTGAACTATATGATGATAATTTTGAACTATATGATGAACATGAGTTGCTTCTGATTGGACCACTTCTGATTTTTATTTTTTATTTTTTTTAAACATCGTGTAGGCCAATAAGAATAAGATCGGTGTCCATACATGTGTTAAGCACCTCTTTTTTCATCGATTTTTGAGTTGGTTGATCTTATACGTGTTTTCGTTTGAATATTGTCACCGATTATCTGTCTCCGATTACTTCTTACACCCATGACTCTTCCAGTTTTGTCTAAAAAAAATTAAAATGTTAAAAGAACTTTTAACTTACAAACTCCAACATCTTAATTTATGATACATTTTATATTTAGTATCAGTTTTCTTTACATGTTATTAATATTTTGATATTAAATATTTATTTTTATTAGTTATCTATTTAATTGAATTTAAGAGATAAACATGAATATAACTAATGGAAATTTACATCATTATGAAAATAATTTTACATTTTTTTGGATGACATAAATATTAAAGATTAAAAAATAGTATTGTCATATTATATTTTATTTTTTATTTATTTAAATATTAATGTCAATGTTAATATGACATGTTTCAAAATGTGACATATATGAGGGAATTTTTAGGACAATTAAGATAGATAAGTCAACTAGCTAATTTTTACATAATTTTTAATGAATTTGGTCCAAATCAATTTGAAATGATTATTTTGTTTTTTTTTATTTTTTGATATTTTTTATTTATTTTAGAATTTAAATAATTATAGAAAAATAAAATATCACTCGCCCCTCTCCACCGACCCCGCCCCCTTCACAAAAAAATCTTTATCCCTTTCTTTTTTACTTTTCTCTCTCTCTCTCTCTCTCTCACACACACACATAGAGACACACACAGACACATTCTTTTCTCTTTATCTCTTCTTCTTATTGATAGGTTTTTTAGGTTACAAAAATTTTATTTTGGCGGAAAAACTTAAACACTAAGTTCACATGCAACCTAAATGATATATGTTCTCACTATGATTTGCAAAAAAACAATTGAATATCAAGAACCCTAGAAGTATATTGTTATTTTCAAAATTAAGAAAAAGGATATTATAAATTACATATCTTTAGTTTATTATAACAAATAAACTAGTATTCCTTCTTGATTGGTCTTTAGAAAGCAAGCACCAAAAGTCACATGCCTCTAATGGCTCACACCCAAACCCTAATAATTGGAAGCTAAAGAGCAGAGAGGAGAGGGAAGGAATTTTCGGATCTAAGCTCTTAGAGAAGGTATGGCCAAAATAAGAATCTATTAAGCAGTTTATATTGGTGAGTAAGGAAGCTAGGATAAGGTAGGTTTCCTTGGATAACCTTTTGTAACACCGTAATTTTTCAAACAAAATTTTCATTTTAAAAATCACGTAATTCTCATAACATAGTTCACAAAACCCCAAATGACAATGTTTTCAAAAACACATATTCAGAAAATGTTTTAAACACAATCCAGGATCCTCAAAATGTGACTCCGCCTCGTGTGTACAATGAAGCCGGCGCCTTCCCGTGATCCTGAGAAGTCCTTGAAACACATAGCACATAACACGGTAAGCACGAATTTTAGTGAGTTCCCCAAAATACCACACATATCACATTAGTCTCTCGTGGCTATACTCGAGTAAGACCCTCCGATCAATGTGTCTCAGTGGAACCCTCCGGTCCCACAACTCGGGTGGACCCTCCGGTCCTAACTCAGTAAGCTCAGAATAATACACAATATAAATCACAAAGACATAATGTAGGACATCATAATACTCAATATAAACACATAAGACCCTCCGGTCACACAAAGATTACCACTCTAGGTAAGTATAGTGAGAAGACTCACCTCGTAAGAAATCAGATAACCTCGAACTCAGATCACCAGTCTAGCATCCACCTAACACATACAAAAATTATCTCTAATTAATAACGGCTCTCAAAGAAGCTAGACTAACTCTTCTACAAACTCACAGAAGGATAAAAGACCATTTACCCTTCCATGGCCTTAATAGTCTATAAATTGACCAAACCTTAAAAGTCAACTAAAGGTCAACGGCAGCGCGTACGCTGCGCGTACAAGCCCTCTATGTTGGTCATACTCCTTCACTATGCATGCATCGGGGATTCTCGACCCTACGTTGCGCGTACTGGGATTACGCTCAGCGTATGCCCCAGTTTTGCTCTTCATACTCATTTGGTCTTAATCCGTTAAGACCTTAGCTCAAATCTCAGATCTGGACTCCCTAAAGGCTCATACTCTGTGACAGCCCCAATTTCATGGCCAGAAAAGACCGATTTGTTTATGCTTTGTTTTTAAAATCAGAGTAATCTTTTAAAGAAAACAATTGCGGAATTTGTTCCCAAAACAAAAATATGATAAGAATTTATCAAAGCATTTCTTTAAAGAAATGTATTTTCATTATATAACAAAATCTCGGGATGTCATGTTCAATACAGACCAAAAGCATAAACAGAACAAAGTAGACCTTACAACAGTTATTCATAACTACTGGCCTATAATCTAAAATCTCTCGTTATGTCAGCCAACTTATGCTCTCGTGCCATAACCTGTAATACAAAGAAAACTGAGAGGGCCAGGCTTGGCAGCCTGGTGAGCATATAGGGTTTTCAACCCACAATAATATAATTATTATATTCAATTATCAAACAATCAATCCAATTACCCACCCCAATTATCTTCATTTATTTCTTAAAGATCTACCCTAAGAACCGATTAACCTTCTCCCATTCATTCCTAAGGATTGCCCTAAGGAATTGGCACAAAGTCTAGTGCTGTCAAGGTTCTTAGATTACCTCTGGTGAACACGCAGTTCACAATAATTAATGAACACCTAGTTCAACAACACCTAATGAACACTTAGTTCCAATATTACTCAATGAGCACCTAGTTCAAAAACCCTTAATGAACACTTAGTTCAAATATCCTTGATGAACACTAAGTTCAAATATCTAATGAACACTTAGTTTGAATATCCCTGGTGAACCCAATCACCTAAAGAACATAGAGTACGAAAGCTCTTAGTTCAAACAATGTGATAATAAAGTATATCTCGATCCTGCAAAACCACTAATATTATAAACACATATAAATCATATTTCTAAAACAATATATCTCATCCCGTCGATCCCCACATACTGACCCTATACAATGATCTTACGAGATCTAGCCTAAGGAATCGATATGAACCACAAACTGACGAAGCTGCTTCGGAAATTCCCTGGCAGCAAACGAGGATCAATAAAGACAAGAAATGAGGGGAATGGAATAAGTTTCACCACGAACCTTCATTCGTAAAAGAAAGAACCACAAGACATTTTAAGTCAGGGGTAGTTATCTAGATAACAATGCCTAGGCGTGGTCCGACTATCATGAGGTATTATACACCCAAACTCTACCTATCCCAGCATCGAACTTTGCCTAGCAGTGGCCTGAATATCATGAGGTATTTCACCCCCAGACGCACCCTATCCAGCAATATAACACCATACATACCTAGCAGTGGCCTATTACCGACACACTTTATTAGGCAGTCTACAAAGTTCCCTTAATTACTTCATGAAAGAAAATGCTGACATATGAAGCTCGGTCGATTACTTCATAAAAGAAACGCTGACTCCAACGCTCTCTCTGTAACACTCTAAAATTCCAACCAATTTAAATTTTTCAAAAATAACCGAATTTCATAAAGTTATTACAAAAAGGTTTTCAGTACATTTATTATCAGAGCATTCCCCAGAACCACGTCATAAACACATAAAACACGAGGAGCGGTACGATCATGCCTTTGCCTTGCCATGGTCTCTTGAAGTACCTGAAACATTTAAACCACAATTGTAAGCCCGAAAGCTTAGTGAGATACCCCCAAAATACCAACCACAATACCATACACAATTCATAACATATCATAACATAGAATAGAATAGCCATGCACTTCGGGTCTACTGTGTGACTGGTCCGCCGCACCGGCCTACAGTCCACCTGGTCCACCCTCCGAGTCTAGCCATATACATCGAGTCTACAATGTGATTGGTCCGCCCGCACCGGGCCTTCAATCCACCTGGTCCACTCTCTGAGTCTACAGTATGACTGGTCCGCCCGTACCGGGCCTTCAGTCGGCCTAGTCCACTCTCCGAGCCTCGGCACGTCTGGTCCGCCCTCTCGGGGCCTTCAGCCTATCCGGATCGCTCGCTTGGCCTTCGGGACAACCGGTCCTCCCTGGGTATGTTGGCCTACAGCACAAAGCAGGATCCGCCTCAACCCAACCCCAGTCCAACAACCATGTGCACATAAACATACAATCATATATCGAATCACAATTAATCAAACCGATCTTACCAGATCACATACAAAGCACATCCCTGCCAGGATTCGACCTAACCGGTCACTAGCATAGCATCATCCTATAAACCAGGATACCGACCCTAACCAGGTCTCTAACATATACCATCCTAACTACCAGGATGCAAACATAACATAACAACAACTACCCGGATTTCCATCCGATAAAGGGCCGGCCTTGGTGCCTTAGACCCTGTTGATATAGTGAGGGTAACTCACCTCGCAACTGCCGAAACTCTGAACTGAAGAAGTAGATTCCCGAATCACCGCCTCACCGAAAATCCCAAACTATCTGAAGCAGCAAAACAATCATTAGTCCAAGCACAATATCCTTCCAAGGGTAAATTGACCAATTTACCCTTAACTCAATCTGGTCCACGACTAAGGCCATAATCAAAATATGAAAGGCTCAACACTAGGTAAGCTCTCAAGCCCACTAGTGGCCCAAAGACCAAAAGTCTGAAGCAAAACCCAATATTGGCCCAATTTACTAAATTGGGCCCACCTCACCAAAATGGTCCTAGATCCAAGGTCCATAATAATTAGTGAGTCCAAAATACTCCATCCATAATGTCCAGTTACGGCCCAAGCTCTAATAGCCTAATAACAGCCCAATCTCTTAATGCCCAAAATGAAAACCCAACAGAGGGAGTACGCTGGGCGTACAACGATGCTCGCGAATTGGGATCGGGACACAGACCCACTACGTTGGGCGTACTCCCGTTTACATGGGGCGTAACTCCGCTGAACTACAACTTCTCATAAGATCTTAATGGCTTAAGCTCTTAAGCCCAAACTTCAGACCCATAGACCAAATATGCCTAGGATTCATAAAGTCTCAAACTTCATTACTTGGGACGTCCATAAAGCTCTTAATCCAAGGTCTTAATCCATTAAGACCTATCTATATCACATATGAGACAACCAAAGCCCTTGGGACCTCGTTTTTCTTACTTAAGACCTCTCCTAAGGTCTAAAAGGACAGCTAATCTCAACCAACTCGAATCATGCATCAAGATGTGGTTTTTGGGACAAGAATGATGTCAAAACTTCACAACACATAGATCTACACATTATGATTGGCAATCCAGAGACTTTTTACCTCAAAAGGGCCTCAGAAGATGATGTCTTTCCAGATCTACAAGCTCCAGCCACTCAACTCCTTCTTTGACAACTTCCTTTTTCTTCTTCTAGACTCTCCTTTGCTAAAACAAGCTTTCCAAGGTCAAACACTCCCAACAATGGAGGTGGGACGGCTATCTAGGGTTTCTGAGGATAAGACAGTGTTTATGGAGGCTAGGGTGAGAACCATTATGTTCCTTATATAGTGGCTAGCCCTAAATTTAGGGTTTCTGGATGATAGACGTACGTTGGGTGTACATCCATCACGCTGGGCGTACGTTGAGAGACCTCCGCGTTCCTTTCCTCCATTACGTTGGGCGTACATCCAGCTTACTTTGGGCGTACCCAGCCAAACACGTGCATACATGCTTGGCATGCACGGGACCCCTTTGCTAAACTTCCCCCCTTAGGGACCATTGTTGCCAATATCTCTAATTTACAACATCTCCTCCATCATAAGTCTGTTCCCGTCAAACTCTATATCCACATTAAGGACTGAAACGCCCTTACTCTTGATCTTGGGAACCCATAAATAGATATTTCAAGAACAGGGCGTTACACTCTCAAAATAAAAGTATGGGGACATACTACTAGAGTACTCCTGTATGCTCCCGTAACCGACACACAAAATTATCAAAAAGACTTTGTACATGATAGTACTTCTAGCACATTATAGTTCTATGGTATGCGAAAGACTCATACCCGAGAACATAATAGTACCCTGGCACAAGCAGCACCCAAGACACAGAGCTTTGAAAAGGACTTCGTACGTAAAATGTACTTTTGTACGTAGGACGTACTCCACCGATCATCAATCTCACAACACGCGTACTCTTAATAAGAGGCTACCCAATGTCCAAACTTAATGGAACTAAACATCCCTATTTAAGTCTTAACCCATCATTAGGCAAGCCTACAATGCTTATAATCAATTTTTGATACTATCTCCGTTTGGAAATGCTAACTATGAGTATACTTAACACAAAGTTTTAAGTAATAATATCATATTATCATATATACACATCTTAACACATATTGGACCATAACTGGTTCGTACGTTGTATATCATCAATTATATATATAACATACGTTTTGAGCAATAGCAAATAATTCACACACACACACACACACACATATATATATATATATATATATATATATATATATATATATATATATATATATATATTTCATACTTTAATCAATACTCGTATTAAAATCACGTTCCTAAAAGAGACTATACACATGATACCTTATCTAATGAACACATAGTTCAAAAATACATAATCCGTACTCCTGGATCTAAAACTAACCTCTTGATCTGATTCATACTCCCAGATCTAGAACAAGTTTATCCCTTTACCCTTTTTATCCCATACCAACAATCTCATCTACCCATGCTCTACCCCACATACTTGTAGATACAAAATACATATATAGATTAACTCATTAAAACCTATATAATTCATCCATTCCACAATCATCTTAAATAAACAACAATATATACACATATAGCACGTATTCCATAGCAAATACTTAATATTTATGTGTAAGAAGAAAGTAACTACACACTCACTTGATCAGAAGATGATCAGACACCACTACGGCTTGCAATGGTAGTATTCTTCGATGAAACCGGGATATCTTCACACACCAGACTTCTCGCGGGTAGAGCTTCGGCTCGGAAACTCTTTTCTTCTCGGGATCTTCAGGCTTCGAGACTTGCTTCGGGTCTCGAGGTTGATACCGGGGCTTCAGGGGGTTAAAATAGGGCTTAGAGAGTGTATCGGTAGTGGGAGAGAAGAGATGGAGCAACCATAATCGGTTGACCCTTGATTTCTATTTATAGGGCAAATTTCTCATTTTCCACGTCGTGAACAGTACTTTCACATCGTAGGCTTGATCTTCACTGCATTCTTCATCGCAAGTTGGGTATGGCAAACCCCAGGAGGCATCAGAAGACATGCCACGTCGTGACCATTGATTTCACGTCGTGGTCTCTGACAGTCTTGGGGTTTCGCGCCCCAAACTTCAGAAATTCATAGCTTTCGCATACGAACTCCGTTTTCAACATTCTTTATATCCGCGCGTAGGTGATATTATGATCTACAACTCTCGTTTAGACTTCATCGGCTAATTTTGAATCTATTTTTAATATATTGTTAATATATAATTTTTAGTAGGCCGGGACAGGAAAACTCCGTTCGAAATTCATAACTCCTTCATCTAAACTCCGTTTTCGTCTGTCTTTTTACCGTTGCACTACTATTAACGAGATATTCGACTCTCATTTAGATTGTTTCGGCTAGAAATCACTCGATCTCAAATCGATTATTCGGGCTGCATACCGCTAAGCTGAAACTTCGGAAAATCATAACTTCTTCATGCGAAGTCAGATTTGGGCGTTCTTTTTATGCACGCTCTCGGTTTAACGAACACTACGACTTTTGTTTAGATCACTAAGGCTAAAAATCGCTCCAAACTAAATTCACTTTTTATGTTATTTAGTGTCGTGTCGGTTCTGTTGCGAAACTTCGACAAGTCAGAACTTCTTCGTTATAACTCGGATTTCGGCGTTCTTTATATGTACGGAATCCTTGTAACATATACTAAAACTTATTTAAGATTATTCATCCTAAATAATCTTCTATAAAAAATTTATTTTTGACGCTTATCGTCTCTAAATTGACTAGCCCTGATCTACGTGCGTTACATACTCTATAACGTTTGTGACTTTAAGCCTTTGCATGGTTGATAAAGTCACAAACTCCAAAACTCTCACTCTCTATTCTCAAGAATGCTCATATCTCATGCATGGGTTGGTTTAAACATCCAAGTCTCGATTTTTATGACTCTACACCACTAAAACACTCAAAGGAGCTGATAATAAACTCTGGAGCTCAATATCTCATAAAACATCCAAATTTGGGGCTAAAACCCTAAAATGAACTAAAATGATGCACAAATCAAAAGGGTAAGAAAGCTTTGAGCTTTATACCTCTAACTGAGGCTCCAACCACAGATAAGCTCACATCCAAAGCTTAGACTCCCATTCCTTCCTCTTCAAAACTCCTTCTTCACTCCAAAGAAACCACAAGAACACTTAATAGCTCACAAATGGACTCACAAGCTCAAGGGACGAGAAATTAGGGTTTGAGAGGGTTGATGTTTGGGAATGGTGGCCAGAAATGAGGCCATCATGTCCTTTAAATAAGGACACACCCTAAATTAGGGTTTTTCACTATGGGCCTAATATGCCCAGTGTACTAGGTGGCTTCCACGTCAAAAAACACGCACATGAGTACTCTGAGCGTACTCACGCGTACGCCCCGCATACTCATTAACCACCTTTTCTCAAATAAGGGCCAAACTTGACAATTACCAAAAGAACAAGAGTTTATAAGGTATACCTGGTCTTGGGATATTACAATTCTCCCCCATTAGAGTTAGACTTTGCCCTCGAAGTCATCTTTTGGAAATAACTTTGGGTACTGCTCACGCATCCCAGAATCCGGCTCCCAAGTCCACTCGGACCCCTTCCGATGTTGCCACTAGACCTAAACCAAGGACACATCTTTATTCCTCAAGACATCCACCTTCCTATCTAGGATCGCTATCGGCCTCTCGATGTAATTCAGACTCGCATCAATCTGAATGTCCTCTAATGGTACCACTTCTGTCTCATCGACTACACATTTCCTCAATTGAGACACGTGTAAGATGTTATGTATCTGGCTCAACTCTGTAGGTAGCTCCAACGGATAAGCTATCTTCCCCACTCTGGCAGTCACTCTGAAGGGAACAATATATTTGGGACCTAAATTTCCCCGCTTCCTGAATTGGATCACCCTTTTCCACGGGGATACCTTCAGGAGGACAAAATCTCCCAGCTGGAACTCAAGCTCGGAGTGTCGTCGGTCTGCGTAAATCTTCTGGCGACTCTGAGCTGTCAGTAACCTCTGTCTGACCTGCTAAATTTGCTCAGTCGTTTTAAGCACTATCTTTGTGCCACCCATCATTCTCTGCCCTACCTCTACCCAACAGATGGGAGTCTGACACCTTCTCCCATACAAGAGCTTAAAGGGAGGCATACCAATACTGGAATGGTGGTTGTCGTTATAAGAAAACTTAGCCAAGGGCAAATAGGTGTCCCAACTTCCTCCGAAGTACATAACACATGTTCGCAACATGTCCTCCAGCATCTGAATCGTCCGCTCACTCTGCCCGTTAGTCTGTGGGTGGTATGCGATACTGAAGTGCAATCGGGTACCCAAATCCTCATGAAACCTCTTCCAGAATCTGGAAGTAAAATGCACATCCCGATATGACACTATCGAGGTTAACACCCCATGTCGTGCCACCACCTCTCTCACATAAATCTCGACCAATCTCTCTGCAGAAGAGTTCTCACTGATAGTAAGAAAGTGAGCATTCTTCGTCAACTAGTCACAATCATCCATATCATATAATTTTAAATCCATGTTGAATGGTTGGATTAACTAACCGAAGATGTGAATGAAAATAAATTTGAAAGGTAAATGAGTTAACATATCAACGCCTTGATATTCGTCATTGATATTTGTCATCTGGACTGATATAACGATAGTTATGACATAAGACTAGTTATTATTATGTGATATTACTTAACACTTTCATATTTGCAAGGATTATATAATGTCTAGGGATATTAATAAAAGACAAAAGAATAAAATAAAATAAACAAGATGCATAAATGGAGACATACAGGAAAGACGCCTGCTTTATATAATTCGTTTGTGAGGCCTCATCATGTGAAATTTGGTCAAAGTCAAAATGGAGTTTTGTGATCACCAAATGAGCGTGGCCTGTATGTATACTCGTACAAGATGCTCTCCATCTTCAAACACATGCACCAAGAAGAGACCAATATTTTCACTACTTTATCAATATCAAAACCTTCTTTTCACTTCATAAAAAATAATAATAATCTTCGTATTTTTAGATTAGTCAAAAATTAATTATTATATTTAAGAAGATACATAAAAGGAAAACACGACGGTATACGTGCAATACTTATTTTTCAAAAAAAAAAAAAACCTTCAAGTACAAATGAGGCCAACATGTTTATTATTATTATTATTATTATTATTATTTTTCAAATGGATGCTATTTTTTTTTTGTGAATGTGCATTCAGGAGGTCGACCAAAAATGACTCCTTAAAATATTTGTTTATGATGGTATTGATGTATTCATTTAGCCGTAAGAATCGTTGATGGAGATATGAGTCGTTTCTTGAAGAGTCCCGTGTGTATATATATATATATATATATATATATATATATATATATATATATATATATATATATATATATATATATATATATATATATATATATATATATATATATATATATATATATATATATATATATATATATATATATATATATATATATACACTAGGTGTGAGACCCATGTATTACATGAGTTTATTTAAAAAAATTAATATAAAATTTAAAATATTTGAGAAGTTTGAATTTATAAGAAAAGTGAGAAAAATATTGAATTATAAAAATTAAAGTGTTCTTTTTTTTTTCTCTTTTAAATTTAAACAAATAATTTAAATAAATAAATAAAGGAAATTAATGAAACTTTAATTTAGTAATTTTGAAATTAGAAGGAAAGTCCATTAATGAAATTGATATGCATTTATTATTAGATTTAAATAATATTTGACATTTAATAAAATAGAAAAACCATAAAATAACAAGTGGAATAAAAATTAATTTAAAATTACTATAATATTACATGTGGCAAATTGAATGAGAGAATGACAAGTGGCAAAAAAAACTTTTATTTATTAGGGTATATATATATATATATATATATATATATATATATATATATATATATATATATATATATATATATATATTTCTATTTAACCGAACAGAATAATCGTTTTTTTTATTGAAAGTACAAGTAAGTAAATATTGTTGAATCGCTGTAATAAATTTAATGATGTGGGTTAAATGTTATTGAATTATAAAGTGGGTGTTGAATGCGTTCATTGGTTTGTGTGTTGAATGTCTTCATTGGTTGGGACCCACGACACCCTAGCTATAGCTTATATGGTGTTTTTATGGCTTGTTTTTTTCTCACCATCAAAATGTTAGAAAATGAGACTACACTTGTCAATAGAGGTGGCAATCGTGTCGTGTCGAAACATTAAACAGGTTGAAAGTGCTTGACCCAAACCCAACCCGTTTAATTAACGTATCATGTCAACCCATTTATTTTTGTGTCGAGTTCGTGTCGGGTTTCGGGTTAGAGGTATACCTTGAAATATGTCGTATCATGTGAGGTTAAAAGATTGAGCATGTTGAAAAACAGGAGTTTTGTAGGTGGAAAGGAAAAACTAATAGTTTAAAGGGAATAGATGAAGTCATAGCAAGTTCAAATGATAAAATTTAAAGAGCATGAATTGGGGAGGTTGAGGACAAGATCATGAGGATGAGAGAGTGATTAATAGGACTATATAGTTTGAGAGATAATGAAAAAATTGAAATCTTAATCTAGATGACTAAGTCATTTCAACATTACAAAATAACTCATTCAAAAGGTTTTCTTTTACTTATTGTTTTGGTTTTGTATCTTTCTAGTTTATTTACAGAATTCAAAAAACTTGCATATAAATAAACGGGTCATTTTCGAGTCATAGTCGAGTTGAAAATCTCAACCCTAACCTTACGTGTTTAGTTTTCGTGTCGTGTCGTGTCAACCCATTTCTTTAAACGGGTTGAAATATCTTATCCAAACCCGTTTATTTTGTGTCGGGTTTCGTGTCGTGTAAATTTTTGCCACCTCTACTTGTCAATAATGATATGATGTTACTTGCCAAGTTTTGATGACTTTTATTGATAAAACATAAAACTAAAAGCATACAAAGACACAATATTTATATGGTTCGGTTAAGATGACATACGTCTACGGGCAGGAGAGAGTATTCTTTATTTACAATGTTCTCAAACAGAGATTACAAGTACAACCAATATACATTCGACCTACTCACTAAGGATACAAGACACTAAAGACCATCTACAAAAGACTAGCAGTCTAACATGCATCCATATTTATAGGCTAGAGATCAGACCTAAAACCCTAATGGGTCAAACCCATTAATCCATTGGCCCATAAAACGTGTCAATCTATCGCATTCCGTCATGCAGTTGTTTCTGGAACTTTTCATCATTGAGAGACATTGCATTGGCATGCACCACTGGCACATCAAGTACCATTGAGTGGCACACCTTGTCACTTAGTAGCACCTCCAGTGCATAACACATCATCAAGGTGCCATGACGGCACATCAGGTGCCACTAAGTGACACATCTTGTCCATAGTACTTCTTCGAGGTGCCATGACAACACATCATGGGCCATTGAGTGGCACCTTATGTGCATGCCACTTCTTTTGATGCTCTAGTCTTCTACCAAATGCTCCTTCCAAAGAGTACCATCATATTCTAGGAGTGTCATCATATCCAACAGTGCCATCACATCCAAAGTGTCGTCATATCCAAGCGTGTCATAATAACAAAGAGTGTCATTGTATCCAAGAGTGCCATCATATACAAGAGTGCCATCATTTTCAAGAGTACCATCATATCCAAGATTCTCTATTAAAACCAAATGTTCCATGAGAATGCTCAAAATGCATAAGTCATATTTAACAATCTTCACCTTGAATTGAGTATTCTCTAAACTCAACCTAAAACCAAAAACTTCTTCACCCATCTTGTCATTCATCTCCAAAGGGACTTAACTCCGGAGAACGTTAACTAAGTCAAAACACAACTAGAACTTCTCTCTAGGTAAGGACCTTGTCAACATGTATTTGAGATTCTCCTTGGTACCATACTTTTAAATGAGAAAGTTCATAGAATACGATAAGTTTCTCCACTTTCGAAATAAGACTCTGAACGAGACCAACTGCCCATGATATTCTTATCACCAGATCACCGGCATGGTATGAGTATATCAATCCAACCAAGTTTCTATGTCGTGCGTTAGCGCCATACACCATACAAATATGAAGAGTTCCCTTTAAGTGTCGTAAGATCCACTTGACCACCTCCCAATGAGCTTTCCCCTGATTGCCTCGAACCGCCAATGAAGTACCAACAAGTTTGGACCGATCACAATAGAATGACCGCAAGACTTTCTCAATGTAGTGAGAAATGTATAACCGTCTTGATCTTCTATCCCTCCGAATCTCTATCCTTGCTATATTCTTTTCAGATCATAAATCGTTCATCACAAAATTATTTTCCCGAAACTTTTTCAAGTTGTCTTTTCTGACATCAACATCACCAAAAACTTCTTCCCTAGGTTATACAAGGGATTCCTTACGTCTATTCTATTATGTTTCACCTTGTTGTTCCTCATTTATCACAAACGGTGTAAGGTTTATGTTCTAAAACTCCACCTTCTAGCTAGCAGCCTGATCATTCTCCGCAAAACTTGTACCATCTCCTCCCTGGTTAGACATACTAGATTCAAAGGTTACATCTCTGGTAATAATAAATTTTGGATTCTTTCCTTCCTCTATACACCACAGACGATGATCTTTCCCTCCAGATGAATATCCTAGAAACATGCACTTCATTCCCTTCAGCTCTAGTTTACCATCATTCACATGAGAATAAGTAGGGAATCCAAACATTCATAAGCCAAAATAATCATAGGGTTTTCTAGACCATGCCTCTTGAGGAGTCTTATAGTTAGTTGTAGTTAGTGGAGATCTATTCATCAAATAACAAGCATTGTTAACCACTTTCACCTAGAATTGCTTTGACAAATCAACATGCACTTAGCATGCTCCATCTATATTTTCTCATCTGTTCTACCACTCCACTTTGTTGTGGTGTTTTCCATACAATGTGATGCCTCATTATACCTTCTATTTTGCAGCAGTTGTCAAACTAAGCCTTGTAGAACTCTAACCCATTTTCTTTTTTGAGTGAACTGACTTGGTTCCCGGTCAATTTTCAGCCATTGTCTTCCACTGCTTGAACCGCCCAAACACTTCATCTTCGTCTTTTGTCTTCAGAAAGTACACCTAAACATTCCTTGAGTATGAGACTTCACTGAAGAGGGACCCTATAAATTAGAGTGAACAGATTCAAGGATCTCCAAGATTAAGTGTTGAATCAAACTAAACTTCATCGTGCTTTGCATCTCTTAAACACAAGCTTCCCTGGCTTTAGCATTTCTAATTACATCTCCACCAAATAACCCATGTTTACTCATTTTCATACCGTCATCACTCATTTTCCCCATTCTATGATGCTGCAACTCTGTTTTATCATTATACCAATCCATGGATTAAGATATTGCCACCGCTCCCCTAACCTTACAACCTTCTAGGAAATAAATCTCATGATTCATCTTTCCCTTCATAACTACAAGATCACCCTTGGAGACTCTTGTTGGCTTTTGAGTATTCTAACACTCCTATGGTGTACATGCAACCCTATAAACCTTTGATCTATGTTTTCTATATTATACATGCAAATATTAAATATTCCAAGGTTTCATCCTAACTAGCATATTATGAAGCACATATACTACAAATTTCTACGTAGATGACAAACCTTTTGATGTAGCTTGATATCTTCAAGCTTTAAGAGCTTAGCCCCAATAGTGTGGAAGCCTCAAGTGGAATCACAAATCACCAAAACACCTTAGAAGAACTTGAGAGAATATGTATGCACACTAAAATCGGCCCACTCTTATGTCCTCACACTCTAGTGCCATTTCTTGTGCCAAAGACCTCTTTATATAGTATGGACGATTAGGGTTACATTCATGTAAACCCTAATACCCATGACCTTTCATTTCATAGGATCCAAGGGTTAAAACTCCATGGACCATCCATGATAGCTTAGCCCAACCTAAATGAACTTGGCCCATTCCATATATATATATATATATATATATATATATATATATATATATATATATATATATAAGAGTCCATATTTAATTAGTTCCTTTTGATCACTTAATTAATTCTAAATTAATTCTTGATCAATACTAATTAAATAATATGATTCCATATTAATATATTAGAACTTATAATATATTAATATAAAGCATAAATATACTATTCTCAAAAGACTAACCATATAAATTGTGTCAGTGAAGTGCAACCCAAATGGACCATGCCGAGTCGGATCAAGTACATACCCAATATAGTTCTGGACTTAGACATTAATCCAATAGTCTCCCACTTGGATAAGTCTAAAACTATTATTGAGTATGACTTCAAAACCTAACTGGCAATCGTAGCTCTTAAAGCCGCTGTCGAACTCTGACCTTGTCAACGAACTCTGACATTTGTCAATGACTTGTCCATTAGATAAGGGATCATATATTCCTCCATTCTAGATAACATATGGACTGAGACATGGATTATAATCATTCTCTCAGACCATTTGTTGTTTCCCAATTTCCGATTTATGATGAGTGACTGATTGAACAAATCAAATCAGTCCTGTCTTGGCCAAGCACTCACATGTGTCATCGCTAAACCATCGAGGGGCCCACAAATATCGCTTTTATCCCAAAAGTAAAAGGAATGGATAAACTTCGACTCATATGGCTTGTCCTACTACTTGTTGAATCATACACAAAATCACATTTTATAACATCGAGTTACTGAATGCATTTTCGTGCAATCAATGTACAACCAACACATAGTAACAACTCATATTTCTTGGTTTGAAGAATATAATATATTATCGTCTCATGATCACTCGTAATAAAATCCATGAAGTGATTCAGATGAGCGCGGGTTGAATCCAATACTCAGAACTTATGAGCACTCATGAGTGTTGTAGCACAACTTTGTCCACCAACTTGGACCTCTACAAGCCAAACCATGATAGTCTTGATTCATATCTACTTCCAACATATGACCGACTATGGACGGTTTGAATAACTTAGTCATTCCGGAAGAATAACCTAGTTATTATGGAAGTCAAAACATGCAAAGTGAAACACAAGAATAAATGAATCTAATATGGTATCAAAACCTATGAATCTAAATAAAACACTTTCTATTTATCACCATACTGATTACTCATTATTCATTGTTTCGGTTTTATCAACTTTATATTTGAATTAAAACACTAGGTGTCCCATGCTCCAAGCATGTACACTATGTTTTCTAAACAATAGCTTTGTCATACACCAAGTATGAACTCTATGTTTGTCTATGATCCTTTTCTTTGTGAACTAGATCAATTGAACATAATTTCAATGATTCTCTTTTCACACTCCCAAATCCTTGTCTTAAATGTAAGAATTCCAAATTCCTATCATTTATCGAAATTTGTTTAGATTTTAAACTTATATGCACCGTTCCTCTTGTAATGATTATGCACAAAGCCACAAAGGCTTGACAACAATCATTACAGAGTATCCCAATGGAGAGCAATTCCATGGAAACGATGTCTCAGATTCAAAGAGCATTGCTTTGAACATGCTTCTTGCATTAAGTTTCTTTAACCTTAATCAGATTGCTTCCACCTATGAAGACAACTCTATATTCCCATTTTGATTACCACTTCTGAACATGAGTTGCCTCTTTTCAGACTACGTCAATATGGTCCTTCCAATATTAACAATATACTTCCAACTGTCCTTAGCAACCACTCTTTAGTAAACCTTAGATTGTCCTCGACAATTGCTTAATCACTTTAGTTATATCCAATTCTAGACATTTTCTTCTTCAATGCCCCAAGGCATTTGGAAAATTCAAAAAGGATAAATATTATAGCACATGTAATCGATCTTGTACCCAAAGTAAATGGGACACGATTCATTATGTTTCACATAAAGACATGGTTCTAGACCAGTCTTTAGCCATAATAATTTTTGTTTGCCATATTCTCAAAATTTGACTATGAAAAGGGATGCCATAATCATAATCGAATTTTGAGAACGCAATATATAGAATTTTCTTAAGTTGAACCAATCCAACATGAAATTCATATATATATTCTTGACTAAAGGTGATTAAAATCTCAATATAAGCTCTTTAGAATGATTATAAACTCAATCTAAGCTTTTTAGAATTGAAATGAAGTATAATTTCCTCTCCCTTAATTATAGCAAAACAACTTTTTCAACCCCTGTAACCTCACGAATTGAAACTTTTGTTTTCTATAATTAACATTGCTAACTTGCAATACTTATCATAATTATCATGCTCCCACTAACATGATGATTATTAGCATAACACTTATGCTCCCACTAGCTTTGACATGTATCTAGAAAACAACTAGACCTCTAGAAGTCAATACTTTATTGACATTCTTACCAAAGTTCAGATTTCTAATACTAGATTGCTTTGATACGACATTATCAAAATCATACACCTTATCTTAGATAGATCACAGGTGTGTCTAAAAAATTTCAAAACTATGAAAAGGGATGCCGTAATCATAGTCTCAATTATTTAGACCTTTGCCATTTCTCATAAGTCCATGTTAGTGTGCCGGTTAACCACGCACGCTCCACTAACGACTTTGAGAACTGCAAATATCACAATTGCTATCTACTTAAAATCTACTTAGTGAAAGAATTTCCTCACCATCAATTTCATGAATCATAGAGAAACCTTATGACATTTTGATTTAATGGTGTATGTGTTCTTATCCATATGGATTTGTCAAAACCGTAATCACAAGAGAAGGATAATGACAAATCCAAACTCATATGGATTGAACTCAATCTGAATTTCTTGCCATCTGGCAGCTCAAGGGCCTGCTATTGCTTCCAAGTTGTTATGCAACCAATTACGAACTCTAAGAACTCACATGCAAAGCCAACTTTAACTGGAATGAACACATAAATAGAAATATGTCAACATGATGGATTATAAACCTCAAGTCGTGTGCTAGTGAAGAACTTCAGGTTTTATTCTTGATTAGTTCTTGAGACTTTCAAGACCTTTAAGACTCCCACTGTCCTCTTGACATATAAGACTTTCTTGTTAGATATTCAAGAGATAGTGTGGATTCTAATCAAGATAAACACTTCACACAATTGGCCTTAGTTGGTCTTTGTTTTATCCAAAACATCACAACTTACCAATTTCAAATGTACAAGAGTAGAAAACTTACTCTTACATTTGACAAGTGTTTTAAACCTTCTTTAAGACATGTAGCTCAAGTTACATAACTCTAAGAATTGTTTTTGGAACGAAGTATGAATCATTTTCTTGATTTAACGACTTCAACAATTCATAGCTCCTCTTTTTAGCTATCAGAATGCACTTAGAGGATGAATTATGATAAGGTCTCTAAATCATTAAGATGATCATATAACATGATACTAAAGTACTGTCCCATCTTTTCAGATTTGAGAAACTTTTATCCTTTTGCCTAATTTGATTCTTCTTATTCGCTCTGCCATACATTGGAACCTTTTCCAATGTCTCAGAATTACACTTAAGCTTGTAAGTATAACCATATTAACTAAGCTTTAGTAAATTATGACGAATAGTCTTATCGATCTTTTGTGGTGGACTTAACCAGTGCACAAGAATGTGTACTCAATCCCTTAGTCCTTTAGTTGACTCACACATCCATGTGAACAAGTAGTTAGTCTTAATTTTTCCAATGCTTGAAAGTTCTCATTCATCATGCTATACAACTTGCATGATTCCAAGTTTCTATCCAACTGAAAATTGGGTGATGAGAATCTTTCTTTATTTGGTAAATTTAGACACTACCACAAATGAAAGAATAAAATTCATATTTCCACTCTTGCTCTTAATGGAGTCTTATAAGCAACAAAAATTTCCACAAATGCCATTGTAAGGATATTTTAAAATAAATAAAATCAAAAATTTTTCCTTTTATTTTAAAATATTTGCGTAAAAAGTATCCTTATAGTGCAAAAGCACATGAAAACTTTGTTGTTATCTATTCCTAAGCAATATATCATAACTCCTAAGAAGTAGCTCAAGAATCCGATCTTCAAACTATGCGATAGAAATCCATCTACGCGATCAAATTCAACATATTCTTTCTTTAAGTTTCTTCACTTTTCTTTGATTCTTAAAACATCAACATGTGACCCAGTTACATCATGTATCAAGAATCTCAGAATAGAAATTTAGCAGAGTTAGATAGTGGACTTTACCTGAAGTAGAGACAAACTTATTGACTTTAACATCCTTAGGTAAAATATGCTGCTTCGCAACTAATGCCCCTTCCTTTGGCAATGGACCCTTGATAATGGGACTATCTCAGACATAGCCTCTCTCTTTACCATTTGGTCAACCAAGTTGACTATGGCCAATCCCTTTCCATTAGGAAGAGAGAGCTTTACTGGATATCCAATGTCATCATTGTCAATGTCCATAAAGTTTTGGGAAGTCGATCTTCTAATCAAATTTGCTTCACTAGCCTTCCAAATCATTGCTGATTCAGCAGTACCAAGCAAATAGATAAGATCATTAAGGGTATTGTCATAGTCTGTTTCATAGGAGTCCCAAAGGAACTCACTATGTGACTTAGAAAGTTGTTGAGCCACCAACTTTCTCAAGACTTTGACACCCAACTCTCCCGGCTTGTCAATATGTGAGTACATCTCCAAGATGTGATCACACATAGACTTTGCTTACCATATTAATATATTAGAACTTATAATATATTAATATAAATCATAAATATACTATTCTCAAAAGACTAACCATATAAATTGTGTCGGTGAAGTGCAACCCAAATGGACCATGCCGAGTCGGGTCAAGTACATACCAAATATAGTTATGGACTTAGACATTAATCCAACAACTCTTACCTAGTCATCCTTCATAGAATAATTTAGTGCATCCTTCACCAAAGTTCCAAAAGAGATCAAATTCAATCGAAGATCCAGGACAAAATAACAACGCGGTTTCCTGACCATACCATCGTGCATCTTGATTTTTACTGTGCCACTACACTTAATATTGTACATCCCATCATCACCCATCTTGACCGTGTCATTCCACTCTTTAAAGGATTCCGACTAGTCATGATTGTAAGTCATATGATACTATGCTCTCGAATGCAAGATCCAGTTGACATCATAACTAGTTGTACATACACTCAAAACTTCACCATCATCCCCTTCATCATAATTTCCTAGACCCACAAAAACATTGTTGTTGTTCTTTATTCAACCCTATTATTTCCTTTCTTCAACAATGGATAATCTCTTCTAAATTTCCCCTTTTCCTCGTAGTTATAACATCTAATGTTCACCTTAGATTCAAAACCTCATTTTCCCCCTGTTACCTCCAACACTATCTGATTTTATTCCCCTGCCTTCACCAACTAAAAATTTTCTTTTTAATTCCTTGGACATCATAGAATCATTCACATCATTCATAGTGACCGTTGTTCTACCATAGAACATGGAATCAACGAAATTGTCATAGGAATTCAACAGTGAACTTAAGAGGATAACTGCTTGATCTTTATCTTTAATCTTTACATTCACACCGTGTAAATCCAAGATGATCCTACTTAAGTTATCCAGATGATCCTTCACTTTGGTACTTTCAAACATCATAATATTAGATAAACATTGCTTCTAATACAAAATGTTATTCATTGATACTTGTCACATAACTTCTCCCAAAGCCCAAATACAGTAATTTGAACCATGATCTCTATGTTGATTAGGTGCAATGCATGAGATTTTTTTCCTTATTTCTCATTATTTTGACCTAAGTAACTACATGACATGAATTAGACATGCATGTCCATAAAGATAGGAGTTTTATGAATCACTTGGATGAAAAGAAGCCTTGTAGAAAGTTGGAATGGCTGGCTTAACACATTATAGACTTAATGGAGTTTTGGATCTGGAAAAATTGCCACAACATGATCAAGTGCTGACCACAAATTAGTGGTCTAATCCATCACGATCTGCCAAAGCTAGACCATGACATGGTCAAGTGCTGACCATGACATGGTGGTCCAAGCCATCGCGATCTAACGGAACCAGACCGTGACATGGTCAAGGTTTTGGCCACAACGTGCTTGTTTGGAGAGTTAAATTTGACCTTTGACAGTTGACAATTGACCAAGATTGACTTTTTATTGATTGATAGTTTTAGATAGTAGACTGAGTTTTGATCTTTCAGTTACAATTAAGTGGTGCATAGTGTGTAACGCCTGTGTTTCCGGGCTTGCCATTTTTAGCAATGTAATAGTCTAGGTTAACTTTTGTAACCCGTTTTGAAATAATAGAAGTATATTATTTGAGTATTATGTGTTTTGTGCCTAATTGCTTAATTATGTGGTTTGATTAATTAAGAATAAAAATAAGCGTCAAAAGTAAAGTATGAGATAAGTCCGATATCATTACATAAAGTTGTAGTGGTCGAAATGAGGTTTCCGAATATATAAAGAATGCCAAAATCCGAGTTATAACGAAGAAGTTATGACCTGTCGAAGTTTTGCGACAGAACCGGCACGACCCAGTGCGACCCAGCACGACGTAAATAGTGAATTTAAGGTAGATAGATATCTATCCTTAGTGATCCAAATGAGAATTGAAGATCTCATCGATAGTAGTGCAACAACGGAAAGACGGACGGAAACGGAGTTCAGATGAAGGAGTTATGAATTTCGAACGGAGTTTTCCTGTCCCGGCCTACTAAAGATAATATATAAGTAATATACTTATATTATATTAAAAATAAAGTCAAAATTAGCCAATGGAGTCTAAACGAGAGTTGTAGAGCATAATCTCACCTTCGCGGCGATATAAAGAACGTCGAAAACGGAGTTCGTATGCGAAAGTTATGAATTTCTGAAGTTCGGGGCGCGAAACCCCAAAACTGTCAGATGCCACGACGTGGCAAATCTCCTGTCACCTCCGGAAGGCCCCCAGACCCAACTTGGGATGACGCATGCAGTGACGACCAAGCCCACGACGTGGAAAAAGGTTGCCACGACGTGGCAAGGGCCAAATTTTCCCTATAAATAGATTTGAAGGGCCAGCCGTTTATGGTTGCTATTTTCTCTCTTCTCTCTCCCATTTTACCTCGATTTGCGTGCTAGAAATACCCTGAAGCCCCGGTATTATTCTCGAGCCCCGAAGCAAGTCCCAAGATCCCAAAGATCCCGAGAAGTGCGGTTCCCGAGCCGAAGCTTTGCCCGTGAGAAGTTCGATTTTTGTAGAGATCTTCCAGATCTGCTGAGGATTACTACTTCTACAAGCCGTAGTTCTGTCTGATCATCTTCTGATCAAGTGAGTGTATACTACCTTTCATAAACACGATAATAATACAAGTATGGTTTGAGTGTATTAAGTATATTGTTGTTTATGTGTATAATTTTGTTGTTATAAGTATGAATGTATATTCATTCTCTTCTATCTTATAGATCTGATTTACTTTCTATGAAATACGTGTTATGTGGGTGTGCCTCATCTGTTATGTGGAATATGTATTGAATGGAAATGATATATAGGTTTTAAACTATGTATGAAAATATATATTTTTATCTACTAATATGTTGGGTAGAACATGGGTAGATAGTTGGTGTGTAATAAACAGATGAGAGGCCTCGATGTTGTTGTTGTTGTTGATCTAGTTATTCAGCGGAGTATGGATAACGACCACAGAATCTTTCTAGACAGTCATGTGGAACGCTAGCAGGTTCATAACCTGTAGGTGTTGTGAACGATGTGTTCACCGGTGTACTCTATCCCCCTCATGGTTGCCTTTAGGATATCTATTGTTGAGGAAACCCCTTAGCAGTAATGTACGTCCTGATGAAAATCCTAGATTAGGTCCCTTGAGATAGATATTTTAGGGACGTAAAGTGAGGATAACGGGAATGGGTAATCGGGATAGTGATTGGTTGGTGAAATTAAATATAATTTATTTATTGTGGGTTGAAAACCCTATTTGCTCACCAGGCTCCCAAGCCTGACCCACTCAGTTTTATTTGTATTACAGGTAGTGGCGCGAGGGCATAAGATGGTTGAATCATCAAGTTGTTTTGTTTACAAGTCTGTATATGTATATATTTGTTGAATGACTTGTAATGTTATCGTTTATGCTTTATGGTCTGTATCGGAACATGACATCCCGAGTTTTGATTATATAATGAAAATGCATCTCTTGATGAAATGCTTTGATAAATATTATTTTATCATGTTTTGTTTTGGGACCAAATTCCGCAACTCTTTCAAATCAAAAGGATTTACTCTGAAATTATTTAAAAGCATAAATGAAAATCGGTCTTTTCTGGCCGAGATTTTGGGGATGTCACATAGTGTCAGCTTACATTCAGTGAGCGGCCGTGTAGGATACTATCATTTATGAGGTGAGTCTTTTCACTATACTATATAGGATACTAGGTGTCGTTTGTGTTTACTATCTTTGTGAATCTTGTTGTTATGTTTACATGAAAGACCATGGTTGAGCCCATGGAAACTGTAAGGGGTGTTGTAATACTATGATTCGGCCCGTGGCATTCACTTAGGTTGAAATAGACCCGTTGGCTGAAATAGACTGTTGCAAGAGTGATTGTAAGACTATGATTTGGCCCATAGCATTCAATTGGGTTGAAATAGACCTGTTGGCTGAAATAGACCATATTATTATGTATGTGGTTATCTATGGTATGTGGTATTTTTGGAAAATCATTAAACTTTTGTGACATCCGCAAATTTACGGTCATTTTAAAACTTTTTATTTATGGTTATTTTAAAAAAGAATATTTCTTTTGTTGTGGAATTGGTCCCAAAAGTTATATTTCAATGTAAGATAATGTTAACATTAAGCATTTCTGAAGAAACTTTCAATATTTATATTTTTCTCAAAACTTGGGATGTCATAAATGATAGAAAACATAAGCATAAAGGTAGGCATCACATAATCTTTTATTCTATAGTTTATATCTCCTTGAATCACTCATCAAGTTCGAACATCAATATCTTTGTATTGCTTCCTTTGATAGAAAGAAACTAAGTGGACCTGGTTGGGAAACTTGGTGAGTACATAGGGATTTCAATCGCACAATGTTATAATATATATATATATATATATATATATATATATATATATATATCAATAATATTGTAAAACCAGTTTTTTACCAAACAATATAGATGTTCATCCTATTTGGATATCTAGATATCCTCATACCTAATCCTACACACACTTAATTGATCCTCACAAATTCTAGTCTACAATTATCAGGAGGGATTATCCTTCTTGATGAACCGTTTATGCAGATATACGATTACAATTGTCTAATCAGGACCTACTATTTTTGGTTATCTAAGAATATGCAGACATACCATAATAGTTGTCTAATAAGGACCTACCATTTTTGGTTATCCAAAAATATGTAGACATACCATTACGGTTGTCTGATCGGGGCCCACCATATTTTGTGACATCCACAATTTCACAGCCAGAAAAGACATATTTTAAAGAAAAATGTTGCGGAATTTGTTCTCAGAAAAGCATGACAAATACATTATCAAAGCATTTCTGAAGAAATGTATTTATTCATTTTAAAACATTGGGATGTCATCATCAATACAGAAACATAAACATAAACATACCTTACATTCATTTACACTAGTGATCTACGTCTCTTTTAATCTCTCAGTGTAATGTAGCTTCATATTGACACCTGTGTGAAACATCCCAAAAACACAGTCTGAAAATTTTGTTTAATTAAATAATAAGAACCTAGTTGATAAACCTCATATAAAAATCATAAGCAATTTATATCAAAATATTATAACAACTGTCAAGTATATCAGAGTATAAATATCCCAGGCTGAACAAATGGTGTGTGCACTGCAATCTTCCCGAGCTCCTCTTTTGAAAACTAAGTACCTGAAACCAAAACTGCAAACTGTAATAGCGAAGCTTAGTGAGTCTCCCCAAACTACCACATACCATACAATAACATATAAACACATATTGGGCCTTGCCCACTGCATCGAACCGAGTCCGGAAACTACATCGGACCGAAGTCCGGAACTAACCAGGGCCTTGCCCTCTGCATCGGACTGAAGTCCGGAAACTGCATCGGACCGAAGTCCGAAACTGACTGGGACCTTGTCCCCTGCATTGGACCGAAGTCTAGAACTAACTGCATCAGACCGAAATCCGGAACTGACTGGGACCTTTTTCCCTGCATCGGACCGAAGTCCAGAAACTGACTGAGCATAACATAGCATAGCATAAACATATCAACTAGCATAAACAAATATACTGCATATTGCATCGGACCGAAGTCCGGAACACATAACACAAAGACATGCTTGAATCACAAAGACATCAAGCACACTGAACTACAGTATCGGACCGGAGTCCAGAACTACTGCTAACTAGACAGGCTGACATTGTTGCCGTAGACCCGTCCCTACTAGAAAGGAAACTCACCTCACACTGTTGAAGTCCCGCGTACTCGACCCCAGCTGCTAGATGACAGATTCCCGATCTGTCAACATCAAAATAACACCCAATTAATAATTGGGTTCCACTACATAACTATAATTACATACTTTGGATAATTACTACATTACCCCAAGCTTGGCTTACCCAAGCCCAATGTCCAATCCATAGGCCCAAAGTCAACCAGGGATCAAAGCCCAACATATGGCATAATTTTCTAAATTGGGCCCAAACCTCTACATGGGCTTCCCTTAAGGCCCAATTGTCCAATCTAGTCCATCATGTCTCATTCTAAGGGCGCAATGTCATACAACCCTCTAGGCCCAAACTATGGCTCATCTATGGCCCAGTTTTCCAAATTGGGCCCAATCCTTCATTAAGGCCTTACCCTAAAGCCCACCTAAATATTATAGTCCATAATCATTCTTGGATGGCCCATTATTGGCCCAATTACCAATTACCCAATTGAAAAGCCCAACTCAAGGCTCATTTGATATTAGGGTTTCACATAAAATGACAATTAGGGTTAAGTGTTTCTCACTTAACCCATTAAGGGCTTAACCCACTAAGGACTTAATCCACTAAGGACTTAATCCATTAAGTCCATTATTGCTTAGATTAATTTATGCCAATGATTATTATTTAATATTTCACTTATTAAATCCTCAAAGATTAGGATTTTCTCACTTAGTCCATTAAGGACTTAATCCATTAAGTCATTTACACTACTAGCTAAATGACATGGAATAATTGGGCTTAATATTCAGTCCAATCTCAATGGCCCAAAAGTGGGTCCAATAAGTCTAAGGCCCAAATACTCATAATTAGGGTTTTCCACCAAAACATGGCCCAATGGCCCAAAACCAATCTCTAAGTCCATTAGGGTTTGCATGTGGGGCACCACCCATTACCGTTTCGGGTAGTGGTGGTCAATGGCGACTTGCGGCGGTGGCCACCACCTTACGGTGGTGGTTATTATTTTTATTATTCAATTTGCTAATTACAATTACAAGGCTTTAATCCAAAATACACACACTCACTAACACACATACACTAACGAATACACACACAACCACACCATGGCGGCCGGCGGTGGCGCTTGGTGGCAGCCACCACCTCACGGTGGTGGCAGTGGCTATTCACGACTTTCCGGCTAAACAAGGCACACACTCATATACTTCAAACTGCATACAATGGTCCAGCCACCCACCTGGCGGCTCAAGGCGGCGTCAGAAATCATTTTGGGATGGTAGCCACCAGCTCACGGTAGTGGCGGAGACTTCTTTTGTTTCCCCGGAAAGCAGCAACTTCCCCCAAACTCGTCTTTGCTCAGAATCGGGGCGCAACCACCACTAGGCGGTGCATAACAACAACAACAGAAGCACCATCGGCGAAAACACCGACTCTTACGGCAGCAGCAACGGCAGCGGTCTCTGTCTCACTGAAGCGATGCAACGACCACAACAACTTGGTGAAATGCCAGCAAGAAAAGTAGGAGTCGTGAGCAGAAAAGGTGAATCGTTCACAACTCACGTAACGACGATGCCCATAGCTTCCCGCATCGGACTTTAGTGGCTCTTTCGGGTGCACGATGCCTCCGGCGACTTGGCTGTTGTGGCGGCAAACCAGCGACTGGAATGGCAGTAGGTGGTAGCGTTGGAACTCCATCTGGTCGGAGCGCAAGAGGGAAACCGGTGACGACAGCTTGAGGAGTGGAGGGGTGGCGGCCGACACTTCTTTAGGGTTAGGGTTCACAAATGAGTCATCGGAATATATATACCCGGTCCTTATTACAACTTTCCCATAATTAAAATCCTGGTCCCTCCTTCCTTCTTTTCTTTCAAAATAAGTTCATATTTTACACTTTTAACCCTGCCTTCCGAAATCTTTACAAACTGAATCCAAAACTTACATTTAAGTCCCAATCCCATAAATTTCTTTCATAATAGATCCCTGCATTACCAATAAACCCTTCATCCTTCAAATCTTTTCAATTTAATCCCGAACTAACTCTTTTAACCCCCGACTTCTAAAATTCTTCACAAATTAGTCCGAGACTCACATTTACTAGTTTATTTAAATAAACGAGGCGTTACACTGTGATACAAATAAACTGAGTGGATCAAGTTGGGAAACCTGGTGAGTACATAGGGATTTCAATCCCATAATATTATATCATATATATATATATATATATATATATATATATATATATATATATATATATGAACTTACAATATATACAATTTCACCTCATATAAGAAATTATACCCCATCCCATCGATCCTCAATAACACAATCTATACTCTCGGATCTAAAATTAACCTCTTTACCAAATCCATACTCCCGGATTGGGTATGTCTAATCCATGCTCCCAAATCAATAATTATACCCATTCCATACCCTCGGACTAGGGACAACTGACTATGTCTAATCCATACTCCTGGATTAATGACAAATAACTATGTCCTCTCCATGCTCTTGGACTAAGGACAAATGACTATGTCTAATCCATACTCTCTGATCGATGACAAATCTTACAGTTCTACCCTCCATGTATATCTCACTCGTACTCATAAGGACATACAACCCAATATTCCTCTTAATTAATTTAGGTTTACTTTGTATCCTAAATCATCATATATTATCAAATATGCTCTTAACACGTATTTCAGACAATATCAAATACTTCACACATAAACATATATTTAATACTTTAATGAATACTTGTATTAAAATCATGTTCATGAAAGGGATTATGCACTCACACATAAACTCTTTAACATATATTTAACTCTTTAACATATATTTAATACATTAATTAATACTTGTATTAAAATCATATTCATGAAATGGATTATGCACTCACACATAAATTCTTTAACATATATTTTACTCTTTAACAGATATTTAGTACATTAATTAATACTTGTATTAAAATATGCACTCACACATAAACTCTTTAACATATATTTAACTCTTTAACATATATTTAATACATTAATTAATACTTGTATTTAAATCATGTTCATGAAAGGGACTATACATTCACACATAAACTTTTTAACATATATTTAACTCTTTAACAAATATTTAATACATTAATTAATACTTGTATTAACATCATGTTCATGAAAGGGACTATGCACTCACTTGTTAGAGTGATGATTCCAAACTCAGGCAGCTCTTCGCTTCTAAGGATTCTATTTTCCTTCGACGAAACCTAACATTATTATCACTAAGTTTTATTCTAATCTTTATTGTGACTAATGATTAGTCTAGATTCATCATTAACTCAAGGTCTAGTTTCATGATCTTTCAAGTAAGGAACAACCAGGTAGGATCATATCTGGGGTAGGGTCCATTTGGTATACGAAGTATACTGTTTGGAAATCCCACTTTAAACACCTCGCTAAATCACAGCCTAGACATCATCCCCGTAAGTAGAGCAATCAGTATAATGACTTGGAATCACTGATAAATCTTGTTTAACGATAATGAACTTAAACATAAGTTATACATACAGTACGGTAATCATAACTCAACTTATAGGGGGTTTAGCGAGGAACCAGGCTCTACGGGGCAGAACTTCCGAACCGAAAAGCTCTTTTTCTCAGAGCCTTTGGGTGCTCTGGGCTTTTTCTCTATCACCTTGAGGTTACTAGGGCTTTGGGAGATTTTTGGGAGGCTTAGAGAGAAGTTAGAGAGAGAAGTGAAGGGGTTTTGGTGTGAAAAATGAAGGAACTATCGCATGGTATTTGTAGGTTGGAATTGGGTCAAACTTGTCGAGCTTTGGCCTCCAACTCATCGATTTGGTGCCACATGTCACCATCTGGTGACAAGGCATGGGGAGAAAACAATGGCTCAGATCGCGCCACGTCACCTACTTTGCAACAACACCCTTTCGTGTTCTAAGCTCTGTAACATTCGCTTACGAGCTCCATTTTCGACATTCTTTATATCCACGTATAGGTATTAACATGATCTACAACTCTCCTTTTGACTCAATCGGCCAATTCTCGACTAATTTTAAATTTAACACTATGAGAAGATTACACTGTTAACGACCGTGTAAAATTCGTAACTTTTACATACGGACTCTGTTTTCGAATTTCTTTTTATCATTGAACTCCTATTAATGAGATCTTCAATTATCATTTAGGTTGTTTTGGGTAAAAATCGCCCGATCTAAATTCGATTTTCGGGTTGTATACTGACATGCGAAATCTTAGAAAAATCATAACTTCCTCATACGAAGTCAGATTTGGACATTCTTTTTATGCACGTTCTCGGTTTAACGTATACTATGACTTTTGTTTAGATCAGTAAGGGTAAAAAGTATTTTATCACAAACTTACTTTTGCGATACCCGGTGTTGCGCCGATTTTGCCATAAAACTTTGACGGGTCATAACTTCTTCGTTATAACTCGGATGTCGGCGTTCTTTATATGTAAGGAACCCTTGTGACATATACTATAACTTGGTTAATATTATTCATTCTAAATAATCTTCCATCAAAAAGTCATTTTTGACGCTTATAGCCTCTAAATTGACTAGCCCGAATTTGCGGGCGTTACATATTTGGTCATCCCAAGGGGAACACTATATCGTACTCCCGTATGGAGATACCATACATCAACACCGGAAATTGTCAAGGAAAAGAATTCTACTCTCTGTTCTTGACTTATACACACATGTCCTGAATAAGACTACCCAATATCAAACATGATTAAATTAGGCTGATATTATTAACAGATATAGCTACCAAACCTCTAATATGAACTCTGTCTAGATAAGAATATCCTATCTTACTGTGTGTGTATATATATATATATATATATATATATATATATATATATATATATATATATATATATATCGTAGAGTATTCTAAGTATTAATATACTGTTTTCTATTTCCCTAATGATATTTCTATTATTTTTATCATGCGAAAATAGACATATACCTTTTTAGCATATGTAGAACCATATCTGGTTTGCATGCCATATATCGTTAAATAAATTTCTAACACATAAACCAAACAATAAGCATATAGCTCACACAAACTTTCTAACATATACTTAATGCTTTAATTAATACTTGTATTAAAATCATGTTCAAGAAAACGACTATCCACTCACCTGATAAAAGAGGATGTTGTGGAATTTGGGCAGAACCTCGCCTCTGCACTTTCAATGACCTAAATGTATAACACTAAGTTTTAGTCTAGTTTCATAATCCCTATAACTATAATAATTATAGTCTAGATTCCTCAATAAAACCAATGTATACATCAAGAACTATCAAGTAAGGATCAACCAGGCAGGACAATTGGGAGGCAGGATCATTTTGGCATAATAACTTTTATGAAATCGAAGAAGCAAGCAAACGTGACCATTCTAGACATTTCTCCCGTAAGTAGATCAACCAGTATAATGACATGGATTTACTGATATATCCTATTTATAGGTTCATAATAACGAATTATGACTATAAATATATGTTACACTAAAAAGACTAGATTGTAGCTTAAATTACAGAGATTTCTTGGACAAAAATCTAGAACTTTCACTAGCAGAGCTTTTACTTGCTAGGTATTACTACTTCAGGGATCACAGGGCTTCGTCGAAGGCTAAAACTAAGAGAAAATGGCCTAGAACCGAAGGAAATTGAGAGAGAGTTGTAGAGGAAATGTGGTGAGTGAAAGGAGAAAAAATGAGGTATTTATACCCAAATTTGGGGGTGAATGGCATGAAAAAAGGGTGCATGTCATGCATATTAAGGCTACGTCTCCCCAGCCGCTTTGTGCCACATGTTAGGCTCTTCGTGGTCAGTGTTTTCACCTTCTAGAAGCGCAAACCGCGCAGGGGCAAAACGCTGATTTTGTAAATTCCATAACTTCTTCATACGAGCTCCATTTTTATATTCTTTTTTCCATGCGTAGCTCTCAACGAGTACTACAACTTTCCTTTAAGATCCATAAAAGGACAAAAGAATAGCTATGGAGTTCACCAAACTTACAAAGTTCCATACTTGGGACATAAAACCCTAAAAGGACCCAAAACAAGAACCAGAACAAACAATGAACAAGTTTTGAACTTGATACCTCTAGAAGATGCACCAACTGAAGTAGAACTCAGATCCAAGAGCTAGAAACACCAACTATCCTTCCTTCAAGGCTTCTTCTCCACCAAAAGCTTCACAAGAACACTCAAATGATCCATTAACACCCACACAAGCTAGAGGGACAAGATTAGGATTTTGAGGAGGTTGGAGGCTAATAATCATGTCTGGAAATGAGGCCATCATGTTCCTTAAATAGGGGCACAAGAAAATATTAGGGTTTCTGACCGAGCCTAGTACGCCCAACATACACTTTGGTATGCCCAACATACTAAGTGGCCTCTACGACAATGCTAAGTGCATGATTACACTGAGTGTACTCATACGTACGCCATGCGTACTCGAATACCACCTTTTTCAACATAAGGACCAATATTGACATATATATAAGGTTAAGGTCTGAGAAGTTATACCTCCTTTTGGTGATGTTACATGGCGGCTGTTTTATGGAAAACCCTAAATTTTTGGGCCTTGAGCCCTATTTAAAGGAAATGATGGCTAGGATTTTGTCTACTCTGAGCCTCCATTACTCTCCAAACTCAGAAACCTAAACCTTAGCTTCCTTTTAAAGATTTGAGGTCACTTTTGGTGCCTTTGAAGTCTTTGAAGGATGTATAAGTAGGTTTAATGCAAGAAACAAGCAAGCAATCCGCCTCTATCTCTTGTGTGTGTTTTCTGGACCATTTGTAAGTTCTCAAGCTTTCATCTTGTTGAGTTCTTCCTTTAGATCTAAGCTCTTTAGTAGCTGATTATGATCGTGAATGTGTCGGATGCCTACGGCGTGATCATGGACTGGCCACGACATGGAGGTCAACTGAAGTTGACTTTAATCGTTGACGTTTTGACCTATTTTGACTTTTAGTCAATGGCTAGTTTTAGAAGGTAGACTAAGGGATTACCTTTTATGTTTCCGTAAGAAGTGTGCAACATTCTTTCTGACGGTACGAGGTTGTTAATTGTTGATTGCGTCCATGAGGTGAGTTTTCTCATTATACTATGTAAGAGGTTGTATGTCGTTGAGAGTTTGTTGTCTTTATGACTCTTGTTGTTATGTTTGCATGAAAACCCATGGGGAAGGCCATGGAAATGGCAGGAGTGTTGTAATACTACAAGTTTTTCATGTAGCATTCACTTGGGATGAAATAGGCCTGTTAGCTAAAATAGACCGTCAGGAGTGATTGTAAGTCTATGATTTGGCCCATAGAATTTCCCGTGGGATGAAATAGGCTTGATGGTTGTTGCATGCCTTGTTGCATGTTTATGGTTGTGTATGATATGTGGTATTTTGGAGAACTCACTAAACTCTTTTTTACGGTTTTATGTTTAAATGTTACAAGTACTTCTGGTTCCAAAGGGAAGGTTCCGGTAAGATTGCATCGCATCCACTGGAGATTCCACATTTATGATTTTGTTAGTACGCTGATCTTCTTTGGAAATACTTTTTGATACTCTAACTATCTTTTGAAGGTAATGAATGAATGATTTAGTTGATTTAAAAACAAAACTATTACCTCGTATTTTTGAAATGTTACATTATATGGCATGCTACATCAGTGCCACATAATAATTATTTCCTTATAAGAAGTGTCATATCACATTTGTCATCGGTTAACCTATTAAATTCGACCAAAATGGTTTAATTGACTGGTTATAAAAAGTTAAATGGTCCATTGTGTAAAACAACATTACCAATAAAATCGGACAAATAATAAAAATTTATTATGCTGTAGTAATATTTTCTCTATTATATTTAGTAAACCTCTAGAACCAAACATGTACTTTACTATCTCCAAAATTTACGCAAGAGTGTATATATATATATATATATATATATATATATATATATATATATATATGGAGAGAGAGAGAGAGAGAGAACAAGGTTCACATGTGGATTGACATCTATTGTGCAGACGTGTGCACAATCCTATTATGTGAGCATGACAAAGAAAATATGTTGTTTGATAATATAAATACCTTCAATCTCCCATAACTATTGTCATTATGACATATTCTCACTAATTAAATTGTCTATGAGGTTATTATAGACTTTTTATTATTATTCTCATTCTGTCAGAATGTTGTCAGAATGTTTATTGAGTCATATTCTGTAAAAATGAAAATGAGTGAAAAATGATGCGTGAGAACAAAAATAAATAAGAAATACTGATATTGCATGAAAATGACGATACTTATGTGAGGTTGAACATATTCACATTATTAAACAACCTATTCTCTTAATAATTCTCATAGAATATCATTTGTCCACATGTCTGCACAATAGTTGTTATATGTATATATATATATATATATATATATATATATATATATATATATATATATATATATATATATATTAGTTTATAACCCGTGGGAACCACGGTTACAAAAATAATTAAACTTTTATAGTGAAAACTCAAAATTATTAATCAGTTAATTTAAATAAATTATTAATTAAGAGATATTTTTTTAGTTATATAAAATTATAATCGTTAATTTAAATAAATATGTGAAATTATATCACCTTAGAATTTGTATTAATTTTATTTTAATTTTTATTCTAATGTTATTAATTTAATGTGTGACATCCCCAAATTTCTCGGCAATAAAATACTGATTTCGTTTATGCTTTTAAAATAAAATCAGAGTAATCTTTCAAAAGGTGTTGCAGAATTTGTCCCCAAAACAAAATATGATAAAAATTTATCAAAGCATTTCTTAAAGAGATGTATTTTTCATTTTATTACAAAACTCGGGATGTCCACATCGATACAAACCAAAAGCATAAACAGTACAGTATAGGCATTAAAACAGTTATTTGTATCTACTGGCCTTTAATACAAAATTCATCGCCATCGTCCAAATATGCTCTAGGTCCACTACCTGTAATATAAAAAGCTGAGTGGGTCAGGCTTGAGAGCCTGGTGAGCATATAGGGTTTTCAACCCACAATAAATAAATTTATTATGTTTAAACAATAACCAATCAACCCAATTTTCCATTCCCATTATCTCCTTTATTCATAAGGACCTTAAGAATCATCTGTCCTCCATTCATTCATTCCTAAGGAATAGGCACGAAGTCCATCGCTGCCCGAGATTTATACAACAAGCACTAAGTCCATAGCTGCTAAGGTACTAAATCCATAGCTACCAATGTTCATCTATACGGTACTACATCCATAGCTACCAACATTATTATTTATTCTGAGGAATAGGCACGAAGTCCATCACTGCCTGAGGTATATACAACAAATACTAAGTCCATAGTTGCCAAGGTAATCAAAGGGATAGGCACGAAGTCCATCGCTACCCGAAATTTATACAACAAGCACTAAGTCCATAGTTGCCAAGGTACTAAATCCATAGCTACCAACGTACATCTATACCGTACTAAATTCATAGCTATCAACATACATCTATACCATACTTTCATTCTTTATTATTTATCTACCAATGTTTTACCCAACATATTTGTAGATGTAAAATACATATACATTTTAAAATCTATATAAAACATTCTTTCATCTACCCATGTTTCATCCAACATATTTGTAGATAATATATATATATATATATATATATATATATATATATATATATATATATATATATATATATATTTAAATCATTTTAAACATGTATAAAACAATCACTCAACATCCATCTCAATTAAACAAACAATACATATATATACACATAGCACGTATTTTATATAAATTACTTCATATCTATGTGTAAGGTGAAAGTGACTATACACTTACTTGTTTTGACGATAATTGGGCAACACCTCGTTTCTTAAAATAATATTTTCTGATGAATTCGGGATGATTTCTCAAAAACAGGGCTTCATGCGGGCATAATTTTGTCTTGAAAAACTCTTGTCTCGGGATCTTCGGGGCGTCGGGACTCTCTTCGGTGTTGGGGATGATACCAGGATTTCGGGGGGGTGTTAGAGTAAATTGAGAGAGAGTAGGGGGTGGAAAATGAGAGAATTCTAAACAAAATTACGGAAGCCATTGGTTTCTATTTAAAGGGGCTGAAACACGAATTACGTTGAGCGTAATTCTCATGTACGTGGGGCGTAATGCATTGCGGCTCAGTATGCTGGGCGTACTCTGATACGTGGCTCCGGACATGTTGAATCCATATGATATGTGTCGCATGTGAGGGTTTGGGCGACGTGGCCAATTCCAGTACACACACACGAGTACGTTGGGCGTACTCCCACTTTCCACTCCTGTACGCTGGGCATACTCCCATTTTCCAAACTTCAAAAATCCATAACTTTTGTATACGAACTCCATTTTTGAAGTTCTTTATATCCACACGTAGGTGAAATTATGTTCTACAACTTTTGTTTAGACTCTGTTAGCTAATTTTGACTTTATTTTTAAAGTTATACTGCTATGCCAAATCTTATAAAATTCATAACTTCCTCATACAAAATCAGATTTGGACATTCTTTTTATGCACGTTCTCGGTTTAATGTATACTACCACTTTCATTTAGATCACTAGTGCTAAAAAGCAATTTATCATAAATTCACTTTTTACGTCGCACAGCGTTGTGTCAGTTCTGTCGCGAAACTTCGACAAGTCATAACTTCTTCGTTATAACTCAGATTTCGGTATTCTTTACATCTTCGGAATCCTTGTTTCAATCACTACAACTTTCTTCATAGATATCGGATTTATCTTATATTAATTTTCGACGCTTATTTTACACTTAATTATAATAATTAAGTTTAAAGCACACAATTCATTCTTATTACTTCAAAACGAGTACCAATGGTTGACCTAGACTATTACACCGTCATTAATGCTTAACCCAGAAATACGGGCGTTACATAATGTAATTAGAGTGGGAAATTTAAAATTTAAAATTTTAAATTGAGAATTAATAAGTTGATAAGTGGCATGCATTAATTAGGAAGCCTAATAGGGTTACACATGACAAAAGAAGAATTCATATTCTAATAAAAGAATAGTTTTATTCTCTATTCAACATGTATCATCAAATTAGGCCTCCAAATTAATGTATATTTTATTCTCCTTTTGTCATATGTCACCTTATTATGTTTCCTAATTAATGCATGCAACTTGTCAACTCTATTTCAAATTTCAAAATTCAAATTTTCGACTCTAATTACATTAAATTAATAACATTAGAATAAAATTTAAAATAAAATTAATACAAATTATAAAATGATATAATTTCACATATTTATGTAAATCAATGTTTAAATTTTATATAACTAAAAAAATCTCTTAATTAATAATTTATTTAAAATAATTAATTATAATTTTGAGTTTTCACTATAAAAATTTAATTAATTTTGTAACCGTGGTTCACACTAGTTATAAACTAGTAAAATATGTATTAATTAGGAGGCCTAATAGGATGACCCAAGTCAAAAAAAGATTAAAACTATTCTTTTATTAGAATAAGGATATATATATATATATATATATATATATATATATATATATATATATATATATATATATATATATATATATATATATATATATATATATATATATATGAACGTTCAATCGAGAACATTCTTATTGCGAGAATATTTGAGACAAATTTGGACCACATAATTTTTTTGAATTAAAACTATAAAATAATATTCATAAAAATCAATCAATTGTTACAAACAATTACAAAACCCACTAACCAAAACCACTCACCACCCAACCAACACCATCCATCACCACTACCTTGTTGGGTCAAAAATATGGTTTATACTTTACTTTTCTAGAAAAATATATTTTTTGTGTCTTGGACCGTAAACAACTTGGTGTTTACGGTTGTAAGGTGTTTACGGCCGTAAAACCATTTACGGCCCATGTTCCCCTTGTATATATATAGGTGTTAGGGTGAGGAGTAGAGATTGATGAACAAGAAGAGAGTTTACGGCTAGAGAGAAACTAGAGAGAAGTTTTGTGTGTGTGAATCTTTGTATCCGGATCTTCATTCTAATCATATCATACATAGATTCATCATCTTCTTCTTCTTCTCCTTCTCTTCTATTTGATCTGACATCATCCGGTTGATTGGGATTCCGCACCATCAAACAGATCTGATTGATACACAAGCAGATTAGGGACTTACAATTGGTATCAGAGCTTGGTTTGTATCACTCATCTTTGTCAGATCTGGAGCCGATTTGATCTTATTTTGGAAAGATTCTTGCGTTTTTGGATAGATCTTGCAAAAATAGGGGGGTTTGTTCTTCACGTTTTTCGTAAAAACGAGTTTTTGATCGAGTTTTGGAGTAAAAGGGTGAAAAAACGTTGTTTTTCGTCAAGAACAACGATATTTGAAGAGTTTACGGTCTTTGAAGGGTTTACGGTCCGAAGTTTACGGCCGGAAACGTGTTCACGGTCGCCGGAGTTTACGGCCGTAAACGTGTTCACGGTTCGGAGTTCGCGGCCTCGTCCTCGCATCAACAGCTCTTTATTATAAAAAGAAAGGGGATTTAAAGGGGCCGAGGTTCAAACTCGGGACCTCCAACACTTCAAACCACATGCCTTAACAAGTTGAGCTACAAGGGAACTTGTCAAATAGTTTGATTGTTTAAACTTTATACACTTCTCAACAGCAGCAAGCCAAGCTTCGCATCAGCACATCGCACCTCGCCTCGTTCAGGAGCCTCGGCTCGCATCTCGTTCAGCAAGCTGCAGTCTTCGTCTTCGCACATTAAAAAAAATCAGAGGCGAATTTGAGGGTGCCGGGGATCGAACCCGCGACCTCTGGTTCATCAGCAACATGTTTTACCAGTTGAACCAACCAACAACTTGTTACATGCCTTTCGATTTTAACTTAAAACCACTCCCAGTCGCACCAAATTTTGCATTTTAACACTTTTAACCCCAAAAAAATCAAATTTCTTTCATTTTTAAATTTCTTTTTCATCCAAAAATTTTAATTTTTTAATTTTTTAATTTTATTTTTGACTTTTTACTTAAATTTTTGACTTTGACTTTTAAAATTTGACCTTTGACCTTAAGCTTTGACTTTCTCGTTTGACTTTTAAATTTTCAAATTTAGCTTTTCGGTTTGACTTTTAAGTTTGACTTTTAAGTTTGACTTTTTTGTTTGACTGTTTAAATTTGACTTTTAAGGTTGACTTTTGAGGTTTATAGTCAAAGGGCAATTTTAAATTTAAGCTTGACTTTTAACTTCTAGTTGTGTTTTTAAATGGTTTTTGAGGTCGACAAGGGAATTGAAGACATGAAAGAGAATCGTCAGGATATGTTAAGACAAAATTTCAACATGTTCGATTATATCCCTGGAGAAACCCTAGAAGCTCAGCTGCAGCGATTTACCACACTCATTACTGAGATGAATATAGCTGGGATCTTCTTGACCAAATCTGAGATAAACAAAAAGCTGCTGAATGCACTTCCAAAATCGTGGGATATGGACATGGCTGACATCAAGAAGACAAAAGATCTCAATCGTCTTAGTCTGGCTGATATAATTGAAGAACTTGACGCTTTGAATTGTCGAAAAACAATGAGTTCCGCAAACCTTCCGGTCAATGAAGTGTCATGTTCTCATTCATGTGAAGTTTCATGTTCTCAATCATGTGAAGATACAGTTAAATTTCTTCGGGATCGAATTGATTTATTAAAAAGGGAAGTTGAGGACCTAAGATATGAAGGATATCAACTCAGGAAAGGACAGAAACCCCTGAAGGCTGAATTAGAAGCAAAAACCAAAGACTTTAGGAAACTTCAGGAAGAGTATAGCAACAAGTGTGTAAATTATAACTATATTAAGAGACAACTTGCTGTTGTAACTGAAGAACTTGACGCTTTAAAAAACAAGGGTGGAAAAACAGACGTTAGTTTTAAAAATTATACTGCGTCAAGTCAGACAGTCGAGTCCATATTTGAAACCAAATTAAAATTCAAAGATAACCAAAACAAGGGTCTAGGGTATGATAGTGTTCCTCCACCTTTCAATCATAACTACACATCCATCCTAATGACACAGGAAGAAATTGACAGGGAGGCACATCTTCGATATGGCAAACCAGCTGGATTTGTGTCAGGAGGTATTCAGGTTGAAAATACTAATGTTTCTGCTTCATGTGCAGGTAAAGTAACAGAAGATGAGAACAAGAAGAACACCATTGAACAAACTAACATCTCCTTGAAATATGAATCTGTTGCTTCGAACTCAACTACTTCTAATCAACCTGCCGTTGAGAAATACAGGCCACCAATTCCAACGCAACAGAGTTCTTGTTGCAAATGTGCATGTGGGTACAACAAGAGACAAGTCAAGGATACGCCACTAGGGGCAGGAAGAAACAATTTCCCAGTGAAGAAAAGGACTTGTTTTCAATGTGGAACACCTGGTCACATTGCCCGAAATTGTCCAAATCGTGCATACGTTCCTTACTACGCACAAGGCTGGCAGAACACGCCAATAGGGAGATACTCCAAAAGATACCCCTCGAGATCACGATCAGACATTGACGACTGGAATGCCAAGATATCCAAGAATGCAACTCTCAAGGCCAAGAATTCAACTCCCAAGGCCAAGAATCAAACTCGAAAGGACAAGAATCAGAATCCCAAGGGCAAGAAGGGAATGTCGGCCAAGAAGCCAAACCCAAGAGATGCTCCCGTGAAGCCAAAATCAAAGTTATCTCAACGACTGACATCAAGATCAAAAGCAAGTACCGAGCCACCCATCAGATCGAAAAAGAAATGGGTTAAACCCAACTACAAATGGGTTCCAAAGGCTGACTCTCCCAAATCTCCTAATGCTTCTAACGTTTCTACATCTTCTGTTTGTGATAAACAGGATATGTCTTGGGAGAAAGTACCGTGCAAGGATGAAAAAGGTCAACCCAGTTTCAAAATGGATTGGGTTCCAAAGATCAACTAATCCTACTCTGTGTCGGAGCAGCTATGGAGGCATATCATCAAACATTGGTTTGTTGGTAGTGGCTGTTCCTGGCACTTATTAGGAGACATCTCTCAACTGTACAACTGTACAACACTCAGAACATTGTTTGGGAGAATGTGTCCTTTGTGGGAAGGGAAGAAAAGAAGTGATCACTCACGAGGTTTGTGCTTAACGACATGAAGAATTTGTGGATCTGTTCTGAGTTTACGCTTGCTGTTCTCAGACCTTCTGGATGCAAATTCAATCGGTGACTTACGGTTTGAGTTTTCATCTATATACTTCTGATTTTATCTTAAGCTGATTCGCTTTAAAGACTAATTTTTGTTTTAGGATAGTATTAATTTGCGCATTTTACTTTTGTTTCTCTTATATGCACAAATTTAGGGGGAGAAATAAAAACAAAACAAAAATTAGAAAATTTTAGAAAATCAAAAATATGTTGGTTATGAAGTGTGCTTGAGGGAGATTTTTTGGGAAGTGATATAATCGAGTGATAACAGGAAACCTGAGTCTGCGTAACGTACCCAAAATTGAAGGGTCTTTGCTCTGGTTTGATGCGTCGGTAGGCACGAAAGATTCTAAATGGACTTGACTAAGCAGATTTGAACTTAAGAAATTCTTAGTCTTGACAAAATTTGACCTAGTTAGATCCGTTTAGCCTGACAATACGACGCTCGGATAGGTTGAGCAGGGAGATATATATGGGAATCCACTCGTCACGTTAAATGAACCCGTACTTGGAACCGTGGTTTAACCTTTCCTCGATGTGCGGATTCTGTCCTTAATTCCAGTATTGATGGGGCGACTGGTAAATTCCGATAAATTAGGTCTGTAGAAAATCGTTTTCTTTCTTTCTGTCTATTAGTCATATGTTGTCTCCTTTGCGTGACTTCCAATCCAACCTGGTACACAACATATGCAACTCTATTTCTCTGCATGTTATATGTATGAAATTCCTCTTATCTGTTAGCCATATGCTGTCTCCTTTGCGTGACTTCCAATCCGACCTGGAACACAGCATATGCAACCTTCTACTTCTCAACCCCTTTGAAACAATAAGTTATCACAATCTGAATCTATCCTCTCTTTGAATGATTGTCTGCTCACCTGGTGTAAGGAGTACTCTGGAAGTTCTTGATGGCTGGGGCATATCAGGAAGCGGAAACACGTTCTAGTACACTTAAAATTGAACACATGCAGATTGTCTGTAGATCTCACTGCTTGATTTAGGTGGAAAAAAATATCCCTGGTTGTAGTCAGTTAAATGGTCATAAGAAAAATCTATTTAAGAATTAGGGTCAATCATGATAATAAAGTTATAATTAGATATATGCATGTATCATGTCATTGGTAAATGGTCCAAAATTGTCACAAATTTTTCGTGTTTAAGTGGACCACAATACTGGCGATCGAACAGACAAAGACGTGAAGATAGAAGGTACCGACAAGCGGATAAAGGCTGTCTAAAAACTTTGATCCCAAATCACTCTTAAAGTTACCTATTATCTTTGTTTTTGTTAAGTTTGTTCATAGTGTTCTTCTAATTTAAATATTAGGGGAGAATTAAAAAAAAAAAAATCAGAAAATTAAAAAAATTTAAAAAAAATTGTGTTATTTATGTTTTATTTTCTTTTCAGAAAATATGAAAAATCCAAAAATATTTTTGTTTTTGTTTTAATTTGTGTGCTAAGTTTTCTTTTAGTTTTGTTTTGTTTTGAAAAGTAAATTCGGGTGAAGATGAAACTCATGGAGTTTGTGTCGAAGATTTCTGAGCCAAAGGCTTCGTCCGTGAGCATCGAAGAATTCTCATTCGAAGGAGCAAGAAATGAAGATTATTCTTTCAAATTCAATCTTTCAACCCCAGAAGCAAGGTGAAGCTGAAATTGAAGATTATGTGACGGATTGCATTGAAGCCTCCTCAATCAGTCTGCTGCTATCTTAAACCTGCTGAAGCGATCCAGAAGATTATTTCTCTCTGATGTTCTCTCTGAAGATTCTCAAGCTGAAAGCGCCATCTTTCAAGAATCAGTACAAGAAGCCTCCTCACCCAACGTACGTTCAATGTCAAATTCTGAAGAAATTCCCAACTGCTCAAGATGAAGTCATTTATTGAAGATTCATCAAGTTCATCTTGAAGCCGTGAAGTCATCGAAGATTAAAGCTGAAGCCAAAGCTCCCATTGAAGATTAACAAGAAAAGCCAGCTACTTTTTAGGGGGAGTTTGTTGGGTCAATTAAGAAAAGAAAGTTATAAACCAAGGGGGAGATTGTTGGGTCAAAAATATGGTTTATACTTTACTTTTCTAGAAAAATATATTTTTTGTGTCTTGGACCATAAACAACTTGGTGTGTACGGCCGTAAACGCATTTACGACCCATGTTCCCCTTGTATATATATAGGTGTTAGGGTAAGGAGTAGAGATTGATGAACACGAAGAGAGTTTACGGACAAAGAGAAGTTTTGTGTGTGTGAATCTTTGTATCCGGATCTTCATTCTAATCGTATCATACATAGATTCTGTTGGATTAGTGTCTAAGTCCATAACTATTTTTGTATGTACTTGACCCAATGGTGCATGGTCCTTTTGGGTTGCCTTCACCAAAGCAACTTGATAGGATGAATTATGGAGAGAAAGGATTAAATATGATTTATTAATATATTATGGGAATAATATATTAAAGGAGAAATCATATTGTTTAATTAATATTAGTCAAGAATTAATAAGAATTAAGTTTGTGACTAAAAGAGATTAATTAAACTTAAGGGACTGGAATTGTAATTATAAGATAATTGCAATTGGGCTATGGATTGCCTTATATATTATAAGGTTGGACGAATTCTATGGGGAAACCCATTGGAAATCGTCAAAGGCCTTTAAGGAAAGGAGTCCATGGGTTACTTAGGGCTTAAGCATCCAAATTAGGGTTTCCTTGTTAGATAACCCTAATAGCCTCACTATATATAGAACCCTTATGCTCCAAAAACGTGGTGAACAAATTATCTAGGGTTTCCACATGTTTTTGAGAGCCTCCTTCTCTTCTCTTCTTCATCCTCTTGCTCTTGGTGTTTGTGAACCATTAGAGGAGTGACATTTATGACTCTAAGCTTTCTAGAGTCATTACAAGGAGGATTTAAGATTGTTATTGCTACATAACAATCAAGGTATGATCTAAACCCTAATTATATGTTATATTGATTATCATATGCTAAATCTAGGGTTTATAGTCTTGGATAAATTGCATGTACGATAGAGAAACCTAGATCCAAGCATTAGGGTTTGTATGAGCACATAGGATGTTCTTATAGCCAAAACCCATCAGTGGTATCAGAGCCTAGATTGGTTTCTATTGTATTGATGCATTATGTAGCTGAAAAACGAAATCTGGCTTACTGTTCGACCGGACTCAGCGAGTCACTACTTGGACTTGGCGAGTTAGCCCTACTCGGCGAGTTCTAGAGTGTGACTCGGCAAGTCGGAGCGTCAGACAGAGGAAATTTCGGATTTTGTTGCTGTTTTACTTAAGGATAATTACCATATTCATTTTAAACCTTTTAAATACGAATTTTATTGTTTCTTAAAGAATATCCTTGCCAAAACACAAAATAATTACCAATTGATTAGATAATAACTTCCTTATTGATGGGTTTTAGCCATATGAACATTCCTATGTGCACATGCAAACCCTAATGCTTGGATCTAGGTTTCTCTAATTAAACATACTTTGAATCCAAGACTTCTAATGACTAATTAGGTATAAGAACAATACAAAATCAGATCTAGAAGTTTACCTTTGAATCTCTTGTTTTGATCTTGTTGTCTTGGAGCTCTAGAGTCACAATTGTCACTCCTCTAATGGCTTACAAACACCAACTAGCAAGGAGGATGATTTGAGAGAGAGGTTAGGGAAGAAATCGGCCAGGGGTACTTTACTTTTGAAGAGATGCTGATTTCCCTTGCCCTAGGGGTCTGTTTATACTTGTAAGGCTCCTAGGGTTTCACCCTTAAACCCTAGTTGGATAATCTTTCCTTAAAGCAATCCAAATCCTTTCCATGATAATGCCTTGGACGAATTTGAGGCTATCCCAAGCCCTAGAATTCGTCCAACCCTTATCCCTTAAGGATTTACAGCCCAAAGTGCAACTATCAACAATTGACAGTTTATACCCTCTTATTTAATTAATCTCTTTAAGTCACCAAATTAATACTAATTAATCTATGACTTATATTAATCAAATAACAATATTATTATTCCTTATATTATTCTCATAATATATTAATAATATCTATTCTCTCATAATAAATCATCCTATCAAGTTGCTATGGTGAAGGCAACCCACAAGGATCATGCACAATCGGGTCAAATACTTGCCTAATATAGTTGCAGCCTTAGACACTATTCCAACACTTATATGATAAAGATTGAATTATTTGTATTAATTGGGTAACTTATTTTGCAAGAAATTGAAATTAAGTCAAATATAGATAATGATGAAATTAATTGTTTAATTTATATTATTTGTTATTTGATCCTTGTGTTATGAAAAGTTTCAATTTTCCCCTTTAGGTTTTATAGTTTAAATTTGAACTCAAAGGTTTAGTTTTGAAATTTAAATAGTTGAAACCCTAATGTTTTGAAAAGGTTTCAAAACTTGCCCTCAAGTTTTTGAATTTAAATTTTGATTAAAAGTTTAATTTTGATGTATATTTAAATTCTAAACCTAAATGTTTTGAAATGTTTCAAAACTTGCCCTCAAGTTTTGGAATTTAAAAGTTGATTAAAAGTTTAATCTAGGAATGTTAAATTTTAAAACCCTAATATTGTTTTGAAAAGTTCAAATCACACCCTTATGGTTTTATTAATTAATTAAGGTGTATAATTAAAAGAGGTTTAATAAATCCATAAAAGTTTTGGTTTACATTTAATTGAATTAGAAGTATAATCGTTAAATTTGACCACCTAGTATTTTAAAAGTGTAAAATACACCCTATACTATATATAACATTAAAAGTCTAACATTATATATATGTATGAGTAAAGTCAGTCTTACCGTTAGTAGGCCTCATTCACGAAGCTGGTCTATAAGGGGTGTTTAAGGAAATTGCCTATAAAATGGCGATTGAATGGGTATCCACTCTTACCCACCGCACTCTTGACTAGTGGCGGGTCGTTTGCCGAACGGGTAGGATAGGACAAAACCTTCCATTATAAGTATAATGAAGTACAAAAGTAACTAAATGTTTTACAAATTCCCAATATCTTAGTTACTTAGGCAAAAGTGAATTGATGCAATTCCATGAAATTACACTTTGTGCCCTTGCGAAGACGTTAGTGGAGCGTGTGTGGTTTACCGGTACACTAAATGGTTCTAAGCAAAGGTAGAAAAGGGTGACTCAATGTTTGTCATAGTTCGGTGGAGCGTGTGTGGTTTACCGGCACATCGAATAGGTGACTGTAACATGTGAGGGCACCATGTAAGTTTGCATGGTTATTCACACCCGCTTTGTGATCCTCGGCATCCCAGTCACAAACTAGAGGGGCATATCGAGATTTAAACATGCCATTGAAATGTTCAATGAATCTCAAAGGATCTAGGAGTTTTCATAGATTTAAAACTTAAATTTCTTTTTCGTTTTTCGTGGTGGAAATTAGTGAATCGTCATTCACTTACCTTCTAATATTCTGCAACTAGATTACGACATCCCTTTTCTAGGTTGTAGCGTATTGTGTTGGGTCCTAGCCTTAGTATCTCATTTGGGTGATTTACTAAGGACTCAATCAATCAACTAACTTGAATTTGTTTCTCCCGTATTGTAGATGTCAAGTTTGACAACTATGGTCTTCCCAAATTCCGTGGAACAAAATTTCCACATGAAGATGATATTCCACGATTCGATCGAGGAACAAGAGATCATGCTTCACTTCCTCCACCTCCTCTAATTATTCTCCCTAACCCACAAGTTCGAAGGCTTGAAAATTTCAACCTCACTCAAGCCCTTTTGGCAAGTAAACATAAAGAAGGAGAGTCGGTGTGTGCACACGTCCTAGGGATGAAGTCACACATTGATAGGTTAAGAATGTTGGGATCCGTTGTCTGTGAGGAGATGGCTGTTGATTTGGTTCTTCAGTCACTTCCTAACTCGTATAGTGAGTTCCTAAGAGAGTACTATATGATGAACTGCGACGTGACCCTTATAGATCTCACCTATATGCTTATTGTTGCTGAATCAGCAATGGTTTGGCGCAATAGAAAAGCAAAGTTGATTGGTGAATCTACCTTCAAGACCTCTATGGATATAGACAATGGCAACGAAAGACATGCTATGATCGAAAAGTTTGATCATAAGAGAAGGACAATGTCTGAAGTAGTTCCATGTCCTGTTCCAAAAGAGTCAATTTGCTTTTATTGCCAAGAAAAGGGGCATTGGAGGCGAAGCTGCCCTATTTACCTAAGAGATCTAAGAGATGGGAGAGTCAAAACGTATGGCTATGCTTTAGGTAAAATCCATTGACTAACTCTTTTAAGCTCCTGTTCTAGATCCTTAATACATAATGTGATAAGATTACAATTGATGTTTTGTAGGATCGAAGAAAAGAGAGGAAGCTTAAGGGAAGAAGTGAGCAGAATCTAACCGTAAAGAAATAGATTTCGATCGCATTACTTGAAGATTAGATTCTTGAGCTACTACTTAGAGTTAGAATTAGATTGCTAAGAAATATGTATTAGCATAGTTTTTCAATGAATTGCATTGTAAGGACAAATTTTTCCGCAATTAAAATTTAATTTTATATTATTTATTTATCCTTGCAATGGCATGCATGAAAATTGATGTTTGAAGGTTTCTAATATTAGCAAAAATGGATTTGATTCTTAGTTATGTTGTTTGTGGAAATGTCGAGAATTTACCAAATATGGAGAGTTCCTCATCGCCCAAGTTTCAATTGGACAGAAACTTGGAATCATGCAACTTGGTTGCACGATGAATGAGAAATTTCATATTTGGAAATTAGACTAATTCATTGACAAAGTGTCAAATGAAGGACTAGGAAATCGAGTACACAAATTTGTGTGTTGATCAAAGTCCACCATAAGAGTAACGAAATATTCGTCATGATTTACTAAAGGTTTAGTAAATATGATTATACTTATAAGATTAAGTGTAATTCTGAATTGATTGAAAAGGTTTAAATCAATAGCAGAACGAATAAGAAGAATAAAGTAGGCAGAAAGATAAGAGTTTCTCCATTCTAAGAAGAAGGGAGAGTACCTTTTACGGTTTATGATAGGTCTTAATGATTAAGAACCATATCTTAATTGATCCCCTAAGTGAGTCTTAGTACAATTGTATGACTAAGAAGAGGAATCAAGAATTGAAGAAATGGTTAAATCAAGAAGTCAATCATACTTCGTTCCAAAAACAAGTGTTAGAGTTAAGATTGTGACATTGAGTGATAAGTATTAAGAAGGTTTATAACATTCATCAAATGAGGAAAGTTGTGATGTCTTGGATAAGACAAAGACCAACTAGGACCTATTTATGAAGTGTTTTGATAAAAAAAAACTACACTAACTCTTGAATATTTGTCAAGAAATGTTTATTGACAAGAGAATCTTATATGTCGAGGAGTCAGTGGGAGTCTTAATGGTCTTGATAGGTTTCAAGAACAAATCAAATTAGACCTCATTGATCATCACTAGCACACGAGTTGAGGTTTACAACCTATCGTGTTGACACTATATTGTTTCTGTACCATTCCAATTGAGTTAATTTTGCATGTGAGCCCTATGAGTTCTCATTTGAATGCATAAAAGGCAAGGACCTTGATCAATGAAAAGTACATTGATAGGAAAAGGTGAGCTGCTTGACTACTTGGAAAACATGGTGGGCAGCCGTGCTGTCACAACTAGAAATTTTTGTGCCTTGTAACTACAACACTTAAGCCAAATTATGAATCAAAGACATAAGAGCATGTATGATGCATACTGTATGACAACAAAATTTCAATCAAACACCCCATGCAAGCATTTTAAGTAGTCAATAAGCAATTGGAAACCCTAGAAATTCTTGTTTAAGTCCATTTTGGACTAGGACTTCCTTATTGGGCCCAATGGACCAATAAGCTTCCAATTTGACCATCTTGGGCTTAGAACTCTTAAATGGGCTCTAATTGGACCCACTTCCATTTATTTCAATATTTTGGGCCATATTGGGCCTAGAATGAAATAAATTAACTATATGAACCATTTTGGGCCATAATTAACCTAATTTAGCCCTAATAGGTAATAAAAATTATACTTTGATTTATTTGAGTCAAGCATCATCTAACTTAACTATAATATGGGCTTAAGGACAAAAATCCCAAAAATCTTCTTTTTCCTTCTCCATTCTCGGCCCAAGCCCACAAAGAAGAAGAGTTGACTTTGTGTGTGTGCCACCTCACAATTATTCAATGGATTTCCATGCAAGAGGACTCATACTTCCATGCACCATCCAATCATTCACTCTCTTATCCCCTCTCTTTCTTTCTCTCGGCCGAAACAACACCCACACACATACTTCACACAAAAATCTCTCAAATAAACTCTCTCAATTCCTCTCCAAAACTTTCGAGATCTAAGGAGCTTTCAAGAAGATATCTCCACAAATTCTTCATCTAAGGTAAGATCATGCTTGGATCTATGATCTAGGTTCTTTTTCTTATCAAAAATCTCCTTCTAATCCATGTAAAAATCATGATCACTCTCTTAGAAACCCTCTAAGTTCGAACTCAACAAAGGAAGGCTTGTTAGGGCCGAAAACAACATCAAACTCTTTCCAATCTTCTTCAAAACCGAAACTAAAACTCAAGGTGAGCTTCATACCCCCTCTTTTTCGGTTTTTATGAGTTTTATGGGGGAGAATACAAGTAAATGTGTAGATCTATGAGTAAATGTATGCCTTGTGTGATTTTTATGCTTGTATGTATGATTTATGTGTTTTGTGATGAATATGTTAGCCAAAAAGTACCTAAAAACCGAGATATACAACATGAGGAATGAAATAAACATAACTTACACTATTTTACACTAATCAAGTCTAGAAAAATAGTTTATTTGGTTAGGATGAACATTTTTGGACATAAAACTCATTTTTAGGCTTGAATTGTCAAAAATACAAAACTAAGGGCCCAATACGACAAATAATAATTCCTGGAGGTTGAAAAGGGTCCAAACAGTTTCTAATATAATTTGTCTGAATATCAACACTTTTTAGGGGCTTAAAATGTAAATTTTGAACATAATGGGCTAAAATGGGCTTTTCGGCCCAATAAGCCCCAAATTGCGAAAATTTTGAAATTGAGGGGCTGAAAATGCAAGTTTCTGTAAAACAGGGGATTACAAGTGTATTAAAACCATTTCAAAGGTCAAAAATGCTTTTCAAATTCAAAAGGGATCAAAAATACAAAAATTTTCCATTTTGGGCCAAAACTGTAAAGGTTGCGAAAATGGGGGTTCCAACTGAGAAAATTTCATTTTTGAGGGACTTAAGCTGTTTATCAAGTAAATTTGGGCTGAAAATGTCTTTTCAATAAGTTTTGATACAAAAGTGTCAAGAAAAATGGTTTGAGGACTAAAATGGAAATTCTTTTATATAAAGGACTGAAAGTGTAAATTTTATCCAAGAAGGGTCGTAAAAAGGTAAACTCTTACTTTTAAACAAATAAATCCCTTAAGATAAAATACGAGCACCGCAACTACCGGCGAAACGTAATAACAAATACACTTTCAGTACCAATATCGTTACCAAACAAATTGATTCGGTCTCGAATCAATAACGAATCAAAAATCAATAAACAATAGTACTTCAATAAACACGCGAAATTTACGAGAAGTCAATACTCAATCTTTGGGCTTGAAAGTTTCAAATCGTGCTTGTTGGTCCTAGCTAGCCCAATAACATGATCTTTAGGCCCGAAGGGAACGCGGTTACATGTTATTGGGCCTTCTATGACCTAATTCCATGTAAAAGGACTTTCAATAGCTTTATTGTGCTGTTGGGCCCCAAGGGTCCATTGGTACTGCTAGCAAAGTCGAGAAGTCAAATGCGAGTCGGGCCAAGTGCCTTTCGCATTCCCGATAGCCTTGAACGACTTATGGAAATAACGGGGGCTTCGTACCCTCCTTTCTCCTTGGTTGTGGGGCTATGAGAAGTCAGGGTGGTTGGATTAAGTGAGTAGTACGGACGACGCCTAAGGGATCGTTTGTATTTGGTAGTTATAAACTAGCCATTTTCATTAATGCGTGATTATAACAACTCACAACCCATAATTAATCCAATGTCACCTGGGTAATCATAATCAATCGTCGTATCGGTATAACAATAACTAAGACATGTAATTTTATGTATTGGGAAAACATCGGATTTTCCCGGGAAGTTCAACACTTTTACCTATGTGATGTATACAAAGTTTAACAATTATACACGTTTACAAAAATCGACAAGCATACTTACGGATCTTCACACTTTTTCTTATATACAATACTCTTTTCAGAAAATATCGGATTTTCTGGGTTTTCAAACTTCACAAAAATCATTTTCTTTTCAAACATTACTTATGAACTCACCAACATTTCATATGTTGACGTTTTTCCAAAATACTTGTATTCTCAGGTAACAGGTAAACCGAAGAATATGTATCTAGTGATGTCATGGTGTTTTGTTTAAATTAGTATCGAACGGTTTATGTTATGGAAATGTAATGTTTAGAACAATGTAATATTTCAATGCATGGTGATGAATGATGTTATGATTCATGTATAACCATTGTGATGGTATTCAATTAAGTCACAATAGCCCTCGGACGTTTCCGCCGTCTGGTTCGGGGGTGTGACAGGTTGGTATCAGAGCTCTATTTATAGTGAACTAGCATATCTAACCACACATTGATATGCAACTATAAACCAAAAGAGGGACTAATACAACTCTGAACAAAACAAGTAAAACATAACAATAAGACACCCTTGCTTGTATTAGGAACAAGAACCTAACACCAAACCAAACAAGATAATGCTAGTATCTCGGTTAATCCAGGACTGTTCTTAGTTGTATCAAGGAGCGGATGTAGCCTGATCAACTACATTCCCTCCAAGGTATAACTATCACACGTCCTGAGGAGATCGTGATAGCTAGGGAACCTAAAAACATACCCCTTTATCACCAAAAAGAGAACATCCATTTAGTCTGTATAATAGTTGTAGCATCCTAGGAATAATGTTAACATATTTACACACTCTCGCAGACAGCATGGCTGGTTTCCATCACCCCGGAGATCCTTACTTCCCTAACCAAGGAAATAACGGATGGTTAGACGAAGAGCCTGAAGAAGAGCCTGAGGAAGACCCCGAGGAGGAATCTGACGGGGAACCGGAGGCAGGAGTCGAGGGCGAGCCTGCCGAACCAGAAGAAGAACAGGAGGAGGAAGAAGATGAAGGAAACTTTGAGGAGGAACCCGACGACAGTGAAGGGGGTGATTCGGACGCGGAGTCCGAAGTCATCAACCCCCCTTACCCGATTAGGGTGCCCGCTTACCGGGTGGGCCCCACTGGTCCTACACCCCACTAGGGTATTGATCTTTGGAGATGGAGTAGACAGCAGGGACAACGACCCCCGTTCGGCATGTCACGCGAGTTCCTTGACCTGACGGATGGAGGACCGGCCGATCGAGCCCTTCCGGTCATGGTGAGATGGTTACGGAACACCGGCGACCTCGCTCAGAGCACCGTCGACCAGGTATGCCAGCTGTGGACTAGGGTCGAGCGTGCAGAGCAGGAGACACGTGACGTTCTTCGAGAGTTCCATATGAGGCAGGTGAGGTGGGAGTCTCGACTCCTGGACGCAGAACGACAGGTGGCTCACCTTCAGGGAGCATCCACTTTCTCAGCACCACACCCGAGCACAGCTCATCGCGATTAGGGATGGACTTATCTTACTAGGCTATTAGGATCTATGCTATGTACCCCGACTCTATGTTTAAGTGACTACACTACTCATAGAGCTGTTATGCTATCGAACTAATATCACCTATGTATGCTCTTTCGAGCAAAATTTTCATGTATCAAATGCGAATAATATTAGTAAACTTTTATGTGTTATACCTTGATGTTGTAATCTGCTATGTGTACGAATCCATGATTGTGTGCCAAATTGTGAAAGTACCCAAGTTAGTGCCACACTTAGCTCATAGGATCACGCTCTCACCAAAAAAAAGCACAGATACTCAACATCTTTCTATTCCTTGGCAGAAAGATGCCTCGAAGACCCACTCGTGGAAACCCTGGACCAACCCTACCCGAAGTTGACTCAACTGCATTCCAGGCAGCAGTATCTGCTGTGGTCACTACAGCAATGGCACAAATGCACCAAGGGAACAATGGAGGAGTCAACGGACAAGGGGCCGGGAGTTCGAACAACGGAATGAATCAAGGACCCACCAAAACATGTTCCTACAAAGACTTCACAAACGCCAAACCACGAACCTTTAACGGCACTGGAGGAGTGATCACCCTGAAACGATGGATCGAGAAGGTGGAATCGGTGTTCGAGATATGTGATTGCCCTGAAGAGATGAAGGTGAAGTTTGCTGCATGCACTTTTTTTGACCAAGCGCTCACTTGGTGGAACGGACACGTGGAAGCCATGACACTCCCCGTAGCCAATTCCATGCCATGGGCAGAAATGAAGGAAATGCTGATGGCCGAATACCGCCCTCGTGGTGAAATTTAGAAAACGGAACAAGAGTTGTGGAACGTCACTGTCCGGAATGCTGATATAGATGCCTACATATCAAGGTTTAGTGAACTGTCTCTGTTATGTCCTGGCATGATCACCTCAGAAGGAAAGAAGATCGAGCGATTCATCTGGGGACTAACCTCCCCGATCCAAGGAAACGTGATAGCGGCAAATCCCGAAACTTTCGATAGTGCTAAGAGATTGGCGAAGAAGCTGTATGACCACAACAACAAGAAAGGTGTGTAAAGCCCGAAAAATAGATCTACCAATGATCAAAAACGAATAACAGAAGCAAAGATGAAACAATAAGCAATATAACAAAACGAACCAAGCTTGGATACGCCTTAAAGCAATAAAACGTCAGATACAACTTGGAGAAAACATGAAGGCATCAACAACCTTTAAAGTCTGACACAACGCCCTATTTATAGCCAAGACTTACAACCGCAAGGAGTTTACAGCCGTAAACACATACCAACCGTAAACTAGACAAATTTGACTTTCTACACAATCACTACCACTAATCAGTATACCTAGACCAAACCATTAGACAGGGTCTTTCAATCTCCCCCTTGGTTTGGACTAGCTCGAGCCCATTCCTTTGTTGACAATCATCACGTCCATCTGGCCCATCGCTCCATTCCACATTCTCTTGCTTAGAATCTCCGCGATCATCGTTGTGTACCCCATGGCTCCTTCCTCGTAAATATCTTCAACAACTTTAATTTGAAAGTTGCTAAGATAATGAATATCCCATTTCCTGAACTGCAACAAGTCTCTACGATCGTACAAACGAATACACCCATTCCTAAGCTTGATAACAGCTCCCGATGTGTTTTCATCATAGACCCAACATTCCAAAGAACTGAGAGATCCATCTTGAAAGCCTTGAAGTACAGGAAACTGCTTGACTTGTTTAGTTGCTGGCCACATCACTACCTGCAACGGCTTGTCAGTAGATGGTTCCAAGACATCTGGGTGTTCAATTACAACTGACTCTGGTGTCGGCATCGATGGAAATCCTTTCTTCACTTGATCATCCAGAAAGTGTTTAAACTGAGTAACCTGAGGAGTGTTAAAAAGATTGATAAATGGAGCTTGAGACAATTCCGTTAGATAAATTCTCGTGAACGACCTAAACGCATGAATATTCTTATACAATTCTGAATTACCACTCTTACGAATGACAATCCACATTCTGAGAGCATCATGAAATCCCCAGGAAGCCACTCTTGATCTATCTCCAAATGTATCTCGGAACCTAACAACCTCAAGATCAGTAACAGTTATTAAGGGTTCGCTCCGAAATGTATTATGATTAACATTCCGTTTAAACAACAGTTGTCCTTTCTGAACATCATCTTCTTGATTACGACTAATAAGTTCTTGAATGTGTGGAGCCAATGGAGGTTCAACAACAACACGCTCAGCAGTACCAGAAGACTGACCGACTGGTAGGTCAACCGGAAAAGCCTATACGTGAAGATTAATCCTTTGTTCTTCAACGGATGTCTGATATTTCTCACCAAAATCAACTTCAAGTTTCTTCTTTAACTCAAAATAACTCGAAGTCAGCAGATTAAAATGATCTTGTAAATTGAAGATATGTTTGCTTTTCACCTTCTTATCCTTCTTAAGTCCAGCCAGTTGTCCGCGAAGATCGATATTCTCGGCACAAAGCTCTGCCACCTGAATATCAAGCTCAATATTTTTCTGGCTGAGAATCGAAATTTCTTTCTGCAGACCAGCAAGAGTAAGATTGTCATCCCTCACACCACCTTCTTCAATGGAAACTCCCTTTCCTCGAGGATCTGGCAATGCAATTTGTTCTTCAGCCAGGTGCAACGGCAGCCTTTCAGAAGCAACATCTCGACGATATCTAGGGACTGAGAAACCAGGCGGTGCAGAAGAACCACCAACATCAAATGTTGAACTCAGACCAGTTGGAAACATCTTTGTAGTGGTTAGCCTTGTAGTAGTAGTAGTGAAAGGTGGGGTAGGAAGACCACTCACCAAACTTGTGATTAGTTCAGATTGTCTTGCATCAATTCTTCTTCTTTTAGATCGTTGTTGGTCAGCTTCAGGAGAAAACACACTCACAAACGGTTCGCAAGTAGGAGAAACAGACACAGGAGGGGAACATCCCATAACCATCTCCATAGGAATAGAAGTTGACACCATTTGCTTTGAAGTAGGAGTTCCCGCATCAAACGTCTCGCTCGATTTCCTTGTCTCAGTTGTGTAAAGACCAACATCATCGACATTATAGAAAATTGTGTCAAGATTTTCATGAGACACAGCATTAGCACTGCTTGCCAACGAAGCTGCAATATCATCAAGATCAAAACCAGTCAAATCTAGATCATCAAACGAGTCATTTCTCTCTTCACCAATACTCATTTCTCCACCAACTTGATCATCACTTAACTCCTTTTTATGTTCTGAGACAGTTTGAACTTTTGGAGTTTGAGAATCTTCCTTTTCGGTTTCCTCATCTTCGGATACATCTATAACAATGTTGTTTGGCGTTGACTTTTCAGAAGATGTCTGCTCTGAGGAGCTTTGCTCAGACGATTCAAATGACTTAGGAGTCTCATCCAGTTCAGTGAATTTACCAAACTTTTCAGGAGGATATAGTCCTCGAAATATGACTTTGCCTTTCCGATTTTGTTTGATGAGTCCCACCGTGTGGGGACCTAAGGACTTCATATCTAATGTCTCTGCCGTCTTTCTCACGTTTGGAAATTGAATGTTGATGAACAATTGTACGAAGCAGGGATACAACAGAAAAGTATCCTGAGTAGAAGCTCTGATGTTAATAACAAACTCCTCAAGGATGAACTTTGAGAAATTGAATCGAAACCCAGCAGCAAGAGATACCAAAGCACCGGTTGTGCGTTGAGAGATCTCGTCTGCCCCAGACCTCCTTCCTGAGATGCAACTCACAAAAACATGGCCCAAGAACCTCCAGTATGGGTGTAGCAATTTTTTCAATGTCGGCAGAAAGGTTCCCTCGTAACTCATTCTTCATAGAACCCTTTGAACGTCTTCGATTCCAATCTCTGTCGGGAAATTGGGTTGATCATCAATTAGCAGCGCCTCACGAATAAAGCCTTCATCAATGATGATTTCTCGATCCTGCAGTTTCGCCTTCACAGTAAAATTGCCATCATCATCCATGTTTGTCTCTGCAGTCGCCCAAAACTCGCGTATCAGACTTTGATAAACCACCGGATATAGTGATTGCGGATGCTAAGCAGCATTCACGCAATCGATGAATCATCGAACGCATATCCGAGTGAGCAGCTGGAGGGTCTGCGAGTACAATCGCCAGGTTGTGCATATCTACAAATTTTAGGTTCGCCATTTTCTGCACTCAAACACAACTGTAAGAAACCAAAAAAAAATCATTTTGACCAAAACAACATCTCATAACATTAAGTTTAATGCCAAAATGTTAAAGGAAATCGAGTGATTATGTGTTTACGGTCGACGACTGAAGACCCTGTTCTTGGGCCGTAAACTTGAGGTTTACGGTCTAAGAATTGTTTTGAAAATCAACACACAATATTTCTTTACTTATTTTACTCGAAACGAAGGCAGTAAACACATTGTTCCTGGGCCGTAAACTCGGAGTTTACGGCCTAAGAACTCTCAGTGGAAAAACCCCCAAAAATCGATTCTGCACTTCAAATTAGCTCATAAGACTTGAAGATACGTGAATGTACATGACTAAGGCACCAATATAAATTAAGAACAAGTCCAAAATTCAAGTGCTCGGAGTTTACGGCCGTATGCTCCGTCGAATCGTTTTTTTGCGATTTCCGGCATGATGACACGGTGAAACACAAAACAAATTACATATTTGTGATCTAGAGATGATTACCTTTGCGATGATGTAAGCGGTTTTCTGAAAATCAAAGAATTTTTTTTTTGCCTTTTTGAGAGGGTTTAGAGAGAGTTTGCGGTCGGAAACTCGTGAATGAGGAGATTCCGGCAGTGAACTCCTTTTTACCCCTTTTACTTTCACTTACCCTCTTACCTGATAATTACTCAGTATTTCCAAAAAAACTTTGAGGATTAATTTAATTTTTGAAAAATAAAATAAAACAAAATAAAATAAATAATAAAAAAACGAAATAAAAATAAAATTAAAAATTGAGATGGCAAAAGCCACAAAAATAAAATTAGAAAATAAAAATTAAAGTTAAAATTAACATTCTTTCAAAATAAAATGAAATAAAATAAAAATAAAATTAAAACAAAATTAAATTAGAAAATAAAATAAAAATTGAGAGAAAAATATTTTAACTAAAATAATTTTTACACACCAAATTTAACCACTTTAACCTTTGTGATGCTTGGATCAAAGTTGTTGGACGGCCTTATTCCGCTTGTCGGTACCCTTATCTTCACATCTTCGTCTGACCGATTGTCAGTATTGTGGTCCACTTAAGCACGCAAGATTTGTGACATTTTTGGACATTTTACCATTGACATAATTCAGGCATATACCTAATTGTAAATTTCTGTAATTATGATAACTCCTAAATCTTAAATAAATTCACCTTATGACCATTTAACTGACTACAACCAGGGATATTGTTGTCCACCTAAATCGAGCAGCGAGATCTACAGACAATTTGTATGAGTTCAATTTTAAGTGTACTGGAACGTGTTTCCTGCTTCCTGATATGCCCCAGCCATCAAGAACTTCTAGAGTACTCCTTACACCAGGTGAGCAGACAACCATTCAGAGAGAGTAGAGATTCAGAATTCTATTGCTAACTACTTTAGAGGGGTTGAAAAGAAGAAGGTTGCATATGCTGTGTACCAGGTCGGATTAGAAGTCGCGCAAAGCAGACAGCATATGGCTAACAGATGAGAAGTATTTCACACATACATTTCACACACACATACACACACACTCACACACACACACACACACACACACATATATATATATATATATATATATATATATATATATATATATATATATATATCCTACAGAGAAATAGAGTCGCATATGTTGTGTACCAGGTCGGATTAGAAGTCGCGCAAAGGAGACAACATATGACTAACAGACGGAAAGAAAGAAAATGATATTCTACAGACCTAATTTATCGGAATTTACCAGTCGCCCCATCCAACCGGAATTAAGGACAAAATCTGCACATCGAGGAAAAGTTAAGCCACGGTTCCAAATACGGGTTCAATTAATGTAACGAGTAGATTCTCATGTTTATCTCCCTGCTCAACCTATCCGAGCGTCGTGACATCAGGTTAAACGGATCTAACTAGGTCAAAGTTTGTCGAGTCCTCAAATTCATTAGGTTCAACTTTCCTAGTCAAGTCCATTTTAAAATCTTTTGTGCCTACCAGCACATCGAGTACAGAGCGTAGACGATTCAACTTAGGTACGTTACGCCGATTCAGGTTGCCCTTTATCACTTGTTAATATCATATCCCATCACACTACTTACAACCGAGGTTGTCAATCAACAAATTTTTTAAAAAAATTTAACAGAAATGAAACTATTTTTGGATTTTTGTAACTTTTTGTTGTTTTGTAAAGCCCGAAAAATAGATCTACCAATGATCAAAGACGAATAACAGAAGCAAAGATGAAACAATAACCAATATAACAAAACGAACCAAGCTTGCATACGCCTTAAAGCAATAAAACGTCAGATACAACTTAGAGAAAACACGAAGGCATCAACAACCTTTAAAGTATGACACAACGCCCTATTTATAGCCAAGACTTACAACCGCAAGGAATTTACGGCCGTAAGGAGTTTACGGCCGTAAACACATACCAACCCTAAACTAGACAAAATTGACTTTCTACACAATCATTACCACTAATCAGTATACCTAGACCAACCCATTATAAACTAAAAATAAAATAAAATAAAATAAAATTAAAACAAAATTAAGTTAAAAAATAAAATAAAAATTGAGAGAAAAATATTTTAACTAATATATATATATATATATATATATATATATATATATATATATATATATATATATATATATATATATTTTACACACCAAATTTAACCACTTTAACCTTTGTGATGCTTGGATCAAAGTTGTTGGACGGCCTTATTCCGCTTGTCGGTACCCTTACCTTAACATCTTCGTCTGACCGATTGCCAGTATTGTGGTCCACTTAAGCACGCAAGATTTGTAACATTTTTGGACATTTTACCATTGACATAATTCAGGCATATACCTAATTGTAAACTTCTGTAATTATGATAACTCCTAAATCTTAAATAAATTCACCTTATGACCATTTAACTGACTACAACCAGAGATATTGTTGTCCACCTAAATCGAGCAGCGAGATCTACAGACAATCTGTATGAGTACTCCTTACACCGGGTGAGCAGACAACCATTCAGAGAGAGAAGAGATTCAGAATTCTATTGCTAACTACTTCAGAGAGGTTGAGAAGAAGAAGGTTGCATATGATGTGTACCAGGTCGGATTAGAAGTCGCACAAAGGAGACATCATATGGCTAACAGATGAGAAGTATTTCACACATACATTTCACACACACATACACACACCCATGTATATATATATATATATATATATATATATATATATATATATATATCCTACAGAGAAATAGAGTCGCATATGTTGTGTACCAGGTCGGATTAGAAGTCGCGCAAAGGAGACAACATATGACTAACAGACGGAAAGGAAGAAAATGATATTCTACAGACCTAATTTATCGGAATTTACCAGTCGCCCCATCCAACCGAAATTAAGGACAAAATCCGCACATCGAGGAAAAGTTAAGCCACGGTTCCAAATACGGGTTCAATTAATGTGACGAGTAGATTCTCATGTTTATCTCCCTGCTCAACCTATCCGAGCGTCGTGACATCAGGTTAAACGGATCTAACTAGGTAGACGATTCAACTTAGGTACGTTACGCCGATTCAGGTTGCCCTTTATCACTTGTTAATATCATTTCCCATCACAGTACTTACAACCGAGGTTGCCAATCAACAAATTTTTTAAAAAAATTTAACATAAATGACACTATTTTTGGATTTTTGTAATTTTTTGTTGTTTTGTAAAGCCCGAAAAATAGATCTACCAATGATCAAAGACGAATAACAGAAGCAAAGATGAAACAACAACCAATATAACAAAACGAACCAAGCTTGCATACGCCTTAAAGCAATAAAACGTCAGATACAACTTGGAGAAAACACGAAGGCATCAACAACCTTTAAAGTCTGACACAACGCCCTATTTATAGCCAAGACTTACAACCGCAAGGAATTTACGGTCGTAAGGAGTTTACGGCCGTAAACACATACCAACCCTAAACTAGACAAAATTGGCTTTCTACCCAATCATTACCACTAATCAGTATGCCTAGACCAAACCATTATAAACTAAAAATAAAATAAAATAAAATTAAAATTGAGATAGCAAAAACCACAAAAATAAGATTAGAAATTGAAAATCAAAGTCAAAGTTAACATTCTTTCAAAAATAAAATAAAAATAAAATTAAAACAAAATTAAGTTAAAAAATAAAATAAAAATTTAGAGAAAAATATTTTAACTAATATATATATATATATATATATATATATATATATATATATATATATATATATATATATATATATATATATATATATATATTACACACCAAATTTAACCACTTTAACCTTTGTGATGCTTGGATCAAAGTTGTTGGACGACCTTATTCCGCTTGTCGGTACCCTTACCTTCACATCTTCGTCTGACCGATTGCCAGTATTGTGGTCCACTTAAGCACGCAAGATTTGTAACATTTTTGGACATTTTACCATTGACATAATTCAGGCATATACCTAATTGTAAATTTCTGTAATTATGATAACTCCTAAATCTTAAATAAATTCACCTTATGACCATTTAACTGACTACAACCAGGGATATTGTTGTCCACCTAAATCGAGCAGCGAGATCTACAGACAATCTGTATGAGTTCAATTTTAAGTGTACTGGAACGTGTTTCCTGCTTCCTGATATGCCCCAGCCATCAAGAACTTCTAGAGTACTCCTTACACGTGTGAGCAGACAACCATTCAGAGAGAGAAGAGATTCAGAATTCTATTGCTAACTACTTCAGAGAGGTTGAGAAGAAGAAGGTTGCATATGCTGTGTACCAGGTCGGAATAGAAGTCGCGCAAAGGAGACAACATATGACTAACAGACGGAAAGAAAGAAAATGATATTCTACATACCTAATTTATCGGAATTTACCAGTCGCCGCATCCAACCGGAATTAAGGACAAAATCCGCACATCGAGGAAAAGTTAAGCCACGGTTCCAAGTACGGGTTCAATTAATGTGACGAGTAGATTCTCATGTTTATCTCCCTGCTCAACCTATTTGAGCGTCGTGACATCAGGTTAAACGGAACTAACTAGGTCAAAGTTTGTCGAGTCCTCAAATTCATTCGGTTCAACTTTCCTAGTCAAGTCCATTTTAAAATCTTTCGTGCCTACCAGCACATCGAGTACAGAGCGTAGACGATTCAACTTAGGTACGTTACGCCGATTCAGGTTGCCCTTTATCACTTGTTAATATCATTTGCCATCACAGTACTTACAACCGAGGTTGTCAATCAACAAATTTTTTAAAAAAATTTAACAGAAATGACACTATTTTTGGATTTTTGTAATTTTTTGTTTTTTTGTAAAGCCCGAAAAATAGATCTACCAATGATCAAAGACGAATAACAGAAGAAAAGATGAAACAATAACCAATATAACAAAACGAACCAAGCTTGCATACGCCTTAAAGCAATAAAACGTCATATACAACTTGGAGAAAACACGAAGGCATCAACAACCTTTAAAGTCTGACACAACGCCCTATTTATAGCCAAGACTTACAACAGCAAGGAATTTACGGCCGTAAACACATACCAACCCTAAACTAGACAAAATTGATTTTCTACACAATCACTACCACTAATCAGTATACCTAGACCAAACCATTATAAACTAAAAATAAAATAAAATAAAATTAAAATTGAGATAGCAAAAACCACAAAAATAAGATTAAAAATTTAAAATCAAAGTCAAAGTTAACATTCTTTCAAAAATAAAATAAAAATAAAATTAAAACAAAATTAAGTTAAAAAATAAAATAAAAATTGAGAGAAAAATATTTTAACTAATATATATATATATATATATATATATATATATATATATATATATATATATATATATATATATATATATATATTTTACACACCAAATTTAACCACTTTAACCTTTGTGATGCTTGGATCAAAGTTGTTGGACGGCCTTATTCCGCTTGTCGGTACCCTTACCTTCACATCTTCGTCTGACCGATTGCCAGTATTGTGGTCCACTTAAGCACGCAAGATTTGTAACATTTTTGGACATTTTACCATTGACATAATTCAGGCAAATACCTAATTGTGAATTTCTGTAATTATGATAACTCCTAAATCTTAAATAAATTCACCTTATGACCATTTAACTGACTACAACCAGGGATATTGTTGTCCACCTAAATCGAGCAGCGAGATCTACAGACAATCTGTATGAGTTCAATTTTAAGTGTACTGGAACGTGTTTCCTGCTTCCTGATATGCCCCAGCCATCAAGAACTTCTAGAGTACTCCTTACACGTGTGAGCAGACAACCATTCAGAGAGAGAAGAGATTCAGAATTCTATTGCTAACTACTTCAGAGAGGTTGAGAAGAAGAAGGTTGCATATGCTGTGTACCAGGTCGGAATAGAAGTCGCGCAAAGGAGACAACATATGACTAACAGACGGAAAGAAAGAAAATGATATTCTACATACCTAATTTATCGGAATTTACCAGTCGCCGCATCCAACCGGAATTAAGGACAAAATCCGCACATCGAGGAAAAGTTAAGCCACGGTTCCAAGTACGGGTTCAATTAATGTGACGAGTAGATTCTCATGTTTATCTCCCTGCTCAACCTATCTGAGCGTCGTGACATCAGGTTAAACGGAACTAACTAGGTCAAAGTTTGTCGAGTCCTCAAATTCATTAGGTTCAACTTTCCTAGTCAAGTCCATTTTAAAATCTTTCGTGCCTACCAGCACATCGAGTACAGAGCGTAGACGATTCAACTTAGGTACGTTACGTCGATTCAGGTTGCCCTTTATCACTTGTTAATATCATTTGCCATCACAGTACTTACAACCGAGGTTGTCAATCAACAAATTTTTTAAAAAAATTTAACAGAAATGACACTATTTTTGGATTTTTGTAATTTTTTGTTTTTTTGTAAAGCCCGAAAAATAGATCTACCAATGATCAAAGACGAATAACAGAAGAAAAGATGAAACAATAACCAATATAACAAAACGAACCAAGCTTGCATACGCCTTAAAGCAATAAAACGTCATATACAACTTGGAGAAAACACGAAGGCATCAACAACCTTTAAAGTCTGACACAACGCCCTATTTATAGCCAAGACTTACAACAGCAAGGAATTTACGGCCGTAAGGAGTTTACGGCCGTAAACACATACCAACCCTAAACTAGACAAAATTGACTTTCTACACAATCACTACCACTAATCAGTATACCTAGACCAAACCATTATAAACTAAAAATAAAATAAAATAAAATTAAAATTGAGATAGCAAAAACCACAAAAATAAGATTAAAAATTTAAAATCAAAGTCAAAGTTAACATTCTTTCAAAAATAAAATAAAAATAAAATTAAAACAAAATTAAGTTAAAAAATAAAATAAAAATTGAGAGAAAAATATTTTAACTAAATATATATATATATATATATATATATATATATATATATATATATATATATATATATATATATATATATATATATATATATATTTTACACACCAAATTTAACCACTTTAACCTTTGTGATGCTTGGATCAAAGTTGTTGGACGGCCTTATTCCGCTTGTCGGTACCCTTACCTTCACATCTTCGTCTACCCGATTGCCAGTATTGTGGTCCACTTAAGCACGCAAGATTTGTAACATTTTTGGACATTTTACCATTCACATAATTCAGGCATATACCTAATTGTGAATTTCTGTAATTATGATAACTCCTAAATCTTAAATAAATTCACCTTATGACCATTTAACTGACTACAACCAGGGATATTGTTGTCCACCTAAATCGAGCAGCGAGATCTACAGACAATCTGTATGAGTTCAATTTTAAGTGTACTGGAACGTGTTTCCTGCTTCCTGATATGCCCCAGCCATCAAGAACTTCTAGAGTACTCCTTACACGTGTGAGCAGACAACCATTCAGAGAGAGAAGAGATTCAGAATTCTATTGCTAACTACTTCAGAGAGGTTGAGAAGAAGAAGGTTGCATATGCTGTGTACCAGGTCGGAATAGAAGTCGCGCAAAGGAGACAACATATGACTAACAGACGGAAAGAAAGAAAATGATATTCTACATACCTAATTTATCGGAATTTACCAGTCGCCGCATCCAACCGGAATTAAGGACAAAATCCGCACATCGAGGAAAAGTTAAGCCACGGTTCCAAGTACGGGTTCAATTAATGTGACGAGTAGATTCTCATGTTTATCTCCCTGCTCAACCTATCTGAGCGTCGTGACATCAGGTTAAACGGAACTAACTAGGTCAAAGTTTGTCGAGTCCTCAAATTCATTAGGTTCAACTTTCCTAGTCAAGTCCATTTTAAAATCTTTCGTGCCTACCAGCACATCGAGTACAGAGCGTAGACGATTCAACTTAGGTACGTTACGCCGATTCAGGTTGCCCTTTATCACTTGTTAATATCATTTGCCATCACAGTACTTACAACTGAGGTTGTCAATCAACAAATTTTTTAAAAAAATTTAACAGAAATGACACTATTTTTGGATTTTTGTAATTTTTTGTTTTTTTGTAAAGCCCGAAAAATAGATCTACCAATGATCAAAGACGAATAACAGAAGAAAAGATGAAACAATAACCAATATAACAAAACGAACCAAGCTTGCATACGCCTTAAAGCAATAAAACGTCATATACAACTTGGAGAAAACACGAAGGCATCAACAACCTTTAAAGTCTGACACAACGCCCTATTTATAGCCAAGACTTACAACAGCAAGGAATTTACGGCCGTAAGGAGTTTACGGCCGTAAACACATACCAACCCTAAACTAGACAAAATTGACTTTCTACACAATCACTACCACTAATCAGTATACCTAGACCAAACCATTATAAACTAAAAATAAAATAAAATAAAATTAAAATTGAGATAGCAAAAACCACAAAAATAAGATTAAAAATTTAAAATCAAAGTCAAAGTTAACATTCTTTCAAAAATAAAATAAAAATAAAATTAAAACAAAATTAAGTTAAAAAATAAAATAAAAATTGAGAGAAAAATATTTTAACTAAAATATATATATATATATATATATATATATATATATATATATATATATATATTTTACACACCAAATTTAACCACTTTAACCTTTGTGATGCTTGGATCAAAGTTGTTGGACGGCCTTATTCCGCTTGTCGGTACCCTTACCTTCACATCTTCGTCTACCCGATTGCCAGTATTGTGGTCCACTTAAGCACGCAAGATTTGTAACATTTTTGGACATTTTACCATTCACATAATTCAGGCATATACCTAATTGTGAATTTCTGTAATTATGATAACTCCTAAATCTTAAATAAATTCACCTTATGACCATTTAACTGACTACAACCAGGGATATTGTTGTCCACCTAAATCGAGCAGCGAGATCTACAGACAATCTGTATGAGTTCAATTTTAAGTGTACTGGAACGTGTTTCCTGCTTCCTGATATGCCCCAGCCATCAAGAACTTCTAGAGTACTCCTTACACGTGTGAGCAGACAACCATTCAGAGAGAGAAGAGATTCAGAATTCTATTGCTAACTACTTCAGAGAGGTTGAGAAGAAGAAGGTTGCATATGCTGTGTACCAGGTCGGAATAGAAGTCGCGCAAAGGAGACAACATATGACTAACAGACGGAAAGAAAGAAAATGATATTCTACATACCTAATTTATCGGAATTTACCAGTCGCCGCATCCAACCGGAATTAAGGACAAAATCCGCACATCGAGGAAAAGTTAAGCCACGGTTCCAAGTACGGGTTCAATTAATGTGACGAGTAGATTCTCATGTTTATCTCCCTGCTCAACCTATCTGAGCGTCGTGACATCAGGTTAAACGGAACTAACTAGGTCAAAGTTTGTCGAGTCCTCAAATTCATTAGGTTCAACTTTCCTAGTCAAGTCCATTTTAAAATCTTTCGTGCCTACCAGCACATCGAGTACAGAGCGTAGACGATTCAACTTAGGTACGTTACGTCGATTCAGGTTGCCCTTTATCACTTGTTAATATCATTTGCCATCACAGTACTTACAACCGAGGTTGTCAATCAACAAATTTTTTAAAAAAATTTAACAGAAATGACACTATTTTTGGATTTTTGTAATTTTTTGTTTTTTTGTAAAGCCCGAAAAATAGATCTACCAATGATCAAAGACGAATAACAGAAGAAAAGATGAAACAATAACCAATATAACAAAACGAACCAAGCTTGCATACGCCTTAAAGCAAAAAAACGTCATATACAACTTGGAGAAAACACGAAGGCATCAACAACCTTTAAAGTCTGACACAACGCCCTATTTATAGCCAAGACTTACAACAGCAAGGAATTTACGGCCGTAAGGAGTTTACGGCCGTAAACACATACCAACCCTAAACTAGACAAAATTGACTTTCTACACAATCACTACCACTAATCAGTATACCTAGACCAAACCATTATAAACTAAAAATAAAATAAAATAAAATTAAAATTGAGATAGCAAAAACCACAAAAATAAGATTAAAAATTTAAAATCAAAGTCAAAGTTAACATTCTTTCAAAAATAAAATAAAAATAAAATTAAAACAAAATTAAGTTAAAAAATAAAATAAAAATTGAGAGAAAAATATTTTAACTAAAATATATATATATATATATATATATATATATATATATATATATATATATATATATTTTACACACCAAATTTAACCACTTTAACCTTTGTGATGCTTGGATCAAAGTTGTTGGACGGCCTTATTCCGCTTGTCGGTACCCTTACCTTCACATCTTCGTCTACCCGATTGCCAGTATTGTGGTCCACTTAAGCACGCAAGATTTGTAACATTTTTGGACATTTTACCATTCACATAATTCAGGCATATACCTAATTGTGAATTTCTGTAATTATGATAACTCCTAAATCTTAAATAAATTCACCTTATGACCATTTAACTGACTACAACCAGGGATATTGTTGTCCACCTAAATCGAGCAGCGAGATCTACAGACAATCTGTATGAGTTCAATTTTAAGTGTACTGGAACGTGTTTCCTGCTTCCTGATATGCCCCAGCCATCAAGAACTTCTAGAGTACTCCTTACACGTGTGAGCAGACAACCATTCAGAGAGAGAAGAGATTCAGAATTCTATTGCTAACTACTTCAGAGAGGTTGAGAAGAAGAAGGTTGCATATGCTGTGTACCAGGTCGGAATAGAAGTCGCGCAAAGGAGACAACATATGACTAACAGACGGAAAGAAAGAAAATGATATTCTACATACCTAATTTATCGGAATTTACCAGTCGCCGCATCCAACCGGAATTAAGGACAAAATCCGCACATCGAGGAAAAGTTAAGCCACGGTTCCAAGTACGGGTTCAATTAATGTGACGAGTAGATTCTCATGTTTATCTCCCTGCTCAACCTATCTGAGCGTCGTGACATCAGGTTAAACGGAACTAACTAGGTCAAAGTTTGTCGAGTCCTCAAATTCATTAGGTTCAACTTTCCTAGTCAAGTCCATTTTAAAATCTTTCGTGCCTACCAGCACATCGAGTACAGAGCGTAGACGATTCAACTTAGGTACGTTACGCCGATTCAGGTTGCCCTTTATCACTTGTTAATATCATTTGCCATCACAGTACTTACAACTGAGGTTGTCAATCAACAAATTTTTTAAAAAAATTTAACAGAAATGACACTATTTTTGGATTTTTGTAATTTTTTGTTTTTTTGTAAAGCCCGAAAAATAGATCTACCAATGATCAAAGACGAATAACAGAAGAAAAGATGAAACAATAACCAATATAACAAAACGAACCAAGCTTGCATACGCCTTAAAGCAATAAAACGTCATATACAACTTGGAGAAAACACGAAGGCATCAACAACCTTTAAAGTCTGACACAACGCCCTATTTATAGCCAAGACTTACAACAGCAAGGAATTTACGGCCGTAAGGAGTTTACGGCCGTAAACACATACCAACCCTAAACTAGACAAAATTGACTTTCTACACAATCACTACCACTAATCAGTATACCTAGACCAAACCATTATAAACTAAAAATAAAATAAAATAAAATTAAAATTGAGATAGCAAAAACCACAAAATTAAGATTAAAAATTTAAAATCAAAGTCAAAGTTAACATTCTTTCAAAAATAAAATAAAAATAAAATTAAAACAAAATTAAGTTAAAAAATAAAATAAAAATTGAGAGAAAAATATTTTAACTAATATATATATATATATATATATATATATATATATATATATATATATATATATATATATATATATATATATATATATTTTACACACCAAATTTAACCACTTTAACCTTTGTGATGCTTGGATCAAAGTTGTTGGACGGCCTTATTCCGCTTGTCGGTACCCTTACCTTCACATCTTCGTCTAACCGATTGCCAGTATTGTGGTCCACTTAAGCACGCAAGATTTGTAACATTTTTGGACATTTTACCATTGACATAATTCAGGCATATACCTAATTGTAAATTTCTGTAATTATGATAACTCCTAAATCTTAAATAAATTCACCTTATGACCATTTAACTGACTACAACCAGGGATATTGTTGTCCACCTAAATCGAGCAGCGAGATCTACAGACAATCTGTATGAGTTCAATTTTAAGTGTACTGGAACGTGTTTCCTGCTTCCTGATATGCCCCAGCCATCAAGAACTTCTAGAGTACTCCTTACACGTGTGAGCAGACAACCATTCAGAGAGAGAAGAGATTCAGAATTCTATTGCTAACTACTTCAGAGAGGTTGAGAAGAAGAAGGTTGCATATGCTGTGTACCAGGTCGGAATAGAAGTCGTGCAAAGGAGACAACATATGACTAACAGACGGAAAGAAAGAAAATGATATTCTACATACCTAATTTATCGGAATTTACCAGTCGCCGCATCCAACCGGAATTAAGGACAAAATCCGCACATCGAGGAAAAGTTAAGCCACGGTTCCAAGTACGGGTTCAATTAATGTGACGAGAAGATTCTCATGTTTATCTCCCTGCTCAACCTATCTGAGCGTCGTGACATCAGGTTAAACGGAACTAACTAGGTCAAAGTTTGTCGAGTCCTCAAATTCATTAGGTTCAACTTTCCTAGTCAAGTCCATTTTAAAATCTTTCGTGCCTACCAGCACATCGAGTACAGAGCGTAGACGATTCAACTTAGGTACGTTACGTCGATTCAGGTTGCCCTTTATCACTTGTTAATATCATTTGCCATCACAGTACTTACAACCGAGGTTGTCAATCAACAAATTTTTTAAAAAAATTTAACAGAAATGACACTATTTTTGGATTTTTGTAATTTTTTGTTTTTTTGTAAAGCCCGAAAAATAGATCTACCAATGATCAAAGACGAATAACAGAAGAAAAGATGAAACAATAACCAATATAACAAAACGAACCAAGCTTGCATACGCCTTAAAGCAATAAAACGTCATATACAACTTGGAGAAAACACGAAGGCATCAACAACCTTTAAAGTCTGACACAACGCCCTATTTATAGCCAAGACTTACAACAGCAAGGAATTTACGGCCGTAAGGAGTTTACGGCCGTAAACACATACCAACCCTAAACTAGACAAAATTGACTTTCTACACAATCACTACCACTAATCAGTATACCTAGACCAAACCATTATAAACTAAAAATAAAATAAAATAAAATTAAAATTGAGATAGCAAAAACCACAAAAATAAGATTAAAAATTTAAAATCAAAGTCAAAGTTAACATTCTTTCAAAAATAAAATAAAAATAAAATTAAAACAAAATTAAGTTAAAAAATAAAATAAAAATTGAGAGAAAAATATTTTAACTAATATATATATATATATATATATATATATATATATATATATATATATATATATATATTTTACACACCAAATTTAACCACTTTAACCTTTGTGATGCTTGGATCAAAGTTGTTGGACGGCCTTATTCCGCTTGTCGGTACCCTTACCTTCACATCTTCGTCTCACCGATTGCCAGTATTGTGGTCCACTTAAGCACGCAAGATTTGTAACATTTTTGGACATTTTACCATTGATATAATTCAGGCATATACCTAATTGTAAATTTCTGTAATTATGATAACTCCTAAATCTTAAATAAATTCACCTTATGACCATTTAACTGACTACAACCAGGGATATTGTTGTCCACCTAAATCGAGCAGCGAGATCTACAAACAATATGTATGAGTTCAATTTTAAGTGTACTGGAACGTGTTTCCTGCTTCCTGATATGCCCCAGCCATCAAGAACTTCTAGAGTACTCCTTACACCGGGTGAGCAGACAACCATTCAGAGAGAGAAGAGATTCAAAATTCTATTGTTAACTACTTCAGAGAGGTTGAGAAGAAGAAGGTTGTATATGCTGTGTACCAGGTCGGATTAGAAGTCACGCAAAGGAGACAGCATATGGCTAACAGATGAGAAGTATTTCACACATATATATATATATAAATATATCCTACAGAGAAATAGAGTCGCATATGTTGTGTACCAGGTCGGATTAGAAGTCGCGCAAAGGAGACAACATATGACTAACAGACAGAAAGAAAGAAAATGATATTCTACAGACCTAATTTATCGGAATTTACCGGTCGCCCATCCAACCAGAATTAAGGACAAAATCCGCTCATCGAGGAAAAGTTAAGCCACGGTTCCAAGTACGGGTTCAATTAATGTGACGAGTAGATTCTCATGTTTATCTCCCTGATCAACCTATCTGAGCGTCGTGACATCAGGTTAAACGGAACTAACTAGGTCAAAGTTTGTCCAGTCCTCAAATTCATTAGGTTCAACTTTCCTAGTCAAGTCCAATTTAAAATCTTTCGTGCCTACCAGCACATCGAGTACAGAGCGTAGACGATTCAACTTAGGTACGTTACGCCGATTCAGGTTGCCCTTTATCACTTGTTAATATCATTTCCCATCACAGTACTTACAACCGAGGTTGTCAATCAACAAATTTTTTAAAAAAATTTAACAGAAATGACACTATTTTTGGATTTTTGTAATTTTTTGTTGTTTTGTAAAGCCCGAAAAATAGATCTACCAATGATCAAAGACGAATAACAGAAGCAAAGATGAAACAATAACCAATATAACAAAACGAACCAAGCTTGCATACGCCTTAAAGCAATAAAACGTCAGATACAACTTGGAGAAAACACGAAGGCATCAACAACCTTTAAAGTCTGACACAACGCCCTATTTATAGCCAAGACTTACAACCGCAAGGAATTTACGGTCGTAAGGAGTTTACGGCCGTAAACACATACCAACCCTAAACTAGACAAAATTGACTTTCTACCCAATCAGTACCACTAATCAGTATACCTAGACCAAACCATTATAAACTAAAAATAAAATAAAATAAAATTAAAATTGAGATAGCAAAAACCACAAAAATAAGATTAGAAATTGAAAATCAAAGTCAAAGTTGACATTCTTTCAAAAATAAAATAAAAATAAAATTAAAACAAAATGAAGTTAAAAAATAAAATAAAAATTGAGAGAAAAATATTTTAACTAATATATATATATATATATATATATATATATATATATATATATATATATATATATATATATATATATATATATATATTTTACACACCAAATTTAACCACTTTAACCTTTGTGATGCTTGGATCAAAGTTGTTGGACGGCCTTATTCCGCTTGTCGGTACCCTTAGCTTCACATCTTCGTCTGACCGATTGCCAGTATTGTGGTCCACTTAAGCACGCAAGATTTGTAACATTTTTGGACATTTTACCATTGACATAAATCAGGCATATACCTAATTGTAAATTTCTGTAATTATGATAACTCCTAAATCTTAAATAAATTCACCTTATGACCATTTAACTGACTACAACCAGGGATATTGTTGTCCACCTAAATCGAGCAGCGAGATCTACAGACAATCTGTATGAGTTCAATTTTAAGTGTACTGGAACGTGTTTCCTGCTTCCTGATATGCCTTAGCCATCAAGAACTTCTAGAGTACTCCTTACACCGGGTGAGCAGACAACCATTCAGAGAGAGAAGAGATTCAGAATTCTATTGCTAACTACTTCAGAGAGGTTGAGAAGAAGAAGGTTGCATATGTTGTGTACCAGGTCGGATTAGAAGTCGCGCAAAGGAGACAGCATATGGCTAACAGATGAGAAGTATTTCACACATACATTTCACACACACATACACACACACACACACACACACACACACATATATATATATATATATATATATATATATATATATATATATATATCCTACAGAGAAATAGAGTCGCATATGTTGTGTACCTGGTCGGATTAGAAGTCGCGCAAAGGAGACAACATATGACTAACAGACGGAAAGGAAGAAAATGATATTCTACAGACCTAATTTATCGGAATTTACCAGTCGCCCCATCCAACCGAAATTAAGGACAAAATCCACACATCGAGGAAAAGTTAAGCCACGGTTCCAAATACGAGTTCAATTAATGTGACGAGTAGATTCTCATGTTTATCTCCCTGCTCAACCTATCCGAGCGTCGTGACATCAGGTTAAACGGATCTAACTAGGTCAAAGTTTGTCGAGTCCTCAAATTCATTAGGTTCAACTTTCCTAGTCAAGTCCATTTTAAAATCTTTCGTGCCTACCAGCACATCGAGCACAGAGCGTAGACGAGTACAGAGCGTAGACGATTCAACTTAGGTACGTTACGCCGATTCAGGTTGCCCTTTATCACTTGTTAATATCATTTCCCATCACAGTACTTACAACCGAGATCGTCAATCAACAAATTTTTTAAAAAAATTTAACAGAAATGACACTACTTTTGGATTTTTGTAATTTTTTGTTGTTTTGTAAAGCCCTAAAAATAGATCTACCAATGATCAAAGACGAATAACAGAAGAAAAGATGAAACAATAACCAATATTACAAAACGAACCAAGCTTGCATACGCCTTAAAGCAATAAAACGTCAGATACAACTTGGAGAAAACACGAAGGCATCAACAACCTTTAAAGTCTGACACAACGCCCTATTTATAGCCAAGACTTACAACCGCAAGGAATTTACGGCCGTAAGGAGTTTACGGCCGTAAACACATACCAACCCTAAACTAGACAAAATTGTCTTTCTACACAATCACTACCACTAATCAGTATACCTAGACCAAACCATTATAAACTAAAAATAAAATAAAATAAAATTAAAATTGAGATAGCAAAAACCACAAAAATAAGATTAGAAATTAAAAATCAAAGTCAAAGTTAACATTCTTTCAAAAATAAAATAAAAATAAAATTAAAACAAAATTAAGTTAAAAAATAAAATAAAAATTGAGAGAAAAATATTTTAACTAATATATATATATATATATATATATATATATATATATATATATATATTTTACACACCAAATTTAACCACTTTAACCTTTGTGATGCTTGGATCAAAGTTGTTGGACGGCCTTATTCCGCTTGTCGGTACCCTTACCTTCACATCTTCGTCTGACCGATTGCCAGTATTGTGGTCCAGTTAAGCACGCAAGATTTGTAACATTTTTGGACATTTTACCATTGACATAATTCAGGCATATACCTAATTGTAAATTTCTGTAATTATGATAACTCCTAAATCTTAAATAAATTCACCTTATGACCATTTAACTGACTACAACCAGGGATATTGTTGTCCACCTAAATCGAGCAGCGAGATCTACAGACAATCTGTATGAGTTCAATTTTAAGTGTACTGGAACGTGTTTCCTGCTTCCTGATATGCCCCAGCCATCAAGAACTTCTAGAGTACTCCTTACACCGGGTGAGCAGACAACCATTCAGAGAGAGAAGAGATTCAGAATTCTATTGCTAACTACTTCAGAGAGGTTGAGAAGAAGAAGGTTGCATATGCTGTGTACCAGGTCGGATTAGAAGTCGCGCAAAGGAGACAGCATATGACTAACAGATGAGAAGTATTTCACATATATATATATATATATATATATATATATATATATATATATATATATATAAATATATATATAAATATATCCTACAGAGAAATAGAGTCGCATATGTTGTGTACCAGGTCGGATTAGAAGTCGCTCAAAGGAGACAACATATGACTAACAGACGGAAAGCAAAAAAATGATATTCTACAGACCTAATTTATCGGAATTTACCAGTCGCCCCATCCAACCGGAATTAAGGACAAAATCCGCACATCGAGGAAAAGTTAAGCCACGGTTCCAAGTACGGGTTCAATTAATGTGACGAGTAGATTCTCATGTTTATCTCCCTGCTCAACCTATCTGAGCGTCGTGACATCAGGTTAAACGGAACTAACTTGGTCAAAGTTTGTCGAGTCCTCAAATTCATTAGGTTCAACTTTCCTAGTCAAGTCCATTTTAAAATCTTTCGTGCCTACCAGCACATCGAGTACAGAGCGTAGACGATTCAACTTAGGTACGTTACGCCGATTCAGGTTGCCCTTTATCACTTGTTAATATCATTTCCCATCACAGTACTTACAACCGAGGTTGTCAATCAACAAATTTTTTAAAAAAATTTAACAGAAATGACACTATTTTTGGATTTTTGTAATTTTTTGTTGTTTTGTAAAGCCCGAAAAATAGATCTACCAATGATCAAAGACGAATAACAGAAGCAAAGATGAAACAATAACCAATATAACAAAACGAACCAAGCTTGCATACGCCTTAAAGCAATAAAACGTCAGATACAACTTGGAGAAAACACGAAGGTATCAACAACCTTTAAAGTCTGACACAACGCCCTATTTATAGCCAAGACTTACAACCGCAAGGAATTTACGGCCGTAAGGAGTTTACGGCCGTAAACACATACCAACCCTAAACTAGACAAAATTGACTTTCTACACAATCATTACCACTAATCAGTATACCTAGACCAAACCATTATAAACTAAAAATAAAATAAAATAAAATTAAAATTGAGACAGCAAAAACCACAAAAATAAGATTAGAAATTAAAAATCAAAGTCAAAGTTAACATTCTTTCAAAAATAAAATAAAAATAAAATTAAAACAAAATGAAGTTAAAAAATAAAATAAAAATTGAGAGAAAAATATTTTAACTAATATATATATATATATGTATATATATATATATATATATATATATATATATATATATATATATATATATATATTACACACCAAATTTAACCACTTTAACCTTTGTGATGCTTGGATCAAAGTTGTTGGACGGCCTTATTCCGCTTGTCGGTACCCTTACCTTCTTCGTCTGACCGATTGCCAGTATTGTGGTCCACTTAAGCACGCAAGATTTGTAACATTTTTGGACATTTTACCATTGACATAATTCAGGCATATACCTAATTGTAAATTTCTGTAATTATGATAACTCCTAAATCTTAAATAAATTCACCTTATGACCATTTAACTGACTTCAACCAGGGATATTGTTGTCCACCTAAATCGAGCAACGAGATCTACAGACAATCTGTATCAGTTCAATTTTAAGTGTACTGGAACGTGTTTCCGGCTTCCTGATATGCCCCAGCCATCAAGAACTTCTAGAGTACTCCTTACACCGGGTGAGCAGACAACCATTCAGAGAGAGAAGAGATTGAGAATTCTATTGCTAACTACTTCAGAGAGGTTGAGAAGAAGAAGGTTGCATATGCTGTGTACCAGGTCGAATTAGAAGTCGCGCAAAGGAGACAGCATATGGCTAACCGATGAGAAGTATTTCACACATACATTTCACACACACATACACACACACACACATATATATATATATATATATATATATATATATATATATATATATATATATCCTACAAAGAAATAGAGTCGCATATGTTGTGTACCAGGTCGGATTAGAAGTCACGCAAAGGAGACAACATATGACTAACAGACGGAAAGAAAGAAAATGATATTCTACAGACCTAATTTATCGGAATTTACCAGTCGCCCCATCCAACCGGAATTAAGGACAAAATCCGCACATCGATGAAAAGTTAAGCCACGGTTCCAAGTACGGGTTCAATTAATGTGACGAGTAGATTCTCATGTTTATCTCTCTGCTCAACCTATCCATGCGTCGTGACATCAGGTTAAACGGATATAACTAGGTCAAAGTTTGTCGAGTCCTCAAATTCATTGGGTTCAACTTTCCTAGTCAAGTCCATTTTAAAATCTTTCGTGCCTACCAGCACATCGAGTACAGAGCGTAGACGATTCAACTTAGGTACGTTACGCCGATTCAGGTTTCCCTTTATCACTTGTTAATATCATTTCCCATCACAGTACTTACAACCGAGGTTGTCAATCAACAAATTTTTTAAAAAAATTTAACAGAAATTACACTATTTTTGGATTTTTGTAATTTTTTGTTGTTTTGTAAAGCCCGAAAAATAGATCTACCAATGATCAAAGACGAATAACAGAAGCAAAGATGAAACAATAACAAATATAACAAAACGAACCAAGCTTGCATACGCCTTAAAGCAATAAAACGTCAGATACAACTTGGAGAAAACACGAAGGCATCAACAACCTTTAAAGTCTGACACAACGCCCTATTTATAGCCAAGACTTACAACCGCAAGGAATTTACGGCCGTAAGGAGTTTACGGCCGTAAACACATACCAACCCTAAACTAGACAAAATTGTCTTTCTACACAATCACTACCACTAATCAGTATACCTAGACCAAACCATTATAAACTAAAAATAAAATAAAATAAAATTAAAATTGAGATAGCAAAAACCACAAAAATAAGATTAGAAATTAAAAATCAAAGTCAAAGTTAACATTCTTTCAAAAATAAAATAAAAATAAAATTAAAACAAAATTAAGTTAAAAAATAAAATAAAAATTGAGAGAAAAATATTTTAACTAATATATATATATATATATATATATATATATATATATATATATATATATATATATATATATATATATATATATTTTACACACCAAATTTAACCACTTTAACCTTTGTGATGCTTGGATCAAAGTTGTTGGACGGCCTTATTCCGCTTGTCGGTACCCTTACCTTCACATCTTCGTCTGATCGATTGCCAGTATTGTGGTCCACTTAAGCATGCAAGATTTGTAACATTTTTGGACATTTTACCATTGACATAATTCAGGCATATACCTAATTGTAAATTTCTGTAATTATGATAACTCCTAAATCTTAAATAAATTCACCTTATGACCATTTAACTGACTACAACCAGGGATATTGTTGTCCACCTAAATCGAGCAGCGAGATCTACAGACAATCTGTATGAGTTCAATTTTAAGTGTACTGGAACGTGTTTCCTGCTTCCTGATATGCCCCAGCCATCAAGAACTTCTAGAGTACTCCTTACACCGGGTGAGCAGACAACCATTCAGAGAGAGAAGAGATTCAGAATTCTATTGCTAACTACTTCAGAGAGGTTGAGAAGAAGAAGGTTGCATATGCTGTGTACCAGGTCGGATTAGAAGTCGCGCAAAGGAGACAGCATATGGCTAACAGATGAGAAGTATTTCACATATATATATATATATATCCTACAGAGAAATAGAGTCGCATATGTTGTGTACCAGGTCGGATTAGAAGTCGTGCAAAGGAGACAACATATGACTAACAGACGGATAGGAAGAAAATGATATTCTACAGACCTAATTTATCGGAATTTACCAGTCGCCCCATCCAACCGAAATTAAGGACAAAATCCGCACATCGAGGAAAACTTAAGCCACGGTTCCAAATACGGGTTCAATTAATGTGACGAGTAGATTCTCATGTTTATCTCCCTGCTCAACCTATCCGAGCGTCGTGACATCAGGTTAAACGGATCTAACTAGGTCAAAGTTTGTCGAGTCCTCAAATTCATTAGGTTCAACTTTCCTAGTCAAGTCCATTTTAAAATCTTTCGTGCCTACCAGCACATCGAGTACAGAGCGTAGACGATTCAACTTAGGTACGTTACGCCGATTCAGGTTGCCCTTTATCACTTGTTAATATCATTTCCCATCACAGTACTTACAACCGAGGTCGTCAATCAACAAATTTTTTAAAAAAATTTAACAGAAATGACACTATTTTTGGATTTTTGTAATTTTTTGTTGTTTTGTAAAGCCCTAAAAATAGATCTACCAATGATCAAAGACGAATAACAGAAGAAAAGATGAAACAATAACCAATATTACAAAACGAACCAAGCTTTAAAGTAATAAAACGTCAGATACAACTTGGAGAAAACACGAAGGCATCAACAACCTTTAAAGTCTGACACAACGCCCTATTTATAGCCAAGACTTACAACCGCAAGGAATTTACGGCCGTAAGGAGTTTACGGCCGTAAACACATACCAACCCTAAACTAGACAAAATTGACTTTCTACACAATCATTACCACTAATCAGTATACCTAGACCAAACCATTATAAACTAAAAATAAAATAAAATTAAATTAAAATTGAGATAGCAAAAACCACAAAAATAAGATTAGAAATTAAAAATCAAAGTCAAAGTTAACATTCTTTCAAAAATAAAATAAAAATAAAAATTAAAACAAAATTAAGTTAAAAAATAAAATAAAAATTGAGAGAAAAATATTTTAACATATATATATATATATATATATATATATATATATATATATATATATATATATATATATATATTTTACACACCAAATTTAACCACTTTAACCTTTGTGATGCTTGGATCAAAGTTGTTGGACGACCTTATTCTGCTTGTCGGTACCCTTACCTTCACATCTTCATCTGACCGATTGCCAGTATTGTGGTCCACTTAAGCACGCAAGATTTGTAACATTTTTGGACATTTTAGCATTGACTGATATGCCCCAGCCATCAAGAACTTCTAGAGTACTCCTTACACCGGATGAGCAGACAACCATTCAAAGAGAGAAGAGATTCAGAATTCTATTGCTAACTACTTCAGAGAGGTTGAGAAGAAGAAGGTTGCATATGCTGTGTACCAGGTCGGATTAGAAGTCGCGCAAAGGAGACAGCATATGGCTAACAGATGAGAAGTATTTCACACACACACACACACACACACACACACACATATATATATATATATATATATATATATATATATATATATATATATATATATATATATATATATCCTACAGAGAAATAGAGTCGCATATGTTGTGTACCAGGTCGGATTAGAAGTCGCGCAAAGGAGACAACATATGACTAACAGACGGAAAGAAAGAAAATGATATTCTACAGACCTAATTTATCGGAATTTACCAGTCGCCCCATCCAACCGGAATTAAGGACAAAATCCGCACATCGAGGAAAAGTTAAGCCACGGTTCCTAGTACGGGTTCAATTAATGTGACGAGTAGATTCTCATGTTTATCTCCCTGCTCAACCTATCCGAGCGTTGTGACATCAGGTTAAACGGATCTAACTAGGTCAAAGTTTGTCAAGTCCTCAAATTCATTAGGTTCAACTTTCCTAGTCAAGTCCATTTTAAAATCTTTCGTGCCTACCAGCACATCGAGTACAGAGCGTAGACGATTCAACTTAGGTACGTTACGCCGATTCAGGTTGCCCTTTATCACTTGTTAATATCATTTCCCATCACAGTACTTACAACCGAGGTTGTCAATCAACAAATTTTTTTAAAAAATTTAACAGAAATGACACTATTTTTGGATTTTTGTAATTTTTTGTTGTTTTGTAAAGCCCGAAAAATAGATCTACCAATGATCAAAGACGAATAACAGAAGCAAAGATGAAACAATAACCAATATAACAAAACGAACCAAGCTTGCATACGCCTTAAAGCAATAAAACGTCAGATACAACTTGGAGAAAACACGAAGGCATCAACAACCTTTAAAGTCTGACACAACGCCCTATTTATAGCCAAGACTTACAACTGCAAGGAATTAACGGCCGTAAGGAGTTTACGGCCGTAAACACATACCAACCCTAAACTAGACAAAATTGACTTTCTACACAATCACTACCACTAATCAGTATACCTAGACCAAACCATTATAAACTAAAAATAAAATAAAATAAAATTAAAATTGAGATAGCAAAAACCACAAAAATAAGATTAGAAATTAAAAATCAAAGTCAAAGTTAACATTCGTTCAAAAATAAAATAAAAATAAAATTAAAACAAAATTAAGTTAAAAAATAAAATAAAATTTGAGAGAAAAATATTTTAACTAATATATATATATATATATATATATATATATATATATATATATATATATATATATATATATATTACACACTAAATTTAACCACTTTAACTTTTGTGATGCTTGGATCAAAGTTGTTGGACGGCCTTATTCCGCTTGTCGGTACCGTTACCTTCACATCTTCGTCTGACCGATTGCCAGTATTGTGGTCCACTTAAGCACGCAAGATTTGTAACATTTTTGGACATTTTACCATTGACATAATTCAGGCATATACCTAATTGTAAATTTCTGTAATAATGATAACTCCTAAATCTTAAATAAATTCACCTTATGACCATTTAACTGACTACAACCAGGGATATTATTGTCCACCTAATTCGAGCAGCGAGATCTACAGACAATCTGTATGAGTTCAATTTTAAGTATACTGGAACGTGTTTCCCGCTTCTTGATATGCCCCAGCCATCAAGAACTTCTAGAGTACTCCTTACACCGGGTGAGCAAACAACCATTCAGAGAGAGAAGATATTTAGAATTCTATTGCTAACTACTTCAGAGAGGTTGAGAAAAAGAAGGTTGCATATGCTGTGTACCAGGTCGGATTAGAAGTCGCGCAAAGGAGACAGCATATGGCTAACAGATGAGAAGTATTTCACACATCTATATATATATATATATATATATATATATATATATATATATCTTACAGAGAAATAGAGTCGCATATGTTGTGTACCAGGTCGGATTAGAAGTCGCGCAAAGAAGACAACATATGACTAACAGACGGAAAGAAAGAAAATGATATTCTACAGACCTAATTTATCGGAATTTACCAGTCGCCCCATCCAACCGGAATTAAGGATAAAATCCGCACATCGAGGAAAAGTTAAGCCACGGTTCCAAGTACGGGTTCAATTAATGTGACGAGTAGATTCTCATGTTTATCTCCCTGCTCAACCTATCCGAGCGTCGTGACATCAGGTTAAACGGATCTAACTAGGTCAAAGTTTGTCGAGTCCTCAAATTCATTAGGTTCAACTTTCCTAGCCAAGTCCATTTTAAAATCTTTCGTGCCTACCAGCACATCGAGTACAGAGCGTAGACGTTTCAACTTAGGTACGTTATGCCGATTCAGGTTGCCCTTTATCACTTGTTAATATCATTTCCCATCACAGTACTTACAACCGAGGTTGTCAATCAACAAATTTTTTAAAAAAATTTAACAGAAATGACACTATTTTTGGATTTTTGTAATTTTTTGTTGTTTTGTAAAGCCCGAAAAATAGATCTACCAATGATCAAAGACGAATAACAGAAGCAAAGATGAAACAATAACCAATATAACAAAACGAACCAAGCTTGCATACGCCTTAAAGCAATAAAACGTCAGATACAACTTGGAGAAAACACGAAGGCATCAACAACCTTTAAAGTCTGACACAACGCCCTATTTATAGCCAAGACTTACAACCGCAAGGAATTAACGGCCGTAAACACATACCAACCCTAAACTAGACAAAATTGACTTTCTACACAATCACTACCACTAATCAGTATACCTAGACCAAACCATTATAAACTAAAAATAAAATAAAATAAAATTAAAATTGAGATAACAAAAACCACAAAAATAAGATTAGAAATTAAAAATCAAAGTCAAAGTTAACATTCTTTCAAAAATAAAATAAAAATAAAATTAAAACAAAATTAAGTTAAAAAATGAAATAAAAATTGAGAGAAAAATATTTTAACTAATATATATATATATATATATATATATATATATATATATATATATATATATATGTATGTATATATATATATATATATATATATATATATATATATATATATATATATATTTTACACACCAAATTTAACCACTTTAACCTTTGTGATGCTTGGATCAAAGTTGTTGGACGACCTTATTCCGCTTGTCGGTACCCTTATCTTCACATCTTCGTCTAACCGATTGCCAGTATTGTGGTCCACTTAAGCCAGCAAGATTTGTAACATTTTTGGACATTTTACCATTGACATAATTCAGGCATATACGTAATTGTAAATTTCTATAATTATGATAACTTCTAAATCTTAAATAAATTCACCTTATGACCATTTAACTGACTACAACCAGGGATATTATTGTCCACCTAAATCGAGCAGCGAGATCTACAAACAATCTGTACGAGTTCAATTTTAAGTGTACTGGAACGTGTTTCCCGCTTCCTGATATGCCCCAACCATCAAGAACTTCTAGAGTACTCCTTACACCGGGTGAGCAGACAACCATTCAGAGAGAGAAGATATTCAGAATTCTATTGCTAACTACTTCAGAGAGGTTGAGAAAAAGAAGGTTGCATATGCTGTGCACCAGGTCGGATTAGAAGTCGCGCAAAGGAGACAACATATGGCTAACAGATGAGAAGTATTTCACACATATATATATATATATATATATATATATATATATATATATATATATATATCCTACAGAGAAATAGAGTCGCATATGTATTGTACCAGGTCGGATTAGAAGTCGCGCAAAGGAGACAACATATGACTAACAGAAGGAAAGAAAGAAAATGATATTCTACAGACCTAATTTATCGGAATTTACCAGTCGCCCCATCTAACCGGAATTAAGGACAAAATCCGCACATCGAGGAAAAGTTAAGCCACGGTTCCAAGTACGGGTTCAATTAATGTGACGAGTAGATTCTCATGTTTATCTCCCTGCTCAACCTATCCGAGCGTTGTGACATCTGGTTAAACGGATCTAACTAGGTCAAAGTTTGTCGAGTCCTCAAATTCATTAGGTTCAACTTTCCTAGCCAAGTCCATTTTAAAATCTTTCGTGCCTACCAGCACATCGAGTACAGAGCGTAGACGATTCAACTTAGGTACGTTATGTCGATTCAGGTAGCCCTTTATCACTTGTTAATATCATTTCCCATCACAGTACTTACAACCGAGGTTGTCAATGAACAAATTTTTTAAAAAAATTTAACAGAAATGACACTATTTTTGGATTTTTGTAATTTTTTGTTGTTTTGTAAAGCCTGAAAAATAGATCTACCAATGATCAAAGACGAATAACAGAAGCAAAGATGAAACAATAACCAATATAACAAAACGAACCAAGCTTGCATACGCCTTAAAGCAATAAAACGTCAGATACAACTTGGAGAAAACACGAAGGCATCAACAACCTTTAAAGTTTGACACAACGCCCTATTTATAGCCAAGACTTACAACCGCAAGGAGTTTACGGCCGTAAGGAGTTTACGGCCGTAAACACATACCAACCCTAAACTAGACAAAATTGACTTTCTACACAATCACTACCACTAATCAGTATACCTAGACCAAACCATTATAAACTAAAAATAAAATAAAATTAAATTAAAATTGAGATATCAAAAACCACAAAAATAAGAGTAGAAACTAAAAATCAAATTCAAAGTTAATATTCTTTCAAAAATAAAATAAAAATAAAATTAAAACAAAATTAAGTTAAAAAATAAAATAAAAATTGAGAGAAAAATATTTTAACTAATATATATATATATATATATATATATATATATGTATATATATATATATATATATATATATATATATATATATATATATATATTTTACACACCAAATTTAACCACTTTAACCTTTGTGATGCTTGAATCAAAGTTGTTGGACGACCTTATTCCGCTTGTCGGTACCCTTACCTTCACATCTTCGTCTGACCGATTGCCAGTATTGTGGTCCACTTAAGCCAGCAAGATTTGTAACATTTTTGGACATTTTACCATTGACATAATTCAGGCATACACCTAATTGTAAATTTCTGTAATTATGATAACTCCTAAATCTTAAATAAATTCACCATATGACCATTTAACTGACTACAACCAGGGATATTGTTGTCCACCTAAATCGAGCAGCGAGATCTACAGACAATCTGTATGAGTTCAATTTTAAGTGTACTGGAACGTGTTTCCCGCTTCCTGATATGCCCCAGCCATCAAGAACTTCTAGAGTACTCCTTACACCGGGTGAGCAGACAACCAATCAGAGAGAGAAGATATTCAGAATTCTATTGCTAACTACTTCAGAGAGGTTGAGAAAAAGAAGGTTGCATATGCTGTGTACCAGGTCGGATTAGAAGTCGCGCAAAGAAGACAACATATGGCTAACAGATGAGAGGTATTTCACACACACACACACACACATATATATATATATATATATATATATATATATATATATATATATATATATATATATATATATATATATATATCCTACAGAGAAATAGAGTCGCATATGTTGTGTACCAGGTCGGATTAGAAGTCGCGCAAAGGAGACAACATATGACTAACAGAAGGAAAGAAAGAAAATGATATTCTATAGACCTAATTTATCGGAATTTACCAGTCGCCCCATCCAACCGGAATTAAGGACAAAATCCGCACATCGAGGAAAAGTTAAGCCACGGTTCCAAGTACGCGTTCAATTAATGTGACGAGTAGATTCTCATGTTTATCTCCCTGCTCAACCTATCCGAGCGTCGTGACATCAGGTTAAACGGATCTAACTAGGTCAAAGTTTGTCGAGTCCTCAAATTCATTAGGTTCAACTTTCCTAGTCAAGTCCATTTTAAAATCTTTCGTGCCTACCAGCACATCGAGTACAGAGCGTAGACGATTCAACTTAGGTACGTTACGCCGATTCAGGTTGCCATTTATCACTTGTTAATATCATTTCCCATCACAGTACTTACAACCGAGGTTGTCAATCAACAAAATTTTTAAAAAAATTTAACAGAGATGACACTATTTTTGGATTTTTGTAATTTTTTGTTGTTTTGTAAAGCCCGAAAATAGATCTACCAATGATCAAAGACGAATAACAGAAGGAAAGATGAAACAATAACCAATATAACAAAACGAACCAAGCTTGCATACGCCTTAAAGCAATAAAACGTTAGATACAACTTGGAAAAAACAGGAAGGCATCAACAACCTTTAAAGTCTGACACAACGCCCTATTTATAGCCAAGACTTACAACCGCAAGGAATTTACGGCCGTAAGGAGTTTACGGCCGTAAACACATACCAACCCTAAACTAGACAAAATTGACTTTCTACACAATCATTACCACTAATCAGTATACCTAGACCAAACCATTATAAACTAAAAATAAAATAAAATAAAATTAAAATTGAGATAGCAAAAACCACAAAAATAAGATTAGAAATTAAAAATCAAAGTCAAAGTTAACATTCTTTGAAAAATAAAATTAAAATAAAATTAAAACAAAATTAAGTTAAAAAATAAAATAAAAATTGAGAGAAAAATATTTTAACTAATATATATATATATATATATATATATATATATATGTATATATATTTTACACACCAAATTTAACCACTTTAACCTTTGTGATGCTTGGATCAAAGTTGTTGGACGACCTTATTCCGCTTGTCGGTACCCTTACCTTCACATCTTCGTCTGACCGATTGCCAGTATTGTGGTCCACTTAAGCACGCAAGATTTGTAACATTTTTGGACATTTTACCATTGACATAATTCAGGCATATACCTAATTGTAAATTTCTATAATTATGATAACTCCTAAATCTTAAATAAATTCACCTTATGACCATTTAACTGACTACAACCAGGGATATTGTTGTCCACCTAAATCGAGCAGCGAGATCTACAGACAATCTGTATGAGTTCAATTTTAAGTGTACTGGAACGTGTTTCCCGCTTCCTGATATGCCCCAGCCATCAAGAACTTCTAGAGTACTCCTTACACCGGGTGAGCAGACAACCAATCAGAGAGAGAAGAAATTCAGAATTCTATTGCTAACTACTTCAGAGAGGTTGAGAAGAAGAAGGTTGCATATGCTGTGTACCAGGTCGGATTAGAAGTCGCGCAAAGGAGACAACATATGGCTAACAGATGAGAAGTATTTCACACACACACACACACACACACACACATATATATATATATATATATATATATATATATATATATATATATATATATATCCTACAGAGAAATAGAGTCGCATATGTTGTGTACCAGGTCGGATTAGAAGTCGCGCAAAGGAGACAACATATGACTAACAGACGGAAAGAAAGACAATGATATTCTACAGACCTAATTTATCGGAATTTACCAGTCGTCCCATCCAACCGGAATTAAGGACAAAATCCGCACATCGAGGAAAAGTTAAGCCACGGTTCCAAGTACGGGTTCAATTAATGTGACGAGTAGATTCTCATGTTTATCTCCCTGCTCAACCTATCCGAGCGTCGTGACATCAGGTTAAACGGATCTAACTAGGTCAAAGTTTGTCGAGTCCTCAAATTCATTAGGTTCAACTTTCCTAGTCAAGTCCATTTTAAAATCTTTCGTGCCTACCAGCACATCGAGTACAGAGCGTAGACGATTCAACTTAGGTACGTTACGCCGATTCAGGTAGCCCTTTATCACTTGTTAATATCATTTCCCATCACAGTACTTACAACCGAGGTTGTCAAACAACAAATTTTTTAAAAAAATTTAACAGAATTGACACTATTTTTGGATTTTTGTAATTTTTTGTTGTTTTGTAAAGCCCGAAAAATAGATCTACCAATGATCAAAGACGAATAACAGAAGCATAGATGAAACAATAACCAATATAACAAAACGAACCAAGCTTGCATACGCCTTAAAGCAATAAAACGTCAGATACAACTTGGAGAAAACACGAAGGCATCAACAACCTTTAAAGTCTGACACAACGCCCTATTTATAGCCAAGACTTACAACCGCAAGGAATTTACGGCCGTAAACACATACCAACACTAGACTAGACAAAATTGACTTTCTACACAATCACTACCACTAATCAGTATACCTAGACCAAACCATTATAAACTAAAAATAAAATAAAATAAATTAAAATTGAGATATCAAAAACCTCAAAAATAAGAGTAGAAATTAAAAATCAAAGTCAAAGTTAACATTCTTTCAAAAATAAAATAAAAACAAAATTAAGTTAAAAAATAAAATAAAAATTGAGAGAAAAATATTTTAACTAATATATATATATATATATATATATATATATATATATATATATATATATATATATATATATATTTTACACACCAAATTTAACCACTTTAACCTTTGTGATGCTTGGATCAAAATTGTTGGACGACCTTATTCCGCTTGTCGGTACCCTTACCTTCACATCTTCGTCTGACCGATTGCCAGTATTGTGGTCCACTTAAGCCAGCAAGATTTGTAACATTTTTGGACATTTTACCATTGACATAATTCAGGCATATACCTAATTGTAAATTTCTATAATTATGATAACTTCTAAATCTTAAATAAATTCACCTTATGACCATTTAACTGACTACAACCAGGGATATTATTGTCCACCTAAATCGAGTAGCGAGATCTACAGACAATCTGTACGAGTTCAATTTTAAGTGTACTGGAACGTGTTTCCCGCTTCCTGATATTCCCCAGCCATCAAGAACTTCTAGAGTACTTCTTACACCGGGTGAGCAGACAACCATTCAGAGAGAGAAGATATTCAGAATTCTATTGCTAACTACTTCAGAGAGGTTGAGAAAAAGAAGGTTGTATATGCTGTGTACCAGGTCGGATTAGAAGTCGCGCAAAGGAGACAACATATGGCTAACAGAGGAGAAGTATTTCACACACACACACACACATATATATATATATATATATATATATATATATATATATATATATATATATATATATATATATATCCTACAGAGAAATAGAGTCGCATATGTTGTGTACCAGGTCGGATTAGAAGTCGCGCAAAGGAGACAACATATGACTAACAGAAGGAAAGAAAGAAAATGATATTCTACAGACCTAATTTATCGGAATTTACCAGTCGCCCCATCCAACCGGAATTAAGGACAAAATCCGTACATCGAGGAAAAGATAAGCCACGGTTCCAAGTACGGGTTCAATTAATGTGACGAGTAGATTCTCATGTTTATCTCCCTGCTCAACCTATCCGAGCGTCGTAACATAAGGTTAAACGGATCTAACTAGGTCAAAGTTTGTCGAGTCCTCAAATTCATTAGGTTCAACTTTCCTAGTCAAGTCCATTTTAAAATCTTTCGTGCCTACCAGCACATCGAGTACAGAGCGTAGACGATTCAACTTAGGTACGTTACGTCGATTCAGGTTGCCCTTTATCACTTGTTAATATCATTTCCCATCACAGTACTTACAACCGAGGTTGTCAATCAACAAATTTTTTAAAAAAATTTAACAGAGATGACACTATTTTTGGATTTTTGTAATTTTTTGTTGTTTTGTAAAGCCCGAAAATAGATCTACCAATGATCAAAGACGAATAACAGAAGGAAAGATGAAATAATAACCAATATAACAAAACGAACCAAGCTTGCATACGCCTTAAAGCAATAAAACGTTAGATACTACTTGGAAAAAACAGGAAGGCATCAACAACCTTTAAAGTCTGACACAACGCCCTATTTATAGCCAAGACTTACAACCGCAAGGAATTTACGGCCGTAAGGAGTTTACGGCCGTAAACACATACCAACCCTAAACTAGACAAAATTGACTTTCTACACAATCATTACCACTAATCAGTATACCTATACCAAACCATTATAAACTAAAAATAAAATAAAATAAAATTAAAATTGAGATAGCAAAAACCACAAAAATAAGATTAGAAATTAAAAATCAAAGTCAAAGTTAACATTCTTTGAAAAATAAAATAAAAATAAAATTAAAACAAAATTATGTTAAAAAATAAAATAAAAATTGAGAGAAAAATATTTTAACTAATATATATATATATATATATATATATATATATATATATATATATATATATATATATATATATATATACATATATATATATATATATATATATATATATATATATATATATATATATATATATATATGTATATATATTTTACACACCAAATTTAACCACTTTAACCTTTGTGATGCTTGGATCAAAGTTGTTGGACGACCTTATTCCGCTTGTCGGTACCCTGACCTTCACATCTTCGTCTGACCGATTTCCAGTATTGTGGTCCACTTAAGCACACAAGATTTGTAACATTTTTGGACATTTTACCATTGACATAATTCAGGCATATACCTAATTGTAAATTTCTATAATTATGATAACTCCTAAATCTTAAATAAATTCACCTTATGACCATTTAACTGACTACAACCAGGGATATTATTGTCCACCTAAATCGAGTAGCGAGATCTACAGACAATCTGTACGAGTTCAATTTTAAGTGTACTGGAACGTGTTTCCCGCTTCCTGATATGCCCCAGCCATCAAGAACTTCTAGAGTACTCCTTACACCGGGTGAGCAGACAACCATTCAGAGAGAGAAGATATTCAGAATTCTATTGCTAACTACTTCAGAGAGGTTGAGAAGAAGAAGGTTGCATATGCTGTGTACCAGGTCGGATTAGAAGTCGCGCAAAGGAGACAGCATATGGCTAACAGATGAGAAGTATTTCACATATATATATATATATATATATATATATATATATATATATATATATATATATATATATATATATATATATATATATCCTACAGAGAAATAGAGTCGCATATGTTGTGTACCAGGTCGGATTAGAAGTCGCGCAAAGGAGACAACATATGACTAACATACGGAAAGAAAGAAAATGATATTCTACAGACCTAATTTATCGGAATTTACCAGTCGCCCCATCCAACCGAAATTAAGGACAAAATCCGCACATCGAGGAAAAGTTAAGCCACGGTTCCAAGTACGGGTTCAATTAATGTGACGAGTAGATTCTCATGTTTATCTCCCTGCGCAACCTATCCGAGCGTCGTGACATCAGGTTAATCGGATCTAACTAGGTCAAAGTTTGTCGAGTCCTCAAATTCATTAGGTTCAACTTTCCTAGCCAAGTACATTTTAAAATCTTTCGTGCCTACCAGCACATCGAGTACAGAGCGTAGACGATTCAACTTAGGTACGTTACGCCGATTCAGGTAGCCCTTTATCACTTGCTAATATCATTTCCCATCATAGTACTTACAACCGAGGTTGTCAATCAACAAATTTTTTAAAAAAATTTAACAGAAATGACACTATTTTTGGATTTTTGTAATTTTTTGTTGTTTTGTAAAGCCCGAAAAATAGATCTACCAATGATCAAAGACGAATAACAGAAGCAAAGATGAAACAATAACCAATATAAAAAAACGAACCAATCTTGCATACGCCTTAAAGCAATAAAACGTCAGATACAACTTGGAGAAAACACGAAGGCATCAACAACCTTTAAAGTCTGACACAACGCCCTATTTATAGCCAAGACTTACAACCGCAAGGAATTTACGGCCGTAAACACATACCAACCCTAAACTAGACAAAATTGATTTTCTACACAATCACTACCACTAATCAATATACCTAGTCCAAACCATTATAAACTAAAAATAAAATAAAATTAAATTAAAATTGAGATATCAAAAACCACAAAAATAAGAGTAGAAACTAAAAATCAAAGTCAAAGTTAACATTCTTTCAAAAATAAAATAAAAATAAAATTAAAACAAAATTAAGTTAAAAAATAAAATAAAAATTGAGAGAAAAATATTTTAACTAATATATATATATATATATATATATATATATATATATATATATATATATATATATATATATATATATATATATATATATATATATATATATTTTACACACCAAATTTAACCACTTTAACCTTTGTGATGCTTGGATCAAAGTTGTTGGACGACCTTATTCCGCTTGTCGGTACCCTTACCTTCACATCTTCGTCTGACCGATTGCCAGTATTGTGGTCCACTTAAGCAAGCAAGATTTGTAACATTTTTGGACATTTTACCATTGACATAATTCAGGCATATACCTAATTGTAAATTTCTGTAATTATGATAACTCCTAAATCTTAAATAAATTCACCTTATGACCATTTAACTGACTACAACCAGGGATATTATTGTCCACCTAAATCGAGTAGCGAGATCTACAGACAATCTGTACGAGTTCAATTTTAAGTGTACTGGAACGTGTTTCCCGCTTCCTGATATGCCCCAGCCATCAAGAACTTCTAGAGTACTCCTTACACCGGGTGAGCAGACAACCATTCAGAGAGAGAAGATATTCAGAATTCTATTGCTAACTACTTCAGAGAGGTTGAGAAGAAGAAGGTTGCATATGCTGTGTACCAGGTCGGATTAGAAGTCGCGCAAAGGAGACAGCATATGGCTAACAGATGAGAAGTATTTCACATATATATATATATATATATATATATATATATATATATATATATATATATATATATATATATATATATATATATATATATATATATATATATATATATATATATATCCTACAGAGAAATAGAGTCGCATATGTTGTGTACCAGGTCGGATTAGAAGTCGCGCAAAGGAGACAACATATGACTAACAGACGGAAAGAAAGAAAATGATATTCTACAGACCTAATTTATCGGAATTTACCAGTCGCCCCATCCAACCGGAATTAAGGACAAAATCCGCACATCGAGGAAAAGTTAAGCCACGGTTCCAAGTACGGGTTCAATTAATGTGACGAGTAGATTCTCATGTTTATCTCCCTGCTCAACCTATCCGAGCGTCGTGACATCAGGTTAATCGGATCTAACTAGGTCGAAGTTTGTCGAGTCCTCAAATTCATTAGGTTCAACTTTCCTAGCCAAGTACATTTTAAAATCTTTCGTGCCTACCAGCACATCGAGTACAGAGCGTAGACGATTCAACTTAGGTACGTTACGCCGATTCAGGTAGCCCTTTATCACTTGTTAATATCATTTCCCATCACAGTACTTACAACCGAGGTTGTCAATCAACAAATTTTTTAAAAAAATTTAACAGAAATGACACTATTTTTGGATTTTTGTAATTTTTTGTTGTTTTGTAAAGCCCGAAAAATAGATCTACCAATGATCAAAGACGAAAAACAGAAGCAAAGATGAAACAATAACCAATATAAAAAAACGAACCAAGTTTGCATACGCCTTAAAGCAATAAAACGTCATATACAACTTGGAGAAAACACGAAGGCATCAACAACCTTTAAAGTCTGACACAACGCCCTATTTATAGCCAAGACTTACAACCGCAAGGAATTTACGGCCGTAAACACATACCAACCCTAAACTAGACAAAATTGATTTTCTACACAATCACTACCACTAATCAGTATACCTAGACCAAACCATTATAAACTAAAAATAAAATTAAATTAAATTAAAATTGAGATATCAAAAACCACAAAAATAAGAGTAGAAACTAAAAATCAAAGTCAAAGTTAACATTCTTTCAAAAATAAAATAAAAATAAAATTAAAACAAAATTAAGTTAAAAAATAAAATAAAAATTGAGAGAAAAATATTTTAACTAATATATATATATATATATATATATATATATATATATATATATATATATATATATATATATTTTACACACCAAATTTAACCACTTTAACCTTTGTGATGCTTGGATCAAAGTTGTTGGACGACCTTATTCCGCTTGTCGGTACCCTTACCTTCACATCTTCGTCTGACCGATTGCCAGTATTGTGGTCCACTTAAGCCAGCAAGATTTGTAACATTTTTGGACATTTTACCATTGACATAATTCAGGCATATACCTAATTGTAAATTTCTGTAATTATGATAACTCCTAAATCTTAAATAAATTCACCTTATGACCATTTAACTGACTACAACCAGGGATATTGTTGTCCACCTAAATCGAGCAGCGAGATCTACAGACAATCTGTATGAGTTCAAGTTTAAGTGTACTGGAACGTGTTTCCCGCTTCCTGATATGCCCCAGCCATCAAGAACTTCTAGAGTACTCCTTACACCGGGTGAGCAGACAACCAATCAGAGAGAGAAGAGATTCAGAATTCTATTGCTAACTACTTCAGAGAGGTTGAGAAGAAGAAGGTTGCATATGCTGTGTACCAGGTCGGATTAGAAGTCGCACAAAGGAGACAGCATATGGCTAACAGATGAGAAGTATTTCACACACACACACACACACACACACACATATATATATATATATATATATATATATATATATATATATATATATCCTACAGAGAAATAGAGTCGCATATGTTGTGTACTAGGTCGGATTAGAAGTCGCGTAAAGGAGACAACATATGACTAACAGACGGAAAGAAAGAAAATGATATTCTACAGACCTAATTTATCGGAATTTACCAGTCGTCCCATCCAACCGGAATTAAGGACAAAATCCGCACATCGAGGAAAAGTTAAGCCACGGTTCCAAGTACGGGTTCAATTAATGTGACGAGTAGATTCTCATGTTTATCTCCCTGCTCAACCTATCCGAGCGTCGTGACATCAGGTTAATCGGATCTAACTAGGTCGAAGTTTGTCGAGTCCTCAAATTCATTAGGTTCAACTTTCCTAGCCAAGTCCATTTTAAAATCTTTCGTGCCTACCAGCACATCGAGTACAGAGCGTAGACGATTCAACTTAGGTACGTTACGTCGATTCAGATAGCCCTTTATCACTTGTTAATATCATTTCCCATCACTGTACTTACAACCGAGGTTGTCAATCAACAAATTTTTTAAAAAAATTTAACAGAAATGACACTATTTTTGGATTTTTGTAATTTTTTGTTGTTTTGTAAAGCCCGAAAAATAGATCTACCAATGATCAAAGACGAATAACAGAAGCCAAGATGAAACAATAACCAATATAACAAAACGAACCAAGCTTGCATACGCCTTAAAGCAATAAAACGTCAGATACAACTTGGAGAAAACACGAAGGCATCAACAACCTTTAAAGTTTGACACAACGCCCTATTTATAGCCAAGACTTACAACCGCAAGGAATTTACGGCCGTAAGGAGTTTACGGCCGTAAACACATACCAACCCTAAACTAGACAAAATTGACTTTCTACACAATCATTACCACTAATCAGTATACCTAGACCAAACCATTATAAACTAAAAATAAAATAAAATAAAATTAAAATTGAGATAGCAAAAACCACAAAAATAAGATTAGAAATTAAAAATCAAAGTCAAAGTTAACATTCTTTGAAAAATAAAATAAAAATAAAACTAAAACAAAATTAAGTTAAAAAATAAAATAAAAATTGAGAGAAAAATATTTTAACTAATATATATATATATATATATATATATATATATATATATATATATATATATATATATATATATATATATATATATATATATGTATATTTTACACACCAAATTTAACCACTTTAACCTTTGTGATGCTTGGATCAAAGTTGTTGGACGACCTTATTCCGCTTGTCGGTACCCTTACCTTCACATCTTCGTCTGACCGATTGCCAGTATAGTGGTCCACTTAAGCACGCAAGATTTGTAACATTTTTGGACATTTTACCATTGACATAATTCAGGCATATACCTAATTGTAAATTTCTATAATTATGATAACTCCTAAATCTTAAATAAATTCACCTTATGACAATTTAACTGACTACAACCAGGGATATTATTGTCCACCTAAATCGAGTAGCGAGATCTACAGACAATCTGTACGAGTTCAATTTTAAGTGTACTGGAACGTGTTTCCCGCTTCCTGATATGCCCCAGCCATCAAGAACTTCTAGAGTACTTCTTACACCAGGTGAGCAGACAACCATTCAGAGAGAGAAGATATTCAGAATTCTATTGCTAACTACTTCAGAGAGGTTGAGAAGAAGAAGGTTGCATATGCTGTGTACCAGGTCGGATTAGAAGTCGCGCAAAGGAGACATCATATGGCTAACAGATGAGAAGTATTTCACACACATATATATATATATATATATATATATATATATATATATCCTACAGAGAAATAGAGTCGCATATGTTGTGTACTAGGTCGGATTAGAAGTCGCGTAAAGGAGACAACATATGACTAACAGACGGAAAGAAAGAAAATGATATTCTACAGACCTAATTTATCGGAATTTACCAGTCGCCCCATCCAACCGGAATTAAGGACAAAATCCGCACATCGAGGAAAAGTTAAGCCACGGTTCCAAGTACGGGTTCAATTAATGTGACGAGTAGATTCTCATGTTTATCTCCCTGCTCAACCTATCCGAGCGTCGTGACATCAGGTTAATCGGATCTTACTAGGTCAAAGTTTGTCGAGTCCTCAAATTCATTAGGTTCAACTTTCCTAGCCAAGTCCATTTTAAAATCTTTCGTGCCTACCAGCACATCGAGTACAGAGCGTAGACGATTCAACTTAGGTACGTTACGTCGATTCAGATAGCCCTTTATCACTTGTTAATATCATTTCCCATCACTGTACTTACAACCGAGGTTGTCAATCAACAAATTTTTTAAAAAAATTTAACAGAAATGACACTATTTTTGGATTTTTGTAATTTTTTGTTGTTTTGTAAAGCCCGAAAAATAGATCTACCAATGATCAAAGACGAATAACAGAAGCCAAGATGAAACAATAACCAATATAACAAAACGAACCAAGCTTGCATACGCCTTAAAGCAATAAAACGTCAGATACAACTTGGAGAAAACACGAAGCCATCAACAACCTTTAAAGTTTGACACAACGCCCTATTTATAGCCAAGACTTACAACCGCAAGGAATTTACGGCCGTAAGGAGTTTACGGCCGTAAACACATACCAACCCTAAACTAGACAAAATTGACTTTCTACACAATCACTACCACTAATCAGTATACCTAGACCAAACCATTATAAACTAAAAATAAAATAAAATTAAATTAAAATTGAGATATCAAAAACCACAAAAATAAGAGTAGAAACTAAAAATCAAAGTCAAAGTTAACATTCTTTCAAAAATAAAATAAAAATAAAATTAAAACAAAATTAAGTTAAAAAATAAAATAAAAATTGAGAGAAAAATATTTTAACTAATATATATATATATATATATATATATATATATATATATATATGTATATATATATATATATATATATATATATATATATATATATATATATATATATATATATATATATATATTACACACCAAATTCAACCACTTTAACCTTTGTGATGCTTGGATCAAAGTTGTTGGACGGCCTTATTCCGCTTGTCGGTACCCTTACCTTCACATCTTCGTCTGACCGATTGCCAGTATTGTGGTCCACTTAAGCACGCAAGATTTGTAACATTTTTGGACATTTTACCATTGACATAATTCAGGCATATACCTAATTGTAAATTTCTATAATTATGATAACTTCTAAATCTTAAGTAAAATCACCTTATGACCATTTAACTGACTACAACCAGGGATATTATTGTCCACCTAAATCGAGCAGCGAGATCTACAGACAATCTGTACGAGTTCAATTTTAAGTGTACTGGAACGTGTTTCCCGCTTCCTGATATGCCCCAGCCATCAAGAACTTCTAGAGTACTCCTTACACCGGGTGAGCAGACAACCAATCAGAGAGAGAAGATATTCAGAATTCTATTGCTAACTACTTCAGAGAGGTTGAGAAAAAGAAGGTTGCATATGCTGTGTACCAGGTCGGATTAGAAGTCGCGCAAAGGAGACAGCATATGGCTAACAGATGAGAAGTATTTCACACACACACACACACACACATATATATATATATATATATATATATATATATATATATATATATATATATATATATATATATCCTACAGAGAAATAGAGTCGCATATGTTGTGTACCAGGTCGGATTAGAAGTCGCGCAAAGGAGACAACATATGACTAACAGAAGGAAAGAAAGAAAATGATATTCTACAGACCTAATTTATCGGAATTTACCAGTCGCCCCATCCAACCGGAATTAAGGACAAAATCCGCACATCGAGGAAAAGTTAAGCCACGGTTCCAAGTACGGGTTCAATTAATGTGACGAGTAGATTCTCATGTTTATCTCCCTGCTCAACCTATCCGAGCGTCGTGACATCAGGTTAAACGGATCTAACTAGGTCAAAGTTTGTCGAGTCCTCAAATTCATTAGGTTCAACTTTCCTAGTCAAGTCCATTTTAAAATCTTTCGTGCCTACCAGCACATCGAGTACAGAGCGTAGACGATTCAACTTAGGTACGTTACGCCGATTCAGGTTGCCCTTTATCACTTGTTAATATCATTTCCCATCACAGTACTTACAACCGAGGTTGTCAATCAACAAATTTTTTAAAAAAATTTAACAGAAATGACACTATTTTTGGATTTTTGTAATTTTTTGTTGTTTTGTAAAGCCCGAAAAATAGATCTACCAATGATCAAAGACGAAAAACAGAAGCAAAGATGAAACAATAACCAATATAAAAAAACGAACCAAGCTTGCATACGCCTTAAAGCAATAAAACGTCATACACAACTTGGAGAAAACACGAAGGCATCAACAACCTTTAAAGTCTGACACAACGCCCTATTTATAGCCAAGACTTACAACCGCAAGGAATTTACGGCCGTAAGGAGTTTACGGCCGTAAACACATACCAACCCTAAACTAGACAAAATTGACTTTCTACACAATCACTACCACTAATCAGTATACCTAGACCAAACCATTATAAACTAAAAATAAAATTAAATTAAATTAAAATTGAGATATCAAAAACCACAAAAATAAGAGTAGAAACTAAAAATCAAAGTCAAAGTTAACATTCTTTCAAAAATAAAATAAAAATAAAATTAAAACAAAATTAAGTTAAAAAATAAAATAAAAATTGAGAGAAAAATATTTTAACTAATATATATATATATATATATATATATATATATATATATATATATATATATATGTATATTTTACACACCAAATTTAACCACTTTAACCTTTGTGATGCTTGGATCAAAGTTGTTGGACGACCTTATTCCGCTTGTCGGTACCATTACCTTCACATCTTCGTCTGACCGATTGCCAGTATTGTGGTCCACTTAAGCACGCAAGATTTGTAACATTTTTGGACATTTTACCATTGACATAATTCAGGCATATACCTAATTGTAAATTTCTATAATTATGATAACTCCTAAATCTTAAATAAATTCACCTTATGACAATTTAACTGACTACAACCAGGGATATTATTGTCCACCTAAATCGAGTAGCGAGATCTACAGACAATCTGTACGAGTTCAATTTTAAGTGTACTGGAACGTGTTTCCCGCTTCCTGATATGCCCCAGCCATCAAGAACTTCTAGAGTACTTCTTACACCGGGTGAGCAGACAACCATTCAGAGAGAGAAGATATTCAAAATTCTATTGCTAACTACTTCAGAGAGGTTGAGAAGAAGAAGGTTGCATATGCTGTGTACCAGGTCGGATTAGAAGTCGCGCAAAGGAGACATCATATGGCTAACAGATGAGAAGTATTTCACACACACACACATATATATATATATATATATATATATATATATATATATATATATATATCCTACAGAGAAATAGAGTCGCATATGTTGTGTACTAGGTCGGATTAGAAGTCGCGTAAAGGAGACAACATATGACTAACAGACGGAAAGAAAGAAAATGATATTCTACAGACCTAATTTATCGGAATTTACCAGTCGCCCCATCCAACCGGAATTAAGGACAAAATCCGCACATCGAGGAAAAGTTAAGCCACGGTTCCAAGTACGGGTTCAATTAATGTGACGAGTAGATTCTCATGTTTATCTCCCTGCTCAACCTATCCGAGCGTCGTGACATCAGGTTAATCGGATCTAACTAGGTCAAAGTTTGTCGAGTCCTCAAATTCATTAGTTCAACTTTCCTAGCCAAGTCCATTTTAAAATCTTTCGTTCCTACCAGCACATCGAGTACAGAGCGTAGACGATTCAACTTAGGTACGTTACGCCGATTCAGATAGCCCTTTATCACTTGTTAATATCATTTCCCATCACAGTACTTACAACCGAGGTTGTCAATCAACAAATTTTTTAAAAAAATTTAACAGAAATGACACTATTTTTAGATTTTTGTAATTTTTTGTTGTTTTGTAAAGCCCGAAAAATAGATCTACCAATGATCAAAGACGAATAACAGAAGCAAAGATGAAACAATAACCAATATAACAAAACGAACCAAGCTTGCATACGCCTTAAAGCAATAAAACGTCAGATACAACTTGGAGAAAACACGAAGCCATCAACAACCTTTAAAGTTTGACACAACGCCCTATTTATAGCCAAGACTTACAACCGCAAGGAATTTACGGCCGTAAGGAGTTTACGGCCGTAAACACATACCAACCCTAAACTAGACAAAATTGACTTTCTACACAATCACTACCACTAATCAGTATACCTAGACCAAACCATTATAAACTAAAAATAAAATAAAATTAAATTAAAATTGAGATATCAAAAACCACAAAAATAAGAGTAGAAACTAAAAATCAAAGTCAAAGTTAACATTCTTTCAAAAATAAAATAAAAATAAAATTAAAACAAAATTAAGTTAAAAAATAAAATAAAAATTGAGAGAAAAATATTTTAACTAATATATATATATATATATATATATATATATATATATATATATATATATATATATATATATATATATATATATATATATATATATATATATATATATATTACACACCAAATTCAACCACTTTAACCTTTGTGATGCTTGGATCAAAGTTGTTGGACGACCTTATTCCGCTTGTCGGTACCCTTACCTTCACATCTTCGTCTGACCGATTGCCAGTATTGTGGTCCACTTAAGCACGCAAGATTTGTAACATTTTTGGACATTTTACCATTGACATAATTCAGGCATATACCTAATTGTAAATTTCTGTAATTATGATAACTCCTAAATCTTAAATAAATTCACCTTATGACCATTTAACTGACTACAACCAGGGATATTGTTGTCCACCTAAATCGAGCAGCGAGATCTACAGACAATCTGTATGAGTTCAATTTTAAGTGTACTGGAACGTGTTTCCCGCTTCCTGATATGCCCCAGCCATCAAGAACTTCTACAGTACTCCTTACACCGGGTGAGCAGACAACCAATCAGAGAGAGAAGAGATTCAGAATTCTATTGGTAACTACTTCAGAGAGGTTGAGAAGAAGAAGGTTGCATATGCTGTGTACCAGGTCGGATTAGAAGTCGCGCAAAGGAGACATCATATGGCTAACAGATGAGAAGTATTTCACACACACATATATATATATATATATATATATATATATATATATATATATATATATATCCTACAGAGAAATAGAGTCGCATATGTTGTGTACTAGGTCGGATTAGAAGTCGCGTAAAGGAGACAACATATGACTAACAGACGGAAATAAAGAAAATGATATTCTACAGACCTAATTTATCGGAATTTACCAGTCGCCCCATCCAACCGGAATTAAGGACAAAATCCGCACATCGAGGAAAAGTTAAGCCACGGTTCCAAGTACGGGTTCAATTAATGTGACGAGTAGATTCTCATGTTTATCTCCCTGCTCAACCTATCCGAGCGTCGTGACATCAGGTTAATCGGATCTAACTAGGTCAAAGTTCGTCGAGTCCTCAAATTCATTAGGTTCAACTTTCCTAGCCAAGTCCATTTTAAAATCTTTCGTGCCTACCAGCACATCGAGTACAGAGCGTAGACGATTCAACTTAGGTACGTTACGCCGATTCAGATAGCCCTTTATCACTTGTTAATATCATTTCCCATCACAGTACTTACAACCGAGGTTGTCAATCAACAAATTTTTTAAAAAAATTTAACAGAAATGACACTATTTTTAGATTTTTGTAATTTTTTGTTGTTTTGTAAAGCCCGAAAAATAGATCTACTAATGATCAAAGACGAATAACAGAAGCAAAGATGAAACAATAACCAATATAACAAAACGAACCAAGCTTGCATACGCCTTAAAGCAATAAAACGTCAGATACAACTTGGAGAAAACACGAAGGCATCAACAACCTTTAAAGTTTGACACAACGCCCTATTTATAGCCAAGACTTACAACCGCAAGGAATTTACGGCCGTAAGGAGTTTACGGCCGTAAACACATACCAACCCTAAACTAGACAAAATTGACTTTCTACACAATCACTACCACTAATCAGTATACCTAGACCAAACCATTATAAACTAAAAATAAAATAAAATTAAATTAAAATTGAGATATCAAAAACCACAAAAATAAGAGTAGAAACTAAAAATCAAAGTCAAAGTTAACATTCTTTCAAAAATAAAATAAAAATAAAATTAAAACAAAATTAAGTTAAAAAATAAAATAAAAATTGAGAGAAAAATATTTTAACTAATATATATATATATATATATATATATATATATATATATATTACACACCAAATTCAACCACTTTAACCTTTGTGATGCTTGGATCAAAGTTGTTGGACGACCTTATTCCGCTTGTCGGTACCCTTACCTTCACATCTTCGTCTGACCGATTGCCAGTATTGTGGTCCACTTAAGCACGCAAGATTTGTAACATTTTTGGACATTTTACCATTGACATAATTCAGGCATATACCTAATTGTAAATTTCTGTAATTATGATAACTCCTAAATCTTAAATAAATTCACCTTATGACCATTTAACTGACTACAACCAGGGATATTGTTGTCCACCTAAATCGAGCAGCGAGATCTACAGACAATCTGTATGAGTTCAATTTTAAGTGTACTGGAACGTGTTTCCCGCTTCCTGATATGCCCCAGCCATCAAGAACTTCTACAGTACTCCTTACACCGGGTGAGCAGACAACCAATCAGAGAGAGAAGAGATTCAGAATTCTATTGGTAACTACTTCAGAGAGGTTGAGAAGAAGAAGGTTGCATATGCTGTGTACCAGGTCGGATTAGAAGTCGCGCAAAGGAGACAGCATATGGCTAACAGATTAGAAGTATTTCACACACACACACACACACACACACACATATATATATATATATATATATATATATATATATATATATATATATATATATATATATATATATATATATATATATATATATATCCTACAGAGAAATAGAGTCGCATATGTTGTGTACCAGGTCGGATTAGAAGTCGCGCAAAGGAGACAACATATGACTAACAGACGGAAAGAAAGAAAATGATATTCTACAGACCTAATTTATCGGAATTTACCAGTCGCCCCATCCAACCGGAATTAAGGACAAAATCCGCACATCGAGGAAAAGTTAAGCCACGGTTCCAAGTACGGGTTCAATTAATGTGACGAGTAGATTCTCATGTTTATCTCCCTGCTCAACCTATCCGAGCGTCGTGACATCAGGTTAAACGGATCTAACTAGGTCAAAGTTTGTCGAGTCCTCAAATTCATTAGGTTCAACTTTCCTAGTCAAGTCCATTTTAAAATCTTTCGTGCCTACCAGCACATCGAGTATAGAGCGTAGACGATTCAACTTAGGTACGTCACGCCGATTCATGTAGCCCTTTATCACTTGTTAATATCATTTCCCATCACAGTACTTACAACCGAGGTTGTCAAACAACAAATTTTTTAAAAAAATTTAACAGAAATGACACTATTTTTGGATTTTTGTAATTTTTTGTTGTTTTGTAAAGCCCGAAAAATAGATCTACCAATGATCAAAGACGAATAATAGAAGCAAAGATGAAACAATAACCAATATAACAAAACGAACCAAGCTTGCATACGCCTTAAAGCAATAAAACGTCAGATACAACTTGGAGAAAACACGAAGGCATCAACAACCTTTAAAGTTTGACACAACGCCCTATTTATAGCCAAGACTTACAACCGCAAGGAATTTACGGCCGTAAGGAGTTTACGACCGTAAACACATACCAACACTAGACTAGACAAAATTGACTTTCTACACAATCACTACCACTAATCAGTATACCTAGACCAAACCATTATAAACTAAAAATAAAATAAAATAAAATTAAAATTGAGATATCAAAAACCACAAAAATAAGAGTAGAAATTAAAAATCAAAGTCAAAGTTAACATTCTTTCAAAAATAAAATAAAAATAAAATTAAAAGAAAATTAAGTTAAAAAATAAAATAAAAATTGAGAGAAAAATATTTTAACTAATATATATATATATATATATATATATATATATATATATATATGTATTTTACACACCAAATTCAACCACTTTAACCTTTGTGATGCTTGGATCAAAGTTGTTGGACGGCTTTATTCCGCTTGCCGGTACCCTTACCTTCACATCTTCGTCTGACCGATTGCCAGTATTGTGGTCCACTTAAGCACGCAAGATTTGTAACATTTTTGGACATTTTACCATTGACATAATTCAGGCATATACCTAATTCTAAATTTCTGTAATTATGGGAACTCCTAAATCTTAAATAAATTCACCTTATGACCATTTAACTAACTACAACCATGGATATTGTTGTCCACCTAAATCGAGCAGTGAGATCTACAGACAATCTGTATGAGTTCAATTTTAAGGGTACTGGAACGTGTTTCCCGCTTCCTGATATGGCCCAGCCGTCAAGAACTTCTAGAGTACTCCTTACACCGGGTGAGCAGACAACCATTCAGAGAGAGAAGATATTCAGAATTCTATTGCTAACTACTTCAGAGAGGTTGAGAAGAAGAAGGTTGCATATGCTGTGTACCAGGTCGGATTAGAAGTCGCGCAAAAGAGACATCATATGGCTAATAGATGAGAAGTATTTCACACACACACACACACACACACACACACACACATATATATATATATATATATATATATATATATATATATATATATATATATATATATATATATATCCTACAGAGAAATAGAGTCGCATATGTTGTGTACCAGGTCGGATTAGAAGTCGCGCAAAGGAGACAACATATGACTAACAGAAGGAAAGAAAGAAAATGATATTCTACAGACCTAATTTATCGGAATTTACCAGTCGCCCCATCCAACCGGAATTAAGGACAAAATCCGCACATCGAGGAAAAGTTAAGCCACGGTTCCAAGTACGGGTTCAATTAATGTGACGAGTAGATTCTCATGTTTATCTCCCTGCTCAACCTATCCGAGCGTCGTGACATCAGGTTAAACGGATCTAACTAGGTCAAAGTTTGTCGAGTCCTCAAATTCATTAGGTTCAACTTTCCTAGTCAAGTCCATTTTAAAATCTTTCGTGCCTACCAGCACATCGAGTACAGAGCGTAGACGATTCAACTTAGGTACGTTACGCCGATTCAGGTTGCCCTTTATCACTTGTTAATATCATTTCCCATCATAGTACTTACAACCGAGGTTGTCAACAACAATTTTTAAAAGAAAAACTGAACAGAAACGACACTATTTTTGGATTTTTGTAATTTGTTGTTGTTTTTGGATTTTTATTTCTCCTCCTAAATTTATGCATGGGTGAGAATACGAAACAAAATAATGCGCAAATTTTAAACCATTCTGAAACAGAAATTAAAAAAATAAACTAAGACAACCAAAAATAAATTGAGATGAAAAAGAAAAGGAAAAAGAAAAAAAACTTAAGAAAAACTTAATCCTCAAAACGTATCATTTTCAGAAATCCAACAAGCACATCGAAACGAGCTTTGTTAAAAGGCTTTGTGAACAAGTCCGCCACATTGTTATCAGTGTGGACTTGTTCGATTCGAATTAAAGATCGTTCATAACAGTCTCTGATAAAGTGAATTTTAATGTCGATGTGCTTGGTTTTAGAGTGTTGGACTGGGTTTTTAGCTATTTGAATTGCCGCTTCATTATCACAATAGATAGGGGTTTCGATGTAATTCAAACCGTAGTCCAACAGCTGATGTTGGATCCAGATAACTTGAGAGCAGCAAGCTGATGCAGCAACATATTCCGCCTCTGCCGTTGAAGTCGAGACAGTGTGCTGTTTCTTGCATTGCCATGAAACTAATCTGTCACCTAGGTATTGACATCCTCCTGAAGTTGATTTCCTGTCAAGCTCACATCCTCCATAATTACTTTTAGTAAAAGCATAAAGATTAAATTCAGAATTCTTCGGATACCAAAGACCCAATTTAGGGCTTCCTTTGATGTACCGAAAAATTCTTTTAACAGCAATAAGATGAGAGAGTTTAGGATTAGCCTGATATTGAGCACATTGACAAACTGCAAACATAATGGCAGGTCGACTTGCAGTAAGATACGTCAGCGATCCGATCATCGATCGATAGAGAGTTTGATCTACGGGTTCGCCTTCTGGATCTGGAGCCAGGAGAGGTCGTTCAGCCATCGGTGTAGAAGCAGATTTAGCATCGTGAAGTGCGAACTTCTCAAGAATATCCTCCACATACTTGGCCTGATGTGGCAAGATTCCGGTTGAATTCTGTTTAACCTGAAGCCCCAGAAACATGGTCATTTCTCCCAACGAACTCATTTCAAATCTTTTCTTCATTGCACTTTCGAACTCTTTGCAAAGCTTTTGGCTTGTTGATCCAAAGATTATGTCATCGACGTATATTTGCACGAGTATCTGGTCCTTGTCGACATGCTTTATGAACAATGTTTGATCAATAGTGCCGCGAGTGTAACCGTGTTCGAGTAGATGCTTTGTTAGGGTTGCATACCATGCTCTAGGAGCTTGATGCAACCCATATAACGCTTTGTCCAACTTGTAGACATGATTAGGATACTTTGAGTCAACAAACCCTGGAGGTTGATCAATGTAGATTTCTTCCTTCACCTTGCCATACAAGAAGGCAGTCTTGACATCCATTTGAAAGACAGTAAAGTTCATATACGAAGCATACGCTAGGAAGATACGAATGGCCTCCAAGCGAGCTACTGGAGCATAAACCTCAGTGTAGTCAAGACCCTCGACTTGCCGAAACCCACGTACTACCAGTCTGGCTTTGTTTCGCACAATAACCCCTGAATCGTCCTATTTGTTGCGATAGACCCATCGTGTGTCAAGAGACTTCTTGCCCTTCGGTAACTCAAGCAATTTCCAAACACCGAGTTTTTCAAATTGATGCAATTATTCATGCATTGCATCCACCCAGCTAGGTTCATTTAGAGCCATTTCTACATTCTTGGGCTCAATTTGAGAGATAAAGCAAGAATACAAACATGTATTCACGTCTCCACATTGACTTCTAGTTTTAACACCACCATCTAGCTGGCCGATAACGTTTTCGATCGGATGATCCCGTTGAACTCTAGAAGGTATTTCTTGGCTGATGTCATTGATATAGACAGGTAGAGTGTGAATGTTAAGACCTCCTTCATTTGCTTGTTGAGTAGTACCAGATGGTTCTGCAACATACTCATCTGCAATAAGGTCAGGAAAGAGTAATTCCATCAGGGTTGAAGAGACAGCGGAAGCATCATTTGGAACTAACTCTTTCTCTAAAGAAATGTGAGGTCTCGATTCAGCATCAGAAGAATCCGAGTGGTCTGATTGAGGAGTGTCATGTTCCAAGAACGGCCTCCCCTGAGGAGTAGCAGAGGACTTTTCCGAAGATATTGCAGAAGACTCCCCCTCAATTGCAGCAGAAGGCGCCCCCTCAGATGAAGTAGAAGGCTCCCCCTCAGATGCAACAGAAGATTCTCCCTTGCGCGAGTCAGAGGACTCCCATTCGGGTGAAGCTTTAGACTTTCCTTTCGATGAATTAGAAGGTTTAGATACAGGCTTGTATACGACTTCTTCGTCTTCATCTTCAGAGATACTCTTCCAATGCGAATCAGTTCTAGATACATCATTTGAATACACGTTTAAGGATTTGAAAAGTGTCGTGTAATCAAACAACCAGTCCGGACCCACTCTTGCGTCTGTCTCATTCTCTTCCAACCAACGCACGTCATAGGATTCCACAATCTATTTGGTTTTCTTGTTATAGACTCTATAAGCGGTACGTGCAGCATACCCAACAAAATAGCAGTCATCGACTTTAACATTGAACTTCAGATTGGCATCTAGGTGAAGTAGGGTGCAAGGACAGCCAAATACTCGAAAATGACTGACTGATGGCTTGTGACCATAGTAAATTTCATACGGGGTTTTCATTTGAGGTTTGTTGATGAGCACTCGATTCTGAACATAACAAGCAATATTTATCGCCTCCGCCCAAAAGAAAATAGGTAGCTTGGAGTCACACAACATCGTTCTTGCAGCGTCTTTGAGTGTTCTGTTTCGCCTTTCAGTAACACCATTTTGTTGAGGTGTATGAGCTGAACTAAATTGACGCACGATACCCTTTTCAGCACAGAAGTGATTGAGAACAGAATTCTTAAACTCTGTTCCATTGTCGGTACGAAGCGCCTTCACCCTTTGATTGGTCTGATTCTCAACAAGTATGATGAACTTTTTGATCAATTTAGTGACGCCAGCTTTGTTGGATAGAAAGAAAACCCACGTGAATCGAGAGAAATCATCAATTACAACTAAACAGTAAGAACTTCTGTTGATACTTAGCACGTTCACTGGACCAAATAAATCCATGTGAAGTAATTGGAGAACCTGACTGATTGAGTTAACCTGTTTTGGCAGGTGCGACTTTCGATGGTGCTTTCCTTGAGCACATGACACACATTTTTCAAAAGTAATGAAGTCCTTGACGGGCAATCCACGGACCATCTCATTTTTCGCAAGACGATTTACATTCTTGGCGTTAGCATGACCTAATCTTCGGTGCCACAGCATTGCATTTTGCTCGGAGATCTTGGAGAATAGACAAGTAACTTGTTCTGGGAGATTGCTATTCATATCAATAATATCGGCGTTCCCATCCCTTTTTGATCTTACGAGAATCCATTCTTCAGGGATGACAAAGCCTGGCTTTAAGACCATGCATTCCTTGTCAGTGAAATGCGTAGAATAGCCCTTGTCACAGATCTGAGAAACACTTAACAGACTGTGTTTCAACTCGGGAGCGAAATTTACGTTTTCGAAACTTAGAACTCCATTTGACACGGTTCCCCTTTGAGTGATTTTCCCTCCATCTCCTCCCGTAAAAGAGACATACCCCCTCTCCCCATTAAATGATTGAATGCTGCGCAGTTGGGTGATATCTCCCGTAATATGCCGGGAACAACCACTGTCGACAAACCAGGGTCTGACGATATTTCCCCGCAACTGTCCCTGCAAAATGTGCGGGTTTAATTAGATTTGGGCACCTAGGTCATGATCTTCCTGGGTGATCCCGATGCCTTTTCACATTTATTGCACTTAAACTTCTCTGAGGACACAGATTTGGGCCTCCATTATAATTAGGTTTTCTAAAAAATTCAGTCAACTTTGTCATTTTATGCTTAACAATCTGCTTAAAGCATGTGTTACTTCTACCAGAATTGGTTGAAGATCCACTATTGCTTTGGGATGAGCTAGACCTTGGCGTGGCTATGCTCCTTTTTGGCAGACTGTTTGGAGCAAGGTGATTAAAAACCTTTTTATGTCTGTGAAAAATATTCCTTTTTCTATTTCTTTCATCTGCCCAATCATCATTTCGAGAGCGACTTCTAGAGGAATTTCTTTTTAAAGACCTTCCTCTGAACTCGGTCTCCCCTCTTGGAAAATTATGACTCACAAACATTCGATTAAGACAATTTCTAGCAATATGACCACTAGTACCACAATTAAAACAAATCTGCTTGTTATTGTTAGAACTTGTGCTGCATTTATCAGATTCGTTTTCCCTACAAACACCCTTGCTTGTCTCATAGAAACATGCAATATTATTAGGTTGTGAGGCAAGTGAGGGTGCTATACTTATTGAGGGTTGTGAAACTAGTGGTGTCTCAACATTTTTATCACAAACATTCAAATTGTCAACCAAATTGTTCAAAAATTTATCAGACATATTAGAAGCACTCAAAACTGTATCAGAGGTAGCAGCTACTGTATCAGAAAAATTAAAAACACCACAAGAAATATTGTCAATTAAAACATTTGAAAAAGAATTGTCTTTATTTAAAATGAAAGCTTCAGGTTTGGACTCGATTTTATTTTCAGAAACACATCCTTCAACTTTGTGGTTTGACTGATTCATGGATTGATCTGCAGGAGAAGTAGAAATGTTAGTACTTTCAACATTAATAAATCCTCCCGAAACAAAACCGGAGGGCTTGCCATAAATCATAAATGATTCATTGACAATCTCTTCTTTGGACAAAGGCTTGGACACATAAGAATGATTGAAAGGAGGGGGTACATGATTATACCGTAGACCTTTTGATTGATTCCTTTTAAACTGCATACTTTGGTCTATCATATTTGCAACCACCTCACTTGAGAAATCATATTTTCTAACATCAAGTTTGGCGGTCTCAAATTTTCCTTTCAAAGATTCAACTTCAGCCACTAGCTCAACATTTTGTTTGACTACATAATCATAGTTTTCACATTTGTTGCTGTAGTCTTCCTGGAGTCTCCTAAAGTCTTTAATTTTTTATTCTAGTTGAGCTTTAAGTGGTTTTTGTCCTTTTCGAAGTCGGTACCCTTCATATCTAAGGTCTTCTACGTCTCTAATTAATTTGTCATTGAGTTCACGAAGAATCCTAAGATTTTCTACTTCATTGCCTAATGTCTCAATTTTATCCTGTAAAGTTTTCACATAATCTATACAAGCCTTAGAGCGTGATGGGAGACTTACCTTGGACGAATTAGGTTCATGGGAAGAGGATACCATCAAGCCAAATTGTAGCTTCATCACATTGTCTTCAGCTGCTACAATCCTTGCTAAAGAGTCATCCCTTACTTGTGCTAGATGAGCATTTTCTGGTCCAGACAAATTGAGAGCTTGTATTTGATCATCCCAGTCAAAAGATTGTGCAACCATAGCCTTTTCATTGTTTTCTTGACCACTTCTTCGGTTGTTCCCAACTGCAACCATTGTTCTGTCATTATTAACCCTTCTATCGGGGTGTGGGCAATCACGAGCAAAATGCCCTGGCTCGTGGCAATTGAAACACCGAAGCTTTCCTTTGTTGAATCCAACCTTCTTGTCAGCGCTCATTCCCCAATTGTTCTTCCCTGTCTTTTTGGCAAACTGTTTTGCCCTAAATACAGCCATGGCAATTTGCCATGTGATGTCCATTTCCTCAACGTCCTCCGGATGGATTTGATCAAGATCTGCAAATGACAATTGAGGCGGAAGTTCCCCAGCTACAAGAGCATTGTAGCAATTCACAAGCCCTGCTGCAAAGACAAGGTTTTCATCACCCTCCTTTCCTTTTGAAGAGGAAGCCACGTTTGAGGATGGAGCAGTTTGGGTAGACACGAGAGGTTGACTTTGTGGGTAGGGAATGACCGGTGCAGAAGAAGATGAACCTGCAGGGGTATAAGAGAAAGAAGAAAGAGCATTATTAGTTGAAATGCCAAGATTGGCAGCTGAGTAGGAGTTCACATGATTGATCTCTCGCTGCTTGTCATCAATATCACACGCTTTGATGACAGCCATCACTTCAGCTAGAGAAAGGCGATTGAGATCCTTAGTCTTCTTAATCACAGCTACATTCATGTCCCAAGATTTTGGGAGAGCATTTAGTAGCTTCTTATTAATTTCTGACGTTGTATAGAAGATCCCTGCCACAGTCATCTCTGTGTTGAGAGTTGTGAATCGCTGAAGTTGAGCTTTGAGAGTCTCTCCGGGAACATAATTAAACATGTTGAAGCGTTGCCTCAACATATATTGGCGGCTTTCTCGCATGTCTTCATTTCCCTCATATACTTCAATAAGGGCTTCCCACAGTGCTTTAGCAAAAGTATACTCTCTGAATCCTTGAGCAATGTCTGGAGATAAGGCCATAGTCAAAATGGCCACTGCCTTTTCTTGTTCTTCTACACTCTCAAAATCTTCATCAGTGTAGTTTTCAATTTTCTTGTCAACCACCTGCCCCCCAACTGTAGTGGTGATTCTGACTGGATCCTTTATAACACATTTCCAAATCTTGAAGTCCTTCATCTTTATATATTTCTCAATTCTATATTTCCACTCGGGGAAACCATCAGCCGACATGAGTCTTGGAATGCGCGTGGTTGTTCCCATCACAGCATCGAGTTCTTGATATTGATTAGGACTTTGTGATTCCATATTTAAAGTTAATTATTTATTTAATAAGACAAAAATTTTAATTAATTAATTTACTGTTATGAACTCCGAAAATTAATTAATTAAGATTTTAAAAAACGAGTTTACTGCCGAGAAAAGGTTTACTGTCGAGAACTGTTTACGGCCCGTGAAAAATTTGAATTCTGGAACAAAGAAATTGATGATGCAATTTTTTAAAGTCGATTATCTGATAATCGATTTACGGCCAATGATTTTTAAAGATCTCCGAGTTTACGGCCAATGATTACGACCAATTATCTGTTAAAAAAATTTATTTTATTTGAAAATTTTAATGCAATGAAATATTATTCTGAAAGCCTTAAGTCGGGAACTCGATGTGCTGTAGAGTAGATTCGATTGCGGTGTATGAGCCTTGAATAGATTGCGGCCGTGAACTTGGAGTTTACGGCCGTAAGCTCGGACCGTGAACTCTTAAACACATGAAAATCGACTGGAATAAAACGCTTCTTTCGTTGCGAATATCGTTTTGAGCAAAAACGCAACTGTAGGACGTCTTTGACACTGTCTGGCTATGATACCAATTGTAAAGCCCGAAAAATAGATCTACCAATGATCAAAGACGAATAACAGAAGCAAAGATGAAACAATAAGCAATATAACAAAACGAACCAAGCTTGCATACGCCTTAAAGCAATAAAATGTCAGATACAACTTGGAGAAAACACGAAGGCATCAACAACCTTTAAAGTCTGACACAACGCCCTATTTATAGCCAAGACTTACAACCGCAAGGAGTTTATGGCCGTAAGGAGTTTACGACCGTAAACACATACCAACCGTAAACTAGACAAAATTGACTTTTTACACAATCACTACCACTAATCAGTATACCTAGACCAAACCATTAGACAGGGTCTTTCAAGGTGAGAAGTCAGCGGACACTGAAGCCAAGAAGGAAAATGATAGCAAGAAGGGGAAGAACAACAAGAGAAAGGGGCGTCAAGGTTCCGAATCTTCTAAGAAGCAGCAAACAGTGGCGGTTAATGCTGCAACTGCGCAAGTTCCGCCCACACCACATGCTCCAGCCTCAGCTGCTCCAAATGCTCCTAGACCTTATTCCGGTAATCTTCCCAAGTGCAACAAGTGCGGTCTCCATCACAATGGAAAATGCAGGGAGATGCAGTGCACCAGTTGCAATCAGAAAGGGCACACGGCAAGGTATTGTAGGACTTACCCTCCTCAAAATCAACAACAGGGAAGCAACAACAACAACCGCAACAACAATAACACCAACACCGGCGGCAACAATGTAGGACCTAGCCACACCTGCTATGGGTGTGGAAGGACTGGGCATTTCCGTCGAGATTGCCCTAACAACAACAATCCCGGAAATGCAGGAACAGGAAGGGTACTGACCATGGGGCAGGGGGAGGTGATTCAGGATCCCGCTGTTCTTATGCATGCATCCTATTTGACACCGGAGCAGAGCGAAGTTTTGTGAGCAATAAGTTTAAACATTTGTTAAAACAACAACCCCAGAAGCTCAATGAAACCTTTATGGTGGAAATGGCCAATGGGAAAACCGAATCCACTGGGGAAATCTACATCGGATGTACCCTAACCCTGAACCAACACGTCTTTCGAATAGACTTAATGCCTGTTTCCATTAGGAGTTTCGATGTGATTATTGGCATGGACTGGTTAAGCCCCTACCATGCTGAAATTATGTGTCACGAGAAGGCCGTTCGCCTTCGCCTTCCCAATCACGAAACCCTAGTTATTTACAGAGACAAACCTAGCACGAGCCTGCGCCTCATCTCGTGCGTCCAGACACAGAAGCATCTACGAAAGAAAGATTTGACGTTCTTGGCTCACATAGTGGATAAAACCAAGGAAGAGGTTAACATTCAAGACATTCCAGTAGCACGTGAATTCTCAGACGTATTTCCTGAAGATCTTCCTGGAGTACCCCCAGAGAGACAAGTTGAATTCCGAATTGACCTCGTTCCAGGAGCAACCCCTCTCGCTAAATCGCCTTACCGGCTAGCTCCTACTGAAATACAGGAATTGTCCAGCCAACTCAGCGAACTCCTAGGCAAGGGATTCATCCGACCCAGCTACTCGCCATGGGGAGCTCCGGTCCTCTTTGTCAAAAAGAAGGACAGATCTTTTAGAATGTGCATCGATTATAGAGAGTTAAACAAACTCATTGTCAAAAATCCTTATCCACTCCCACGAATCGACGATCTATTTGACCAGATCCAAGGGGCTAGTTACTTCTCTAAGATAGATCTACGGTCCGGGTACCATCAACTCAAGGTCCGGGAAGAGGATATTCCCAAAACCGCTTTCCGAACTCGTTACGGGCATTATGAATTTGTCGTCATGCCCTTCGGTCTAATGAATGCCCCTGCCGCATTTATGGACCTGATGAACCGAATCTGTCGACCATTCCTCGACAACTTTTTTATCGTCTTCATTGACGACATTCTAGTCTATTCCCGAAGCGAAGAAGAGCATGGCGAACATCTCCGACAAATCCTGGAAACCCTGCGAACGGAAAAGCTATACGCGAAGCTCTCTAAGTGTGAGTTCTGGCTCCGTAGCGTGAACTTCCTAGGTCATGTTGTTAGTCGGGAAGGAATTTATGTAGATCCTTCTAAGGTTAAAGCCGTCGAAGGATGGACAGTCCTGACGACACCCACAAAAATTCGCCAATTCTTAGGCCTAGCAGGCTACTATAGGAGGTTCATTCAAAACTTCTCTAAGATCGCCAAGCCACTTACCTCGCTTACACAAAAGGGCGTACCATTCAAATGGACGGACAAACAAGAAGTTGCATTCCGAACCCTGAAGCAAGCCCTCTGCAGTGCCCCGGTACTATCTCTATCAGAGGGAACGGAAGATTTCGTGGTCTACTGTGACGCGTCAAATCAGGGTTTAGGTTGCGTTCTCATGCAGCGTGGAAGAGTGATAGCTTACGCATCCCGCCAACTAAAGACACACGAAGTGAATTATACAACCCATGATCTGGAATTGGGAGTAGTGGTCTTTGCTCTGAAGATTTGGAGGCATTACCTTTATGGTACGAAGTGCACCACCTTCACGGGCAACAAAAGTCTCCAGCACATCTTGAATCAGAAAGAGTTGAATATGAGGCAATGGATATGGGTTGAACTATTAAACGATTACGAGTGTGAAATCAAGTACCACCCAGGCAAGGTCAACGTGGTAGCTGATGCATTGAGCCGGAAGGAGTACTTTAATCGTCGTGCGAAAACTCTCTCAATAACCATCCAATCTCACCTAACCACTCAGATCGGGGTAGCCCAGTCAAATGCCATGAAGACGGAAAACAGAGCAAGTGAAGCATTACACGGAATGGAGAATAATCTAGAGGTAAAAGAGGACGAAGTATACTATTTCATGAACCGTATTTGGGTCCCTAAACTCGGAGGATTTAGGGAGGTAGTCATGAATGAAGCTCACAAGACGAGATACTCCATCCATCCAGGTTCGGACAAGATGTACTTGGATATTAAACAACATTATTGGTGGCCTAACATGAAGGCAGAAATTGCCACATATGTCGGCAAATGCCTTACTTGCGCCAAAGTAAAGGTGGAGTACCAGAAGCCCTCCGGGTTATTACAACAACCGGTGATCCCCGAGTGGAAATGGGAAGGGATTTCCATGGACTTTGTGACCAAGATACCCAAGACGTCGGACAGATTAGACACTATATGGGTAATAGTTGACCGACTGACGAAATCCGCTCATTTCCTGCCAATAAAAGAATCCTACAAGATGGAGAGACTGACACGATTATACATTTGAGAAATTGTGAGACTTCACAGAGTACCAGTGTCTATCATCTAAGATAGAGACAGTAGATTCACTTCACGTTTTTGGCAATCACTTTAGAAAGCACTTGGAACCCATCTCGACATGAGCACCGCTTATCACCCACAAACGGACGGTCAAAGCGAACGAACCATCTAGATGCTCGAAGACATGCTTCGCGCATGTGTGATAGACTTTGGGAAGTCTTGGGATACCCACGTACCCTTAGTTGAATTCTCATATAACAACAGTTACCATTCGAGCATCAATGTCGCTCCTTTCGAAGAACTATATGGACATAAGTGTAGATCACCATTGTGTTGGACTGAGGTGGGCGACACCCAGCTAGCAAAGAAACTGGAATCGAACAAGGTGTTAACGGGACTGGAGATCATACGTGAAACCACGGAAAAGATAGTTCAAATCAGAGCCAGACTACAAGCATCGTGCGACCGACAAAAGAGCTATGCTGATAAACGGCGAAAGCCCTTAGAGTTTCAGGTCGGCGATCGAGTGTTGTTAAAAGTTTCACCTTGGAAAGGAGTCATTCGTTTCGGAAAACGGGGAAAACTGAACCCACGATACATTGGACCTTTCGAGATCGTTCCCGAATAGGTCCAGTGGCGTACAAACTGCAGCTACCCGCTGAGCTAAGCAGTGTACACCCCGTGTTCCATGTTTCCAATCTAAAGAAGTGCCTATCAGATGAAACTCTCGTCATTCCCCTTGACGAGATTGAAATCAACGAGAATCTCCTGTTCGTTGAAGAACCAGTCGAAATCATGGGCAGGGAGGTGAAGCGTACTAAACAAAGTCGCATCCCGATCGTGAAAGTACGGTGGAACGCGAAGCATGGGCCAGAATTCACATGGGAACGCGAAGACCAAATGAAGCAAAAGTACCCTCACCTATTCTAGCATTCTCAAATCTAGCTTTCAAAAGAATTTTGGGACGAAATTCCCTCTAACGGGGGGATGATATCACAAGTAGAAATTTTTGTGCCTTGTAACTACAACACTTAAGCCAAATTATGAATCAAAGACATAAGAGCATGTATGATGCATACTGTATGACAACAAAATTTCAATCAAACACCCCATGCAAGCATTTCAAGTAGTCAATAAGCAATTGGAAACCCTAGAAGTTCTTGTTTAAGTCCATTTTGGACTAGGACTTCCTTATTGGGCCCAATGGACCAATAAGCTTCCAATTTGACCATCTTGGGCTTAGAGCTCTTAAATGGGTTCTAATTGGACCCACTTCCATTTATTTCAATATTTTGGGCCATATTGGGCCTAGAATGAAATAAATTAATTATATGAACCATTTTGGGCCATAATTTACCTAATTTAGCCCTAATAGGTAATAAAAATTATACTTTCATTCATTTGAGTCAAGCATCATCTAACTTAACTATAATATGGGCTTAAGGACAAAAATCCCAAAAATCTTCTTTTTCCCTCTCCATTCTCGGCCCAAGCCCACAAAGAAAAAGAGTTGACTTTGTGTGTGTGCCACCTCACAATTATTCAAGGGATTTCCATGCAAGAGGACTCATACTTCCATGCACCATCCAATCATTCACTCTCTTATCCCCTCTCTTTCTTTCTCTCGGCCGAAACAACACCCACACACACACTTCACACAAAAATCTCAAATAAACTCTCTCCATTCCTCTCCAAAACTTTCGAGATCTAAGGAGCTTTCAAGAAAACATCTCCACAAATTCTTCATCTAAGGTAAGATCATGCTTGGATCTATGATCTAGGTTCTTTGTTTTATCAAAAATCTCCTTCTAATCCATGTAAAAATCATGATCACTCTCTTAGAAACCCTCTAAGTTCGAACTCAACAAAGGAAGGCTTATTAGGGCCGAAAACAACATCAAACTCTTTCCAATCTTCTTCAAAACTGAAATTACAACTCAAGGTGAGCTTCATACCCCCTCTTTTTCGGTTTTTATGAGTTTTATGGTGGAGAATACAAGAAATTGTGTAGATCTATGAATAAATGTATGCCTTGTGTGATTTTTATGCTTGTGTGTATGATTTATGTGTTTTGTGATGAATATGTTAGCCAAAAAGTACCTAAAAACCGAGATCTACAATATGAGGAATGAAATAAACATAACTTACACCACTTTACACTAATCAAGTCTAGAAAAATAGTTTATTTGGTTAGGATGAACATTTTTGGACATAAAACTCATTTTTGGGCTTGAATTGTCAAAAATACAAAACTAAGGGCCCAATACGACAAATAATAATTCCTGGAGGTTGAAAAGGGTCCAAACAGTTTCTAATATAATTTTTCTGAATATCAACACTTTTGAGGGGCTTAAAATGTAAAATTTGAACATAATGGGCTAAAATGGGCTTTTCGGCCCAATAAGCCCCAAATTGCGAAATTTTTGAAATTGAGGGGCCGGAAATGCAAGTTTCTGTAAAACAGGGGATTACAAGTGTATTAAAACCATTTCAAAGGTCAAAAATGCTTTTCAAATTCAAAAGGGATCAAAAATACAAAATTTTTCCATTTTGGGCCAAAACTGTAAAGGTTGCGAAAATGGGGGTTCCAACTGAGAAAATTTCATTTTTGAGGGACTTAAGCTGTTTATCAAGTAAATTTGGGCTGAAAATATCTTTTCAATAAGTTTTGATACAAAAGTGTCAAGAAAAATGGTTTGAGGACTAAAATGGAAATTCTTTTATATAAAGGACTGAAAGTGTAAATTTTATCCAAGAAGGGTCGTAAAAAGGTAAACTCTTACTTTTAAACAAATAAATCCCTTAAGATAAAATACGAGCACCACAACTACCGGCGAAATGTAATAACAAATACACTTTCAATACCAATATCGTTACCAAACAAATTGATTCGGTCTTGAATCAATAACGAATAAAAAATCAATAAACAATAGTACTTCAATAAACACGCGAAATTTACGATAAGTCAATATTCAATCTTTGGGCTTGAAAGTTTCAAATCGTGCTTGTTGGTCCTAGCTAGCCCAATAACATGATCTTTAGGCCCGAAGGGAACGCGGTTACATGTTATTGGGCCTTCTATGACCTAATTCCATGTAAAAGGACTTTCAATAGCTTTATTGTGCTGTTGGGCCCCAAGGTTCCATTGGTACTGCTAGCAAAGTCGAGAAGTCAAATATGAGTCGGGCCAAGTGCCTTTCGCATTCCCGATAGCCTTGAACGACTTATGGAAATAACGGGGGCTTCGTACCCTCCTTTCTCCTTGGTTGTGGGGCTATGAGAAGTCAGGGTGGTTGGATTAAGTGAGTAGTACGGACGACGCCTAAGGGATTGTTTGTATTTGGTAGTTATAAACTAGCCATTTTCATTAATGCGTGATTATAACAACTCACAACCCATAATTAATCCAATGTCACCTGGGTAATCATAATCAATCGTCGTATCGGTATAACAATAACTAAGACATGTAATTTTATGTATTGGGAAAACATCGGATTTTCCCGGGAAGTTCAACACTTTTACCTATGTGATGTATACAAAGTTTAACAATTATACACGTTTACAAAAATCGACAAGCATACTTATGGATCTTCACACTTTTTCTTATATACAATACTCTTTTCAGAAAATATCGGATTTTCTGGGTTTTCAAACTTCACAAAAATCATTTTCTTTTCAAATATTACTTATGAACTCACTAACATTTCATATGTTGACGTTTTTCCAAAATACTTGTATTCTCAGGTAACAAGTAAACCGAAGAATATGTATCCAGTGATGTCATGGTGATTTGTTTAAATTAGTATCGAACGGTTTATGTGATGGAAATGTAATGTTTAGAACAATGTACTGAATGTAAACAATATCAGTTGTAATATTTCAATGCATGGTGATGAATGATGTTATGATTCATGTATAATCATTGTGATGGTATTCAATTAAGTCACAATAGCCCTCGGACGTTTCCGCCGTCTGGTTCGGGCACTACTAGAAAAATAGCCTTTTATGACGCTCATTGCGCGTCGTAAAACGCTCAGACGACGCGCAAATGCGCGTAAAGGAAGGCCCTGTCATAAAGAGAGACGACGCCCATTTACGACGCGCATTTATGACGCGCATTTACGACGCGCGGTTATGACACGCAATGCGTATCAAGGAAGGCCCTGTCATAAAGGAAGACGACACACATTTGCGTGTCGTAATCTGACGACGCGCATGTTTATGACACACAATGCGTATCAAGGAAGCCCGTGTCAAGAAAGGCCATGTCATAAATAAAGACGACACACATTTTTGCGTATCGTTATTTTAATTTTTTTTTTTAAATTATTTATAGATTTGCTAATTTTCAAATTAAATTTGCATTTTCATAATAAAAAATAAAATACCATATACAAAAAATACAATACATTGCACAAAATTTAATGTCATACAAATAATCCTTCCAATAGTAGTCAAATGTAACATTTCATGGAAAGATAAAACAAATCAATAGTTGTAACAAAAATTTACAAACTAAGTAGATACAAGAAATATCAAAAAAATACCCTCAAATGCTTTTCAAAGTCTAATCTCCATGTCAGCTCTTCAACTCACTTCTCCATTTTGTTCTTAGGTTCTCTAAGGGCTCCAGCATCTCTTGCAGTTTCAAAGGTAGAAAGAAGAACAAAACGTGATATTATTTTGCCATTGGAAAGCTATGTTAACTTTTTTTTTTTTTTTTAATTTAGAAAAAGAATCTGCTTCTCTAAGATATTATCCAACAACAATGGTAAAACGTGTTTAAAAGTTAAATGAAAAAAAGAGAACATGTTCTATGACAATTCTATTAACAGGCCTAGAAAGAATTGCGCGTGACTTTATACCCCTTTTAGATTATGGAGCTTTTTCATACTCAACTCCATCCTACAAAATACAACATCAATCAAGAAAAATATATAAGTAAACATGCAAAACCACAAAACTTACAATAAAACATAATATTATAGCTATTAACGATATATTAACCACACCTTTTGCCTCGACACTGTTGTTGCAAGCTTAGAAGATTTCACTTGCTGCAAGGTAACCTCCACAACTTTACTCCCACACACAAAATTCGGGTGTGATGTGTTTATGTAATCCATCTACCCAAAAAAGCAATATTTTCAGCCATGTAACGATAAAAATAAAAAATAGAGATAATGATACCTACCTCCATTTCAACTATGTGCCCAATCATGGTTTCAGAAGGCTGAAGACCATCACTTAAAAAATTCCCTATGACATCATCCATTCTCTTTCTGAGAACAGGAAATCTCTGTAACTCATTCACCATACATCGATGGCCCATCTAAAACATGAACAAATCAGTCAGCTTAGTGTCCAATTATATGAATCTTGCACATTGAAGGATTGGATCTAGTAAACAAGCAATCTGTCGTCTAATTAGAACTTCAAATGGAACCTGTGTAACAAAATATTAAGTTATAAAAAGTATGTAGATGTGACTTGTGAGTGAGAGGTTATAAAAATAAGACTTACTTCAGGTACAAATAATGCAGATCTAGGGCCTGTTGCATTTTGTATGGCATTTCTGATGTCATCATCAGTCAAGTCCTCACAAGGGTCAACTTCCTACAACAGTAACTCGATTGATTAAATATATTTATTGCAAACTAAGGGATTTGGGCGTTAAATATTAATAGGTGAAAATGTGTAGTCTTGCTCCTCCTGTGTGTATGGAAAAAACATGTGATTAACAGCAAAACATGTACAACTCCTCACAACAACAGGCGCTTTTTTTTTATGACTTTTCCAACTGTCATTAGGTTAAGAATCACTTGTGCAGATGTCTTTTCTGTTCTAACTATCTCCAGTAGTGGCATCACATGAGCTGGATTGTAATCATTTCATTTAATAAAACAAGAAATTATTAGTTGAAAATGTTAAATAATCTTAAGATAAAGATGTGGATTATTTTGTTTAACCTGAAGAAATTTGCCCTGATAACTCGATCTTGAGATTTGATTTTTTATCCAATTAAATTGAGGTCAATGGTGGATGTGCTGGTTGCTAAAATGCATTGAGGAGGACAAATGTTTTCAATTTCACTGAAGATTTTTTTGCTTCAATGGAATGTTCTCAATTACAGCCTGCATTCACAAATAGATGATAAGAAACTGGGATAACAATGAAACAGTAGATCCAACTATTAACACAGCAGAATGGAATAAAAAAAATTGCATTCAAAGATAATGGTTCATTCTTTCGAGAGGAATGAAACTCTCCAGAAATCAAAAAGATAACGACAATATTCTCTGCCCTTGACAACCAGGGAACAAAAGGGTTAAATACTCAAAGACAGGTAGTGATCCCCAAAAGGCCTGTCTGAACACAGATAGTGCTAACACCACAAAAGGAAAACTAAAGTGTGCACAACAATAAAAAAGTAAAAAAGATTAAACTGCCCCTCTGTGATTCTCATGGATTATGTCCTGTGAATTGGGCTGCCCCTTGGCGTGCTTTGTTTCTCTTCCTTTGGTAAACCAACATTTGTTTGGGCTCATCAATAGAGTTGTCAAATTATGTGTTCATATTTTATGTTTTTATTAATTTAGCCATTTGACTATTTTCTCTAGTGATTAAACTATTAGGACATAAAACAAATAGTATTGATTTTTTTTAAAAGATCATACCTCTATAACCATATCTACATCTTTGAATTGTAAGTAATCCAATACCCCACTAACCAATGAGCTTGTGCTAACTTCTTCCTTGCTACCAATCCATTAATATTTCCTGAAAAAGTCATAATATATAACTAATAAATCACATAATAAATTGGCTACAAAGTTGTCATGTAACCTAACGGCACAAAAAGAAAAGAAGCCATGTTAAAGAGATGAACTTTCATTCTATTTCTAGTTTTTGTACCAAAATCACTCAATGAAATCAGTGCCTACCATCAGGATCTGCATTTCCAGCGATTTGAAGTGCATCTGAGTTGGCAAGGTCAACATTTGCGGGTGTGGCAACTAGGATTAAACAGTTGGGAAGCCTAATGTATGACATTATCATTGTCCTAATACGAGCTTCAATGTTTGATGGCTAATCTCCAACAGGAACTTTTGTTGTACCAGGTAAATCCACAAGGGTAATGTCAAGTACATTAGGTGAAAAATTCTTTAAACGAATTTGTTTATCAAAGACACCCTTGTTTCCTCCTGCTTCCCTATCTGTCTCAGCCTATAGTATTCAGACACCCAACTAAGGTGTTAGTGATCACACTTTGTGTTGGTTGACATAAAATAAAGTTTAGCTTTTTCATAGAGGCTTAAAGAATCAACACTTATCAGAGCTCTAACATTTTTTCCTCTTAATGAATCCTTATACACAAACATACAATTGATTCAGATGAGCTACACCAAAGACACTCTCTCTAGCCCTGAATAATCTAATCACCTAGCTGATGTGCATCATATGAGTATATACAAAAATTACTTGAACATGAGAGGATATAGATGCATTGCTGGCCTGAAAGACAAAGACCCGTTTTGCTAGGTTTAACAAGCAGTTAGACAAATTCTGAATCATTATCCATATCAATTAAAATGTCATGTTCTTTAAGCTCCAGTAAAATACACTCAGGGTTCTATCAGACATGTAGTTTTGAGTTTTCTGAAGTTGACGAATTCAGGCAGTGTGTTATTAATCTTGGTAGGTAGAAAAAACTGCTTTTGGTCTATGTATTCAAAGCCCTTTATTTTAACGACAAAAGATCTCAAATATACATGATAAGGTTTCTCACGAAGTGTGATCTTATGCTTGTTTTCTATATATAATCCAAAGAAACACAACCATTAATTTAACCAAAAGAAACTCAACACAATTTAGATATCATGATTTGTTACTTACCACTTTTTTGTCGGAAGGACGATGTGCTAATTCCTTCTTGGTGACAACATGCCCTTTGTTTAGACCCATAAAGAGTCCTGTGTTTGGCTGTTTTGGAGCCATTGGAAGCTGAAAACATAAACATATATTAGCGTAAAGCAACATACACTTCACAACAGATCATCAACTTAGCCTCTGCAGTTTTGATTCAATATGACCTGAAAACCTTACAAGCCTCAGACTACAATCAAAATGCGCAATATATATTCTTATTAAACATGAAGCTGATTACAAGATATAAATGAGTTTATGCGTTCCAATAAGTTTGTAAACACCAGCAAGCTTATAAGCACATGGAAAGCATCTTGGAACTATAAGAAGATGCAGGAAAACTAAAAGTAAAATGAGAGCAGAAAAACAACCTGGGCAAGAAGAATTTGAGACCAAGTAAACTTTAGTTGCTGTACATTGTACTTGCTTCTTGAAAGAAACCCCCAAATGCTTAACTCCACACCGGAGGAATATCACGTGATGTACGTCAACGAGGATGTAAGCCTGAAGTGGGCCCTCAATTCTTAACTCCACACCGGAGTACTTGATCTGAGATACGAGCTTGGTTGCGTTATTCCTTTAGGATAAACAAAAGGGATTCAGTAGTAATGGAGGCGGATTAGGGTTTACAGAGGAAAGGAGAAGGAGAGAGTGAAGGTTCTCGGCTGGTGGAGAGGATGAATTCGTTATTCCTTCCCAAACAGCAACAAATCATTCAAAACTAGAAAAAGATATGTGAAGAAATGAAAAATAAATTGATTACCTGGGTCTCTAATGCAGAAGTTCCAAAGGTGATGACGAGATGCAATCGGGAAGCTAATGGAGTAAAGTTACGGTTCTTCGTCTATGTGTTTTTCGATTTATTTGTGGGGAATCTGAAACAAACGAGAATTAAGATTCACATTCCTAATATTGAGACTTGAGAATATAATTAGGGCTTTTTCTAACAATTTCAACATCGAGTGGGAGATATGCTGGTTCTAGTGGGTAGAAGTAAGTGGGGGAAGAAGTAGGCGGTAGTAAGGAAGGAGCGTTCATAATTTGGGCAAGAGGGAAAAGAGAAAAAAAGGAAGGCGGGGTTTTTAATTTTTTCAGAATTTCATTTCCCCCTTTCCCAAACTATGGAACGCGCGTTCCATTAAAAAATATAAAGCGACATCCTTAGACGACGCGCATTTTATTATAGGTGCTCTCCGTGTTTTTTTTTAAACACTAATTTAAGGGCACGCAATAATGCGTGTCTTCTATCCTTAAATTTTTTGAAGAGATGACGTTTTTTTTAATGTCACTCTCCTTTGCATAACATAAATCAACGAGTGTCGTGGTTTGCACGTCGTAAAAGGGTCTTTTTCTTGTAGTGGGGGGTGTGACACGTGCTACCATAAGGCAAGAAATCAAGATTAAGAAAGTTCGGTCCATATAAGTCTGAATTTGTCGTAAACTTTGGTTTTGACAAATTCACATGGATAGGAAGACATACACCATTAAAATCTAACTGTCATAAGATTCCCTCCTTCATGAAAGTGACTGTGAGGAAATGCTTTCACTAAGAAAGATTTTAAGAAGATAGTGATTGTGGAACTGAATTCTCGAATTCGATTATGGTTACGGCATCCCTTTCTATGATTCGAATTGTGAGATTTGGCAATTAGTCTGAATTGTTTAGACACACATATGAGCTATCTAAAGGAAAGGTGTATAAGCTTAGATAAAGGATTATCAAAGCATTAGGTATTAGAAACATGAACTTAAGAAATTCAACAAGTATTGTTTTTTTGGAAGTTAAGCTGGTTTCTGAATATATGTCAAAGCTAGTGGGAGCATAAGTGTTATGTTTATAATAATCATCATGATAGTGAGAGCATAAATGTTATGATAGAGTATGATTATTATGGAAAGTATTGCAAGTTAGCAATATTAATTATAGAAAACAAGAGTTATACTTTGCAAAGTCGCAATAGTTGAAAAGTTGTTTTGCTATAATTAAGGGAGAGAATATTATGCTTCATTTCAAATCTAAAGTCTTAGGTTGTGGAATGTTAATAATTTAGTCAAGGATACATAGTGTGTTCTCAAATTTCGATTATGATTACAATATTCCTATTCATAGTTTGAATGTTGAGAACGTAGCACATAGCATATTATGGCAGAAGATTAATAAAGTATTAAATCTTCATGTAAGACATTAGCATCGTGTCCAATACGCTTTGGGTATAGGATCGATTGCAAATGCCATAATATTTGACCATTCTAAAATTTTCCAAATGTCTAGCGCATTTAGAGGGAAAAAGGACAAGAATCGGTTTTGACTAAGATAATTAAACAACTATCAAAGGACAATCCAAAGTTCGCCGAGGATTGGTCGCTTGTGGGTAGTTGGAAGTATAGTATTGAATGGACCATATCGATATGAATAGAAAAGATTCTATTAAGAATGAGTTGTCATATGGAAAATATGGAAACGTGTCCATATTGGGAATTGAATATTGAAAATATATGTCTAGATTAGAAACTTTTATGCAAAAGGATGTTCAAAGGAATGTACTTTGAGTGAGAGACATCATATCTAAGGAATTGTATTGTAACAATCTCCGATAGAGGACTTTGTAATATCGTTGGCAATAGTCTTTGTGACTTTTTGTGCTATGACATTACGAAAAGGATCATTGCATAAAATGTTAGAATCTAACATATTCTATAAGTGGCAAGAATTTGATATTCTTTCATTTATGAAAAAGGATTTGGAGTTGTGAAATGAGTATAATTGGAAATGTGTTCATTTGATCTATTTCACAAAGCAAGAATCATAGGTAAACATTGTGTGCATGCTAAGAGCATGGGACAAGTGTTGTAATAATTCAAGTAAAAAGTTGATTACCCGAAACAACAAATAATGAGTAATCGATATGGTGATAAATAAAAGGTGTTTTATTTATACTCAAAGGTTTGAGGCCATATGGGATTAGTATTATCCTTGTGTTTCACTTTGCATGTTTTGACTTCCTAAATAATTTAATTGGTTTAGAACAATCAAATTATTCGAACGGGCCACAGTCATTCATATGTTGGAAGTAGGTATGAATAAAGACTGTCATGAATTGGTGTGTGGATTGTCTAAAGAGTATTAGACATAAGCAAATGTTTGCTGCAACGTTCATGAGTGCCTATGAATATGATTTAAGCATTGGATTAAACCCACGCTCACTTGGATCACTCCATGAATTGTATCACCAGTGATTGGTGAGACGATAATATCTTATATTCTTGAAACCGAGATGTGTGAGTTGTATCTTGCAAATCGGTTGCACATTGATAATATGTAAACGCACCAGTAACTTGGTGTCATAAAACATATTGTTGTGTGTGATTCGATGAGTGAGTGCAAGCGAGCATTGAATCAAAGTTTATCCGTTCCTTTTATCCAAAGAAGGATAAAAGCGATATCTTTGGGCCCCTCGATGATTTAGTGACGACAAACGTAAATGCTCGGCCGGGCTAGGGCTAATTTGATTTGTTCAATTAGTCAGTCTTCATAAATCAGAAGTCGAGAAATGGTACAGAGAGAATGATTAGAAATCATGTCTTATACGATATCTAGAATGGAGGAATATATGATCCCTTATCTAAAGGACACGCGTATCTGATAGGATCAGAGTTGACAACGACTTTTGAAAGCTACGATTACAGATCAGGATCTGAAGTCATACGCAGAATAGTTATTAGACTTATCCAAGTGGGAGACTGTTGGATTAGTGTCTACGTCCATAACTATTTTGGTATGTACTTGACCCGATGGTGCATGGTCCTTTTGGGTTGCCTTCACCAAAGCAACTTGATAGGATGAATTATGGAGAAAAAGGATTAAATATGATTTATTAATATATTATGGGAATAATATATTAAAGGAGAAATCATATTGTTTAATTAATATTAGTCAAGAATTAATAAGAACTAAGTTTGTGACTAAAAGAGATTAATTAAACTTAAGGGACTGGAATTGTAATTATAAGATAATTGCAATTGGGCTATGGATTGCCTTATATACTATAAGGTTGGACAAATTCTATGGGGAAACCCATTAGAAATCGTCCAAGGCCTTTAAGGAAAGGAGTCCATGGGTTGCTTAGGGCTTAAGCATCCAAATTAGGGTTTCCTTGTTAGATAACCCTAATAGCCTCACTATATATAGAAACCTTATGCTCCAAAAACGTGGTGAACAAATTATCTAGGGTTTCCACACGTTTTTGAGGGCCTCCTTCTCTTCTCTTCTTCATCCTCTTGCTCTTGGTGTTTGTGAACCATTAGAGGAGTGACATTTGTGACTCTAAGCTTTCTAAAGTCATTACAAGGAGGATTTGAGATTGTTATTGCTACATAACAATCAAGGTATGATCTAAACCCTAATTATATGTTATATTGATTATCATATGCTAGATCTAGGGTTTATAGTCTTGGATAAATTGCATGTACAATAGAGAAACCTAGATCCAAGCATTAGGATTTGTATGAGCACATAGGATGTTCTTATAGCCAAAACCCATCAGATTCATCATCTTCTTCTTCTTCTCCTTCTCTTCTATTTGATCTGACATCATCCGGTTGATTGGGATTCCGCACCATCAAACGGATCTGATTGATACACAAGCAGATTAGGGACTTACATACCTACAACCCCACCACCATCTCCACCACTACCCGCCACCATCACCAACCACCACACCGACCACCATGCACCGCCACTCATCACTACCGACCACCACCACTCATCACCACCACCCACCTTCACTACCGCCCGCTACCACCACCCCCACCCATCACCCACCAAAATCAATACTCGCCACAACCATCACCACCTACCTCCACCACCCCTACCAACCTCAATCACCTATCACCACTACCGACCAACACCACCAACCACCACCCGCCACCACCATCACGACCCACGACCATCACCACTCGCTAACACCACCCCCACCTATCACCCACCAAAACCACTACCCACCACCACCATCACCACCTACCTCCACCACTTATCACCACCACCCCACCCACCTCAATCACCCATTACCACCACCCACCACCACCACCAACCACCAACCACCACCACCATATATCACCACCTACTACCACCACCCATCACCACCATCCGTCACCACCACCACCTCCACCCACCACCCACTAAAACCACCACCCACCACAACCATCACCACCACCACCCGCTACCACTACCTACCACCCACCACCACCTCCACACCCATCACCACCACCCGCCACCACCACCAACCACCACACCCCCCACTACCATGCACCACCACTCATCACTACCGAACACCACCACTCATCACCAGCACCCACCTCTACCACCACCTGCTACCACCACCCCCACCCTTCTCCCACAAAAACAACCACCCGCCACCACTATTACCACCTACCTCCATCACCCATCACTACCTCTTCAACCACCTTAATCACCCATCACCACCTATTACCACCCATAACCACCCACCACCACCACCACCTATCACCACCATTCGTCACCACCACCTCCACTCACCATGCACCAAAACAAGCACCCGCCACCACCCACCACCCATCACCACCACCATCCATCACCACCAACCACCACTACCTATCACCACCACCCCTACCACCACCTTCCCCTTCAACCCCACCCACCTCCACCACCTACCTACTACCTACCATTATAACCACCACCTGTCATTACCACCAATCACCACACACCACCCATCACCACCACCTGCCTCCACCATCCATCACTGCCACCCCCACCACCACCACCCATCACCACCGACCACCACCACTTATCACTACCACCCACCACCTATCACTAGCAATAGCCTTCACCACCCATCACCACCCCACCCATCACCCACAAAAACCAACATACAAGATCACCATCCTCACCACCAACCGCTACCCACCCACCACCACCTATCACCTTTACTTGTCTCCACCAACCACCACTACCACTCGCCATCACCACCTGCCACCCACTATGCTCAACACCCTACATGTCACCCCACCACCCTTCACAACCACCACCACTTACCACCTACCAGGACCAAACATCACTACACACCACCATCACCTATGATTATGTGTATATAATCACATGTGATTATTTGTATTTAATCACATATGATTTATATGAACAGTATTCTTTTTTGTCCATATAAATCATGTGATTAGATACATATAATCACATGTGATTAGATATATTTAATCAAATGTGATTAAATGTATTTAATCACATATGTCATTATTGCGTTCTCGATTCAGTAGTTATTTTTTGTCAACTTTAATCATATGTGATTAGAAACGTATAATCACATCTGATTATATGTATCCAATCACATATGATTTACATGAACTATATTCATTTTTGATTTTTCATTTCAATAATTTTTCTCATATATTTAATCACATGTGATTATAAGTATTTAATCACCTATGATTATTGTGGACATATATTCTTTTTAATGTTCTTGATTCAATAGTTGTTCTCGTGTATATAATAACATGTGATTATATATATATATATATATATATATATATATATATATATATATATATATTTCATCACATATGATCTATTGAATCAAGAACGTGAAAACAAATCTTTTTCACGTAAACAGTATGTGATTTAATACACAACGCCAACTATTGAATTAAAAACGCAAAAATGAATATTGTCCACAAAAATCATATGTGATTAAATACATATAATCACATGTGGTTATATGTACCTAATTACATATGATTTATGTGGACAAGATTCATTATTTCTTTCTCAACTCAATAGTTGTACTCATGTACTTAATCACATGTGATCATATTGATGGGTTTTAGCCATATGAACAATCCTATGTGCACATACAAACCCTAATGCTTGGATCTAGGTTTCTCTAATTGAACATGCATAGAATCCAAGACTTCTAATGGTAAATCTAGTATAATAACAATAAGAAATCAGAATTAGAAGATTACCTTGAATCACTTGCTTGATCTTCTTGTCCCTGGAGCTTTACAGTCACAATTGTCACTCCTCTAATGGCTTACAAACACCAACTAGCAAGAGGATGATTGAAGAGAGAGGAAAGGGGATCAAGAATCGGCCAGGGTTTCTTCTAGAGCATAGGTGTCGATTTTCCTTGACCCTTAGGGTCTATTTATACTAGTGAGGCTCCTAGGGTTTCACCCTCAAACCCTAATTGGATAACTTAGGCCCTAAGAAATCCAATACCCTAATGATAAGCCTTGGACGAATTCTAAGCCTATCCTAAGTCCCTAGAAACCGTCCACCCCTTATCCATAAAGGATTATAGCCCAAAGTACAACTATCATACAATTGACAGTTTATGCCCCTTTATTCAATTAATCTCTTTAAGTCACTGAATTAATTCCTACTTAATTTATGACTTATATTAATCAAATAACAATATTATTATTCCTTATATTATTCACATAATATATTAATAATATTTCTTCTCTCATTACAAATCATCCAGTCAAGTTGCTATGGTGAAGGCAACCCAATAGGACCATGCACAACCGGGTCAAATACTTGCCTAATATAGTTGCAGCCTTAGACACTATTTCAACAGTCTCCCACTTGGATAAGTCTAGTAACTATATACACAAGTATAATCCGATTAGCAATCGTAGCTCTCAAAGACGTTGTCAAACTCTGATCTAATCAATCTTGTCCTTCAGATAAGGGATCGTACAGTCCTCTGTTTAGATATCATGCTGACAATTTTATGGAACTAATTCGCTAGCACTTGGTTTCTCGATTTCAGATTTATTTGACATAGAACTTAATTGAACACATCAACTCAGTTCTGACCGGGCCCGACACATAATTCAAATCAAATCATCGAGTGGCCGGGATATCGCTTTTACCCTCTTAGGATAAAAGTAACAGATAAACTTCAACTTATATGCATTTACTTATTCATTAATCAACTATACACAACAATGCGTTTTATAACATCAAGTTACTGATGCGGTTTCGTATTATCAATGAACAATCAATTAACAAATAACAAACCATATATCTAGGTTTTAATACTATATGATATTATCGTCTTGCGATCACCTTTTTATTACATTCCATAAGGTGATTCCAGCAAGCGCGGGTTTGTTCCAATGCTCAAAGCTGGTTCATAAGCACTCATGAACGTTGCAGCAAACTTTTACTATGTCTAATACCATTTAGACAATCTACACACCAATTCATGACAATCTTCATTCATGCCTACTTCTAACATATGAACGATTGTGGACAATTCGAATAATTCGATTATTCTTAATAAACTCAACTATTCTGGAAGTCAAAACATGCAAAGTGAAACAATAGTTAAACAATTAACATAAGACAGTAACATTACTCATAAATAATACTCTTTTATTTAATCATCAAATGTTAATTACATTTATCTATTACACGTTTCTTATACTATCTAATCTATACTAATATCATCCTTCAGCCCAATACTCCTAGCATGCTGCAAGTGCTTAACCCTGCTCAGTCGCTTCGTAAACGGATCTGCTGGGTTATCTTCTGATGATATCCTCTTAACTACGAGTTGTCCTTCTTCTACACGATGTCTAATAAAGTGATATTTTCTGTCGATATGTCGAGATCTACCATGATCCCTCGGCTCCTTGGTCAAGGCAACCGCTCCTTCATTATCACAGAAAATCTCCATGGGCTCCTTTATGGTAGGTACAACTCCAAGATCACTGATGAAGTTCTTCAACCATATTGCCTCCTTCGACGCTTCGCTCGCTGCAATGTACTCTGATTCACATGTTGAATAAGATACTGTTTCCTGCTTGGAACTTTTCCATGTTATTGCTCCTCCATTCAGGGTAAAGACCCAGCTCGACTGTGAACGGTAGTTTTCCCTGTCGGTCTGAAAGCTGGTGTCACTATACCCTCGCACCTTCAAGTCATCACTCCCTCCAAGGACTAAGAACCATTCCTTCGTCCTCCGAAGGTACTTAAGGATATTCTTGACCGCAATCCAATGGGATCTTCCAGGGTTCCCTTGATATCTGCTAACCATGCTCAAAGCAAAGGCTACATCAGGGAGAGTACAAGTCATAGCATACATGATTGAGCCAACTGCGGAAGCGTATGGAACTCGGCTCATTTCTGCTATTTCAGCTTCGGTACTCGGACTTTGATTCTTACTCAACTTGGCATTACTTTGTATCGATAATTCTCCCTTCTTCGAATTTTTCATACTAAAACGTTTTAGTACTTTATCTAAGTAAGTGTTCTGACTAAGTCCTATTAGTCTCTTACTTCGTTCTCTCACTATCCTTATTCCCAAAATATAGGAAGCCTCTCCGAGGTCCTTCATAGCGAAGCACTTCCCGAGCCAGGACTTAACATCCTGCAGAGTCGGGACGTCGTTTCCTATGAGTAGTATGTCATCGACATACAGAACGGGGAAGCTTACTATACTCCCACTGGTTTTGACATATACACATGATTCATCTTCGCTTCGTACAAATCCAAACTCTTTGACTTTCTCATCGAAGCAAAGATTCCATCTGCGAGACGCTTGCTTAAGTCCATAAATGGACTTCTCAAGCTTACACACTCTATTTGGATGCTTTGGATCAACAAAACCCTCTGGCTGAGCCATGTAAACATCCTCAGCCAACTTCCCATTAAGGAAATCGGTTTTGACATCCATTTGCCAAATCTCATAATCATGAAATGTGGCAATTGCTAGCATCACTCTAATAGATTTTTATCTTCGCAACTTGTGAGAAGGTCTCATCATAGTCAACTCCGGGAGTTTGAGTAAATCCCTTCGCAACCAATCGCGCTTTATATGTGTGTACATTTCCATCCACGTCGGTCTTCTTCTTGAAGATCCACTTGCACCCAACGGTCTTACATCCGGGCACATTATCAACCATATTCCAAACTTGGTTGTCATACATGGACTGGATCTCGTTGTCCATTGCCTCTTTCCATTTTGCAGACTCCGGGCCTGCCATGGCTTCCTTATAGCTATTAGGTTCATCTAGATTTATTAGTGTACCATCACTAATATACGTATCCCCTTCGGTAGTAATATGAAAACCATAAAACTGGGGTTGAACTCTAACTCTTTCGGAACGTCTTAGAGGTAAGGACTCGTCAATCGGTTCAACCGGAGTTTCCTCCTCGGGTTGAATGCCAGCGGTAGAGGTTCCATCATCTATCGACTCTTGAATCTCTTCAAGCTCGATTTGCCTCCCACTGTCTCCTTGGCTTATGAGTTCTCGCTCTCGGAAAACTCCTCTCCTCGCAACAAAGACAACATTGTCCTTCGGTCTATAGAAGAGATATCCAAAGGATTTTTGAGGGTAGCCGATGAAAATACATCGCTCAATACGAGGTTCGAGCTTGGCATGAGTATCTCGTCTTACGAAAGCCTCGCAACCCCAAACCTTGATATGTGCTAACGGGGGAGCTTTCCCTGTCCACATCTCGTGAGGTGTTTTGGCAACCTTCTTAGTAGGGACTCGGTTAAGGATATGGGCGGCAGTCTCTAAGGCATACCCCCAGAATGAGATAGGTAGTGAAGCACGACTCATCATAGAGCGGACCATGTCTAACAAGGTTCGATTATGCCTTTCTGCCACACCATTCAATTGCGGTGTCCTAGGTGGCGTCAATTGTGAAACTATTCCACACTCCTTGAGATAGTCGTGGAATTCAAGACTTAGGTACTCTCCTCCTCGATCGGATCGAAGCATCTTGATTTTCATGCCTAATTGATTCTCCACTTCATTCTTGAACTCTTTGAACTTTTCAAATGTTTCTGACTTTTGTTTAATTAAGTAGATATACCCATATCTACTATAGTCATCGGTGAAAGTCACATAGAAGCGTTTTCCATCCTTCGTGGTTGATCTAAACGGTCCACATACATCGTTATGTATGAGGTCCAATAGACCCTCACTCCTTTCACATGTACTAGTGAAGGGTGACTTGGTTATCTTTCCAAGCAAACAAGACTCGGATGTGTCATCTTCCCTAAGGTCGAATGACTCCAACACTCCATCCTTTTGGAGTTGGGCTATGCGCTTCTTGTTGACATGTCCAAGACGACAATGCCACAAGGATGCTCTATCCATACTATTGGAAGAATCCATGCATAAAACATCATTTCCTAGGTTATCTACGATCATAACAGTTTCATAAATTCCATTACATGGTATTGCATCAAAATATAAGACACCATTTAGATAAGCACAAATACAACCATTCTCATTATTAAAAGAAAATCTAAATCCTTGTCTAAACAAACCATGAAATGAAATGATGTTTCTTGCCATTTCTGGCGAATAGAAACAATTGTTCAAATCTAAACATAAACCATTCCTAAGCACTAGAGAATACACTCCAATCTTGGTCACAGGCGACGATCTTCTGTTCCCCATGATTAGATTTATTCTTCCATGCTCCACATCCCTATTTCTTCTTAGTCCCTGCAATTCAGAACAAATGTGGTAACCACACCCGGTATCGAGGACCCAAGAAATAGCATGAGATGAATCATTAGATTTAATTATGTATATACCTGCGAAAGACGGCTTGATCTTTCCTTCCCTGATGGCTTGCAGGTAGTCTGGGCAACTTCTCTTCCAATGCCCTATTTTGTGGCAGTGGTGGCACTCTGCCTCCTTTGGGTTAGGGTTAGGCTTAGCGGGATCAACTTTGGTCCCACTAGAAGAAGAACCATCTCGGGACTTTCCCTTGCGGTGGCTCTTACACGGAGCCTTCCTCTTCTTGCCTCTTCCTTGCCCAATGGCCAAAACAGGAGCAGCGGGTGGATTGGGAGTGGGTGCAATAGACTTGTCCTTGAGGTTGCTTTCAGCAACCCTAAGGAGACCTTGGAGCTTACTTAGGGTGACCTCTTCTTTGTTCATGTGGTAGGTCATCCTAAATTGATTGTAACACGGAGGCAAAGAGTGAAGCACCATGTCGATCGCCAAGTCTTCCCCAAAGTCAACATTCAACTTGCGAAGACGATCGACATACCTTTGCATCTTTATCAGGTGCACGGTTAGAGATTCTCCATGACCCATTTTGGCATAGGTCATGTTAGTGAAAATCTCGTAACGCTCCTGCCTCGCGTTTTGGTGGTATCTCTCCAACAAGTCTTGGTGCATTTCATACGGATACATGTCCTCATAGGACTTTTGGAATTCGGCGTTCATTGTGGCTATCATGATGCAATGAGCCTTCGTTGCATCACGTTCATGAGTCTCAAAAGCAGTCATTTCAGCCGGAGTAGCGATTTCTGGGTTGATCTTCTCGAGCTTCTCATCGAGGACATACTCCTTATCCTTGTAGCGAGCAATTGTGCGAATGTATCTTATCCATTCACTAAAGTTCGTCCCATTGAAAGTCACCTTTTGGCAAAGGCTCATCAATGTGAACGAGCTAGCAGCAGCGTTGTTCGCGTTTGACATCTACAAATAGAAAGGACAAAGATAGATTAGAATTTGAATCCCTAATTATCACCCAATAAGAAAAATTAGGGCTAGGATCCAACAACAATATTTACATATTAGAAAAGGGATGCCGTAATCTAACATGCAAACAATTTGAAGGTAAGTGAATGACGATTCACTAATTCTCCACCATGAAAACATAACTTTAAGTTCTAAATGTATTGAGAATTCCTAGGTTTGGATGAGATTCATTGAAACTATTCAATGGCATGTTTAAATCTCGATATGCCCTTCTCGTTTGTGACTGGGATACCGAGGATCACAAAGTGGGTGTGAATTACCATGCAAATTCACATGGTGCCTTCATTGTAAAAATCACCTATTCGATGTGTCGGTAAACTACACGCGCTCCATCGAACTATGATAAACAATGAATCACCCTTTGCCAGCTATGCTTAGAACCAATTAGTGTGCCGGTAAACCACACACGCTCCACTAACTTCTTGTCAAGGGTGCAAAGTGTAATTTCATGGGATTGCATCAATTCAATTTAAATTAACATTTAATCACATAATTATCCATATTTGATTTATTTAATTATTTCTTGCAAAACAATTTACCAATTTAATTAAAATAATTAATCAATTATCACATAAAGAAATAAATATTTTATTAATTGATAAATATCTTCAATTAGGTCAAGAATATACTCAAATATATCTTAAAATCGTCTTTATATTGACCTAATATGATAAAGGTAAGTATCTAAAAGATAAACAACAAGAAATCCCGAAATTAGCTCTTTCTGACGCTCGGACTCGTCGAGTACCACAATGGACTCGCCGAGTCCACTATGGGACTCGCCGAGTTCATCAGGCAGACACACAAAATTCGAATTTTGCAAGAATCAAACAAGCAACCAATGCATCAAGTCAATAGAAACCAATCTAGGCTCTGATACCACTGATGGGTTTTAGCCATCTGAATAATCATATGTGCACATACAAACCCTAATGCTTGGATCTAGGTTTCTCTAATTGAGCATGCATAGAATCTAAGACTTCTAATGGTAAATCTAGTATAATAACAATAAGAAATCAGAATTAGAAGATTACCTTGAATCACTTGCTTGATCTTCTTGTCCTTGGAGCTTTAGAGTCACAATTGTCACTCCTCTAATGGCTTACAAACACCAACTAGCAAGAGGATGATTGAAGAGAGAGGAGAGGGGATCAAGAATCGGCTAGGGTTTCTTCTAGAGCATAGGTGCCGATTTTCTTTGACCCTTAGGGTCTATTTATACTAGTGAGGCTCCTAGGGTTTCACCCTTAAAACCTAATTGGATAACTTAGGCCCTAAGCAATCCAATACCCTAATGATAAGCCTTGGACGAATTCTAAGCCTATCCTAAGTCCCTAGAAACCGTCCACCCCTTATCCATAAGGGATTATAGCCCAAAGTACAACTATCATACAATTGACAGTTTATGTCCCTTTATTCAATTAATCTCTTTAAGTCACCAAATTAATTCCTAATTAATTTATGACTTATATTAATCAAATAACAATATTATTATTCCTTATATTATTCTCATAATATATTAATAATATTTCTTCTCTCATCACAAATCATCCTGTCAAGTTGCTATGGTGAAGGCAACCCAAAAGGACCATGCACAACCGGGTCAAATACTTGCCTAATATAGTTGCAGCCTTAGACACTATTCCAACACATATGTATCAATTCACATATGATTTATATTAATAATATTCGTTTTCCCATTTATGATACAATATTTTTTCATATGTATTTAATCGTATGTGACTGTATGTATTTAATCACATATGAATACTGTGGAAAAAGAAAAAAATATTGAATCAAAAATGCGAAAAGGAATATTGTGTACATAAATCATATGGGACTAATGTACAAGAACAACTATTGAACGGCAATGCGAAAATGAATATTGTCCATATAAATCAAATCTTATTAGATACATATAATCTCATGTAATTAAATACAAAAGAACAATAACTTAATCAAGAACGCAAAAATGAATATATTCCACATCAATTCTATGTGATTAGATACCTATAATCACATGTGATTATATGCGTTTAATCACATATGATATATGCGGACAAAACATATCTTTGTCTTCTCGATTCAATAGTTTTTCTCGTGTATATAGTCATATGTGATTATATGTATCTAAATATATATGATTTATATATACGTCATTATTTTTTGACCATGTAAATCATATGTGATTAGATACATATAATCACATGTGATTAGATACATATAATCACATGTGATTATATGTATTTAATCACATATGATTACAGTTGACAAAGAAAAATTAAAAAATTGAGAATGTGACAATGAATCTTATCCACATAAATCATATACGATTTGATACATATAATCACATGTGATTATACGTATTTAATCAGATATGATTTATGTAGACAATATTTATTTTTGCGGTTTCAATTGAATAATAGATTTTATGTATTTAGTCACATGTGATTATATGTATATAATCACATATGATTCGAGTTGGACAAGATTTATTTTTTCCAGCTCGATTCAATAGTTGTGGTCATGTACTTAATCACATACCATTACACATATAATTACATGTGATGAAATACATGAGAACAACTATTGAATCGATAAAGCAAAAATGAATTGTGTCCACATAAATCATATGTGATTAGATTAATATAATCACACATGATTAGATTTATTTAATCACATATGATTAATGTGGAAACAGAAAAACTATTGAATCGAAAACACGAAAATGAATCTTGTGTACATAAATCATATGTAACTAAATGTAAAAGAACAACTATTTAACGATATTCTGAAAACGAATATTGTTTATATAAATCATATCTTGTTAGATACATATAATCTCATGTAATTAAATACACAAGAACAACAACTCAATCGAGAATGCAAAAATGAATAGTTTCCATATAAATTCTATGTGATTAGATACATATAATCACATGTGATTATATGTATCCAATCACATATGATTTACATGAACAATATTCATTTTTGATGTTTCATTTCAATAATTTTTCTCATATATTTAATCACATGTGATTATAAGTATTTAATCACTTATGATTAATGTGGACATAAATTTGTTTTAATGTTCTTGATTCAATAGTTGTTCTCGTGTATACAATAACATGTGATTATATAGATTTCATCACATATGATTTATTGAATCAAGAACATGAAAATAAATCTTTTTTCACATAAATTGTATGTGATTAATTACACGAGACCAACTATTGAATTAAAAACGCAAAAATGAATATTGTCAACAAAAATCATATGTGATTAAATGCATATAATCACATGTGAGTGTATATACCTAATTACATCTGATTTATGTGGACAAGATTAATTTATTCAATAGTTGTAATCATGTGCTTAATCACATGTGATTATATATATCAAATCACATATGATTTATATTGATAATATTCGTTTTCCCATTTTTGATTCAATATTTTTTCTTATGTGTTTAATCGTATGTGATTGTATGTAATTAGTGACATATGATTAATGTGGAGAAAGAAAAACTATTGAATCAAACATCTTGTGTACAAAAATCATATGTGACTAAATGTACAAGAAATATTGAATGAGAATGCGAAAATGAATATTGTCCATATAAATAATATCTTATTAGATACATATAATCTCATGTAATTAAATACACAAGAACAACAACTAAATCAAGAAAGCGAAAATCAATATTTTCCACATAAAATCTATGTGATTAGATATATATATAATTACATGTGATTATATACGTTCAATCACATATGATATATATGGACAATCATTATCTTTTTGTTCTCGATTCAATAGTTGTTCTCTTGTATCTAATCATATGTGATAATATGTATCTAATCACATATGATTTGTATAAACATCTTTATTTTTTTGTCCACATAAATCATATGTGATTAGATACATATAATCACATGTGATTATATGTATTTAATCATATATGACTACAGTTGACAAAAACAATTACTGAATCGAGAATGTAACAATGAATCTTATCCTCATAAATCATATTTGATTGGATACATATAATCACATATGATTATATGTATTTAATCAAATATGATTATATGTATTTAATCAAATATGATTTATGTAGACAATATATATTTTTCCGGTTTCGATTGAATAATTGATTTTGTGTATTTAATTACATGTGATTATATGTATATAATCACATATGATTTGAGGTGGAGAAGATTCATTTTTGCCTTCTTGATTTAATAGGTGTGCTCATGTACTTAATCACATACAATTATAAATATAATCACATGTCATAAAATTCATGAGAACAACTATTGAATAGACAAAGAAAAAATGAATTATGTCCACATAAATCATATGTGATTAGATTCATATAATCACACATGATTAGAATTATTTAATCACATATGATTAATGTGGAAAAAGAAAAACTATTGAAACGAAAACACGGAAATGAATCTTGTGTACATAAATCATATGTGACTAAATGTATAAGAACAACTATTTAACGATATTATGAAAACGAATATTGTTCATATAAATCATATCTGGTTATATACATATAATCTCATGTAATTAAATACACAAGAACAACAACTAAATCGAGAACGCGAAAATGAATATTTTCAATTCTATGTGATTAGATACATATAATCACATGTGATTATATGTATCCACTCACATATGATTTAAATGAACTATATTCATTTTTGACTTTTGATTTTAATAGTTTTCTCATATATTTAATCACATGTGATTATAAGTATTTAATCACTTATGATTAATGTGGACATAAATTTGTTTTAATGTTCTTGATTCACTAGTTGTTCTCGTGTATATAATAACATGTGATTATATATATATATATATATATATATATATATATATATATATATATATATATATTACCTTACATATGATTTATTGAATCAAGAACGTGAAAACAAATCTTTTTCACATAAATCGTATGTGATTAAATACATGAGACCAGCTATTGAATTAAAAACGCAAAAATGAATATTGTCCACAAAAATCATATGTGATTAAATACATATAATCACATGTGATTATATGTACCTAATTACATATGATTTATGTGGACAAGATTCATTTTTTATTTCTCAATTCAATAGTTGTACTCATGTAGTTAATCACATGTGGTTATATGTATCAAATCACATATGATTTATATTGATAATATTCGTTTTCCCATTTTTGATACAATATTTTTTCTTATGTATTTAATCGTATGTAATTGTATGTATTTAATCACATATGAATAATGTGGAAAAAGAAAAACTATTGAATCAAAAATATGAAAATGAATCTTGTGTATCGAAATCATATGTAACTAATATACAAGAACAACTATTGAACGAGAATGCGAAAATCAATATTGTCCATATAAATCATATCTTATTAGATACACATAATCTCATGTAATTAAATACACAAGAACAACAACTTAATCGAGAACGCAAAAATGAATATTTTCCACATAAATTCTATGTGATTAGATACATATAATCACACGTGATTATATGCGTTTAATTACATATGATATATGTGGACAATATTTATCTTTGTGTTCTTGATTCAATAGTTTTTCTCGTGTATATAATCATATGTGATTACATGTATCTAATCACATATGATTTATATAGACATCATTATTTTTTGTCCATATAAATCATATGTGATTAGATATATATAATCACATGTGATTATACGTATTTAATCACATATGATTACAGTTGACAAAGAACAATTACTAAATTGAGAATGTGACAATGAATCTTATCCACAAAAATCATATATGATTGGATACATAAAATCACATGTGATTATATGTATTTAATCAGATATGATTTATGTAGATAATATTTTTTTTGTGGTTTCGATTGAATAATTGATTTTGTGTAATTAGTCACATGTGATTATATGTATATAATCACATATGATTTGAGGTGGACAAGATTCATTTTTTCCTTCTCGATTCAATAGTTGTGCTCATGTACTTAATCATATACAATTATACATATAATCACATGAGATAAAATACATGAGAACAACTATAAAGATATATATATATATATATATATATATATATATATATATATTTCAAAGTTCAATACATATCGATTGAAGGCAAACGGGCAACAAGCTGCTCCGCCAGCCCTTTCTGGATGGCAAAACCAATTCTTTCAACCCATTAAATAAAATAGCATTGGTAAAGTAAGCCCTTTCATCTATTCATAAATATAAATATCTCATTCTAAAGATTTTTGGTTGATTTTATCTTAATATTACAAGTTAGTAACATTAAGTTGTCACTTTCCGGACCACTCAACACTCTTGGAATAAACTGTACCAATCTACTAAAAATTACATTGTTTTCTTTATATGTGGGAAACTATACATCCATATCTAACTATAGGCTTTGGAATTTTAGTATTTGAAGTTCTGATGAATTTATTATGATTTTTCTAAGACAATGCATGAAATCTGTGACAACATGGACGAGCCTGAGAAGATTGCCAATTTTACCCCTCAAGGAGTCGGAATTTCGAAATGTGATTCAAAGTTTGAAGAAACTAGACACACTAATATTTCTAGAAAACTAAGTCTCATGATTTTTAGACGATCTTATTGACCTGCACGAATTTTAGAAGTTGGAGGACAGATTTGGGAAAATAGATCACTTTTGGTGTTCTATTAAGTAATTAATGGTTAAGCCTTAAGTTTATCACTTTTAACATGATTTTTGGTTACTTATTAGGCTATAGAGATGTGAAATTCAATTTAAACTAAAGGCCTTATTGCTTGGCTTAATGAGGGTTTAAAGTTAAGGATTTTCACATAAAATGCCACTTTCACACTTATTATGTTCTTTTCAGACAATATGATAAACACCTAGTGTGTTTGAAATCCTACAGTGACCATCAACTCTCTAATAGACTCCAATTTAGCCCATAGAGCTTACAATTTTCAATAAAAACAACACAAAAACAAGCAAATGAACAAGCAAGTTCGTAATTCATCAACAACATGAAAACATAAAGGAAATTTTCAAGTTGAACGTCTTATATGATGTGAAATCAAGTATTAGACATCGATTAGTCGTTCATTATAAGCTTAATTTCATGAATTTCGTGAGAAATCGAGTCAACTTAGGTTGAAAAAACGCAGGTGTATAGAATAAAAAATTACTACCTGGAAGCTCTCATAGACCGTCTTTGTAGAGATCAACTTCACTGTCGATTGAGACTTGCGAGAGATATAGTTAATGATAAGCTCCGTCAATGGTGATGTTGGTTCAAATTACCCAGAAAGATGTGTAGAGAGAGAAAGATATGTAAAGAGAGAAACGGAAGAGAGATATGTAGAGAGAGAAAGATATGCTGAGAGAGAAATAGAAGAGAGAAATAAGAGAGAGATACATAGAGAGAGAAAGATGAGAGAGATAGGTAGAGAGAGAAAGAATAGAGAGAATGTCAATAAAAATAAAAATAAAGTAGTAATTATGTTTTTATAAAATTAAAATATTTTTTTTAACATATCATTAAAATTTCAACATTTAAAAATTAATAGTCAAAATTTGTTCTCATAATAAAAAATGTTCTTGATTGAACATACTTTTATATATATATATATATATATATATATATATATATATATATATATATATATATATATATATATATATATATTCATCGATTATTAACAAATTATCACTTAATTATGTAAAGTTAAATAAATATCAGTGTGTGGGACTTAGACAAGTAAAAATGTTCTTGATTGAACATACTTATTTATATATATATATATATATATATATATATATATATATATATATATATATATATATATATATATATATATATATATATATATATATTCATCGATTATTAACAAATTATCACTTAATTATGTAAAGTTAAATAAATATCAGTGTGTGGGACTTAGACAAGTTCACGTGATATTATATATGAGTTTATTTTAGGATTAAAAGGTCTCAATTATCATTTTATGGTGGGTTCACGTTCAATTTCAGAATGTTATTTTCTGTTTAGATGTATTATTAACCGGTAACATTACAATCGAATTAAGCTGCATTATGGCTTGTTTGTTTTTCTACAAAAATATTTTTTGAGCATTTTTTTTCCTTCTGGCATGTAGACGTTTCTCAAGTGCATGTATTTTTCCGCAAACATGGAAAAAAAACAAAAGACATTTAACCACTTCCAAAACAAGTAACACCTATATCAAAATTGACAACGTTATAGATTCATCATAGATTTTTTAATTGTTTTAATTTGTAGAAATATATTAGTTTTGCTGAGTTATCGAATCATTATTTTTATTTAATCTAACAATACCAGTTCATTATAAATAAAATTATTATTTAAACTAAAGACAATAGTATATATATATATATATATATATATATATATATATATATATATATATATATATATATATATATATATATATTACATATTTACATGTATCAAATATGTAAGATAATTGTTATATTGTCTGATCTTTATTAATTAAAAAAAAAAAAGACAATGGTATATCATATATAAGATATATTACATACTGTGTGAAACCCGTATATTACACGAGTTTATTAAACATAAAAATTTTAATATTAGTGTGTAAACATTAAACATTTTGTAAAATAATTTTAAAAAAAAAAATAAATCAATGAGTTTGTAACATTTATTTGAATTTATTCTCAAATTAATAAAATGATAATCTTATATTAATAGAATGAGAACACTCCATATATGAACCGTAAATTCTGAAAATTTAATGTAAAAAATGAAAAACCTCAAAAAAATGATAAATGAAAAATAAGAATGAAAAAAAAACCCCCAAAAAAGGTCATGCGACAAAAATAAAAGAGAAGAAGACATGTGACAAAAAAAACACTTATTTATTAGAAAAGATTTACATGTATCAAATATGTATGTAAGATAATTGTTATGTTATGTAATCTTTTTTTTTTTAATATTACATTTAATAGATAATTTCCTTTTATTTATTAAATCAAAATATTAGGTAGATAACTCGAGAAAATCAAATAATTTAAATTAAATGAGACCATCTCCAATGGTACCACACAACCACCAACTTATCGATGGAAAACCAAACACCAATAACCAATCACAAGTAGCATCACCATCATAACAATTACGAAAAAGTTGTCCCTTGTTCTAAACATATTAAAACCTCATGATAATTACCAACAATTATCTTAAAATTGAAACTAACTTAATACCACAAAAAACAAAAAAATAATATTGGAATAAAATGCTTAGATGAGCCATAAAATTAAAACAAAATTGTGTTGTGTTATAAATAACTTGAAACCATCTAAAAACTACCGAACATTTAAACAAAATCAAAATTTAAGTTTTTACTTGAATAATTCACAAATATGAGAACTATTAAAATTAAAACCATACATCTTTTCCTGTCTTTTTTTTCTAACATGATCAAAAAACAAAATAACATTTAAAAGAATATCATGACCAACTATTTCTTCTCCGGAACGAGATGAATCTTTTACCTTCGGTACATGGGAGGTACATGGGAGGAGACAAGTTGGCGTGTTAGTGTGAAGGAGATGGTGGATGTGTCTAATAACCACAATGTCAGATATCGGTGGGGGTACAGGTGGAGAGAAACTGATGAAAGTGTGATCATGGTTGCTACTTTAAGTCTTTTATTCTATTTTCGATTGTTTTCATCATGGTCCTTGAATTTGATGTAAATTGTAAAATAGCATGAACACTTTATAAGGTATACTGATCATTTTATACGTATATAACGGAGAATATTAGATGGTATCAACCTTACGGAACATGCATGTTATTTTTAAATAGAGAGCAATGTAAAATATTCAAAAGTTTAATAAAAACTGCGAAGGATGCAAAAATCACATGTACCAAAACGTCCAAAACTGTAATTTACTCTATATCAAGATTAGAGTATCATATCATCTACTACCTTTTTCTTTAAAGATTAGTCTTGTCGCTATCTCAATTCATGTAATGCGAAAAATATAGTTGATTATAAGATGCCCACAAGGACTGTGACGTCCGTTTCAATTGGCAGATATAGATGATGTTGTGATGCAAATGAAGTCAACAAACACTACAAGTGACATGTCTCTTGTTGTTATTATTATTATTATTAGTATTGGCCTATTCAGCTAGTCTTATAAACCAATCATTTATTTAAAGAGAAAAAAGTGGCAATAACCTTATTTAACAAAAACTTATTTGTTTATTTTACAAAATCTCATTACCTTCCAATAAAAGAATATATATATATATATATATATATATATATATATATATATATATATATATATATATATATATATATATATATAAAGATAAAAAAAGTGGCAACAACCTTATTTAACAAAAACTTTTATATATATATATATATATATATATATATATATATATATATATATATATATATATATATATATATATATATATATAAAGATAAAAAAAGTGGCAACAACCTTATTTAACAAAAACTTATTTTTTATTTTACAAAATATCATTACCTTCCAATGAAAGAATATATATATATATATATATATATATATATATATATATATATATATATATATATATATATATATATATATATATATAACTCATGAGAACCATGGTTATAAGATTATTTAAACTTTTATAATTAAAACTTATAATTGTTAATCAGTTATTTTAAATAAATTATTAATTAAGAAATATATCAAATTTTTTAAGTTATTAGAGCTTCAAATTTAACATATAATTAAAAAAATATAAATTTGAATTTTGAAATGAGTTGCCTAATATATCTACATGACACATGACATATTAATGAGGAGTTGTATTAAAATGGCACTTGGCAAAAGGAGATTAAAACTATTGATTTATTACAATAGGGAAATATATATACATATATATATATATATATATATATATATATATATATATATATATATATATATATAGAGAGAGAGAGAGAGAGAGAGAGAGAGACAGAGAGAGACAGCGAGAGAGGTATGTTCAAATGTGGATTAACAAATATTGTGTGGATGTAGGGAAAAACAAATTGATCAAGTATTATTTAATTTTAACAAATAATTAATTAAATCATCTACCCTTTAATTTAGGCAAATTACTTTATTTAAAACATTATTGCCTCTTCAATCGACACCCACACAATCGTATCCCTCCCGTTTTCATTGACCTTCGGCCCCCATCAGACGACCTTCACGCCGTCGCCGTAAGCCCTTGAGTCCGTCGTCCATCCTCACTACAGTGTCCGTCGTCTACTCTTTAGTCGTCGACCCTTTCTACCCCTTCATCTGTTCATCAGCAACGCACAGATTCTGTGTAGAGTTGGGAAAACCCAAAAAAAAATTCATCTCCTTCTGTGTTGGAATCAAGAATCCCGCCCCTTTCCTTGTACTTAATTTCTCCTTTAAAGAAGCCTTACAAAGTTGGATTATACTAATCATTCTCTCTGTTCTTTTCTTAATTTTGACAGGTAAACCCATCAATTTTAATTTCTTGTCGTTGCATTCTTCATTGGGTTTAAAGAAGCAACTCTGTCATGTTTCATGTATTTTTTTCTGCGATAACCTTGTTTTCTTCTTTAATCGTGTTTTAAGCGTTCAATTCAGTTGTTGTGGGTTTTGTTGTAATGTTTTTCAATTGTTTGAAATCTGCAGAAAGCAATCAGAGTGCAGATATGGCTAAATGCTCGTTCAAGCTTGAACACCCATTGGGTATTGTGCCTTCAATCACAATTTCCTTTTCTTTTGCGGTTTTCTTGTTTCATTCTTGATCACTAGATAATAATATTTGTTTAATTGGGTGTTTCGATGTCTGTTTTCTAAACGATTATTGCATCAAGATGTGCAATTAGATAATAAGATCAATTGCTAAACCTGAATTTCTCCTTTTTATTTATGTAGAGAAGAGGAAATCGGAATTCTCTCGCATCAGAGAGAAGTATCCAGATAGAGTTTCATTAAGACATTTTGTTTCTTTATCAATCAAATTTTATGCTATTCTATTTGTGTCTTAGCTCTTGAGTAAAATTTTGGTTTCAGGTGATTGTTGAGAAAGCTAAAAAATCTGACATTCCTGACATAGACAAAAATAAGTACGTGAATGTTGACCTTTCCCATTTGTTGTATCTATATTAGTTTATATAGGATTATATGAAAGAAACAACAAACTACTTTCATCGATTTGATTACATCACTACATTTTTTACATTTTCTTTTTATGGTGTCATTTATATAAAAAGATATGAATGTGATGGGACCCACAAAATGGTAATAATTTAATGTTTTTGTTTTAGATATCTAGTTCCAGCTGATTTGACTATTGGTCAATTTGTGTATGTTGTTCCTGATGGGTTTTGAACATTCTAACACTCCTATGGTGTACATGCAACTCTAGAAACCTTGGATCTATGTTTGACTAAGATACATGCAAATAATTATTTTTCCAAGGTTCTTATCCTAACTAGCATGGCATGGGGTACTAGAATCAAATAAAGCTGGTAGAATTACTTACCTTGTAGTAATAGTTGATTTCTTGGAGTTTGAGAGCCTAGCACCAATAATGTGGATGCCTCAAATGGAAGTCACAAATCACCACAAACTTGGAAAACTTGAGAGAATAGTTACGACCTTCTTGAAATCGGCCCTCTTAGTTTACACACATCAACTAGTCACTTTTCAAGAACCAAAGCCTCCTTTATATAGCGTGGTGGATTAGGGTTACATTCATGTAAGCCCTAATACCCATGTCTTTTCATTTCCATGAGGTCCATGGGTTAAAGCTCCATGGAGTATCCATGGACTTTCCATGCAAGCCTAGCTCATTCCAAATAAGCATTAGCCCACACTATATAACTACAAGATCCCATATTTAATTAGTCATACTTTTGATCTCTAAATTAATTATAGATCAACACTAATTAAATAATATGATTTTATATTAATATATTAGAACTTATAATATATTAGTAAATCATAACTTATACTATTCTCAAAAGATTATCCATACATTGTTCGGGTGAAGTGCAACCCAAATGGACCATGCCGGGTCGGGTCAAGTACATACCAAATATAGTTATGGACTTAGACACCATATCCAACAGTCTCCCACTTGGATAAGTCTAATATCTATAGTTGCAAGTATGACTTCAGGATCCGATCAACAATCGTAGCTCTTAAAACTCTGTTGAACTATGAAGCGCCATTTTAGATAAGTGATCATATAATCCTCTATTCTAGATATCAGCCGGACAAATACATGGAACATGGTCTTGCTTATGGTCCAACATTTGTTTCTCGATTTCTGATTTGTTTGACACAGAACTTAACTGAACACATCAATTTAGTTTTGATCAGGCCCGATACATAGGTCAAAACAAAATCATCGAGGGGCCCAGATATCGATTCTAATCCTAGAAGGAACAAATAAACTTCGACTCATATGTTTGCTCTACTACTTGTTGAATTACACACAAAGGCACAATTTATAACATCGAGTTACCAATGCGTTTTCGTGTATTCAATGCATAACCAACTCATAGGCAACAAATCATATCTCTAGGTTTGAAGACTTATATGATATTACCGTCTCACGATAACTCGAGATAAATTCCATGAAGTGATACCAGTGAGCGTGGGTTGAATCCAATACTCCGAACTTATGTGTAAAACCCCGTTTATCTATTAAATAGATAAATAAATTAATGAATGGCTTGTAACTCTAAATAAATAATTATATATAAAAGGATGATCTCGAGGAGCTAATTGTCATAATTTTAGAAGTTGGGGGTTAAAAGTGTGAATTCCGGACTCAGTTTGTAAATATTTATGAAGACAGGGGCTCCGTGGTAATTATTTAGATTTAATTTGAATGTGAAAGAGGTGGAAGGGCTGAATATGTCATAATTAAGATATTAGGGTAAAAAGGGGTAACATACGGAGCTGAATTATAAAGATTTTAGGAGATGGGGGCTGTTTGGTAATTTATGGGACTTAATTTTAATGGATTTTGATGCTGAGGGTTTAAATGGTAAATATGGGCCTTATTTTGAAAGGAAATGTCATGAGGAGGGACTGTTTTTGTCAATATGGCAGAATGTTTAGTAGCACCAGGTATATAACCTTACTTCACCCGTTACCAAGCTAAAAACCCTAAACCTAGTTCTTATTCACAGCCGTCGGGTATCCTCCAGCCACCATCATCGGTTTCACCTACTTCCGACCACCCATGGCCGCCAAGCGACGATTGAGTCCATTCTATGGCGTTGCCGTCAACGGGAGCATTCAACCATCCAGTCCCGATGTTGCGACTGGGAACCCAAAGGAACCACCGCCACCACCACGAGGTGGTGGCTGCCGAAGTGAAATCACCGATGTCGCCGCCATACGCCACCAAATGGGTGGCTGGCTTCCCTTTCCAAGCTGAAGGTGTGATGATGCATGTGGGTGTTGTTTGGATTGCTCGAAAAGGCATCACCACCACCATAGGGTGGTGGCTGCCGCTATGCACCACCGTCGGCCACCTCAAGGTGGTTTGTGTGTGTATGTTTAGTTTAGTTAGTGTGTGTTTTTCTTTGGTATTTTCATTGTAATTGTAACTCAAAAAGGAATAATGAGAAAGGAATTCGAAACCACCACCGTGAGGTGGTGGCTGCCGCCTCCTGCCGCCACCGGCCGCCGTGTCGGGTGGCGGTGTGCTTTGATGGTGTTTAGACTTGTTTGGATGATTAGACAAAGGACTAAAACCCTAATGGGCCCAATGAAGCTTAATGGACTCTATTGGACCCAATAAGACTTAATGGGCTTAATAAAACCTTAATGGACCCTAATAAAGCCCTAATGGGCTTAATGATATTCTAGTGGGCTTAATAGGCCCAATAAATCCCTAATTGATTTAAAAGCCCAACAAATTAATTAATGGACTAGTATTGGGTTGGAAACCCTAATTAGGGGGAATTAATCGGGACACACGGGAATTATTTAATAACTGGAGGTATTAAATAATAATCATTGGCAAAGACTAATCTAAGCAATATGGGACTTAATGGATTAAGTCCTTAATGGATTAAGTGCTTAATGGGTTAAGTAGGAAACTTAACCCTAATCATCATTTTATGTGAAACCCTAATTTCATTTGGGTTTATGGTTGGGCCTTTCTATTGGGCCTTAATGATTGGGATATCAAATGGGCTATCCAAGATCAAGCAAATGGTCTAGAGCAATTTAATGGGCCTAGGGCTTGGTCCCAATTTAGAAAATTGGGCCATAGATGGGCCATAGTTTGGGCCTTAATGAGTATATGATGTTGGGCCTCAGAATGAGACCATGTATAGGCCTAGGCCCAATTTGGAAAATTGGGCCATGTGTTTGGCTTTGATTCCTAATTGACTTTGGGCCTACGGATTGGGCCTTGGGCTTGAATAAGCCAAGCGAGGGGTAATGTAGTAATTACCCAAAGAATGTATGTATGGTTATGTATTGGGACCCAATTATTAATTGGGTGTTATTTTGGTGTTGACAGTTCGGGAATCTATCAGCCAGCAGCTGGGGTCGAGTCTGCGGGACTTTGGCAAGTGTGGGATTGTGTCTTCGGGACTTCAGCAGTGTGAGGTGAGTTACCTTCCAGTAGCGGTGGGTCTACGGCCACAATGTCGGGCCACCAGTAGGAGTTGTTAGATGATTGTCTTTGTGATAATTGTCTATGTTTGCTACTACATGTTATGTTTATGTGCTAGCATGATATGATGTTATGTGATAGTGGTAGTAGGGGGTGAAATAGTCCCCGGTTACCGGTCGATAGGGCCGAAGGGGTAGATTAGTACCCAACTATGCTAGACAGATTATGATATATGTGATATGATATTATGTGGTAGTAGTAGGGGTGAAATAGTCCCCACTTACCGGTCGACACGACCGAAGGGGTAGGCCAGCACCCAGATATGCTAGGCAGTATATGACTTATGTGTTTATGTTATGCTTTTATGTGGTAGTGTTAGGGGGTGAAATAGTCCCCGATTACCGGTTGAAAGATACCGAAGGGGAGGCCAGCACCCAGATATGCTAGGCAGTATCCGGTCGAGAGGACCGTAGGGGAGCCTAGCACCCAGGTATGCTAGGCAGTATCCGGTCGAGAGGACCGAAGGGAAGGCTAGCACCCAGATATGCTAGATAGTATCCGGTCGAGAGGACCGAAGGGGTAGGTCGGGCACCCTGATATGTTTGACAGTATATGTATGTTATATGATTGTATGGTATGTGGTATGATGGGGGGAACTCACTAAGCTTCGTGCTTACGGTTTTCAGTTTTGGTTTCAGGTACTTCGTGTTTAAAGGAAAGGAGCCGGCTTGATCGCAGCGCATCACACTATGGTTTTCCCCACATGAGATCTTTGCGATTACACTCTGATATTATTTTATGATAACACATTTGATTATTTCTACTTTGGTTTTGACATGACATGATATTACGAATGTTTTATTACACTGTTGGTTTATAATGACGTATTTAAAAATGAAATTTTTGGCCTGTATTTTTGGGATGTTACAAGTTGGTATCTGAGCCATGGTTTGAGGGATTCGGACATACTCTCGGGTGTGTCTGAACTCAAACTAAGGGCTTGGTATGGAAATTTTCTAAAGTAAAACCATTTTATAAAAAGAGCTTGAAAAAAAAATCTAAAAAGAGAAAAGAAGTTTGAGAAGAACAAAGTGTGTGGTGCGTGCAATCAGCCGAGCTCAAGTAAGTTTTACCCAAGATAGCCATACATGTTATGTTATGGTATGATATGATATGATTATGAGAACTGCATGCTAGATTAGGGCTAAGGATCTAGGAGGATGCCTTATATGCCTACTGTATGTGCTTGTAGACTTGCATGCTAGTACAGATCAGTCAGTGATAGGATAGCCTGTTTAGGTTATGCCTGATTGTATGAGCCTTTGAATTGCATGTACAGATTCCTGATTAGAGGATAGAATGATTTGATTGAAATATGATTGTTAGAGTTTCCATTGTCTGAATGATGCTTGCTTTGTGCTTTGTGGGACTTTTAGTAATGTGAGCTAACTATTAAGTGAATATGCTAAGTCACATGTGGCACAGGCTGGATAATCTCAGAGTGATAGATTTGACCCTATTGCGCAGCTCTTGTTTGAGTCCAACCATTCTAGGGATGGGTCTATTACTCGAAGGATTATCTGATCTCGGTTGTATGTGGCTATATTCATGAGGTAGCTAGTTGACATTACTTGGAATCTTTTAGCAGCTGAGGACTGGGTGGGCTCGGGAACCTAGGGAAACCTAGGATATAGTTCAGTGAGTTAGTAGTGAGGCTTAGTTACACTTGGGTGTACTAGTTGAGGAAGTGACTTGGAGGATCCGGGAGGATTGCTGAGGAAAGTATGGATAGGTGTGGAAGGTAGTATTGGGCCCGTACTACTGAAAGCACAGGATCCATACTCGAATCAGTAAGAGACTTGGAGAATCTAAGAAGCTTCAGGAAAGAGTTTGTGACCCAGTTTGGGAACAGAGGATGTTCCAGTTGTTGCAGCTTAGCCATTGGCAAGCGAGATAGTGAGCGTGACAGGGTGTCAGACCCTGAAGGATATGATTTCCAAGAGGTTGTAGATGTGAGATCGATTTGGAGCACCCTAGAAAGAGAGGGTTGTGCTAGGCGGGTATAGTAGAGGGTCCCGGGAAGAGACCCATGACTTCTGATCATCGGGTGAAAGGCCAGCAGGGCCTGAGTTAGAGCAGCGCGTATGATAATGTACACAAGGGAGTTTGTTGCTCCAAGGATTTAGGCTACTTCAGGGTAGCAGGGTTGATCATGTCAACAGAAGGTGATTAGTATTCCTCCAGATGTTGCGGGTATGTCATCTTATTAGATGGATATTGGGAATACGTATCGCTTTGGGATCGCGAGTGAGTTTGGATAATTCGGATCTCGAGTAAGTTTTCTGCAAGTGTTCAGTTATCAAGGACCGTATATGCCATCTTGCATGCCGAAAGGTCCTTGATGAACCCAAAGAGGGATGCGTCTTGTGGAGTGGGTTCCGCGCATACCATTATCATTTTGGATCTTTGTCGGGATCTATGCAGGAGTATTATTAAGAGGATACTCGATCAGGGTTGGAGTGATTGTTCTCTAATGAAGTCAGCGCTCAGAGGTTCTATCATTGTTCAGGATGGTCGGTAATTGTTTATGGATGAACTTTGGAGTTCAAGGTACTACCGTTGCTAGGACAGAACTGGTGACAGGAAGAGGGTAGTGTTAGTCACGGGTGTTAGATGCATAAGTGGTTGGTCACTGGATGTTCAAGAGAATTGTGTTTTCGCATGGGCTGTGTTCGATTAGAGTTCGGTGGTACTGCAAGATTGGCAGTGGGAACGAGGATTCGTCAGCTAGAGTGAAGATTAAGGTCTTCAATTGATAGCATGTTAAATGGATTGAGGTGTCAGACTGGATCAGATTTCAAGAGTACTTATCGATACTTCTAAGGATGGGAGATCTCAAGGTTTAATCGGCGATTAAACGTAAGCATTCGCAGGCACAAGTTGTCATCAGTGGGATATTAGAGAGCGAGAAGGATTGGGAATCCTTCAATTCTCAAGTAATGTGAAGACTTAGTCGAATCTAAGTGGGGGAGAGACTCTTTATAATGTCCTCCAAATGTGAGTTATTGTAACAACGCAAATTTTCAAACAAATTTTCCATTTTTAAAAATAAAGTATTTCCATTCAAAACTAGGCATAAATAATTTAAGTGTCATGTCCAATACAAATTGTCTGAATCCCAAGATCATAAAAACATCCTTCAGTGTGTACAGATCACGCCGGCGCCTTCCCACGGTCCTCGCTAGTACCTGAAACACATACATAACAACTGTAAGCATAAATGCTTATTTAGTTTCCCTAATATACAACTTACGCACATACGCCTTTCCAGGCCCTGACCTTCCGGTCCACAACACAACACCTTCCGGCCCATAACATAATCGCCTTCCGGCCCATAAAAACATACATAGCACGCATAACAATTAACTTACCACATATAGCACGTATATCACATATCATATCCGACCTTCCGGTCACACAGTCAAACCCTTCCGGGTACAGTATAGTGAGAAGACTCACCTCATGAATACTGAAAGCTAGCAAATCTTGAAATCACTCGTGCTCGATCCGCCGAGCTACAACCTCCCTATAACATCATATATCTCTTATTAACACTTTTATCTTCTAAGTTTAACTGCCCCTAAGAAGCCACACATAGGTCAACTCTGGTCAACGGTCAACTTGACCGGACTCGGCGAGTGCCATGGCGACTCGGCGAGTCTAGACGTCCTCCAATTCTCTAAGATTCCCCTTCTACTCGTCGAGTATCCTCCTTGACCCGACGAGTTACTCCTGGAAGAATCGCGGGGCCACCCCGACTCAACTCGCCGAGTCTGAAGAACAACTCGACGAGTTCCAGTTAATCTTCAAGCTACTCGCCGAGTCTGTTCATCGGACTCGGCGAGTCCATGCCATGCAACCGCTCAAACTGCTTTCTAAGGTCAGAACTGCTCCGGCCATTCATAGGTCTGGCCTTCCTAGACTGATCCATCACGTAAGGTCCTCATTTCGGTGCTCATGATACACCCCAAGACTTATAATTTACATATTGACCTAAGGCATAAGGATTCCAATCCAAAACCTTCATCAATTCCTGAAATGCACAGGCATGGGACATTCTGGACCTCCAAAGGTCCCAATACAGGGTTACAATCGTTTGGGGGACTAGGGTAACATTCAATCTAGTCATAAAAGGGTTCCATAAACCCTAATTCCATAAACACATCAACATAGCAGAGTATACTCGAATTCTTACCTGGATGATGTACTCTCTGTGTCCCCAATACTCAGAACGTGACTCCCTTGCTGTTCCTTTAGCCAAGCCCTTCTCTTCCTTGCACAACAACTCCTTCAAAATCACCAATGGCCTTTAACCTTGCTCCAGATGCACACAATCGATTTAGGGTTCCTCTCAGAAGGCTAAAATAAACAATGACGGTCAATAAGTCCCTTTTATACGTCCCAAACCTGAACGGTGAGGGTTTTCGCTAAACAGCGCAGACTCGCCGAGTCCATATCCGGACTCGTCGAGTCCAGTCGCGAACCCGCGACCAGGTCTGCGATCCTACTCGGCGAGTCTAGGCTCCAACTCGCCGAGTCCCCTCTTAAGACACCCCAAAAACATAATTTTAACAATACCTGAGATTCCGGGCTGTTACAATTCTCCCCCACTAGGATTAGACTTCGCCCTCGAAGTCTCACTCTGAAAATAGTTCCGGATGCTGCTCCCGCATCTCACGTTCCGGCTCCCAAGTCATTTCCGATCCCTTCCGGTGTTGCCACTGAACAAACACCAGAGGTACCTCCTTGTTCCTCAGAACCTTGATCTTCCGATCCCTGATGGCCACTGGTCTCTCAACATAATTCAGGCTCGCATCCACCTGAATATCCTCTAATGGAACCACTGCCGACTCATCGGCTATGCACTTCCTCAATTGCGACACATGAAAAGTGTCGTGGATTTGCCCCAACTCCGCTGGCAACTCCAAACGATAGGCTACCCGGCCTATCCTTGCAATCACACGAAATGGCCCAATATACCGGGGCCCCAACTTGCCCCTCTTCCTGAATCGAATCACCCCTTTCCAAGGAGAGACCTTCAGGAGAACGAAGTCGCCGACTTGAAACTCAAGCTCGGATCGGCGCCTGTCTGCATAACTCTTCTTTCGGCTCTGGGCGGTCAATAACCTCTGTCTAACTTGCTGAATCTGCTCTGTCGTCTGGAGCACGATCTCCGTGCTGCCCATCACTCTCTGTCCCACTTCTCCCCCAGCAAATGGGGGTCCGACACCTCCTACCATACAACAACTCAAAAGGTGGCATACCAATGCTCGAATGATGGCTGTTGTTGTAGGAAAACTCTGCCAAGGGTAAATACGCATCCCAGCTACCCCCGAAGTCTAACACACACGCTTGAAGCATGTCCTCCAGCGTCTGAATCGTCCGCTCGCTCTGACCGTCTGTCTGGGGATGGTATGCGGTACTAAAATGCAACTTAGTACCCAGCTCCTCATGGAATTTCTTCCAGAACCTGGAAGTGAAGCGCACATCACGGTCTGAAACAATCGAGGTCGGCACCCCATGCCGAGATACCACTTCTCTCACATATATCTCCGCCAACTTCTCCGCTGAAGAACCCTCACTGATGGCAAGGAAGTGTGCACTCTTCGTCAACCTATCCACAATCACCCAAATGGCATCGACTCCTTTGGCAGTCCTCGGCAATTTGGTAATGAAATCCATAGTGATCTGTTCCCACTTCCACTCGGGAACCTCCAATAGCTGCAACTTGCCATGCGGTCTCTGGTGCTCGGCCTTAACCCTACGGCAGGTCACACACCTTTCAACGAACCATGCGACGTCCCTCTTCATACAGGGCCACCAATACTCTTTCCTCAAATCCAAATACATCTTCGTAGCACCGGGATGGATCGAGAATTTCGATCTATGAGCCTCTTCCATCAAAGTAATACGCGTATCACCCACGAACGGTACCCAAATCCGACCCTGAAACGTCAGAAGCCCTCGTCCATCCTTAACGAACTCTGAAATTAACCCAACGACCCGCTCTTTCTTCTGCATCTCTGGTCTCACAGCCTCGGCCTGTGCCCCACGAATAGCATCCAATACTAGAGTCATCACAGTCAGTCTCAAACATACATCTCGCAATGGAGTGCTCTCCGCCCTGCGGCTCAATGCATCGGCTACCACATTAGCCTTGCCCGGGTGGTACAGGATCTCACAATCATAATCCTTGACCACATCCAACCACCTCCTCTGACGCATATTTAGGTTGGGCTGATCCATCAAATACTTCAAGCTCTTATGGTCCGTGTATATCGTACATCGAACCCCATACAGGTAGTGACGCCAAATCTTGAGAGCGAACACTACTGCCCCCAACTATAAATCATGCGTGGGATATCTCGCCTCATGAGGCTTCAGCTGCCTCGACGCATAAGCTATCACATGACCCCTCTGCATCAACACTGCACCCAGTCCCGAGATCGATGCATCGCAATATACTACAAAATCTTCCATCCCTTCCGGGAGAGCTAATATCGGGGCTTCGCACAACCTTTGGCGAAGTGTCTCAAAGGAGGTCTGCTACTCGGGTCCCCATGAGAATGCAACACCCTTCCAGGTCAATCTGGTGAGCGGCACTGCGATCTTGGAGAAATCCTTAATAAATCTCCGATAGTACCCTGCCAACCCAAGGAAACTGCTGATCTCAGAGGGTGACTTCAGCACCTCCCAACTCATCACAGCCTCAACCTTGGCCGGATCGACCAATATCCCTTCCTGATTAACAACATGTCCTAGAAATTGGACCTCCCGCACCCAGAAGTCACATTTGGAGAACTTTGCATAAAGCTTCTCCTACCTCAATACCTCAAGGACCTCCCTCAAATGCTCCTCATGCTGCTCTCTAGATCTCGAATACACTAGGATGTCGTCGATAAATACAATCACTGACCGATCCAACATAGGCCTGCATACCCTGTTCATGAGATCCATGAACACAGCCGGGGCATTGGTGAGCCCGAAAGGCATCACCACAAACTCATAATGCCCATATCGCGTCCTAAACGCTGTCTTCTGGACGTCCTCATCCCGCACTCTCACCTGATGGTACCCTGACCTCAGATCAATCTTGGAAAACCAAGATGCTCCTTGCAACTGATCGAATAAATCATCGATCCTCGGTAACGGGTAACGGTTCTTGACCGTCAACTTGTTCAACTCCCGGTAATCAATGCACATCCGGTGTGAACCATCCTTCTTCTTGATGAACAGAATAGGTGCTCCCCACGGCGAGCTGCTCGGCCGAATGAATCCCTTCCCCAGCAACTCCTGGAGCTGCGAGGACAACTCTTGCATCTCTGAAGGTGCAAGACGATAAGGCACCTTAGCAATAGGCGCGGCCCCCGGAACCAGATCGATACCAAACTCTACTTGCCTCACAGGAGGTACTCCCGGCAGCTCCTCGGGGAAAACATCTGGAAACTCACGCACCACTGGGACCTCCTCCACTGACCTCGGTCTCTCAGAAACTTCCCGCGTATCCATCACATACGCCACAAAACCCTTACAGCCCTACTGTAGCCACTGCCTCGCCCTAGCGGCCGAACAAAAAGTTGATCCCGAACGGGTACCCTCGCCGTACACCGAAAGAACTCCCCCACTATGGTCTCGTATAGTCACCAGCTGACGCTCACAGTCGATGACGGCGCCGAATCGGCTCAACCAGTCCATGCCCACGATGACACAGACGTCACCCATCGCAATAGGAATCAGGTCAATCGGGAACTCAACCCCGAAAATCTCTAGCACGCATCCCCAAAGAACCTCCGTGGCACAAACCACTCTCTCGTCAGCTATAGAAACTCTCAGAGGCCGACTCAACGACTCACGACTAATGCTGATATGCTGACTAAAAGCCAAAGATGCAAAGGACCTACTCGCACCCGAGTCAAATAACACTAAGGCAGACACAGAGTTCACAAGGAAAGTACCTACGCGTATAATAACATAAGCATAACATCTCGACATTAAATAATTACGTGAATTATAGCATACCTGCCACAACATCGGGCGCAGCGCGGACCTCCTCCGCAGTCAGCTGAAAGGCTCTTCGCCGAGCCCTCGGGGCCTCGGCCTTCACCGGTCGAGTCGCAGTAGCTCTGGCAGCAGGTGAAGATCCCTGAAGAAGCTGAGGGCACTCGGCCTTCCGATGGCCTGTCTGGTTGCAATGAAAGCAAACCGTAAACCCCTTGGGGCACTCCCTAGCAATGTGCCCCTCCTTGCCACACTTGTAGCAAGCACCAGATCGACATGCCCCATCATGAACCTTGCCGCACTTTCCGCAAGTGCAGCCCTTTGAACCTCCTGTCCTCGAATCGGCGGACTTTATCCGCTTGGCTGCCGGCTGGGACTGAGCCGGTCGCCGGTCCACCCGCTGAGACTCGGCCTCCTCCCTGGCCTGGGTCTCCAACTCGATCTCGCGCTTCCTGGCATTCGCCTGAAGCTCAGCAAAAGTATGGTAGGTGGAGTTTGACACAAACTCCCGGATATGCCTCCTCAACACACCCAAGTACTGGCTCATCCGAGCCTGATCAGTGGACACCAGCTCGGGGCAGAACATCGCCCTCTCATGAAACTTCCGCGTGATCACCGCAACAAAATCAGTACCCTGCTTGAGGGTCAAGAACTCCTGAACCAATCGTTCCCTCTCTACCGGGGGAACGTACTCGTCCCTGAACATAGCAGTAAACCCCTCCCATGTCACTGCTGAAATCTCTGCCAAAGTGAAGTTCGCCGTCACGAACTTCCACCAATCCTTCGCTCCCAGACGGAGCTGGTTCAAAGCGAACCGTACCCTCAGGTGCTCCGGACATGAACAAGTGTAGAAGCACCCCTCAATATCAGCGATCCACCTCATCGCAGCAATCGGATCCTGCGTCCCATCGAACTCAGGTGGCTTCGTGTTGCTGAATTCCCGGAACAGCAACGAGTCACCCCCCTGTGGCCTGGCAGCGGCCACAACTGCGGTAGCTGCAGCGGCTGCAGCTTCAGTCAATGCGGCGTACCGCTCCTCAAACGTCTCCATCAGGGTGGTCTTAATAGACCCAAACATCTCCGGGATCTCAGCCCGGATCGCCGCAGCTACCTCCTCGTGAATCATCTGACGAATCTCCTCGTCACTCACACCGCTCGAACTCGCTCCGTGGCGTGGTCTAACCATGATGTCTCTGAAATACAACATAGAACTATCAGAGACTCCATCGAGTATAATCGCACTCGATAACGCAACCTTACTCAGTCTCCGATATTCAGGGATTCTTACTTGCGTCTCCCACTGACCCGGTGTCTTCGGTAGTACGGGCCCAATACTACCGACCACACCGCATCAGCATTCATCCCAAGTCTTCCTCCCCAAACCCCGGACAGTGAGTACTCTACTTCTGTTATGCACTATCTACTCGTACACTAGCAAAGCATCTCATATCGGCAAACATCCCTAGACTAAGGTATCACAATTCAGGCCACTCTAGTCCTATCATGAATACCTAGTCTTCTAGCATGCATAACAATTCATATCATATAATATTGTAAGGTATTTTGGGGATCTTTACCGTTCGGGCGCTGACTGATCGTACACACTGCTCCTTTCTTGTTTACCACAAAATCATTCATAAAAGTTTATGCCTTTATTTGTAAAAGTTTTCCTCAAATCCTCGGTTTGAGTTCAGTTACGCCCGAAGGTGCACCCGAATCCCTCAAACCAAGGCTCTGATACCAATTGTAACAACGCAAATTTTGAAACAAATTTTCCATTTTTAAAAATAAAGTATTTCCATTCAAAACTAGGCATAAATAATTTAAGTGTCATGTCCAATACAAATTGTCTGAATCCCAAGATCATAAAAACATCCTTCAGTGTGTACAGATCACGCCGGCGCCTTCCCACGGTCCTCGCTAGTACCTGAAACACATACATAACAACTGTAAGCATAAATGCTTAGTGAGTTCCCCAATATACAACTTACGCACATACGCCTTTCCAGGCCCTGACCTTCCGGTCCACAACACAACACCTTCCAGCCCATAACATAATCGCCTTCCGGCCCATAAAAACATACATAGCACGCATAACAATTAACTTACCACATATAGCACGTATATCACATATCATATCCGACCTTCCGGTCACACAGTCAAACCCTTCCGGGTACAGTATAGTGAGAAGACTCACCTCGTGAATACTGAAAGCTAGCAAATCCTGAAATCACTCGTGCTCGATCCGCCGAGCTACAACCTCCCTATAACATCATATATCTCTTATTAACACTTTTATCTTCTAAGTTTAATTGCCCCTAAGAAGCCACACATAGGTCAACTCTGGTCAACGGTCAACTTGACCGGACTCGGCGAGTGCCATGGCGACTCGGCGAGTCTAGACGTCCTCCAATTCTCTAAGATTCCCCTTCTACTCGTCGAGTATCCTCCTTGACCCGACGAGTTACTCCTGGAAGAATCGCGGGGCCACCCCGACTCAACTCGCCGAGTCTGAAGAACAACTCGACGAGTTCCAGTTAATCTTCAAGCTACTCGCCGAGTCTGTTCATCGAACTCGGCGAGTCCATGCCATGCAACCGCTCAAACTGCTTTCTAAGGTCAGAACTGCTCCGGCCATTCATAGGTCTGGCCTTCCTAGACTGATCCATCACGTAAGGTCCTCATTTCGGTGCTCATGATACACCCCAAGACTTATAATTTACATATTGACCTAAGGCATAAGGATTCCAATCCAAAACCTTCATCAATTCCTGAAATGCACAGGCATGGGACATTCTGGACCTCCAAAGGTCCCAATACAGGGTTACAATCGTTTGGGGTACTAGGGTAACATTCAATCTAGTCATAAAAGGGTTCCATAAACCCTAATTCCATAAACACATCAACATAGCAGAGTATACTCAAATTCTTACCTGGATGATGTACTCTATGTGTCCCCAATACTCAGAACGTGACTCCCTTGCTGTTCCTTTAGCCAAGCCCTTCTCTTCCTTGCACAACAACTCCTTCAAAATCACCAATGGCCTTTAACCTTGCTCTAGATGCACACAATCGATTTAGGGTTCCTCTCAGAAGGCTAAAATGAACAATGACGGCCAATAAGTCCCTTTTATACGTCCCAAACCTGAACGGTTAGGGTTTTCGCTAAACAGCGCAGAATCGCCGAGTCCATATCCGGACTCGTCGAGTCCAGTCGCGAACCCGCGACCAGGTCTGCGATCCTACTCGGCGAGTCTAGGCTCCAACTCGCCGAGTCCCCTCTTAAGACACCCCAAAAACATAATTTTAACAATACCTGAGATTCCGGGCTGTTACAGTTCTGGTTACCCGAGGTGCAATCTTTTGGGCACCTTGTCAACCAGAAGGGTATTCTAGTCGATCCGGCCAAGATAGAGGCCGTGATGCGGTAGGAAATTTCGAGGTCTCCATCTGAGATTCGGAGTTTCCTAGGTCTAGCAGGTTATTACCGGAGATTTGTACGGTACTTCTCCGAGATTACGGTTCCTTTGACCCGCCTGACCAAGAAATCGGTGGCCTTTCGTTGGGGGCCTGAGTAGCAGGCATCCTTCGAGACTCTCAGACAGTGGTTGTGCGAGGCACTGATTCTCACCCTACCAGAGGGTGTAGATGATTTTGTGGTTTACTATGACGCTTTGATCATGAGCTTGGGTGTGGTACTAATACAATGGGGTCACGTGATAACAGGTTTCGGGAACCAGATTTGAGTTCCGGTTAGGACTCAAGTCCAGTTGTGTGTTAGGTCGAGTGCGTGTTCAACCTAGTATGGAAAGTGTTATAAGACTACGGGGGTAGCCGTAGCATTCACTAGCAGTCAGAAAGTTTGGAAAGTGTTGTAAGACTACGGGGGTAGCCGTAGCATTCACTAGTGGTCAGTTAGTATGGAAAGTGTTGTAAGACTACGGGGGTAGCCATAGCATTCACTAGCAGTCAGTTATCATGGGGGTGTTATAATTCTGCGGGTGTAGCCGTAGCATTCACCAGGTTGGCAGATAGTGTTAGATGACATGAGCGTGTTGTTAGAATGCGAAAGGAACAGTAGTACCCACCAGTTCGGGTGCAGCAGTGAGGATATGGAAATTCACATATTGGATTTCGGTATTACCCAGATGGATTAGATCTGGTTGAGCCAATGATAAGACTGTAGGAGCGCTACAACAAATATGAGATCAGGGAAGCAATGGACTGCTTAAGGTCGTTGGTGATGAAGACTACCATTGGTTAGGTAGCAATCACTTTTAGTCTTCGATTGGATGATGACAGGATGCGATGCATGGACCCGATCGGGTAGATCAGGAAGTTGTTTGAGCCATTGTGTCATGATTACTAGTGGCAACTAGTTCCAGAGAAGGTTTTCGTTCAGAAGTCGTGTGAGGCGACTAAGTAGTGAGTCCTTTGGCTCCGCAGTCGGGTGTAAACCCAGTATTTCAGAGGATTGGCAAGCGAATTGAGACCCAGGAGGTCTCGGTATCTTTTGGTAAAGCAGCTATGTAGCAGCATATACTGCTTCAGGCAGTTCAGTGTTCAAGCAGTTTCAACGTTTGGGCAGTGATAGTATGTTTGTTTTAGTTGCATATGCGCACGGAATAGCTGGTTTATTGGGGAGTGACAAGTCACCCATAATGGGATTAGCTGAGCCTTAGCCGAGAATAAGTGATCTGTAGAGGTAATTCGATTTGCCATCTAGGTTTATGGAGGGAACCACATGCTATCAGAAGTTAAGTAGTCAGTTGAAGGATGAACATACTAGATTCATCGATAGTGATTCAGTATGAGTGGTCTGTCAGGCAATCAGACCATCTCGAGATAGTAGATTCAGACGAAGTAGATGTGATCCCGTTGCGAGGAGTTCGTTCATATGAGGATATTAGGGCCTTGCGAAGATTGGTCACAGCTACCCTGGGAAGGCTAGGGTGTGCTCGGGAAGATGACTATGTTTCTAGAGTGGCTTGGTATGTAAGGATTGGTAAGGAATGATTTCAAGGACGAAATCTAATTTAAGTGGGGGAGAGTTGTAAAACCCCGTTTATCTATTAAATAGATAAATAAATTAATGAATGGCTTGTAACTCTAAATAAATAATTATATATAAAAGGATGATCTCGAGGAGCTAATTGTCATAATTTTAGAAGTTGGGGGTTAAAAGTGTGAATTCTGGACTCAGTTTGTAAATATTTATGAAGACAGGGGCTCCGTGGTAATTATTTGGATTTAATTTGAATGTGAAAGAGGTGGAAGGGCTGAATATGTCATAATTAAGATATTGGGGTAAAAAGGGGTAACATAGGGAGCTGAATTATAAAGATTTTAGGAGATGGGGGCTGTTTGGTAATTTATGGGACTTAATTTGTAATGGATTTTGATGCTGAGGGTTTAAATGGTAAATATGGGCCTTATTTTGAAAGGAAATGTCATGAGGAGGGACTGTTTTTGTTAATATGACAGGATGTTTAGTAGCACCAGGTATAACCTTACTTCACCCGTTACCAAGCTAAAAACCCTAAACCTAGTTCTTATTCACAGCCGACGGGTATCCTCCAGCCGCCATCATCGGTTTCGCCTACTTCCGACCACCCATGGCCGCCAAGAGACGATTGAGTCCATTCTATGGCGTTGCCGTCAACGGGAGCATTCAACCATCCAGTCCCGATGTTGCATTTGTCGTCGCGCCTTTCCGATGAAAATGGAGCCGCCATCGATCGATCGCCGCTCGGTTGTTGACGTTGTTGGGCTGTTCCATCGGGTGTGTGGCAGCTTCGATCGCTTCTTCTCTGCGGTTCCATCCTCAACCACATCACCGGTACCGCCAAGCTTCCGGGAAATCGCCATCACCGTTCTTCGCTATTTCCCCTTCGCCGGCGACTCGCTCTAGCCAAAACCACCGAGACCAGTCGGGCTGCCACCATGAGTCGTTGCTATAGTTTTTCGTGAGTTCAGGTGGGTGTAATGTCGCTTCAAGATTTGGGTGTGGGGGAGGCTGTTCGACTGGGAACCCAAAGGAACCACCGCCACCACCACGAGGTGGTGGCTGCCGAAGTGAAATCACCGATGTCGCCGCCATACGCCACCAAATGGGTGGTTGGCTTCCCTTTCCAAACTGAAGGTGTGATGATGCATGTGGGTGTTTTTTGGATTGCTCGAAAAGGCATCACCACCACCATAGGGTGGTGGCTGCCGCTATGCACCACCGTCGGCCACCTCAAGGTGGTTTGTGTGTGTATGTTTAGTTTAGTTAGTGTGTGTTTTTCTTTGGTATTTTCATTGTAATTGTAACTCAAAAAGGAATAATGAGAAAGGAATTCGAAACCACCACCGTGAGGTGGTGGCTGCCGCCTCCTGCCGCCACCGGCCGCCGTGTCGGGTGGCGGTGTGCTTTGATGGTGTTTAGACTTGTTTGGATTATTGGACAAAGGACTAAAACCCTAATGGGCCCAATGAAGCTTAATGGACTCTATTGGACCCAATAAGACTTAATGGGCTTAATAAAACCTTAATGGACCCTAATAAAACCCTAATGGGCTTAATGATATTCTAGTGGGCTTAATAGGCCCAATAAATCCCTAATTGATTTAAAAGCCCAACAAATTAATTAATGGACTAGTATTGGGTTGGAAACCCTAATTAGGGGGAATTAATCGGGACACACGGGAATTATTTAATAACTGGAGATATTAAATAATAATCATTGGCAAAGACTAATCTAAGCAATATGGTACTTAATGGATTAAGTCCTTAATGGATTAAGTGCTTAATGGGTTAAGTAGGAAACTTAACCCTAATCATCATTTTATGTGAAACCCTAATTTCATTTTGGTTTATGGTTGGGCCTTTTTGTTGGGCCTTAATGATTGGGATATCAAATGGGCTATCCAAGATCAAGCAAATGGTCTAGAGCAATTTAATGGGCCTAGGGCTTGGGCCCAATTTAGAAAATTGGGCCATAGATGGGCCATAGTTTGGGCCTTAATGAGTATATGATGTTGGGCCTCAGAATGAGACCATGTATAGGCCTAGGCCCAATTTGTAAAATTGGGCCATGTGTTTGGCTTTGATTCGTAATTGACTTTGGTCCTACGGATTAGGCCTTGGGCTTGAATAAGCCAAGCGAGGGGTAATGTAGTAATTACCCAACGAATGTATGTATGGTTATGTATTGGGACCCAATTATTAATTGGGTGTTATTTTGGTGTTGACAGTTCGGGAATCTGTCAGCCAGTAGCTGGGGTCGAGTCTACCGGACTTCGGCAAGTGTGGGATTGTGTCTTCGGGACTTCAGCAGTGTGGGGTAAGTTACCTTCCTGTAGCGGTGGGTCTACGGCCACAATGTCGGCCCACCAGTAGGAGTTGTTAGATGAGTGTCTTTGTGATAATTGTCTATGTTTGCTACTACATGTTATGTTTATGTGCTAGCATGATATGATGTTATGTGATAGTGGTAGTAGGGGGTGAAATAGTCCCCGGTTACCGGTCGATAAGGGCCAAAGGGGTAGATTAGTACCCAACTATGCTAGACAAATTATGATATATGTGATATGATATTATGTGGTAGTAGTAGGGGTGAAATAGCCCCCACTTACCGGTCGATAGGACCGAAGGGGTAGGCCAGCACCCAGATATGCTAGGCAGTATATGACTTATGTGTTTATGTTATGCTTTTATGTGGTAGTGTTAGGGGTGAAATAGTCCCCGGTTACCGGTTGAAAGATACCGAAGGGGAGGCCAACACCCAGATATGCTAGGCAGTATCCGGTCGAGAGGACCGAAGGGGAGCCCAGCACCCAGGTATGCTAGGCAGTATCCGGTCGAGAGGACCGAAGGGGAGGCTAGCACCCAGATATGCTAGACAGTATCCGGTCGAGAGGACCGAAGGGGTAGGTCGGGCACCCAGATATGCCTGACAGTATATGTATGTTACATGATTGTGTGGTATGTGGTATGATGGGGGAACTCACTAAGCTTCGTGCTTACGGTTTTCAGCTTTGGTTTCAGGTACTTCGTGTTTAAAGGAAAGGAGCCGGCTTGATCGCAGCGCATCACACTATGGTTTTCCACACATGAGATCTTTGGGATTACACTCTGATATTATTTTATGATAACACATTTGATTATTTCTACTTTAGTTTTTACATGACATGATATTACGAATGTTTTATTACACTGTTGGTTTATAATGACGTATTTAAAAATGAAATTTTTGGTCTGTATTTTTGGGATGTTACATTATGAGCACTCATGAGTGTTGTAGCCCTGCTTTGTCTAACATCTTAGACCTCTACAAGCCAACCCATGACAGTCTTGATTTATATCTACTTCCAACAAATGACCGACTGTGGAGAGTTTGAATAATATGATATATACCATAACATAATTATTCTGGAAGTCAAAAGATGCAAAAGGAAATAATAGTAAACGAGTGACAAGAGATAGCAACACTTTACTCATAAATAACAGCTTTTATTTATCATCAAATGTCAATTACACTTTACAAATTTCAAAATTATCGCACTTCTAAAAACTAACATCATCTCTTAGCCCTATGCTCCTAGCATTCTGAAGATGCTTAACCCTACTCAGTCCCTTCGTGAGGGGATCTGCCGGGTTCTCATCCGATGATACCCTCTTTGCCACAAGGATTCCTTCTTCTATTCGATGTCTGATGAAGTGATATTTTTTGTCAATGTGCCTGGATCTTCCATGATCTCTTGGTTCCTTGGATAAGGCAACCGCACTATTGCTGTCACAGAAAATCTCCATTGGCTCCTTTATAGCTGGTACAACTCCAAGGTCTCTGATGAAGTTCTTTAGCCATATAGACTCCTTTGCTGCCTCGCTTGCTGCTATATACTATGATTCACAAGTGGAATCTGCCACTGTATCTTGCTTGGAACTTTTCCAAGTAATTGCCCCTCCATTTAGGGTAAAGACCCAGCCTGACTGAGAGCGGAAATTATCCCTGTCAGTCTGAAAGCTAGCATCACTATACCCTGCTACTTTCAAGTCATCACTCCCGCCAAGGGTAAGGACCCAGTCCTTAGTCCTTTGCAGGTACTTGAGAATATTCTTTACCGCTGTCTAGTGAGCCTTTCCAGGATTCCCCTGATATCTGCTAACCATGCTCAAAGCAAAGGCAACATCATGACGAGTACAAGTCATAGCATACATGATCGAGCCTACAGCGGAAGCATATGGTACTCGACTCATCTTAGCTATCTCAGCCTCTGTACTCGGACTCTGAGTTTTACTCAGTCTGGCATTACACTGGATAGGTAACTCACCTTCCTTGGAGTTGTGCATGTTGAACCTTTTCAAAACTTTGTCCACATAGGTGCTTTGACTAAGTCCAATTAGTCTTTTACTCCTGTTTCTCAAAATCCTTATCCCTAGGATATAGGTAGCTTCTCCAAGGTCCTTCATAGCAAAACACTTCCCAAGCCAGGACTTTACTTCCTGAAAGTTTGGGATGTCATTTCCTATGAGTAGTATGTGATCCACATACAATACCAAAAAGCTAACTATACTCCCACTAGCCTTGACATATACACAAGATTCATTTTCGCATCTTGGAAAGCCAAACTCTTTGACTTTCTTATCAAAACAAAGATTCCATCTGCGAGGTGCTTGTTTCAATCCATATATGGATTTCTCAAGCTTACACACTCTATTAGGGTACTCTGTACTGACAAAACCCTTTGGCTAAACCATGTAAACATCTTCAGCCAACTTTCCATTAAAGAAAGCGGCTTTGACATCCATTTTCCATATTTCATAGTCATGAAATGCAGCAACGGCTAACAGAACCCTAATAGACTTAATATTGGCCACTGGTGAAAAGTCTCTTCATAATCAACTCCCGGAGTTTGAGAATAACCCTTTGCAACCAGTCGTGCCTTGTAAGTGTGTACATTACCATCCATGTCGGTCTTCTTCTTGAAGATCCACTTGCACCCAACTGTCTTACGATCAGGTACATTGTCAACCATGTTCCAAACTTGATTGTCATACATGGACTGTATCTCGCTATCCATAGCCTCTTTCCATTTAGCAGCCTCAGGTCCTGCCATGGCTTCCGTGTAGCTGTTAGGCTCATCCAGATTTACCAGTGTGTTATCACTGATAAGTGTATCAGCTTCTGTAGTAATATGGAAACCATAATAATGCTCAGGTGCATTCCTAACTCTGGTGGAACGCCTCAGAGGTACAGATTCTTCAGTCGGCTCAACAGGATTTTCCTCCTCAGGTTGAGGGCTAGGGGTTGAGGTTCCTTCACCACTTGACTCTTGAATTTCCTTAAGGTCAATTTGCCTCCTACTGTCTCCTTGGCTTATGAATTCTCTCTCTCTCTCTCTCTCTCTCTCTCTCTCTCTTGAAAGACTCCTCTTCTTGCTACAAAGACCACATTATCACTGGGTCTGTAGAAGATGTAACCAAAGGATTTCTGTGGTAGCTGATGAAAATACACCTCTCACTTTGGGGTTCGAGCTTATCACGAGTCTTGCGTCTCACGAAAGCCTCACAACCCCAAATCTTGATGTGTTCTAGATTGGGAACTCTTCTAGTCCACACCTCGTGAGGTGTTTTGGAAACCTTCTTTGTAGGGACTAGATTAAGAATATGGGTGGCTGTCTCTAAGGCATACCCCCAAAATGAGATTGGTAGTGAAGCTCGACTCATCATGGAACGAACCATATCCAACAAGGTTCGATTACGCCTTTCAGCTACACCATTCAACTATAGTGTCTTTGGAGGTGTCAATTGTGAGATAATCCCACATTCTTTGAGATAATCGAGGAACTCTGAAGTAAGATACTCACCACCTCGATCGAATCGAAGCATCTTAATGTTCCTGCCCAACCGATTCTCCACTTCTTGCTTAAACACTTTGAATTTTTCAAAGGTTTCTGACTTATGCTTGATTAAGTATACATATCCATATCTACTAAAATCATCAGTAAAAGTCACATATAAGCAATTTGCATCTCTTGTGGCGGTTCTGAAGGGTACACACACATCTGTGTGTATGAGGTCCAACAAACCTTCACCCCTAGTACAGGTGCCAGTAAAAGGTGACTTTGTCATTTTACCAAGCAAACAAGATTCACAAATATCATCCGACTTTAGGTCAAATGACTCCAAGACTCCATCCTTTTGGAGTTGGCCTATGCTTTTCTTGCTTACATGTCCAAGACGACAATGCCACACGTCTTGGAAACCTAAAAAAAACTAAATGGAAATCCATACAATGTCAAAAATTCATCGATCTGATACTTCGGAAAATATACTCTAATATTGAAGATCACTTCCCAAAACTACCTCTAGTAACCGCTATCAACAACGAATATTCCTACAAAAACAGATACTCAGCGAATGCCAAAATTTGAAGACCACACCAATAAAGGCTTATAATGCTCACTTGACCTTCTAACAAGCTATCACAATGCCACAGATCTCCAAAACATAGTAATGAAAAAAGGCTTAATATCTTATCATATATGAACTTTTACCGTAGATTAGGCGTACTTCCTTCCCAAAAGGCCATATAAGGTACAATTGTGAACCTTATGGCTCATAACTCTTTGAATTGGTCTGTATCCACTAACGAATGCATTACTAACACATATCACCATTACTAACTATACATAGCATACTGATTCCCCTAAAGGTTCTATCTCTGACACTGGCATACTGAGAACTGATCACCTCCCCTATAGGGTTTATCATGATTATCTAAATATTGACCACTTCCCTTGAAGGGTCTATCATGGTCAATCATAATAATCCTTTTCAATCCTATCCATTGAGAACTTAACAAATGACATCCATCTAATACATGATATAAAACCTGATGGGTTTAGCACATATAAGACACATACATGTTTGTTCATAATATGTCATGTCACCATCTAGCCACGAAAATGACAAGTTCATGGCATAACATCATTCTTGCTATTACCCCTTTCCGCCACTTATCGTCTGACAAACTTATCATGCTATCTAAGAAAACCAAGGACCATCAATGGTCCCACCTATATCTATTGAAACACATCTATTCCTATTCATAAGTTTTTTGCAGTTTAACCATCATATTATCTATTTCCTTTATAGGACTTGTGCAATTACACTTCTTAACAAACACAGTTTGCAAGAGGATGCACCAGTCGTCTAAGATCCACTTACCTCAATTTCCGATAGGCATCCAATGATTAGCGTCTAAAGGCTACGGCTTCCCTATGATCCTAATAAAGATGGATTCAAAAGCCTGACTATCACCTTACATCATCCTAACCATGCCATAAACCCAAAATGTAGATTTGTATCAACATAAAAATGTTATGGGTAACCATAGTGTTACATCAATTGCAACTGCACAATTATCAAACACAAGGCCACTTTATCCAGAATATAACTCAGACCTCAGAAACTTAAATAATCTTTATCGGGTGTTTAGACTGTGTCTCGAATCCCTAATACTTAATCAAATAGGAAAAAAGCAGGGAGACTCTTTGCATAGTCCTCACCCTAAGTCATACCAACTCTGCTTATATACAAAGTCGACACCTCATCCCATGATGGAACTTCATTCAAAACAAGGTCGCATGTGGAGAATCAAAGACAATATTCTCCTAATAACTGAACTTCTATCATCACATGCCAAATCTGCCGAAGTCTATGATAACTGAAACCAACCGGACCAACCGAAGTCAAACAATCTCGATATGTAGTCTGTACACATATCAGTAGAGCACTAGTGAACTCCAACTGCATCACTACCTATCCTTATACCTAAAAGAAGGCTATCCTCGTATACTCATTTACTTCTACACATGCAATGGTACATGATTAAATTATACAACAAATAAAATATACATAACCACTTCTAAAACTGATCCACGATTGCCAATCCTTGGCAATAGATAACTGATCCTTGCTGCAAGCTAACCAAGTTCCAACATTATAATATTTGACCTTGGTGATCCAACTGTTTCCTTGAAAACGTACATGGTACTCCCATTCTGAACAATTCGCAAAGACGAGTTCCCCATGCCTATCATATGTTAACTTCAATACACTACCCGAACGGTCCATCTTCTTATTTATGAAGATACTTCACGCTCCTAAAGGGAGCTAATTGATATAGTAAATTCCTTATCTAGTAGATCCTATACCGCAAGGACAACTCATCAATCACTTAAGATATAAACTCACTCGGATACCCAACTTGTACCCGCGAGATGACCGATTCCTGCATTCCTTCTGACGTTGGGATAGAAACCCAACAACCCTTGATTGATAGACTGCCAAAAAATATAACCAAGAGCACTATGAAGAGACTACATCCTTTCTCTTAACGCGTCAATAATCCTAAACTAATCATTCTGCATACTCGAGTTGTATACTCTTCTGACCCATGACGCTGAAACAGAAAGTCAAACTGTCCTTTGATTACCGAACCGAATACCCAGTTCTCACCCAATTAAGTTCAAATTACCACGGATTATCGTACATAATATCGGATCCCCAAGTTTTCCCAAACAACGGATTCAATCCTTGATAAAATCACATAGTTCTTCAAATAATTAGCCCCACGCTAGAATCCTATTAGACGAGAACATACAATAGAACTAAGCTAAAGTTCTAAGCCTATGTAATTCAATTAAGAAAGGTCCTATGACAACTAAAAGGACTCATAAATGTTCAAAAGGTTCAATGCTTCCAGATCAATCATGAAATTCTTACCAAACAACAATGAATTTGATCGTACCTCTCATTCACAAGTCGAAAAACTAAAACAGAATCAGAATCGGTCGAATTACACCACCCATTGAACATCAACTTAATATAACACACTACCATTATATAATAAAACACATTGTCCACCCTTAATGGGCGTTAGGTTGCAACCTGTAACACCCGGAATCTAGAAGGTTAATTATGGAATTATGCCAATTTCAAGTTGAACTCAGCGGGCTGGAGGAGCCAACTCGACGAGTTAAAGATGAAGAACCGTGAGGATTTAATGGGTCTACTCGACAAGTTGAGGAGCCTCAACTCGGCAAGTAAAACTTTTTTTGTCGTGTGGTTAATGAGACAACTCTGCGAGTTGGAGGAGCCAACTCGACGATTTGGGCGTTGTTTAGGAAACTCTAATTTTGGGGTTTTACACCCTATTTAAACACCTTAAGCTCCAAGTGTTGGCCTCATTTCTAGCCTCCATATCCCCTAACCCTAATCTCAAAACCCTAGAGCCTCCAAGAGTGTTGTGAGTCCATTTTGTGTGTTTTGGTGTGTGTTTGAAGCTCATTCATAGAGGAGAAGCTTGGTGCAAGGTGGTGGTTCAAGAAGGAGCTCATAGATCTTGATTCTCTACTCTATTTCCAACATATTTTGGGTATAAAGTTCTAACCTTGCAATGTATTCGCTTAGATCTCTTTTTGGGTTTATTTGTATGCTTTTAGCAATGGATGGGTGATTGTTAGGAAAGTAGAAGTCCTAAGTTTTTATCCTTTCTAGAAATATGATCTTCATGAGCTCTTTTGGCATAAAGGTGCCAACTTTATGGTCCTAAGGGCTTCATTCATTCATTAAGTCCTTCTTTTGGTCTCTTTTAAGCTTCTGAGCTTCTTCTAATCATGAAAAAGTGTAAAGTTTGAAGCTTTACATGGCCATCTAGCCTCATATGGTCAGATCTGCATCTTAGAGTTATGTCCTTATGGAATAAGTGCTTAATGATTAAGTATTTACTCTTTTAAGTTTAGGGTTTGGGTTTTGAACCCATTTTGGTGGTTCTTAGGGGTAAAGTTGGAAACTTTACCTTTCTTGAGGCCATTTCAGTTAAGATTTGGGTTGGGAAACCCTTAGTTTCGAAAAGGTCGGCTTAATGAATTAAGAGGTTAGGTTTCTAGCAAACTCAACGAGTTCATGGGTGAACTCGGCGATTTGATGGGGTTTTTCCCGATCTTAGCAGTCGGGTGAAGAAACTCGACGAGTTGAAGGGCAACTCAGCGAGTTGGGTCAACTTGGACCATTGACTTTGACTTTTGATTTATGATTTTGAGAAAGTTTGTCCCAAGGGGTAGTTGAGGTATTCTGAATTGTAATTAACATAAGTATGGGCTTAGGATAATGCCTATATGGGATTGGACCTAATTTGGAAAATTATGCCATTAGTGGGCCTTTGTGGATCTTTTGGTTTTGGGCCTTCTTCGTTAATGAGGTTGGGCCTTAGGTTTGTTTCTTATTTGGGTCAGAGGTAAATTGGTCATTTTACCCCAAGTATGGTTAGTAGGCCTTGGAATGGAATCCAATTGTTTATTTGGTGTTAATCTTGATTTGATAGTTCGGAGGTGTTGTCAGGGCAGCAGCTAGGGAATTCTTTCAGGAAGCTTCTGCATTCGAGGTGAGTTTCCTCACCGGGTTTAGCGGGTCGAATTGTCACACCCCCGAACCAGACGGCGGAAACGTCCGAGGGCTCTTGTGACTTAATTGAATACCATCACAATGATTATACATAAATCATAACATCATTCATCACCATGCATTGAAATATTACAACTGATATTGTTTACATTCAGTACATTGTTTTAAACATTACAATTCCATAACATAAACCGTTTGATCATTAATCTAAGCAAAACACCATGATATAACTTGATACATATTCTTCTGTTTATCTGTTACCTGAGAATACAAGTTATTTTGAAAACGGTCAACATATGAAATGTTGGTGAGTTCATAAGTAATGTTATGGAAAATGATTTTTGTGAAGTTTGAAAACCCAGAAAATCCGATAATTTCTGAAAAGAGTATTGTTTATAAAAAGTGTGAAGATCCGTAAATATGCTTGTCGATTTTGAAGATATGAATAATTGTTGAACTTTGTATACATCACATACGTTAAAATGTTGAACATCCCGGGAAAACCCGATGTTTTCCCAATGCGTAAATTACATGACTTGTTTATTGTTATACCGATACGACGATTGTTTTTGATTACCCAGGTGACATTGGATTAACACGCATTATTGAAAATGACTAGTTTATAACTACAAATTATGAACGATCCTTGAGGCGTCATCCATACTACTCACATAATCCAACCACCCTGACTTCTCTTGTTTAACGTCACGAATCTGCTTACTCGGTTTCTCATAGCCCCACAACCGAGGAGAAAGGAGGGTAAGAAGCCTCCTTTGTTTCCATAACTCATTCAAGGCTATCGGGAATGCGAAAGGCACTTGGCCCGACTCGCATTTGACTTCTCGACTTCGCTAGCAATACTAATGGACCCTTGGGGCCCAACAGCACAATAGTGCTATTGAAAGTCCTTTTACATGGAGTTAGGTCATAGAAGGCCCATTAACATGTAAGCGCGTCCCCTTCAGGCCCAAAGATCATGTTATTGGGCTAGAAAGGCCCAACAAGCACGATTTGAGACTTTCAAGCCCAAATATTGAATATTGACTCCTCGTAGTTATCGTGTGTTTATTGAAGTAATACGGTTTATTGATTTTTGGTTTCGTTATTGATTCGAGACCGAATCAATTCGTTTGGACGATATTGGTTGTTGAAAGTGTATTTGTTATTACGTTTCGCCGGTAGTCGTGGAACTCGTATTTTGTCTTAAGGGATTTGTTTGTTTAAAAGTAAGATTTTTACCTTTTCACAACCCTTCTTTTGTAAAATTAACACTTTTAGTCCTTTATATAAAAGAATTTCCATTTTAGTCCTTAAACCATTTTTCTTGACACTTTAGTATCATAACTTGTTGTAAACACATTTTTAGCCCAAATTTGCTTTGTAGACAGCTTAAGTCCTTCCAGAATGAAGTTTTCTCGGTTAGAACCCCCATTTTCGCAACTTTTACAGTTTTGGCCCAAAATAGAAAAATTTTACATTTTTTATCCTTTTTGAAGTTGAAAAACATTTTGACCTTTGAAATGGTTTTAGTACACTTTAAATCCCCTGTTTTACAGAAAACTTCCTTTTCAGCCCCTCAAACTTAAAAGTATCGCATATTGAGGCTTATTCGGCCGAAAAGCCCAAGTTTAGCCCATTAAGTGTAAAATTTACATTTTTAGTCCTTCAAAATGTTTTGTTTCGGAAAAATTATTATAGAAACTGTTTGGACTCTTTTGACCCTCCAGAAACTATAATTTGTCGGTTTTGGCCCTTAGTTTTGTATTTTTAACAATTTAAGCCCAAAATGGGTTTTATGTCCAAGCATGTTCATCCTAACCATATGAATTATTTTCCTTGACTTGATTAGGGTAAAATAGTTGAATTTATGTTTATTTCCTTCCCTATGTTTTAGATCTCGATTTTTACATACTTTTTGGATAACATTTTCATCACAACACATGATATCACACACAAACATGCATCAAATCACACATAGCATACATTTACACATAGATCTACACATTTACTTGTATTCTCCCCCATTAAAACTCATAAAATAGAAAAGAAAGGGGTATGAAACTCACCTTGGGTGTGGTTTCGGTTTTGGAAGGAAAAGATGAGAAGAATTCGATCCTAGCAACCTTTCTTTGAGGATCTCGAACTTGGATGCTTCCAAGGTGCTAGATCATAAGTTTGAATGAATTAAGAGATGATTCTTGAATGAAAGGAAATAGATAGTTTATGGATCTAACATCAACTTACCTTAGATGATGATTTTTGGTGGAAAGTCTCTTTGAAAAGCTCTTGATTCTTGAAAATTTGATGAAGAAAGGTGAGGATGTTCTTTGAGAGAGTTTGTTTAAGAAAATTGGATTAAGTGCGTATGTTTGGGATGTTCTCAGCCGAGAATCAAGAAGAAGAAGAGAGAGAGTGTTAAGATGACTAACTTAGATGCATGTTGGTCCATGCATGGAGGTATGTGATGTATAAATGAGGTGGCAATCTCACAGGTCAACTCTTCATTCTTTGGGTTGGGCTTGGGCCGAGATGTGGAGAGGAAAAAGAAAAAGATTGGGCCTTGTATGCTTCATCCTTTTCATGGTTATGTTAAGTGATGTTTGGTTCAAATAAATATAAATGTGATTTTTATGACCTATTAGGGCTAAATTAGGTTAATCATGGCCCAATATGGTTCATTTAAATAATTTATTTCATTCTAGGCCCAATATGGCCCAAAATATTGAAATAAATGGAAGTGGGTCCAATTAGAGCCCATTTAAGAGTTCTAAGCCCAAGATAGTCAAATTGGAAGCTTATTGGTCCATTGGGCCTAATAAGGAAGTCCTAGTACAAAATGGACCTAAACAAGAACTTCTAGGGTTTCCAATTGCTTGTTGACTATTTGCAATGCTTGTATGAGGTGTTTGATTGAAATTTTGTTGTCATAGAGTAAGCATCATGCATGCTTTCATGTTTTTGATTCATAGTCGACATAAGTGTTGTAGTTACAAGGCACAAAATTTTCTAGTTGTGACATCATCCCCCCGTTAGAGGGAATTTCGTCCCGAAATTCTTTTGAAAGCTAGATCTGAGAATGCTAAAATAGGTGAGGGTACTTTTGCTTCATTTGGTCTTCGCGTTCCCACGTGAATTCTGGCCCACGCTTCGCGTTCCACCGTACTTTCACGATCGGGATGCGACTTTGTTTAGTATGCTTCACCTCCCTGTCCATGATTTCGACTGGTTCTTCCACGAACATGAGATTCTCATTGATTTCAATTTCGTCAAGGGGAATGACGAGAGTTTCATCTGATAGGCACTTCTTTAGATTGGAAACATGGAACACAGGGTGTACACTGCTTAGCTCAGCGGGTAGCTGCAGTTTTTACGCCACTGGACCTATTCGGGCAACGATCTCGAAAGGTCCAATGTATCATGGGTTCAGTTTTCCCTGTTTTCCGAAACGAATGACCCCTTTCCAAGGTGAAACTTTTAACAGTACCCGATCCCCGACCTGAAACTCTAAGGGCTTTCTTTGTTTATCAGCGTAGCTCTTTTTTCGGTCGCGCGAGGCTTGTAGTCGAGCTCTGATTTGAACTATCTTTTTTGTTGTTTCACGTATGATCTTTGGTCCCGTTAACGCCTTGTCCGATGCAAGTTCCTTTGCTAGTTGGGTGTCGCCCACCTCAGCCCAACACAACGGTGATCTACACTTACGTCCATATAGCGCTTCGAAAGGGGCGACCTTGATGCTTGAATGATAACTGTTGTTGTATGAGAACTCAACCAAGGGTAAGTGGGTATCCCAAGACTTCCCAAAGTCTATCACACATGTGCGAACCATGTCTTCGAGCGTCTGGATGGTTAGTTCGCTTTAACCATCCGTTTGTGGGTGATAAGCGGTGCTCATGTCGAGATGGGTTCCAAGTGCTTTCTAAAGTGATTGCCAAAAACATGAAGTAAACCTACTGTCTCTATTTGAGATGATAAACACTGGTACTCCGTGAAGCCTCACGATTTCTCGGATGTATATTCGTGTCAGTCTCTCCATCTTGTAGGATTCTTTTATTGGCAGGAAATGGGCGGATTTCGTCAGTCGGTCAACTATTACCCATATAGTGTCTAATCCATCTGACGTCTTGGGTAGCTTGGTCACAAAGTTCATAGAAATCCCTTCCCATTTCCACTCGGGAATTACTGGTTGCTGTAATAACCCTGAGGGCTTCTGGTATTCCACCTTTACTTTGGTGCAAGTTAGGCACTTGCTGACATATGTGGCAATTTCTGCCTTCATGTTAGGCCACCAATAATGTTGTTTAATATCCAAGTACATTTTGTCCGAACCTGGATGGATGGAGTATCGCATCTTGTGAGCTTCATTCATGACTACCTCTCTAAATCCTCCATGTTTAGGGAACCAAATACGGTTCATGAAATAGTATACTCCGTCCTCTTTTACCTCTATATTCTTCTCCATTCCGCGTAATGCTTCGCTTGCTCTGTTTTCCGCCTTCATGACATCTGACTGGGCTACCCTGATCTGAGTGGTTAGGTGAGATTGGATGGTTATTGAGAGAGTTTTCACACGACGATTAGAGTACTCTTTCCGGCTCAAGGCATCGGCTACCACATTAGCCTTGCCTGGGTGGTACTTGATTTCGCACTCATAACCGTTTAATAGTTCAACCCATCTTCTTTGTCTCATATTCAACTCTTTTTGATTTAGGATATGTTGGAGACTCTTGTGGTCCGTGAAGATGGTGCACTTCGTACCATAGAGGTAATGCCTCCAAATCTTCAGAGCGATGACCACTGCTCCCAATTCCAGATCGTGGGTTGTATAGTTCACTTCGTGTGTCTTTAGTTGGCGGGAGGCGTAAGCTATCACCTTTCTGCGCTGCATGAGAACGCAACCTAAACCCTGATTTGACGCGTCGCAGTAGACCACGAAATCTTCTGTTCCCTCTGGTAGAGATAGTACCAGGGCACTGCAGAGTGCTTGCTTCAGAGTTCGGAATACAACTTCTTGTTTGTCCATCCATTTGAATGGTACACCCTATTGTGTAAGCGAGGTGAGTGGCTTGGCGATCTTAGAGAAGTTCTGAATGAACCTCCTATAGAAGCCTGCTAGGCCTAAGAATTGGCGAATTTATGTGGGTGTCGTCGGAACTGCCCATCCTTCAACGGCTTTGACCTTAGAAGGATCCACATGTATTCCTTCCCGACTAACAACATGACCTAAGAAGTTCATGCTACGGAGCCAGAACTCACACTTGGAGAGTTCTGCGTATAGCTTCTCCGTCCGCAGGGTTTCTAGGATTTGTCGGAGATGTTGGCCATGCTCTTCTTCGCTTCGGGAATAGACTAGAATGTCGTCAATGAAAACGATAACAAAGTTGTCGAGGAATGGTCGACAGATTCGGTTCATTAGGTCCATAAATGCGGCAGGGGCATTCGTTAGACTGAAGGGCATTACGACAAATTCATAATGTCCGTAATGAGTTCGGAAAGCCGTTTTGGGTATATCCTTTTCCCAGACCTTGAGTTGATGGTATCCAGATCGTAGATCTATCTTAGAGAAGTAACTAGCTCCTTGGAGCTGGTCGAATAGATAGTCGATTCGTGGGAGTGGATAGCGATTTTTGACAGTGAGTTTGTTTAGCTCCCTGTAATCGATGCACATCCTAAAAGATTCGTCCTTCTTTTTGACAAAGAGGACCGGAGCTCCCCATGGCGAGAGTAGCTAGGTCGGATGAATCCTTTGCCCAGGAGTTCGCTAAGTTGGCTGGACAATTCCTGCATCTCAGCAGGAGCTAGTCGGTAAGGCGATTTAGCGAGGGGAGTTGCTCCTGGAACAAGATCAATTCGGAATTCAACTTTTCTCTCTGGGGGTACTCCAAGAAGATCTTCAAGAAATACGTCTGGGAATTCATGTGCTACTGGAATGTCTTGAATGCTAACCTCTTCCTTGGTTTTATCCACTATGTGAGCCAGGAACGTCAAATCGTTCTTTCGCAGATGCTTTTGTGCCTGGATGCACGAGATGAGGCGAAGGTTCGTGCTAGGTTTGTCTCCGTAAATAACTAGGGTTTCGTGATTGGGAAGGTGAAGGCGAATGGCCTTCTCGTGACACATAATTTCAGCATGGTGGGGGCTTAACCAGTCCATGCCAATAATCACATCGAAACTCCTAATGGAAACAGGCATTAAGTCTATTCGGAAGACATGTTGATTTAAAGTTAGGGTACATCCGATGTAGATTTCCCTAGTAGATTCGGTTTTCCCATTGGCCATTTCCACCGTAAAGGTTTCATTGAGCTTCTGGGGTTGTTGTTTTAACAAATGTTTAAACTTATTGCTCACAAAACTTCGCTCCGCTCCGGTGTCAAATAGGATGCCTGCATAAGTGTGGTTTAGGGGAAACGTACCGGTAACAACAGGGGGATCCTGAATCGCCTCCCCCTGACCCATGGTCAGCACCCTTCCTGTTCCTCCATTTCCGGGATTGTTGTTGTTAGGGGAATTTCGACAGAAATGCCCAGTCCTTCCACATCTATAGCAGGTGTGACTTGGTCCTGCATTGTTGCCGCCAGTGTTGGTGATGTTGTTGTTGCGGTTATTGTTGTTGTTGCTTCCCTGTTGTTGATTCTGAGGAGGCTAAGTCCAGCAGTACCTTGTCGTGTGCCCCTTCCGATTGCAGCTGGTGCACTGCATCTCTCTGCATTCTCCATTGTGATGGAGACCGCACTTGTTGCACTTGGGAAGATTACCGGAATAAGGTCTAGGAGCACTTGGAGCAGCTGAGGTTGGAGCATGTGGTGTGGATGGAACTTGAGCGGTTGCAGCATTAACTGCCACTGTTTGCTGCTTCTTGGATGATTTGGAGCCTTGACGCCCCTTTCTCTTGTTGTTCTTCCCCTTCTTGCTATCATTTTCCTTCTTAACTTTAGTCTCCACTGGCTTCTCACCTTTCTTGTTGTTGTGGTCATACAGCTTCTTGGCCAATCTCTTAGCACTGTCGAAAGTTTCGGAATTTGCAGCTATCACGTTTCCTTGGATCGGGGAGGTTAGTCCCTAGATGAATCACTCGATCTTCTTACCCTGTGAGGTAATCATACCAGGGCATAACAGAGACAGTTCGCTAAACCTTGATATGTAGGCCTCTATATCGGCATTCCGGACAGTGAGATTCCATAGCTCTTGTTCCATTTTCTGAATTTCACCACGAGGGCAGTATTCGGCCATCAGCATTTCTTTCCATTCTGCCCATGGCATGGAATTGGCTACGGGGAGTTTCATGGCTTCCACGTGTCCGTTCCACCAAGTGAGCGCTTGGTCAACGAAAGTGCATGCGGCAAACTTCACCTTCATCTCTTCAGGGCAATCGCATATCTCGAACACCGATTCCACCTTCTCAAACCATCGTTTCAGGGTGATCATTCCTCCAGTGCCGTTAAAGGTTCGTGGTTTGGCGTTTGTGAAGTCTTTGTAGGAACATGTTTTGGTGGGTCCTTGCTTCATTCCGTTGTTCGAACTTCTGGCCCCTTGTCTGTTGTCTCCTCCATTGTTCCCTTGGTGAATTTGTGTCATTTCTGCGGTGACCGCAGCAGATACAACTGCCTGGAATGTAGCTGAGTCGACTTCGGGTGGGGTTGGTCCAGGGTTTTCGCGAGTGGGTCGTGGAGGCATCTTTTTGTCATCGAACGGAAAGATGTTGAGTGTATGTGGTTTTTGTGAGGTTGTGATCCTATAGACTAGGTGCGTGGCACAAACTTAAGTACTTCTACAATTTAGCATACAATCATGGATTCGTAACACATAGCAGATTATAACGTCATAATAAAACATATAAAACTTTTACTAATATTATCCGCATTCGATACATGAAAATTTTTGCTCGTAAGAGCATACATAAGTGATACTAGTTCGACAGCATAACGACTCTATGAGTAGTGTAGTCACTTAAACATAGAGTCGGGGTACATAGCATAGATCCTAATGACCTAGTAAGATAAGTCTATCCCTATTCGCGGTGAGTTGTGCCCAGGGGTGGTGCTGAGGAAGTGGATGCTCCCTGAAGACGAGCCACCTGTCGTTCTGCGTCCTGGAGTCAAGACTCCCACCTCACCTGCCTCATATGGAACTCTCGAAGAACATCTTGTGTCTCCTGCTCTGCACGCTCGACCCTAGTCCACATCTGGCGTACCTGGTCGGCGGTGCTCTGAGCTAGGTCATCGGTGTTCCGTAAGCGTTTCACCATGACCGGAAGGGCTCGATCGGCCAGTCCTCCGTCCGTCAGGTCAAAGAACTCGCGTGACATGCCGAACGGGGGTCGATGTCCCTGCTGTCTGCTCCACCTCCAAATTCAATACCCCAGGGGGTGTAGGACCAGTGGGGCCCACCCGGTAAGCAGGCACCCTAATCGGGTAAGAGGGGTTGATGACTTCGGACTCCGCGTCCGAATCACCCTCTTCACTATCGCCGGGTTTGTAACACCCAAAATCTGGTAGGCCAGGAAAGGAAAGAAAACCCCAAATTTTAGGGGCGACTCGGCGAGTCCAAGGAGGAACTCGGCGAGTCCGAGCAGGATCCGGGTCGAGGAGTAAGTGACCAACTCGGCGAGTCGGCCAAGTGGACCCGGAGAGTCTGGTCTGTGCGAGGAAAACCATAAATTCGGGACTTGGAGCCTATTTAAGCATCTCATTCTCTCCCCTAGGGTTCCTTTGCTGCCTCCCTCACCCAGAATACGGACTCTAAGCCTACATTGTTGTGCATTCAAGTTTCCAAGCCATTTTGGGAGTGGTTTGAAGGAAGAAGAAGAAGGGGAAACATTGAAGCTTCAAGGATTGGCCTTGGACTTAAATTTTGGGGAAACTTTCTAAGTCATTGAAGGTAATAAGTCGTTTCTTTCCTTTAGATCTTCTTTGGTTGTGAGATTTGGGGCTTTTTAAGCCATGGATAGTTATCCATTGGAGTTAGAAGCTGGATCTGGAGTTGCTACTTAAGATCTAAGTGTATTTTGGTCTTGGAAAGCATAAAGTTTCAGTCCTTGAGTTGATTATGGAGCCTCTTTGATTTAAACCCTAGTTTGTAGTGTATTTTGCCTAGATCTCCTTCTCTACACTTAAAGTTTGCAACTTTACGTGAGGAATAGGCTTGGGAAGGGTAGATCTACAGTTTGGAGTCCATGCATGACTCAAAAGTCCTCTGCATGTATAGAGATATGAATGGACTCGGCGAGTCCTTTGAGTGGACTCGGCGAGTAGCATGAAGACGAGGAGGAACTCGACGAGTGGGACGAACAGCTCGTCGAGTCAGATGAAGTTGGGCAGGAACTCGGCGAGTTGGTTGAACAACTCGGCGAGTCTGTTGAAGGTTGTCTTGGACTCGACGAGTCTGTTCTTGGACTCGGTGAGTCAGGTCGCGAAACCCCAAACCCTTCGAGTTGAGACTCGAATCAGTGAGTCGAATGGAGACTCGGTGAGTTGGACAGGTCAGGACTCGGAAATCGGTAGACTCGGCGAGTCATGGACTGACTCGGCGAGTTGAGTCGCGAATAGAAGGACTCTGAACATATGAACTCGGCGAGTCAATAGGGTGACTCGGCGAGTAGGGTTGACCTGGGAGGTTGACTTTGACTAGGACTTTGAGTTTGACTAGAGTTGACTTGGTTGTCTTTCGGAGGTCAGTTAGACTCAGTGTTGCATTGATATTGGTAGCTCGGGGAGCGAGTGGAGCAGCGGTTCAGAGAGTTGCTGGGCAGTAGCTAGTGGGTTCATCATCCAGTTCAGCCAGTGCAGGTGAGTTTCCCTGTGTATGAATGGGTCTACGGCCACAATGCCGGCCCATGTAGTTATGAGTAGAAGACCCGGGGGTTAGCCCTAGGCACAGTATGCTAGTATGATATTCGGGACGAGGTCCAATGATAGAGGGCGGGTGCCCAAGGAATGGTTTATGTGATAGTTTATACTTGTTGTCTGTGTGATACTTGTATGTGCCTGGTAGGGAGGTGAGTGTGGGCGAGGTCCTGTATCTCACCAATAGCAGAGTGTGGATGGTGTTCCACATCTCAGTAGCAGCAGATCAGGGGCGAGGCCCAAGTTAGGGAAGGAGTGAGGGTGGGCTGGGCCCGTACCTCACTACCAGCAGGAGTATGGACGGGGTCCTATGACTCATCAGTAGCAGGACAAAGGCGGGGCCCAGAGATAGGCGAGGCCTTAAGACAAGATCCGTTAGTATGTGTTTAGCTTATGCGATGTGATGTGATATGTTTATGTGCTATTATATGCTTGTGGGAAAGGCCCAGTGACAGGCAAGGCCTAAGTGAAACAGATCTGTATCCGAGCGGGGCTCGAAGCCAGGCGGGGACTGGAGCGGCGGGGCCGTTGTAGCAGGCGAGGTCCGAGGTAGTGGGCGAGGCCCAGGATAGCGGGCGTGGCCCAGTATGTGCAGTATGTTGTTATGCTTGGTATGTGGTAGGGTGGGGAACTCACTAAGCTTCGTGCTTACGGTTTTCAGTTTTGGTTTCAGGTACTTCCGGTAGCGGAGGGAAGAGCTCGGGGTGATCGCATGGCACACACCATAGTTTAGACAGCCTGGGAATGTTTACTCTGATAACGAACATGTATTTTCAAAACTAATACTCTGTTTATGTTTTGAAATGATGATTTCGCTTAAAGTAATGTTTTATTAAAAGAAATTTTTAGTCTTGAATTTTGGGACGTTACAAGTTTGTATTAGAGCCTTGGTTTGAGGGATTCGGACATGCTCTCGGGTGTGTCTGAACTCAAACCGAGGAATTGGTATAGAAGTTTTCAAATTGAAAAAACTGTTTGTAAAAGAGGGTTTTGGGAAAGAAAACAGTTTTAGAAAAGCAAAAGTAATTCAGAAAGAAAAGAACTTTGAAAAGAGAAAAGAGGTGTGGTGCATGCAATCAGCCAAGCTCAAGTAAGTACCCCAAAATACCCATGCGAGTTTATGATTTGATTATCAGTTGATAGAACAACATGCTAGATTAGGACTAAGGATCTAGGGATGATGCCTTATGTGCCTATTATATGTGTTTTGAGCTGCATGATAGTGCTGATTAGACAGTGGTAGGATTGCCTGTCTAGGTTATGCCTGAGTTTATGAGTTTGTGTTGCATGCTAGTTCAGTTTCTTGCTATGTGGATATGATTGGTTGAGTATGTTATGGTTAGATTTTCCCCTTGTTCGAATGCTGCTTGCTTTGTGCATTGTGGGATTTTGAGTGATGGGAGTTCGCCATTAAGTGGATACGCCACGTCACATGTGATCAGGGTTGAATAATCTCAGAGTGCTAGATTTGGTCCTATTGCGCAGCTCTTGTTTGAGTCCAACCATTGTAGGGACTAGTCTTTTACTTGAAGGATTATCTGAGCCTCGTCACATGTGATGGTATCCAGGTGATGGCTAATTGGCATCACAAGGAGACCTTCAGCAGCTGAGGACTGGTTTGAGTTGAGTCAGAGGTTTTCCTAGGGTAAGCCGAGGAAGAGATAGTGTTGGGAGCAGTAGTAGTGGATAAAGGACCTGGTGGAGTCAAAGCAATTCCGGAGGAAAGTACGGACAGATGTGGAAGGTAGTATGGGCCCGTACTACTGAAAGCAGAGGATCCGTATTCGATTCAGGAAAGGCCGAGAGAAGACCGGGAACCTGGTAGGGTGTGTTTGTTCTCGCATCAGTGATGAGTATTCTGATAGTGGTTGTGGTATATTTTCCGCATGGTGACATTGCGAGAGAGACCAGCGGGCGGATCAGACACCGGAGAGGGATCAGGCTCGGGTTCAGGGGCCGAGCAGCTCGAGGAGCGAATGAGGGAGTTGATATCCGCCGAGGTTACGCGCATGTAACAGCCCGGATTCCCAGGTATTATTCATTCATTTATTTTTGATAATTTGTGAGGAGACTCGGCGAGTTGGAGCCTAGACTCGCCGACTATGATCGCGGATTTGGACGCGGGTTTGCGCCTGGACTCGGCGAAACAAGGAATGGACTCGGCGAGTCCGCGCTGTTTAATGAAACCCTAATTTCCTGGCCTTGAGCCCTATTTAAAGGACCTTAAACCCCTTCATTCCGGCTACCTTCGACCTTGAGAGCACCAGAGGAGCTGAGAGTTCTTGTGAGTGAGATAAGAGGCCATTATTCACCCTTTTGTGTGTGTTTGCAAGAGAGGAAGAGGAAGGTCAAGCTAGGAGAGTTGGGGAGCTTGGATCTACTACCATTTCGACAGAGGAAGCTACTTGAGGTAACATTCAGAGCTTATTCTCGTGTTTTTCTTGATATGGTCAAATCTAGGGTTTCTTCATGCCTTGTTTGCCTTGTATTTGGAGTGTGAGAGGTCCCATGGGGAAATGGTACCTAGATCTGGACCTTAGTAGGTCCAGAGAGTCCCAAATGCCATGCTTTATGCCTTCCCTCTTGAGTTGGAGACTTAGGTTACCATTTTAGATGTCATGTCATCAAAACAAGCCTTGTAGGCATTGCATGGTAGCCAAGATTGTGACTTCACGTGATGAATGTGCTTGGGAGGGCTAGATCTATGAGTTGTTGGAGCGGATCTGACCTCAGAAGTGAGATTGAGTTGATGCATGGCATCGACTCGCCGAGTCCGAAGAACAGACTCGGCGAGTAGCATGAAGATTGTCCTTAACCACGCAACGAGTGGTCTTGCCGAGTTAAGGGTTGACTCAGTGAGTCAGGGAGAGTTAGAGAGGGTTGACAGGTAGACTGAGTCGAGCTGGAACTCGCCGAGTTGTTCTTGAGACTCGGCGAGTTGAGTCGTGGTGGCCCCTCGATTCATGCCAGGTGGAACTCGTCGAGTCAGGGAAGTACTCGACGTGTCAAAAGAGGATCCTAGGGAGTCAGTGAACACGTATAGACTCGCCGAGTCGCTCTAGTGCACTCGCCGAGTCCGATCAAAGTTGACCGTTGACCATAGTTGACCAGTGTTGACTTGATGGGGGTAGTCAACCTTAGTTGAGAAAGTGTTAATTAGAGATATATTGTGTTATAGGAGGATTATAGCTCGGAGGATCGAGCGCGAGTGATTTCCGGGATTTGCGAGTTATCGAGATACGCGAGGTGAGTCTTCTCACTATACTTTACCTTGAGTAGGTAATCAGAGTTATGTGACAGAGTATTTGTATGCTATATGTATGCTATGTGTTGTACTGCATTATTTCTATGTGATTTATGCTGTGCATGTTTATAGAGTTGGAACCGGAAGGTTCCCAGAGTTAGAACCAGTGGGTTCACCGAGTAGGGTCTACGGACCCACAGAGTTATAGCCTCGAGTGGCTAGTATGTGTTATGTGTGGTATTTTGGGGAACTCACTAAGCTTTGTGCTTACAGTGTTAGTGTTGTTTGTTTCAGGTACTAGTGATGACCGTGGGAAGTCGCCGGCTTGATCTGTACACACGCATGGGATTTTTATGATATGTGATCTTGGGATTTTTGTATGATATGGATTGGAGTCTTAAAACATTGATGTTTTTATGAAAATTAAATGAAAATGTTTTTATATTATGCGAAAAATTATTTTGAAATTCACGGTGTTACAGCGCAGTATTTTGAATCAGACTCCTGTGATCTTTGGCACGGTCAAGGAGGGTATATTGGAGATTTTGGATGAGAGGCTGGGAGCCTTCCGTACTGAGATGATGGCTTTGATGGGAGCGCATACCTTGACATTTCGGGAGTTCAGGGCTTGCGGGGCACCAGATTATCATGGGGCTAGGGACCCCATCGCTAGCAGTAGATGGTTGGCTGATGTTGCCAACGCATTCCGTACGAGCCGGTGCCCTGAGGGGGACAAGGTCAGACTCGCTTCCTGTCTTTTGAAGGACAGAGCGAGGGATTGGTGGGAGGAGATTGGTCATGCTTTAGGGGATGATGCTGCGTTGGACGCGATGACTTGGAGCGATTTCTCGACCGGGTTCAGGGCAGAGTTTTCGCCGATTATTGAGGTGCAGCGGTTGGCACGGGAGTTTCAGGATTTGACGCAGACCACTGAGATTGTGGCGGAGATCACCGCCAAGTTCCGAGAGAGGGCTCTTCTTGTACCGCAGTATGTCGCGGATGAGGAGATGAAGAAGGCCCGATACCATGAGATGTTGAGGGATGGCATCAGGGAGTTCGTGAGCAGATCCAGCTGTAAGACGCTGGAAGATATGATTTCTCAGGCTAGAGAGAGGGAAATTGATTTGGAGCAGATCCGGAAGAGGAAGCTGGATGAGGTTCAGGTAGCTGCAGGTTTGGGCAAAAGGCCCAAGGGATCGGATTCGAGGTCGAGGGATTATCAGGACCGCAGCCGGCGCAGGAAGTGTGACAGGGCGCACGGGGGCGCGTGCAGGAGTGGTAGCGGTGGTGAGTCTGGCTGTTTCAAGTGCGGTCGAACCGGTCATTTCATCAGGGATTGTACTGTTACCACCTCACAGGGATCAGACCTGTTAGGTTTTCACTGCAACCAGCGGGGCCACAAGAAGGCGCAGTGCCCCAGTTTGTTTTCAGCAGGACGGGTGATGGCACCTGCCCCTGCAACTTTGAGGATCACAGACGGCCGTTAGGGCCGTGCAGAGGCGCATGCGGTAGGAGGCAGAGCTCTTCAGATGACTACCTTAGAGGCTTACATAGGATGTAGTAACTATAGCATGCTTGGGAGGGACTTGGTATGTCTCGCTAGATCGGAGTTATATAGTGTTAGAAATGGATTGGTTAGATCCCTAGCTATGGTAAGCTTGAGTTCCTCAGCAGATCGATTATGGAATGGTAGCAAGGATTTCCTTCGAGTATTGAGCAGCAAGGGGTAAGCAGGATCAAAGTGGGGGAGAATCCTCCCAGTGTGCAAAGGTAGGAGCATGTAGATCCAGAATGAGTGTGCGACCTCCAGGAAGGAAAAGAAGTGGTTCAGCGTTTGATGGATTGAGGATTTCAGGGTTGGGAGTTTGAGAAACTCCCTATCTGCTAGTACGTGTGATGGTGATGGTTAGTACGTGGTTGGGAATTCAGGTTGTGGATCGCCCATAGGACTCGAAGGAGTCGGAATGAGGATCTTGAGAGCTAATGGAACATGGGTGCCTTCGTATTAGCAGTCAGTGGTAGAAAGTGATGTAAGACTTAGGGGTAGCCGTAGCATTCACTAGCAGTCAGCAATGGATGGTGATGTAAGACTACGGGTAAGCCGTAGCATTCCTTAGTAGCTTCGTTAGCGGAGTTGGGGCGAGGCCCTTATCTCCTAGTGATCCGATAGGGATCAGGAATGACTCGGCGATGGCATGAAGATTGTCCTTAACCACTCAGCGAGTGGTCTTTCCGAGTTAAGGGTTGACTCAGTGAGTCAGGGAGAGTTAGAGAGGGTTGACAGGTGGACTGAGTCGAGCTGGAACTCGCCGAGTTGTTCTTGAGACTCGACGAGTTGAGTCGTGGTGGTCCCGCGATTCATGCCAGGTGGAACTCGTCGAGTCAGGGAAGTACTCGACGTGTCAAAAGAGGATCCTAGGGAGTCAGTGAACACGTATAGACTCGTCGAGTCGCTCTAGTGCACTCGCCGAGTCCGGTCAAAGTTGACCGCTGACCAGTGTTGACTTGATGGGGGTAGTCAACCTTAGTTGAGAAAGTGTTAAATAGAGATATATTGTGTTATAGGAGGATTATAGCTCGGAGGATCGAGCGCGAGTGATTTCCGGGATTTGCGAGTTATCGAGATACGCGAGGTGAGTCTTCTCACTATACTTTACCTTGAGTAGGTAATCAGAGTTATGTGACAGAGTATTTGTATGCTATATGTATGTTATGTGTTGTATTGCATTATTTCTATGTGATTTATGTTGTGCATGTTTATAGAGTTGGAACCGGAAGGTTCCCAGAGTTAGAACCAGTGGGTTCACAGAGTAGGGTCTACGGACCCACAGAGTTATAGCCTCGAGTGGCTAATATGTGTTATGTGTGGTATTTTGGGGAACTCACTAAGCTTTGTGCTTACAGTGTTAGTGTTGTTTGTTTCTGTACACACGCATGGGATTTTTATGATATGTGATCTTGGGATTTTTGTATGATATGGATTGGAGTCTTAAAACATTGATGTTTTTATGAAAATTAAATGAAAATGTTTTTATATTATGCGAAAAATTATTTTGAAATTCACCCTGTTACAAGTTGGTATCAGAGCCTTGGTTTGAGGGATTCGAGTACACCTTCGGGCGTATTTGAACTCAAACTGAGGATTTGAGAAGTATTTTCAAAAAGAGTAAAAGATTTTTGGAAAAACGCAGAGCAGAGTTGTGTGTACGATCAGTCCGCGCCCGAACGGTGATTTCCCAAAATACCCTCATGTTATGTGATACTAATATTGATATGATATATTCTCATGCTAGAGTAGGCTAGGTACTCCTATTAGGACTAGAGTGGCCTGATTTGTGATGCCTTAGCCTAGGGAGAGGTGAGCTGCTTTGAGATGCTTCAGAGTGAGTAGGTAGCAGCGAGGGGCTTATGAGAGATTTGTTAGAGAGTGGATTATGCATGATAGAGTACTTGGAATTTGGGATCCGAAGAGGAGGACTTGGGGTGTATTCTGATACGGTGCGAACAGTAGTATTGGGCCCGTACTACTGAAAGCACCGAAGCGGTGTACAGCCCAAGTAAGAATCTTTGGAATACCAAGGATCAAGGAGGAATGAGTTTTCGAGTGTGAGTATGCTCGGATGGATTCTCATTTATCGTATGTTGTATTTCAGAGGTAGATCATGGTGAGGACACGTCTGATGCCTGAGAGCAGTGAGACCAGTGATGAGGAGATCTGTCGGATCATCCACGAGGAGGTGGCTGCGGCCATCAGGGCAGAGATACCAGAGATGTTCGGGTCTATTAAGACCACGCTGAATGAGACCTTTGACGAGCGTTATGCCGCTCTTTCTGAGGCTGCTGTTGCAGCGGCCACCGCAGCTATTGCTGCCGCGAGGCCGCAAGGTGGTGATGCATTGCTGTTCCGGGAGTTCAGCAACACAAAACGGCCAGAGTTTGATGGGACCCAGGACCTGGTGGCAGCTAAGAGGTGGATTTCTGACATAGAGGGGTGTTTCTTCACTTGCTCATCTCCTGAGCATTTGAAGGTTCGGTTCGCGCTGAACTAGCTTCGCTTGGGAGCGAAGGACTGGTGGAAGTTTGTGACGGTGCAATTTACGCCTGCTGAGCTTGCGGCAGTGACCTGGGAGAGGTTCACTGCCATGTTCCGAGATGAGTACGTTCCCCAGGTGGAGAGGGAGCGTTTGGCCCAGGAGTTTCTGACCCTCAAGCAGGGTACCGAGTCTGTTACAGCGATTACCAGGATGTTCCATGAGAGGGCGATGTTCTGCCCTGAGCACGTGTGCACTGAGTAGGCACGTATGAGCCGATATCTGAGTATTTTGAGGAGAGACATTCGGGAGTTCGCGGCGAACTCCTCGTACCGGACATTTGCCGAGCTTCAGGCATATGCCCGGAAGAGGGAGATTGAGCTAGAGACTCAGGCCAGGGAGGAGGCGGAGTCTCAGGGGAGGGATCGGCGACCGACGCAGTCTCAGCCGGCAGCCAAGCGGGCCAAGCCCGTTGATCCCAAACTAGGGAGCCAGAAGGGCCACACTTGTGGGAAGTGTGGTAAGGGTGACGATGGAGTCTACAGAGCGGGATCTTGCTACAAGTGTAGCAAGGAGGGGTATATGGCCAAGGACTGCCCCAAGGGGTTTGCGGTGTGTTTTCACTACAATCAGACCGGACACCGGAAGGCAGAGTGTACGCAGTTGCGAGGATCATCTCAGGGAGCACCTCAGGGATCTTCCCCTGCCGCCATCAGAGCTACCGAGAGTCGGCCAGTGAAGGCCGAGGCGCCGAGGGCACGAGGGAGAGCTTTTCAGCTGACCGCGGAGGAGGTCCGCGCAGCGCCCGATGTCGTGGCTGGTATGTATTCTTTCGTGTATTTATTTTGATGTTGAGATATTATGCTTATATTATTTTATGCGTAGGTACTTTTCTTGTGAATTTTGTACCTTCCTTGGTTTTATTTGACTCGGGTGCAAGTCGGTCTTTTGTATCTTGGGCTTTTAGTCAGCATATCAGTGTTAGTCGTGAGGCATTGAGTCGGCCTCTGAGAGTTTCCATAGCTGATGAGAGGGTGATATATGCCACGGAGGTTCTCCGAGGGTGCGTAGTTGAGATTTTCGGTGTTGAGTTCCCGATTGATCTGGTTCCTATTGCGATGGGTGATGTCTGTGTCATTGTGGGCATGGACTGGTTGAGCGGATTCGATGCGGTTATTGACTGCGAGCGACAGCTGGTGACCATACGAGACCCTAGTGGGGGAGTTCTTTCGGTGTACGGCGAGGGTACACGTTCAGGATCAGCGTTTTGTTCGGCTGCTAGGGTGAGGCAGTGTCTACAGCAGGGCTGTAAGGGTTTTGTGGCGTATGTGATGGATACGCGGGTGGATTCCGAGAGACCGAGGTCAGTTGAGGAGGTCCCGGTAGTGCGTGAGTTTCCGGATGTATTTCCCGAGGAGTTTCCGGGTGTGCCTCCTATGAGGCAAGTGGAGTTCAGTATCGATTTGGTTCCGGGGGCCGCGCCTATCGCTAAGGTGCCTTATCGCCTTGCACCTTCAGAGATGCAAGAGTTATCCTCGCAGCTTCAGGAGCTGCTGGGGAAGGGGTTTATTCGGCCGAGCAGCTCGCCGTGGGGAGCGTCTATCCTGTTCGTCAAGAAGAAGGATGGTTCACACCGGATGTGCATTGATTACCGGGAGTTGAACAAGCTAACGGTCAAGAACCGTTACCCGTTGCCAAGGATCGACGATTTATTCGATCAGTTGCAGGGAGCATCTTGGTTCTCCAAGATCGATTTGAGGTCTGGATATCATCAGGTGAGGGTGCGGGATGAGGACGTCCAGAAGACATCGTTCAGGACGCGTTATGGGCATTACGAGTTTGTGGTGATGCCTTTCGGGCTCACCAATGCCCCGGCAGTGTTCATGGATCTCATGAACCGAGTGTGTAGGCCGATGCTGGATCGGTCGGTGATTATATTTATCGACGACATTCTGGTATATTCGAGATCTAGAGAGCAGCATGAGGAGCATTTGAGAGAGGTTCTCGAAGTTCTGAGATCGGAGAGGCTTTATGCCAAGTTCTCCAAGTGTGATTTCTGGTTGCGGGAGGTCCAGTTCTTAGGACATCTCGTTAACCAGAAGGGGATATTGGTCGACCCGGCCAAGGTTGAGGCGGTGATGAGTTGGGAGGTGCCGAGGTCACCCTCCGAGATCAGGAGTTTCCTAGGGTTGGCAGGGTATTATCGGAGGTTTATCAAGGATTTCTCTAAGATCGCAGTGCCACTCACCAGATTGACCCGGAAGGGCGTTGCTTTTTCATGGGGCCCCGAGCAGCAGGCCTCCTTTGAGACACTTCGCCAAAGGTTGTGCGAAGCCCCGGTGTTAGCCCTCCCGGAAGGGATAGAGGACTTTATGGTATACTGTGATGCATCGATTTTGGGGTTGGGAGCGGTGCTGATGCAGAGAGGGCATGTGATAGCATATGCATCAAGGCAGCTGAAGCCTCATGAGACGAGGTATCCCACCCATGATCTAGAGCTGGGGGCAGTGGTGTTCGCCCTCAAGATTTGGCGTCACTACTTGTATGGGGTTCGGTGTACGATATACACGGACCATAAGAGTTTGAAGTATTTGATGGATCAGCCCAACCTAAATATGCGTCAGAGAAGGTGGTTGGACGTGGTCAAGGATTATGATTGTGAGATCATGTACCACCCAGGCAAGGCTAATGTGGTAGCCGATGCATTGAGCCGCAGGGCGGAGAGCACCCCGCTGCGGGATGTATGTTTGAGATTGACCGTGATAGCTCCAGTGTTGGACGCCATTCGTGGGGCACAGGCCGAGGCTGTGCAACCTGAGATGTAGAAGAGGGAACGGGTTGTTGGTTTGGTTTCAGAGTTTGTTACCGATGGTCGGGGGCTTATGACATTTCAGGGGCGTATTTGGGTGCCGTTTGTGGGAGGAACGCGTACCATTTTGATGGAGGAGGCTCATCGGTCGAAATTTCGATCCATCCGGGGGCCACTAAGATGTATTTGGATCTGAGAAAGGAGTATTGGTGGCCCTGTATGAAGAAGGATGTCGCGTGGTTTGTTGAGAGGTGCTTGACCTGCCGTAGGGTTAAGGCCGAGCACCAGAGACCGCATGGTAAGTTGAAGCCATTGGAGGTTCCCGAATGGAAGTGGGAACAGATCACTATGGATTTCATCACCAAATTGCCAAGGACTGCCAGAGGAGTTGATGCAATGTGGGTGATTGTGGACAGGTTGACGAAGAGCGCTCACTTCCTTGCTATCAACGAGAGTTCTTCAGCAGAGAAATTGGCGGAGGTGTATGTGAGGGAAGTGGTATCTCGGAATCGGGTGCCGATCTTGATTGTTTCAGACCGTGATGTGCGCTTCACTTCCAGATTCTGGAAGAAGTTTCATGAGGAGTTGGGTACTAGATTGCATTTTAGTATCGCATATCATCCCCAGACAGACGGTCAGAGTGAGCGGACGATTCAGACGCTCGAGGACATGCTCCGGGCATGTGTGTTGGATTTCGGGGGTAGCTGGGATGCATATTTGCCCTTGGCAGAGTTTTCCTACAACAACAACCATCATTCAAGCATTGGTATGCCACCCTTTGAGCTGTTGTATGGGAGGAGGTGTCGGACCCCCATTTGTTAGGGAGAGGTTGGACAGTGGGTGATGGGCAGTACAGAGATCGTGCTTCAGACGACAGAGCAGATCCAGCAGGTCAGACAGAGGTTGTTGACCGCTCAGAGTCGTCAGAAGAGTTATGCAGACAAACGCCGGTCCGAGCTTGAGTTTCAGGTCGGCGACCTTGTACTCCTGAAGGTCTCTCCTAGGAAAGGAGTGATTCGATTCAGGAAGAGGGGCAAGTTGGGGCTTTCCGAGTGATCGCGAGGGTAGGCCGGGTAGCCTATCGTTTGGATTTGCCAGCAGAGTTGGGGCAGATTCACGACACTTTTCATGTGTCGCAGCTGAGGAAGTGTATAGCCGATGAGTCGGCAGTGGTTCCATTAGAGGATATTCAGGTGGATGCGAGCCTGTATTATGCTGAGAGACCAGTGGCCATCAGAGATCGAAAAATCAAGGTTCTGAGGAACAAGGAGGTACCCCTGGTTTTGGTTCAGTGGCAGCATCGGAAGGGGTCCGAGATGACTTGGGAACCGGAGCGTGAGATGCGTGAGCAGCATCCAGAGTTATTTGCAGAGCGAGAATTCGAGGGCGAAGTCTAGTTCTAGTGGGGAAGAATTGTAACAGCCCGGATTCCCAGGTATTATTCATTTATTTATTTTTGATAATTTGTGAGGAGACTCGGCGAGTTGGAGCCTAGACTCGCTAAGTATGATCGCGGATTTGGACGCGGGTTCACACCTGGACTCGGCGAGTCCAAGGAATGGACTCGGCGAGTCTGCGCTGTTTAATGAAACCCTAATTTCCCGGCCTTGAGCCCTACTTAAAGGACCTTAAACCCCTTCATTGCGGCTACCTTCGACCTTGAGAGCACCAGAGAAGCTGAGAGTTCTTGTGAGTGAGATAAGAGGCCATTATTCACCATTTTGTGTGTGTTTGCAAGAAAGGAAGAGGAAGGTCAAGCTAGGAGAGTTGGGGAGCTTGGATCTACTACCATTTCGACAGAGGAAGCTACTTGAGGTAACATTCAGAGCTTATTCTCGTGTTTTTCTTGATATGGTCAAATCTAGGGTTTCTTCATGCCTTGTTTGCCTTGTATTTGGAGTGTGAGAGGTCCCATGGGGAAATGGTACCTAGATCTGGACCTTAGTAGGTCCAGAGAGTCCCAAATGCCATGCTTTATGCCTTCCCTCTTGAGTTGGAGACTTAGGTTACCATTTTAGATGGCATGTCATCAAAAGAATCCTTGTAGGCGTTGCATGGTAGCCAAGATTGTGACTTTACATGATGAATGTGCTTGGGAGGGCTAGATCTATGAGTTGTTGGAGCGGATCTGACCTCAAAAGCGAGATTGAGTTGATGCATGGCATGGACTCGTCGAGTCCGAAGAACAGACTCGGCGAGTAACATGAAGATTGTCCTTCACCACCCAGCAAGTGGTCTTGCCGAGTTAAGGGTTGACTTAGTGAGTCAGGGAGAGTTAGAGAGGGTTGACAGGTGGACTGAGTCGAGCTGGAACTCGCCGAGTTGTTCTTGAGACTCGGCGAGTTGAGTCGTGGTGGCCCCGCGATTCATGCCAGGTGGAACTCGTCGAGTCAGGGAAGTACTCGACGTGTCAAAAGAGGATCCTAGGGAGTCAGTGAACACGTATAGACTCGCCGAGTCGCTCTAGTGCACTCGCCGAGTCCGGTCAAAGTTGACCGTTGACCAGAGTTGACCAGTGTTGACTTGATGGGGTAGTCAACCTTAGTTGAGAATGTGTTAATTAGAGATATATTGTGTTATAGGAGGATTATAGCTCGGAGGATCGAGCGCGAGTGATTTCCGGGATTTGCGAGTTATCGAGATACGCGAGGTGAGTCTTCTCGCTATACTTTACCTTGAGTAGGTAATCAGAGTTATGTGACAGAGTATTTGTATGCTATATGTATGTTATGTGTTGTACTGCATTATTTCTATGTGATTTATGTTGTGCATGTTTATAGAGTTGGAACCGGAAGGTTCCTAGAGTTAGAACCAGTGGGTTCACAGAGTAGGGTCTACGGACCCACAGAGTTATAGCCTCGAGTGGCTAGTATGTGTTATGTGTGGTATTTTGGGGAACTCACTAAGCTTTGTGCTTACAGTGTTAGTGTTGTTTGTTTCAGGTACTAGTGATGACCGTGGGAAGGCGCCGGCTTGATCTGTACACACGCATGGGATTTTTATGATATGTGATCTTGGGATTTTTGTATGATATGGATTGGAGTCTTAAAACATTGATGTTTTTATGAAAATTAAATGAAAATGTTTTTATATTATGCGAAAAATTATTTTGAAATTCACGGTGTTACAGCGCAGTATTTTGAATCAGACTCCTGTGATCTTTGGCACGGTCAAGGAGGGTATATTGGAGATTTTGGATGAGATGTTGGGAGCCTTCCGTACTGAGATGATGGCTTTGATGGGAGCGCGTACCTTGACATTTCGGGAGTTCAGGGCTTGCGGGGCACCAGATTATCATGGGGCTAGGGACCCCATCGCTAGCAGTAGATGGTTGGCTGATGTTGCCAACGCATTCCGTACGAGCCGGTGCCCTGAGGGGGACAAGGTCAGACTCGCTTCCTGTCTTTTGAAGGACAGAGCGAGGGATTGGTGGGAGGAGATTGGTCATGCTTTAGGGGATGATGCTGCGTTGGACGCGATGACTTGGAGCGATTTCTCGGCCGGGTTCAGGGCGCAGTTTTCGCCGATTATTGAGGTGCAGCAGTTGACACGGGAGTTTCAGGATTTGACGCAGACCACTGATATTGTGGCGGAGATCACCACCAAGTTCCGAGAGAGGGCTCTTCTTGTACCGCAGTATGTCGCCGATGAGGAGATGAAGAAGGCCCGATACCATGAGATGTTGAGGGATGGCATCAGGGAGTTCGTGAGCAGATCCAGCTGTAAGACGCTGGAAGATATGATTTCTCGGGCTAGAGAGAGGGAAATTGATTTGGAGCAGATCCGGAAGAGGAAGATGGATGAGGTTCAGGTAGCTGTAGGTTCGGGCAAAAGGCCCAAGGGATCGGATTCGAGGTCGAGGGATTATCAGGACCGCAGCCGGTGCGGGAAGTGTGGCAAGGCGCACGGGGGCGCGTGCAGGAGTGGTAGCGGTGGTGAGTCTGGCTGTTTCAAGTGCGGTCGGACTGATCATTTCAGCAGGGATTGTACTGTTACCACCTCACAGGGATCAGACCTGTTAGGTTTTCACTACAACCAGCGGGGCCACAAGAAGGCCTAGTGCCCTAGTTTGTTTTCAGCAGGACGGGTGATGTCACCTGCCCCTGCAACTTTGAGGATTACAGACGGCTGTCAGGGCCGTGCAGAGGCGCCTGCGGTAGGAGGCAGAGCTCTTCAGATGACTACCTTAGAGGCTTACATAGGATGTAGTAACTATAGCATGCTTGGGAGGGACTTGGTATGTCTCGCTAGATCGGAGTTATATAATGTTAGAAATGGATTGGTTAGATCCCTAGCTATGGTAAGCTTGAGTTCCTCAGCAGATCGATTATGGAATGGTAGCAAGGATTTCCTTCGAGTATTAAGCAGCAAGGGGTAAGCAGGATCGAGGTGGGGGAGAATCCTCCGACTATGCAAAGGTAGGAGCATGCAGATCCAGAATGAGTGTGCGACCTCCGGGAAGGAAAAGAAGTGGTTCAGCGTTTGATGGATTGAGGATTTCAGGATTGGGAGTTTGAGAAACTCCCTATCAGCTAGTGCGTGTGATGGTGATGGTTAGTACGTGGTTGGGAATTTAGGTTGTGGATCGCCCGTAGGACTCGAAGGAGTCGGAATGAGGATCTTGAGAGCTAATGGCACATGGGTGCCTTCGTATTAGCAGTCAGTGGTAGAAAGTGATGTAAGACTATGGGGCAGCCGTAGCATTCACTAGCAGTCAGCAATGGATGGTGATGTAAGACTACGGGTAAGCCGTAACATTCCTTAGTAGCTTCGTTAGCGGAGTTGGGGCGAGGCCCTTATCTCCTAGTGATCCGATAGGGATCAGGAATGGGTAGTGGATGATAATGATAGGGAGTTTGCCTGTATAGCCCTAAGGAGGTGAGACCTTGGGAGAGGCCGCTCCAGGATATAGTCGGGTGAGACCCGTGGGCGAGGCTTGTATGAGATTAGCAGTGTAGATGAGACCTGAGAGCAGGGTTGCTCAGTAGTATGGTTGGGTGAGACCCGTGGGCAAGGCCCGAGCGAGAGTGATTAGACTAGTGGGACTATAAGGATAGAGGCGGGTGGGACCCGTGGGCGAGGCCCGTGAGTTTTAGCAGCACAGGTGGGACCTGGTAGGGACCTTAGTATCAAGTTATGGGATCGGGGATCCCAGGATTGTAGTGCCAGAGTTGCAGATTAGATTGAGCAGTTATAGGTGGTCGAAGTTTCTTCGGAAGTCACTGGGAGCGACTAGTGGTGGTGTTGGGGCTAGCTACCGGTGGGAGCCGGTAATCCAGATATTGATAGGTTGGTAAGGACCAGAGTGGTCTCAGTTCATCCGGAAGGCAGATGAGGAATGGCAGGAATTTCCAGTCAGTAGTAGTGCGGGTAAGCGGTTTATGGTGGAATTCAGTTAGTCGAGTCGAGGGGTGCTCGACACCAAGTTATGACAAGAGAGGAGTGTCAGTGGTTATTGGCGGTGAAGACCCGTACTGGTTTTAGCGGGAATAATGGATTGGTGAAGATAGTATCTTCACAGTGTCAGAGGAGATAGTTGTTTTTGGAGCATCGCCTTGGGAAGGCAAAGGAATTGCGTGAGGAAAAAAGGGGTGAACCCCTATAGGTTCAGTTGCAGTACTCGGAGAGTACCAGAAGGATTGTCGGTTGAGTAAGTTGTGTTTCCTGAATGTTCAGGGTCAGGGCTGACATGAGATGATTATCCGCAAGGATTGATGCTAGTCAGGATGACCGGGCGGAAGACCAGCGAAGGTAGGTAGCTGGTGTTGGAATAATTGATGGGGTAATGGAGGCAGAACGCAGGCGGTGGGCCATAGCAAACTTCGAGGACGAAGTTTAGTTTAAGTGGGGGAGAGTTGTAACACCCAAAATCTGGTAGGCCAGGAAAGGAAAGAAAACCCCAATTTTTAGGGGCGACTCGGCGAGTCCAAGGAGGAACTCGGCGAGTCCGAGCGGGATCCGGGTCGAGGAGTAAGTGACCAACTCGGAGAGTCGGCCAAGTGGACTCGGCGAGTCTGGTCTGTGCGAGGAAAACCCTAAATTCAGGACTCGGAGCCTATTTAAGCGTCTCATTCTCTCCCCTAAGGTTCCTTTGCTGCCTCTCTCACCCAGAATACGGACTCTAAGCCTCCATTGGTTTGCATTCAAGTTTCCAAGCCATTTTGGGAGTGTTTTGAGGGAAGAAGAAGAAGGGGAAACATTGAAGCTTCAAGGATTGGCCTTGGACCTGAAGTTTGGGGAAACTTTCTGAGTCATTGAAGGTAATAAGTCGTTTCTTTCCTTTTAGATCTTCTTTGGTTGTGAGATTTGGGGCTTTTTAAGCCATGGATAGTTATCCATTGGAGTTAGAAGCTGGATCTGGAGTTGCTACTTAAGATCTAAATGTATTTTGGTCTTGGAAAGCATAAAGTTTCAGTCCTTGAGTTGATTATGGAGCCACTTTGCTTTAAACCCTAGTTTGTGGTGTATTTTGCCTAGATCACCTTCTCTACACGTAAAGTTTGCAACTTTACGTGAGGAATAGGCTTGGGAAGGGTAGATCTACAGTTTGGAGTCCATGCATGACTCAAAAGTCCTCTTCATGTATAGAGATATGAATGGACTCGGTGAGTCCTTTGAGTGGACTCAGCGAGTAGCATGAAGATGAGGAGGAACTCGACGAGTGGGATGAACAGCTCGTCGAGTCAGATGAAGTTGGGCAGGAACTCGGCGAGTTGGATGAACAACTTGTCGAGTCTGTTGAAGGTTGTCTTGGACTCGACGAGTCTGTTCTTGGACTCGGCGAGTCAAGTCGTGAAACCCCAAACCGTTCGAGTTGAGACTCGAATCAGTGAGTCGAATGGAGACTCGGTGAATTGGACAGGTCAGGACTCGGAAATCGGTAGACTCGGCGAGTCATGGACTGACTCGGCGAGTCGAGTCGCGAATAGATGGACTCTGAACATATGAACTCGGCGAGTCAATAGGGTGACTCGGCGAGTAGGGTTGACCTGGGAGGTTGACTTTGACCAGGACTTTGACTTTGACCAGAGTTGACTTGGTTGTCTTTCGGAGGTCAGTTAGACTCAGTGTTGCATTGATATTGGTAGCTCGGGGAGCGAGTGGAGCAGCGGTTCAGAGAGTTGCCAGGCAGTAGCTAGTGGGTTCATCAGCCAGTTCAGCCAGTGCAGGTGAGTTTCCCTTTGTATGAATGGGTCTACGGCCACAATGCCGACCCATGTAGTTATGAGTAGAAGACCCGAGGGTTAGCCCTAGGCACAGTATGCTAGTATGATATTCGGGACGAGGTCCAATGACAGAGGGCGGGTGCCCAAGGAATGGTTTATGTGATAGTTTATACTTGTTGTCTGTGTGATACTTGTATGTGCCTGGTAGGGAGGTGAGTGTGGGCGAGGTCCCGTATCTCACCAATAGCAGAGTGTGGATGGTGTTCCACATCTCAGTAGCAGCAGATCAGGGGCGAGGCCCAAGTTAGGGAAGGAGTGAGGGTGGGCTGGGCCCGTACCTCACTACCAGCAGGAGTATGGACGGGGTCCCATGACTCATCAGTAGCAGGACAAGGGCGGGGCCCAGAGATAGGCGAGGCCCAGGATAGCGGGCGTGGCCCAGTATGTGCAGTATGTGGTTATGCTTGGTATGTGGTAGGGTGGGGAACTCACTAAGCTTCGTGCTTATGGTTTTCAGTTTTGGTTTCAGGTACTTCCGGTAGCGGAGGGAAGAGCTCGGGGTGATCTCATGACACACACCATAGTTTAGACAGCCCGGGAATGTTTACTCTGATAACGAACATGTATTTTGGAAACTAATACTCTGTTTATGTTTTGAAATGATGATTTCGCTTAAAGTAATGTTTTATTAAAAGAATTTTTTAGTCTTGAATTTTGGGACGTTACAGGGTTCCTCCTCAAAGCTTCCTTCATCTTCTTCCTCCTCCTGTTCTTCTTCTGGTTCGGTAGGCTCGCCCTCGACTTCTGCCTCCGGTTCCCCGTCAGATTCCTCCTCGGGGTCTTCCTCAGGCTCTTCTTCAGGCTCTTCGTCTAACCATCCGTTATTTCCCTTGTTAGGGAAGTAAGGATCTCCGGGGTGATGGAAACCAGCCATGTTGTCTGCGAGAGTGCGTAAATATGCTAACATTATTCCTAGGACGCTACAACTATTGTATAGACTGAACGGATGTTCTCTTCTTGGTGGTAAAGGGGTATGTTTTTAGGTTCCCTAGCTATCACGATCTCCTCAGGACGTGTGATAGTTATACCTTGGAGGGAATGTAGTTGATCAGGCTACATCCACTCCTTGATATGACTAGGACAGTTCTGGCTTAACCGAGATACTAGCATTATCCTTTTTGGTTCCCTATGTTTTAGATCTTGATTTTTACATACTTTTTGGATAACATTTTCACCACAACACATGATATCACACACAAACATGCATCAAATCACACATAACATACATTTACACATAGATCTACACATTTACTTGTATTCTCCCCCATAAAAACTCATAAAACCGAAAAGAAAGGGGTATGAAACTCACCTTGGGTGTGGTTTCGGTTTTGGAAGGAAAAGATGAGAAGAATTCGATCCTAGCAACCTTTCTTTGAGGATCTCGAACTTGGATGCTTCCAAGGTGCTACATCATAAGTTTGAATGAATTAAGAGATGATTCTTGAATGAAAGGAAATAGCTAGTTTATGGATCTAACATCAACTTACCTTAGATGATGATTTTTGGTGGAAAGTCTCTTTGAAAAGCTCTTGATTCTCGAAAATTTGATGAAGAAAGGTGAGGATGTTCTTTGAGAGAGTTTGTTTAAGAAAATTGGATGAAGTGTATATGTTTGGGATGCTCTCGGACGAGAATCAAGAAGAAGAAGAGAGAGAGTGTTGAGATGACTAGCTTAGATGCATGTTGGTCCATGCATGGAGGTATGTGATGTATAAATGAGGTGGCAATCTCACAAGTCAACTCTTCATTCTTTGGGTTGGGCTTGGGCCGAGATTTGGAGAGGAAAAAGAAAAAGATTGGGCCTTGTATGCTTAAGCCTTTTTTATGGTTATGTTAAGTGATGTTTGGTTCAAATAAATATAAATGTGATTTTTATGACCTATTAGGGCTAAATTAGGTTAATTATGGCCCAATATGGTTCATTTAAATAATTTATTTCATTCTAGGCCCAATATGGCCCAAAATATTGAAATAAATGGAAGTGGGTCCAATTAGAGCCCATTTAAGAGTTCTAAGCCCAAGATAGTCAAATTGGAAGCTTATTGGTCCATTGGGCCCAATAAGGAAGTCCTAATCCAAAATGGACCTAAACTAGAACTTCTAGGGTTTCCAATTGCTTGTTGACTATTTGCAATGCTTGTATGAGGTGTTTGATTGAAATTCTGTTGTCATAGAGTAAGCATCATGCATGCTTTCATGTTTTTGATTCATAGTTGACATAAGTGTTGTAGTTACAAGGCACAAAATTTTCTAGTTGTGACACGAATTCACCAATGTTGGCCCATGTTTATGTTATGCTGACAGATGCTAGCTGTCTTGTTGAGTCTTGCAAGAACCTGTGTTTATATGCTTTTGGACTAAGCTCCAATGTCGGGCGACACCCGATGACTATTTGTATGATGTGTATATTGCATGTGTATGTTTTATATGCTTTCCGAGCTCAGCTCGATGACCGGGCGGGGCCTACTATATGTTTATTGTATATATGGTATGTGGTACTTGGGGAACATACTAAGCTTTGTTCTTACGGTTTTCAGTTTATGTTTCAAGTACTGTAGTTTTCAAATGAAAGAGCTTGGGGTGATCGCAGTGCATACACCCGTGTTTTCTGCAATATGTGATCTTTGGGATTGGACTCTGATAATTGTGTTAATTGAAATGCTTTTCAATGTTTAGAACAAAGTTACAATAGTGTTTTCATTATAATAAAAATAAAATTTATACCTTGGATTTTTATGTTGTTACAAGTTGGTATCAGAGCCTTAGTTTGAGGGATTCGGGCATACCTTCGGGTGTGCCTGAACTCAAACTGAGGGTTTGGTGAAATTTTCATAAAATAAACATTTAACTAAAAAGGAACTTCTAATCAATGAAAGGGATGTGATGCGTGCAATCGGCCGAGCTCAAGTAAGTTGTTCCCAGAATACCAATACCTTTTTATTATGTTATATGATATGATTATGAGAATTGCATGCTAGATTAGGGCTAAGGATCTGCTTAGTATTTTAGGATATGAGAGATACATGTATGATTGTATGAGCCTTAGAATTGCATGCTAGTATGGATTTCTGATGAGTAAGTAGAATGGATCGATCAGTGTATGTTGGTTAGATTTTCCATTGTCGGAATGCTACTTGCTTTGTGCTTTGTGGGGCTCTTAGCAATATGAGTTAGCTGCTAAGTAAATATGCTAATTCACATGTGCTACAGGTTGGATAATCTCAGAGTGATGGACTCGACCCTATTGCGCAACTCTCATTTGAATCCAACCGTTCTAGGATTGAGTCTTGCACCCGAAGGATTATCTGATCTCTATTACATGTGACTATATTCATGAGGTAGCTAGTTGATATTAATGGGAATCCTTCAGCAGCTGAAGGCAGGGTGAGGTCAGTAACCTAGGAATTCCTAGGATATGCTTCAGTGGGTTAATGGTCCGGATTAGTGAGTTTTGGTGCATTAGTTTGAGGAAGTGGCTTAGAGGATTCGGGAGGATTGCTGAGGAAAGTATGGATAGGTGTGGAAGGTAGTATTGGGCCCGTACTACTGAAAGCACACGATCCATACTCGAATCAGTGAGAGTCTTGGAGAATCTAAGAAGCTGATGGGAGAAGGATTGTTGAGTATATTTTGATTGTTGAGTATGTTTTGATTGTTGAGTATATTTTGATTGTTGGATTGTCGTATTTCAGTTTGGAGATGAGCACTTGGTCATTTTTAAGAAAAAGCTACAATTTCTTAAAAATAACCTTACGAAGTGGAATGTAGAAAGAAGACAAGGAAATGAGGTGACCAAAATGAAGTTAAAAGAGGATATTATAGTTATTGTTGAGCATATGTCACAAGCAGTGGTTCTAGATGAGGAGATAAAAAAATTTGAGTTCAATGTTTAAAAAAGTTAAGGGAATTGGAGCATTTAGAGAATCTTGATTTAGCTCAGAAAGCTAAGATCAAGTGGGGTGTTGAAGGTGATGAGAACTCAAAGTTCTTTCATGCAGTTGTTAATTGTAAGAGGAGGCGGACAACTATTTGGGGGATAATGAAAGAGGGATTATGGATAGATAATCTGGATCAGGTGAATGTTGAATTTTATAATCACTTTTGGTCTCGTTTTGCAGCCGAAAATATTGATCACCCTTCTATAGTGTCGGAGAGTTTTTTGAAACTTTCTGTGGATCATATCTCTTTTCTTCATGCTCCTTTTACTAGTGAGGAAATCAAGACGGTGGTGTGGGATTGCGGCTCTGACAAAGCTCCAGGACCTGATGGCTTTATTTTTGGTTTTTTTTTTAAGCATTATTAGGAGATTCTTAAAAAAGATGTGCTTACAGACTTTTTAGGTGTTTTCAAAATCGGAAGAAAATTCCTAAAGGATGTAATTCCTCCTTCATTACTCTTATACCCAAAGTGAACGATCCAAATTTTATAGCTCATTTTAGACCTATTAGCCTTATAGGTTGTCAGTATAAAATGATTGGGAAACTTTTGGAAAATCATCTCGCAGTTGTCATTGGTTCAGTGGCTAGTGCTAAGCAATTTGCCTTCGTTAAAGGTAGACAAATTCTTCATGGGCCTATGATGTTGAGTGAAATTATTTCTCATGATAATGTCATTCATAAAAAGATCAAGGTGTTTAAGGTGGATTTCGAGAAGGCATATGACTCATTGCCATGGGATTTTTTAATTGAATTTGTGAAAAAGAGGAGCTTCATTAATACTTGGTGTCAATAGATAAGGGTCGTTCTAAGTACTACTAGAGCTTATGTTTTAGTCAATGGATCGCCTACAATGAATTTAATTATGAATGGGGACTGAGACAAGGTGATCCTTTATCACCATTTATTTTTGTTATGGCTATGGAAGGTTTACATGTTGCTTTGGTGGAAGCTAGTCGGGCAAGGGCTTTTAAAGGAATTTCACTTGGTCCAACAAATTTAGAAGTTTCTCATTTATTTCATGTGGATGATGTTATTATTTTATATGATTGGGAGTTTGAAAATGCTAGGAGGTTTTTTCGTATTTTAAAAGTTTTCCTGCTTGCTTTGGGTCTTAAAATTAATTTACTAAAAAGTAAACTAACTGGCTTTGGAGTGGAGTTTGAATTAGTGGAAATGTAACGCCCGAGTTTCAGGGCTAAGCATATTTGTCAATGTAATAGTCTAGGTCAACTATTGTAACTCTTTTTGAAGTAATAAAGATGAAATATTTGAGTATTATGTGAATTATGTGTATTTATGTGCTTATAATTTAATTATAAATGTATAATTAATAAAGAATAAAAATAAACGTCAAAATTAAAGTGTGAGATAAGCCCGATAACTCTACATAAAGTTGTAGAATATGTCTCAAGGTTTCCGTACATATAAAGAACGCCGAAATCCGAGTTATAACGAAGAAGTTATGGTCCGTCGAAGTTTTACGGCAAAACCGGCACGGCACCGGGAAGCGTAAATAGTGAATTTACGATAGAGCGAGATTTGGCCTTAGCAATCTAAATGAAAGTTGTAGGATACGTTAAAATAAGAGCGTCGATAAAAAGAACGCCCAAATCTGACTTCGTATGAGGAAGTTATGATTTTTCGAAGTTTCGGCTTAGCAGTGTACAGCCCGAAACTTGAATTTTAGTTCGAGCGGTTTTTGGCTTACGCGACCTAAATGAGAGTCGAAGATCTCATTAATAGGAACTCAACGGTAAGAAGACGGACGAAAACGGAGTCCGTATGAAGGAGTTACGAATTCTTCGCGGTCATTTAGCAGTCTAATCTCCTCCTACTGTTAAATTTAAGATCGGTCAAGAATTAACCGACGGATTCTAAATGAAAGTTGTAGATCTTGTTTTTAGCTACGTGTGAAAAAAAAAAAAAGAACATCAAAAACGGAGCTTGTATGCGAGAGTTATGATTTTTCTAAGTCGGGAGGCTGCTATGCGAAATCGGGTGACGTGGCGCAATCCTGGCCGTTGCTTCCTCCCCAAGGCTAGCTACCAGATGGTGACACCTGGCCTGGAACTCGACGAGTTTGAGGCCAACTCGATGAGTTTTTGGCTTTTCCAGCCTATAAAAAGGGAGCCGGGGCACCCTCATTTCTCACACCTTTTCCCACTTCTTTCTCTCTCTAAACTCTCTCTAACCCCCCAAACCCCCCTAAAAGCCTAGGTAAACCCCCTAGCACCCGAAGGAAGCACCGAGGCTCCCGGAGTCCCGAGAAAAGGGGTCTTTCGGTTTAGGAACGCTGCTCCAGCGAAGCCTGGTTTTCGAGAAAACCCGTTGTAAGTGAGCTACGCCTAACCTATCTTTAGTTTAGCTTACGTTTTAATATAGTAATGTTATTAGGACCTTATAATAAGTACTTGGGCTATTATTATGGGTTATATAAGTATCGTTTAACGCTTATATAATAATAATAATAATAATAGCTAGACTATTAATTAATCGCGGTTATCGTTAGAGTAAACCCTAGTGGTATTGATACTAGGTTTTATCGAAGGAAAATCGTTTTGAGAGTACCGAAGCGCTGTCCGAGTGCTGAGTCACCACCTTTCAGGTGAGTGCATAGTTACTTTCAGCTTACACATAGATATGAAGTATTTTATATAAATTACGTGTTATGTGTGCATATTATCTAAATACTTGCTATCTATGTTGGATGAACATTGTTATACATGTTTTTCAATGATTTAAACTGTATATGTATTTTATATCTACAAAAATGTTGGGGTAAAACATCGGTAGATGTAATAGGTGATGTGTGATAAAATGATGAGAGGCCTCGATGTTGATGTTGTTGATTATGTCATCTAGCGGAGTATGGATGACGACCACGGACTCTTCTAGACAGTCCAGTGGAACACTAGCAGGCTCGAAACCTGTAGGTGTTTGTGAACGATGTGTTCACCGGTGTACTCCATCCCCCACATGGTTGCCTTTAGGACATTTATTGCTGAGGAATCCCCTTAGCAGTAGTGTCCGTCCCGATGATGATCCTTAGGCTAGGTCCCTTATGATAAGTGTTTAGGGACGTAAAGTGAGGATAACGGGAACGGGTAATCGGGTTATTGTTGATTGATGAAATTAATAAACTTATTTATTGTGGGTTGAAAACCCTATGTGCTCACCAGGCTCCCAAGCCTGGCCCACTCAGTTTCTTGTATTACAGGTAGTGGCGCATGAGCATAGATGTGATGTTTTGGACGAGGGATTATGGATATAGGTTTGTAGATATGAAATAATGTAGTAAGGCTTATACTGTATTGTTTATACTTATGTACTGTATCGAACATGACATCCCGAGTCTTTTAATGAAATACATTTCTAAGGAAATGCTTTTGATAAATCTTTATCATAATATTGTTTTGGGACAAATTCCGCAATTCTTTTATTAAAAGATTACTCTGATTTTGAAATAAAGTATAAACAAAACCGGTCTTTTCTGACCGTGATTTTGGGGATGTCACAGGAAAATATGGATTATTTGGTTGGTTGCTAACACTAATAGAAAAAAAAACCTTTTACGACGTGCAATTTACGACACGCACTGATTTATGTTACGCAAAAGAGAGCGTCCTTAAAATAGCGTCATCTCTTCAAAAAATTTAAGGATTTACGTAACGCATTATTGCATGCCCTTAATTTAATGTCTCAAGAAAAAATTAAAAACACGGAGGGCGCTTTATCCTAAACGCGCGTCTTCTGTACGTGTCGCTTTATAATTTTAATGAAACGCACGTTTAATAGACAAGGGGGGAAACGAAATCCCTGAATTTTTGAAAACCCGCCTCGTACTTTCTACATTTTATCTATCTTTCATCTTTGCAATCGAATCTCATCTCTGATACTCTCTCCTCTAGATCTCCCTTCATTTTCTACCTCCCGTCTCCCTGTAAACCCTAAGTCATTGCCACCTCCCTTCTCTCTAGCACATGCTAGGGTTTTATTTTCTTCCAAGCTTTCGCTTCTCTGGAACTAGCGTTTTTTTTTTTACTTTTTTCGATTTCTTTGGAACTGGCATTTCACTTGGCGTTTCCTTTCAGCAAGTCGTTAACCATGGCTTTGCAGATTGCGATACGTTTCCTCCGAATCCACACAGTGGATGAGGTATTCACAACCACCTTCAGGAACCCTACCAACAAGCTTTTCTTGCCGACCGATCGGAGCTATTCTTCTAGCTCCTTTGATCTCATTCACGCCACTCTCTTCCCTGGCAACGGTATTGGTCCCGAGATCGCAACCTCTGTCAAACAGGTTCAATTTCGCCTTCTTTATACTCAATATATTGCTAAAACCTGAAGCTTTTTTAATGATGAAGATAAAGGGTGTGGATTTAAGAGGATCACGATTGAGTTTGATTGGCTCATCAGATGCCGAGGGGAGTGGTGATGATGATGAAGGGAAGGGGAATGGGAAAAAGATGATGATGAGCAGTGTTGTATTGGGAAAATATGATATAATGAAGACAAAAAGGATACCATTGAAATTCTTGGAAGAGGAGGATGATTTGTCTCTACATGTACAGGCTATTAGGAATGAGTTCAATAAGAGGCGTATGGCTGAAAAAGACATTGGAGTGGGTGATGACGACTCCATCCTTAGTCCAAAGAGGTTTGCATTTTGGTTTTCTTGATGTAAGGGAACTGCTAAAGCTGGTAATGTTATAAATTTGGGTAAATCATAATGGTTATAAGTTTCTTAGGCTTTATGTTGACAATCGCTTTGGGGTTGTTGTTTTTTCAGGTTTGATGAGTGCAACATTTGCTTGACTCGAGGATATGATTTCTGTTTGTGTAATGATTTACTCATTAACTTGTTATGTCTCAATCTAATTTCTTCCTAACAGGGAAAGATGCTTTGGTCAAATAGCAACCTACTTTCATTTATTTGTTTAATATAGCATAAAATTAAAAATTGCCAAATTACCAAAAAAATATTTTATTTTTGAAATAAATGAAAGTAAGTAAGTTGGTGTTTGTTGCATTTAGGTGGTTATTATTAATGATTTAAATGGAATGTCTGTTTTAATTTTATTTTTAAAGACAAATGATAAAGGTGAAACTCCTTGGGTTTAAAAATAAACGGGTTTAAATTTTAAACTTTTTTTTGTTAAGGATCTTCGGATGCAAAATGGACCAGAGATGAGTGTTATTACAGATGAGCAAACAGTTGAAAGCATTCAGAAAAATGGTGCACTTTCTATATACCCTTAGCTGCCCTAGGATTCATGACAAGGTTAGCAAGTGGAAATTTTTCCAAGGGTCAAAGAAACATTGCAGGTAATTCAGGGGGTGATAATGTAACATTACATAGGGAAGATAAAAATGATAATACCCTTGAAAGATTGTCTTCTGGATAAAAATGATAATACCTTTGAAAGATAAAAATGATAATGTAACATTACATAGGGAAGATAAAAATGATAGTATCATATGATGATTTCTATTTCATGTTATATTATATAAGGTATTTGGTGACAGATCTTGTTCTCCTAGTCCCACCGAAATGAAATGAATAATCAGATTTCATTATCATGAAATCCTCACCACTAGAAGAACTCTGAAAATCTCCTACAAGGAAACCCTAGGCTACAGGCATCACAAATCAGGCAACATTATCATGAAATCCAGAAGATCCCTAGCCTAACACTAGCATGTTGTTCTATCAAAGCTCAAAAACAAATAACATGCATGGTATTTTGGGGTTACTTACTGGCTCCGGCTGATAGTACCTCCGCGTCCTCCTTTACTCATTTTGAAAACCATTTTAAACTCTCTTTCGAAAACTCACCTCGATTTGAGACTGGAGTCACACGAGTGTTCCTCCAATTCACTCAAATCAAGGCTCTGATACCAACTTGTAACGACCGAAAAAAAATACAACCAATTTTAAATTTTTCAAAAACAACTCGATTCCATTAAATCATTACAAAAAGGTTTTCAATACAAAACATTTAGCGTATTCCCAGAATCACATTACTACAAAATCATGAGGAGCGGTACGATCACGCCTTCGCCTTGCCACGGTCTCCTGAAGAACCTGAAAAACATAAAACCACAACTGTAAGCCCGAAAGCTTAGTGAGATATCCCCAAAATACCAACCACATATACCATACACGCATAACATGCCATAACATATCTGATCACAGAACAGCCATGCACTTCGGGTCTACAGTGTGATTGGTCCGCCCGCACCGGGCCTTCAATCCACCTGGTCCACTCTCTGAATCTAACCACATACATCGAGTCTGCAGTGTGATTGGTCCGCCCGCACCGGGCCTTCAATCCACCTGGTCCAGTCTCTGAGTCTACAGTATGACTGGTCCACCCGCACCGGGACTTCAGTCGGCCTGGTCCACTCTCCGAGCCTCGGCACGCCTGGTTCGCCCTCTTGGGGCCTACAGCCTATCCGGACCGCTCGCTGGGCCTTCGGAACAACCGGTCCGCCCTGGGTATCTTGGCCTACAGCACAAAGCAGGACCCGCCTCAACCCAACTCCAGTCCAAACAACCAACCATGTGCACATATACATACAATCATATAGCAATTCACAGTCAACAAGCAGATCAAATAGATCACATAACATATCATCATCCTAACCAGGATACCAACCTAACAGGTCACTAGCATAGCATCTCCCTATCTCTCGAGATACCGATCTCAATCAGGTCTCTAACATATACCATCCTAGCTCTCAGGATGCAAACATATCAAAGCGGTAACATAACAACAACTACCCGGATCTCAATCCGAAAAGGGTCGGCCTTGGTGCCTTAGACCCTGTTGATATAGTGAGGATAACTCACCTCGATACAGCCGACTGAATAGATAACCCAAGCTGCTCCGACCACTGACACGAACTCCTCCACTGAACAACAACAAAGCACTGAACTCAAAACAATAACCAACAATAACCATAATGCCCCTGGAAACCACTGGTCAACCCTTGGTCAAAGACAAGGTCAAAGTCAACCCCTGACTGACTCTACTCGCCGAGTCAACCCGATGACTCGCCGAGTACCCAAGCTCAGAACTTCCCTCAATCCGCGACCTAACTCGCCGAGTCACCCTGAGACTCGCCGAGTCCAACAACTCTGAGTCCACTCGACACAACTCACCGAGTCATCCCTTGACTCTCCGATTCTCGACTTGACCAGAAAATATTGGGACTCTTCGACAAGACTCGCCGAGTCTAAGGCTATCTTCAACTTACTCGCCGAGTTGTTCATACAACTCGTCGAGTTCCAGGCCATCTTCATCCAACTAGCCGAGTTTTTCTTCCAACTCGTCGAGTTCACCCATGTGACTCGCCAAGTACCACCGATCTGAATCCATACAGAAGCACTCCAGGCCATGCAATTGATCCACAACATAGATCTAGCCTCCTACAACCCATCCATCACGTAAAGTGGCAAACTTTACGTGAATCCAAAGAGATCTATGCATTATACACCTTAGGGCTAGGGTTTGGGACATGATAGCTTCACCAACCACTCACAAACAGGGACTTTATGCACATTTGGACCATCACCACTCCAGATCTGAGGTAGCAACCTCAGATCTAACTTCCAAACTCCAAAACATGCCAAGATAGGCTCCCTACAAACCTAAAATGAAGAATCCATAAGAGTAACAGCCCAAGGACGAGATATTACCTCAAAAGAACGCCCCAACTGCAATGGAACTCGAATCCAAACAAAGCCCCTTGCTCCAAGCCTCTTATTCTTCAAAATCTCTTCAACAATCACCTCTCCAAGCTCCAATCCACTCAACAATGGGGTTTCTCCTCGAAATTAGGGTTTCTGGAACTCAAGGGGTGATAAGGAGGCTGGGGAGGAAACATAATGTTCTTTATATAGGCCTCAACCCCGAGAATTAGGGTTTTCTCTACTCAGCGCCTACTCGCCGAGTCCATCTTACTGACTTGCCAAGTCGGCTACTTAACACGCGACCAAGTCGCGACTCTACTCGCCGAGTCCACCCATGGACTCGCCGAGTCGCTCTTTCCCAATTTACTCTTTTAACCCTTCAACTCTACTCTTGATATTTCGGGATGTTACAATTCTCCCCCACTTAAATTAGGCTTCGTCCTCGAAGCCTACGGCTACTCAATTCCAGAAATACCCCCGCCACGCACCACCTGACATAAACCCGACCAGGTCTCTCAAAACACAACAATAGAACCAGAAACTCGTTTTCTCCTTCCTTACGGTGTCCTAACCACCGTCTCGAGCTGGGCACCGGCTGTACCCTCTGATAATCACACTCAACAACCGAGAATTACCCATGACGCATCACTACTCCAAATCTCAACAATCACTCGACCCATATGAGCTAGAAAAACCATGAACCATCGGATCCCCGATCCGAATCCCACTCTATCCATTCCATGCTGACGAAAAGACCCATTCTTCAATCTCAGAGCAACTCCCATGAGTTCTCCTCTTGCAATCACATACACATGCTGAACTAGCTCTAGCACCCTCAGGTTGGGAAAACCCGATACACTGATGATATCCTCAAACATCCCCCAGGATGAACCAATAATACATACCCAATTCCCTGATCAGAATCACACTGAGAGCCCAAGACTCTCTCCCTGCATCCCTTCCGAGCCTCTTGGCTCTACACCTGCGAAATTCCCTCCGCGACCTCAGCAGACATCCCAAACCAGATGTGCTTCTATTCCACTGCCGCAAACACGTTGCTCAATAACCATACTCGAATTACTCTAATCATAACTCTGCTCTGCCGCTTTCACTTCCATGAACTTGCACTCCCTCTCGGAGTTACACACCTCTCTCTTTTCCTTTACCAAGGAATCCACTTGGCCACACTGCCACTCCGACAAGTGCCGCGGTGCTTGCCCAACGCTACACCACCCTTTTTATAGCGTATCCGCTATCCATCCAACACACATACACTGACTCTCATCACAGGGACTCTCAAGCCCATGCACTATATCAACTAATCAAGATCACTACCCGGGGGGCAGATCTTCTAATGTAATCACACTGCAACATACACAATCCATATCCTCGAACCGATCCAACAATACCTGCAGAGTCTTCAGCATGACTGGACCGCCTCACCAGGCCTTCAGCCAATCTGGACCACTCTCAAAACCTTCAGCCAATCTGGACCGCTCTCAGTGCCTTCAGTTACGCTGGACCGTTTTCCGAGCCTTCGGCCTGAGTGGTACGCCTACCGGCCTTCAGTCTATCCGGACCGCTCAACTAGCATTCATCATTCCGAGCTTTCTCTCCCGGAGATCCTCCCATGCATACTGTTCTAGCCCTTTAAGGGTTCCGAACTCTGTCTCAATTGCACATGCTCGATCTCGGCCTGCTCCCAGGCCCTCCACAATCGAATGCCCTAGGTCTGCAATCCGCCGCGCATGCCCGACACTTGCTCCTACCAGCCTACACTCTGGACTGACGGAACACTGCTGAATCCCAACAGCTAAGCACCCTCAAATACTCATCGATCTCCCAGAGAATTTTCCAATTCTCCCCCACTTGTAGCACTGATTAACAGCCACCGGTTGCCATCACTGACCTCCTAGAACAACTCTGCACAAAACCAACACTTACACGCGGACTGATTTACACAGGCATAAACAACCATGACAAGATCCCACATCAACACTAAACCCGCTCGAAAGAAATTCAACCTGCGTCTAACCACTCCTCAGAAAGCAGATGCTACCCGGCCTTCAACCCAATGCCAGGTTTCCATTAATAACCCTCATGGATGATAACCAACGAAATTCCCAAAACAACAACCCATAACCAACCCAAAACTCTCAAAACGACGAATACTGCATCGAAAACCACACAAAGATACCAGCACATAAACAAAACACCACAATAATCACAAGATAACAAGATATCAAGAAAGAAACATACCCGTAGCTGCATCCGACACTGCTCTGACCTCCTCTGCCGCAAGCTGATAAGCACGACCCTGAGCCCTTGGGGGCTCCGCTCCACCCTGACCTCCACCTGTAATCCTCAAAGTGGCCGGTGCTGGAGCCTACACCGGTCCCGCAGCAAGCTGTGGACAGTTGACCCTCAAATGTCCAACCTGATGACAATGATAACAGATCCTCAAATCTCAAACCGGCGCTGACTGCCGACAATCCCTCGCATAGTGCCCCTCCTTTCCGCACTTGCGGCATGCACCACCGGACCTACAAACTCCGGTGTGACCCCTCCCACACTTCCCACAAGTGTGGCTGCTCAGATCCCCCACTCTAACATCAACGGTCTTGGACCGTTTCGGCGCCGGCTGCGACTGCACCGGAGCCTGCCTCAGCTCACGCAACTGCAACTCAATCTCTAACTCACACCGCCTAGCGGCCTCCTGCAACTCCAACAAGGTCTCGCACCTCTGCGTAGACACAAACTGTCTGATATCCCTCTTGAGCATGCTCAGATATGGAGACATCTGAGCCTGCTCCGAAGCGAACTCTGGGCAAAACATTGCCCTCTCAGTGAACATCCTGGTGATCTCAGTCACCGAATCCGAACCCTGCTTCAGCTCAAGGAACTCCTAAGCCAATCTCTCCCTCTCAACTTGTGGGACATAACAAGTACTGAACATCTCCTTGAACTGATCCCATGAAACCGCAGCCCTCTGCGCATCCGAATATGACCCCGTGGTCAATCTCCACCAATCCTTCGCCCCGAGCCTTAACAGGTTCAGAGCACACCTCACCCTCTGATCAGCAGGGCAGGAACACATGAAGAAACACCCCTCCATGTCCGATAACCACCTCATAGCAACAGTCAGGTCCTGAACTCCATCAAAGGTGGGAGGCTTCGTATTGTCGAAGTCCCGATACTGAAAGCCCCGACCAGCTCCTCCCCCTGCCGCTGCTACAGCTGTTGTAGCCACTGCGGCAGCCGTCTCTGTGAGAGCTGCATAGCGCTCATCAAAATACTCAACCATGGCGGTCTTGATCGACACAAACAGCTCCGGCAACTCAGCCCGGAATAACTCAACAATCTCATCACGCAGGATCTCACGAATCCTTGCATCCAACTCACACGTGCTCATCTGACCGATAACCTCAGGCGGTACTGACCCGCCCGGAACTCCCTCTCCTGCTCCCGATCCTGATCCGGATCCACTCTCATCATGCCTCGGAATCTCCATACTGAAAAACACCACACAAAATCTCAGACTCTTCCCATTATCCTGGGATCCAACTCTCTCAACCCAACCCTAGAGATCATAGTTTCCCTGATACGTGTATGGGTCCTGTGCTTTCAGTAGTACGGGCCCATACTACCTTCCACACCTACCCATATTTGTATGAAGTACTACCACAACACCCTAGTGAAAACATGCATAATAATTCTCAACCCTCACCACTAGAGGAGCTCTGAAAATCTCTTACAAGGAAACCCTAGGCTACAGGCATCACAAATCAGGCAACATTATCATGAAATCCTGAAGATCCCTAGCCTAACACTAGCATGTTGTTCTATCAAAGCTCAAAAACAAATAACATGCATGGTATTTTGGGGTTACTTACTGGCTCGGCTGATCGTACCTCCGCGTCCTCCTTTACTCATTTTGAAAACCATTTTAAACTCTCTTTTGAAAACTCTCCTCGATTTGAGACTGGAGTCACACGAGTGTTCCTCCAATTCACTCAAATCAAGGCTCTGATACCAACTTGTAACGACCGAAAAAAAAATACAACCAATTTTAAATTTTTCAAAAACAACTCGATTCCATTAAATCATTACAAAAAGGTTTTCAATACAAAACATTTAGCGTATTCCCAGAATCACATTACTACAAAATCATGAGGAGCGGTACGATCACGCCTTCGCCTTGCCACGGTCTCCTAAAGAACCTGAAAAACATAAAACCACAACTGTAAGCCCGAAAGCTTAGTGAGATATCCCCAAAATACCAACCACATATACCATACACGCATAACATGCCATAACAAATCCGATCACAGAACAGCCATGCACTTCGGGTCTACAGTGTGATTGGTCCGCCCGCACCGGGCCTTCAATCCACCTGGTCCACTCTCTGAATCTAACCACATACATCGAGTCTGTAGTGTGATTGATCCGCCCGTACCGGGCCTTCAATCCACCTGGTCCACTCTCTAAGTCTACAGTATGACTGGTCCGCCCGCACCGGGCCTTCAGTTGGCCTGGTCCACTCTCCGAGCCTCGGCACGTCTGGTCCGCCCTCTTGGGGCCTACAGCCTATCCGGACCGCTCGCTGGGCCTTCGGAACAACCGGTCCGCCCTGGGTATCTTGGCCTACAGCACAAAGCAGGACCCGCCTCAACCCAACTCCAGTCCAAACAACCATGTGCACATATACATACAATCATATAGCAATTCACAGTCAACAAGCAGATCAAACAGATCACATAACATATCATCATCCTAACTAGGATACCGACCTAACAGGTCACTAGCATAGCATCTCCCTATCTCTTAAGATACCGATCTCAATCAGGTCTCTAACATATACCATCCTAGCTCTCGGGATGCAAACATATCAAAGTGGTAACATAACAACAACTACCCGGATCTCAATCCGAAAAGGGTCTGCCTTGGTGCCATAGACCCTGTTAATATAGTGAGGATAACTCACCTCGATACAGCCGACTGAACAGATAACCCAAGCTGCTCCGACCACTGACACGAACTCCTCCACTGAACAACAACAAAGCACTGAACTCAAAACAATAACCAATAATTACCATAATGCCCCTGGAAACCATTGGTCAACCCTTGGTCAAAGACAAGGTCAAAGTCAACCCCTGACTGACTCTACTCGCCGAGTCAACCCGATGACTCGCCGAGTACCCAAGCTCAGAACTTCCCTCAATCCGCGACCTAACTCGCCGAGTCACCCCGAGACTCGCCGAGTCCAACAACTCTGAGTCCACTCGCACACAACTCACCGAGTCATCCCTTGACTCTCCGATTCTCGACTCGACCAGAAAATATTGGGACTCTTCGACAAGACTCGCCGAGTCTAAGGCTATCTTCAACTTACTCTCCGAGTTGTTCATACAACTCGTCGAGTTCCAGGCCATCTTCATCCAACTAGCCGAGTTTTTCTTCCAACTCGTCGAGTTCCAGCTCAACTTCAAGCATCTCGTCGAGTTCACCCATGTGATTCGCCGAGTACCACCGGTCTGAATCCATACAGAAGCACTCCAGGCCATGCAATTGATCCACAACATAGATCTAGCCTCCTACAACCCATCCATCACGTAAAGTGGCAAACTTTACGTGAATCCAAAGAGATCTATGCATTATACACCTTAGGGCTAGGGTTTGGGACATGATAGCTTCACTAACCACTCACAAACAGGGACTTTATGCACATTTGGACCATCACCACTCCAGATTTGAGGTAGCAACCTCAGATCTAACTTCCAAACTCCAAAACATGCCAAGATAGGCTCCCTACAAACCCAAAATGAAGAATCCATAAGAGTAACAGCCCAAGGACGAGATATTACCTCAAAAGAACGCCCCAACTGCAATGGAACTCGAATCCAAACAAAGCCCCTTGCTCCAAGCCTCTTCTTCTTCAAAATCTCTTCAACAATCACCTCTCCAAGCTCCAATCCACTCAACAATGGGGTTTCTCCTCGAAATTAGGGTTTCTGGAACTCAAGGGGTGATAAGGAGGCTGGGGAGGAAACATAATGTTCTTTATATAGGGCTCAACCCCGAGAATTAGACACTCAGCGCCTACTCGCCGAGTCCATCTTACTGACTCGCCAAGTCGGCTACTTAACACGCGACCAAGTCACGACTCTACTCGCCGAGTCCACCCATGGACTCGCCGAGTCGCTCTTTCCCAATTTACTCTTTTAACCCTTCAACTCTACTCTTGATATTTCGGGATGTTACATAGTAATTCTATCAAAAATATATATTTTTAAAACATTTAAAATTATGACATGCAAATATGTGTCATCTTCATTTATGACAGGGGCTTTAATGATACGCAATGCGTGTCCTAAACGCGCGTCGTAAGGTTATGACATGCAAATGTGTGTCGTCTTCCTTTATGACAGGGCCTTCCTTGATACTCATTGTGTGTCGTAACTGTGCGTCATAAATGTGTGTCGTAAAAGCGCGTTGTAAATAGACGACGCACAAAAGCGTTTCGTCTCTCATTATGACAGGGCCTTCCTTGACATGCATTTGCACGTCGTCTGAGCGTTTTACGACATGCATTGCACGTCGTAAAAGGCTGTTTTTCTAGTAATGCAAGCTACTCGGTTTCCTTTTGTGTATCTTGGAGTTTCTGTAGGGGGAATATGAATAGAGTGGTGAACTGGAAACCTATTGTAGAGATATTTATTGAGAAGTTATCTGTTTGGGAAGGTAAACTTCTTTCCATATGTGGTCGTTTAACCTTATTGAAAGCTATATTGGGTAATACAACTTTATATTATATGTCGATTTTTAAGATCCCAGTTTCGGTGGTAAAATTGTTTGAGTCTTCAAGGGCTAGATTTGTCTGGGGGTATGGGTGAAAGAAAAATTCATTGGATCACATGCAACTGTGTTTTGGATAGTAAGGTTGATGGAGGTTTAGCCATTAGCAACCTAAATACTTATAATAATGCTCTCCTTTTCAAATGGTATTGACATTATTTTGAAGATCCTATGATTCTTTGGGGTAAAATTATTACTATTATACATGGAGATATAACGGGTGATTACATGAATTAAAAATATGTGGTGCTTTAAGCCCTTGGGTTAATACGGTTAAAGGAGTGGAAAAGTTAAAAAAAATAAATAAAAATAAAGGCATTAATCTGCATGAGTTTATTACTATAAGGGTGGGAAATGGCCATTCTATACGGTTTTGGCAAGATGACAAAACCTTTGAAGTAGTATTCGGATCTGAATTCTAAATTGATGGATAGAGATTGTACTAGTAAAATTAAGTTAATTTAGTCAGAAAACCAAGGGTCGGGGTCCCGACTGATCAATTAAAATACCTTGGTGATTTATTTGGTGAATTCACGTTGTCGGGTACAAAGGATAGACGACATTGGGAGCAGGAAAAAGATGGTTTTTTCACAGTCGCTTTTACAAAAGTGCTACTAGATTCGGTCTTGATGGAGAGCTCATCGCATTCTACTCGATGGAATAATCTAGTTCCTAGAAAAGTTAATGTTTTGTTATGGAGATTAGCTAGAAACAAGATCCCTACTAACTAAATCTGAGAGATTAGAATTTAGAACATTAAATTAGATAGTTTGTTGTGCCCGGTTTGTGATCAAATAGGTGAATCCGTAGAGCATCTTTTTATTTCCTGTTCGTTACTGGTTTCTATTTGGGATAGATAAAATCACATCTTGGTGGGATGTGGACATTCCTATCAATTGTTCTATAACTAATATGATTAATTGGAGTAACAATCTCAAAATTGATGTGGAGACCAAACGTAATTGTGATGCGGTGGTCATGGTCACGTTTTGGAGCATATGGAGTTATAGAAACAAGATGGTGTTTGATTTGGTGAAGCCCCGTAAAGATATGATCTTTGATGACATTCGTTCTTTTGCTTATTTTTGGGTAAAGAATAGGCGTAGGAATTGCAAATTTGATTAGAATTATTGGTTGTTTGATCCAAAACTTGTTATGTCATCCTTGTAATTTGGTTTTCTCTCTAGCTTCTTGCAAGAGAGTTTTAATAAAGTTTCTATTGTTCAAACAAGACTTTGGTGTTGAGTAAAACTGAAGTTTGGTCTTCATGTCTTCAAGAGCATAATTTACTTCAATCCTTAACTTTCCATTCTATGAGGCCTCATCCAGAGTACTCTTCACTCCATTTCGATTTAAACCATGTGATCATTTAGGACATAAATGTTATAAAGAGGATTAAGAAAAGTTCAATATGAAAACTCTATAGTTGTTAGTCATTCACTAGCTAATATATTGGACTTAATAGGAAGTTTATAAATTGAGGGACCTATTGTACTATAGTTTGAAACTTGAAAGTTTTGAAATTAGATCTCTCTCTTTTTCTATCCCTCTCTCAGACAATGATCCCAACCTTGGAGAACACCAGGAAATGGCGATTCTTCATCTCCATGGAAAGATTGAAGCTCTGCTAATGAAGATATAATCCATGTCTAAGGTTTGGAGTATGAGATTAAATCTAATTTTTATGTTACATTTAATGAATAAATGTATTTTTTTAGTTGTTATTCCTGCTTTAGAATGTCACTTCATCTGTAATTCTCTATATAGTTGCTTCATTGAAGCTTTGAGTGAGATTTTGGAGGTTCTCAACCCTAGTTTCCATGAACTCGAATTAAGGAGTGATTATTGATTTCAATGAGTTTTGGATTCTATAATCATACTTTCGAACATTAAGGAACCATCGTTTCGTCCGATGAATGGTTGATTCCATTGTCAATGATGGAGTTGGGGATTTAGAAAGCCTAGCTTGACATGAAGTTGTACCAATAGCTAGAATGGGTTGTAATCTAGCTTCTAGGTAGTATTTTGGATCTAAATGCATAATTAGAGGTTATATGATTAAGGTATTTTTTGTTTTTTAAGAGATAAAAGATCTGCAGTCTACGGGCCACATCTAAAGAAAATGTTGACCAAAACATCTACAGTACACATGAAGAAGAAGAATAAATGTTGAAGTCACCCAAGAAATATAAGATTGGTTATAAAGAAAAGCCAAAAGAAAATAAATAAATAAATAACAACTATTACATTCAATAAGTCAGATGGATAACTTGCATAAACACCTTGTTCCCGAGTTTCATTTAAAGGAAAGAAAAGAAAAGAAAAGAAATATGGAGAGAAAAGAAATGAAAGGAAAAGAAAGTAAAGTGAATTTTTCTATTCCCGAGTTCGAGAGAAAGAAAAGGAACGTTATTTTTCTTTATGTTCCCGAGTTGGAAGGAAAAGAAATGAAAACTAAAAGTGGACAATCATATCATTGTCACCTTTTTTTTTCCAAAATTTCAAATATATACCACACGATTCTAATGAAAACAAAAATATGCCTATTTTTTTTTTTTTTTTTTTTTGCCAAATGTTGCCTACCTCTCAACTTCTTTACTTATTTTTCACATGATTATTTATACAAAAATCATTAACGCATAATTCATTATTAATCACTAGGGAAAACTGCAATAAAGTCCCTACATATTGGTCTCATAATCGATTTAGTCCCTATATATATTTTTTATTCAATTAAGTCCCAAATACTGGTAATTGTATTCAATTTAACCATTTCATCAGGTCATCCAATTTTCAAAAATTATATTTTTGGCCCATATTTCAAATTTTATTACAAATTTGGTCCAAAATTTACACTTTTGGCCTAAATTTTAAATTTTGTTACAAATTTGGTCCAAACTTTACCCTTTTTGCCCAAATTTTAGAGTTTTATTATGAATTCATCATAACATTAGTTTTTTTAACAAATGTTTTCTCAAATAATTGTTTCTAATATGTTTTTTCTTTATATAATCATATTTATACAAAAAAACGTATTTTCACTTAAAAATCTTATATTTTCTATATAAAAAAAATTTTAAATTTTTTTTTGTATATGAAATATCTAGTTATAAAAATAAGTATTTATTGAGTATATAAATATATACAAATCCGTTTTTGTAAAAAAAAATGTATACAAAAACATATTTTACAAAAAAAAATGCATACAAACACCTATTTTATCTATATTTTTTTATAAAACTGTGTTTGTTTACATTTTTTTATAGAAACGTGTTTGAATAATTTTTTATATAATACATGTTTGTATACATTTTATAAAATGTATACAAACACGATTTAATAAAATATATACAAACATGTATTATATAAAAAATTATTCAAACACGTTTTTATAAAATGTATACAAACACGATTTTATAAAATGTATACAAACACGTATTATATTAAAAATTATTTAAACACGTTTTTATAAAAAAAATATAAACAAACACGATTTTATAAAAAAAATATAGATACACACACACACACACACACACACACACACACATATATATATATATATATATATATATATATATATATATAAAGGTGATAGGTGTTTGTATACATTTTTTTTGTAAAATACGTTTTTGTATACATTTTATATATATATATATATATATATATATATATATATATATATATATATATATATTTATTTATTTATATACTTAATAAATATATATTTTTATAACTAGATATTTCATATAAAAAAAAAATTTATATAGAAAATATAAGATTTTTATGTGAAAATATGTTTTTTTGTATAAATATGATTTTATAAAGAATAAACATATTAGAAACAATTTTTTTGAGAAAAAAAAAGTTGTAAAAAAACTATAGTTGTGATGAATTCATAATAAAATTCGAAAATTTGGGCAAAAAGGGTAAAGTTTGGAGCAAATTTGTAACAAAATTTAAAATATGGGCCAAAAGTGTAAATTTTGGACCAAATTTGTAATAAATTTTAAAATCTGGGCCAAAAATGTAATTTTTGAAAGTTGGATGACCTGTTCACCGCGTCAAAGGGTTAAATTGAATATGATTACCAGTATTTTGGGACTTAATTGAATAAAAAAATATAGGGACTAAATCGCTTATGAAGCCAGTATGTAGGGACTTTATTGCAGTTTTCCCTTAATCACAATTCTAATATGTTCTTCATTTGTATTACTTTTTCAAACAAAACCAATATAAAGTGGAACAAAAGTCAATAAACCCAAAATGCATAAGCTGATACTTAACATGAAGTCAACACAAGAATAATCAAACAAATTCATAAGAAACCAATTTAAAGTCAATGCAAGAATAATCAAAAAAATTTCCAATGTATGAACTCAAACTAAAAACCAAAAAGTATGAAGTCAAAATGATAACAAAAATCAAAAAACTATCATCCTAAGTAAGTCATTTGCTTGCACCCGTCATTTTTTCATCAAACCTTTTCGTATTTTAAATGGAACTCTATATATTGTCATTGCATCAGATTGATTTCGCGACAAAAACATGAGAGGTTCTGCTAATTCATCGGGTTACAAATCTATCGGCTCTAACTCTTAATAAATTTCATCACCAATATACACCGATGATGAGAGTTTTTGAAGATTTTGTTACCTTCCCTCATAGCAGAAGCCACATATTTAACTAAACTCATAATAACCTTTTCAAACGATTCAGGTTCAGCTTCAGGTTCATCTTCATCTTCAATTCATGTTTCCTTTTTTTTACTTTTGTACTTCTTAGAACTTGAATTTTTCACCGCGAAAAGCATGTAGGAGATAACACTTGAATATCATCATCACCATCAACATCATCATCATCATTTTGCTATTGTTTCTCAAGTGTTATGTCATTTCTTGCTAGTAACTTATCCACTTCTTTAATAGTTTCTACTTTGATATCCTTAGTCCTGTTCAATCAAGGATTCTTCTCTTTCGGGGTTTCAGCATGCACCCCTGAAGCTCTATCTCTCTCAAATAAAGCTATAATTTCATTGTCGTTTTGTATTTTTTTTGGACTTCAATGAAATTGCCTCAGACTTTGACTGTAACACACAATCCCAAATATAATTATTGTTAAGAAAAATAATACAAAATGTATAACAACTAAGTATAATGCAATACAAAAACTTACATTAAATAGGTTGGCCCATACTTCCTCATCCGCTTCATTTAGTTGTGTTTAAGAATTCCAACTGAAGCTACTCAATGAAGTTCCGCGGAATATGTCATACCATTGCGAAAAACCTGATTTTAAAGTTTCCAAACAATTCATTAAAAGATTTTTTTTGTTAAACTCTTCCCAAACTTTTGATTAATCTCCTCCACCATGTTGGTGTACGCTTGTGGGATGAAACTCCCTCTAATCCTTAATCCTTTCTCTTGTTGTGTCAACATAGCTTGAATAAAACAATAATCCATCCAATCTATCCATTTCATTTGTTCTTTCTTCCTAACTTGTTCTTCCTTGATCATTATGACATACATATCATCATAAATTAACGAACCATGAATTGATAGCATAAAAAAATACATCTTAGAAAGCATACAAGTAATGAGTAAATAACACGCTCAAAAGATAAATAACACAAATAAAGTCAAACATTAACGATCCATACAAAATCAAGTCAAACGCTAACCATCCATACAAAATCAAATTGAAATGCTATAATGAAAAACTAGTAGCTACATTGACATATCTATCTCATGGTTTGTATTCAATAAGTAATCGGTCCACATTTGATTTGCAATTAAGTTCCTCATTCCCTCTGTCGTAGCATTACCCTCACTTGTTTCTCTTATATTATGTCGCATTTCCTCTCTTGGTTCATTTAACATCTCCTGTAGGACCTCATCTTCAAGATTTTTGTCTCGATATTCTTCTAACAAAAAGTTATATAAAATACAACATGCTAAGAAAATGTATGATTGTGTTTCACAAGAAGAAAAAGGTTCCTATATACTTCTAATGATAAGAAACTTTCTCTTTAGAACACCAAATGCATGTTCTATAGCGTTACGTAATGAAGCATGGTAGAGATTAAACAAATCTTTTGCATTCTCAAGGGTCCGAGCAGAATATTCTTTCAAATGATACCTAACACCTCGATATAGTGCCATTACTGTAGTTGTATGAGGCAAACCTGCATCAACCAAACAGTATCGGCCTACAATAAGTTTTAATTAGTTATGTATTGAAAATTAGATTACACACAAGAGTAATTTAGTATTAAAATTTTACCCTTTGGAATTACTTGTTTATCTTCTCTATTGAGTGCATTCTTTAGTATCCTTGAGTCCGATGTTGTACCCTCTCAACCACTTAAAATGTACGTAAACTTTAAATCAAATGTACAAGCAGCTAAGACATTTATCATAGGGTATCCCTTGCGACCATGATATCTAAGGGCATCTTTGTTAGATACTTTGACACGAACATGTGTCCCATCAATAGCCCCTATACAATTCTTGAAGTAAGGATAAATTTGATTTTTCTATTGAATTTCTTTTTGTACAACATCACCTTTTGGTTGTTAAATATAATGATTTTCTAGTGATATAATTGCTCGGAGAACTCTATGGAAGCACCTACTTGTTATGGATTTAGAGCGACGGTATAGCCAAGAGACAAATTGATTTCTAAAATCATTGCCGACAATATGCAAAAACCTTGCAACATGATCTTCAACGGACATGCGTTGAGTAAGTCTAAGACCATCATCTTGTTGTAACATAATGCACAATTTCTTAAAAGCCTACTCACTCATACGGATAAGTTCATGACATTGACCACCGTTTGCAAGGTCATGTAGCAACTGTTCACGTATACATCTCTGTTTTAAAATAAGTTTTTTAAAAGATTATTTGGGATGGTTTGTGTTGGCAAGGGCACGGTGTGTCAGAATGGCCATCAACAAGTAAATCAAATGAACTACTTGCATTTGCCTGACTCTTAGAAATTGAGCGGGTGTTTTTAGCTCAGTATCCATCGAAAATGTTACTTATTGTTTGATAAAGTATGTGATATCAGACAAGGTATCAAACTATCAATTAACATGTCATGCTAGACAAATAATCGATTAAAATGGGATATTCCGACCTCAAATTACAAATTGGAAGTTTTTCTTTTACATTGTAACCGACATGTGAGGGGGTTTAGGTAGTATTTCATTTGAAACTGGTATGATTCAGTTTGGTTCGGTTATTGAACAAAACATAACCATAACCACACCACTCGGTTAATGGGTTTTCATAACCATTAGGTTTCGGTTAATTTCGGTTTCCATTTTGTTTATAATGGGTTAATATTTGTGAATGGATTTTTGTGCATATTATACATTTCATAGAGGAAAATTTAACGAAAGATGAATAAAGAAGTCAAATTTCTTGGACTCACTTTGTTTCCTTGACAGTATATTAGTCGGCATAAATGTTTTTCATATAATCTTACCTTTTTTTATTTGTTGCATGTCATAAAAGTCGATCATAATGCTCATGGAGCCATTAGCTTTGAAAGGGTTATAGTAATTTGAAATGCCAAAGAGAACACAAACATTTCGGTCGTTTATATTCAAGAAATCACACAAAAACCAAATGGAAAAAAGTTTCAGATTCAAATAGAATAAAATCATTTTGAAGCTCTTGAATAAACTGCTATCAACGCATCAACCCTTTCTATAATATTAAAATAATGAATCCAATTGATACGTAAATAGTAACAAGGCTCTTCATCTTGTTTACATAAAATTGTATCTTTGTCAAAAACTTCAAAATAATATGAAAACCATTTTATGCCGACCAGTATACTGACAAGGAAACAAAATGAGTCCAAAAAATTTAAAATGCAACAAAGTCTATCGTTACATCAAACGTAACAAAGTCTATCATCACATCAATCATAAGTTACATGTGTCTCTTGGTAAGTTATTAAGAAATGCAAACTATTAAAATATAGGATGATAATAGATACAAGTTAAAACTTACAACAGTGAAAAGAATGAAACCTGATAATGGAAAATATGTAATCAAAATACAATCAATATAGTACTAATACGATAGCATCATTTTCAACATTGAAAACACATTTAAACATTTACTTGCCAGAAAACAAATTAGTCGAGTACATATTCTTTTCCATGGCAATTGTAACTTGGAGAAATGCAAGATTACATCATGGAGAAATGTAATATTCAATCTTTTCGAAGTTAAATCAATGTTGACTAGTGAAAAGTTTACCTTCTACGTTTCTGCCCTTTGCAGGCAAAGCTACTTGACCTTTGGTTGGGTTAATGAAGACGAAGATGTGTGAGGGAGAAAGATGCGTGAGGAACGAGTCAAAGAAGCATCGATTTTTTTCTGTGATATTGTACGTGAATATATAGTCGGTAGTTTGGTAATTATAGGGATTTTTTTAATCAATGATTATCTTGTTTCTAAATTTCTCCGATTTGGGAGGAATATTAGGAGAGAAAAGAATGTTGCAAAAAATAAACTTAAGAATACTCTTGACTCCTTTCTCCATTTCTCTTATTTTCTCTCCGCTTCCATGGTTAATGTTGATTTCAGAACAGTTGTAAATATCTATAGAAAGCACATCGGTATTGTTAGAACTCAAAAGCAATAATATAAAATCTCTGTCAAAATCTTCAAGTCCGATCAGTTTGCTTTAATTATCACAAAAAATGTTAAAACTACAAGCTTTTTTATTGGGAATGTTGATATGATTTTCATACATAAAAGAAACCGATAGTTCTTTTTTACCAAACTTATACGTCATATCACTCTTTTCATCATCTTTAGGTTGACTTTATAGATCTACGTTATGGAATTTATGTGGTTCACAATTGTTTACATAATATCATAAATGATTACAACAAAATCCTCTCTAATAAATTAAAAAAAAAAATTTCAATTTGTCACGCTCCCATTTAGTTTATCAAATGTCATTTTATGGTTATTTTTGGTTATTTTGAATTAATTTTTTTTCTACATATTATTTATGAGTTTTTCTATTTTATTAAATTTCAAGAGAAATTAAATATCCTCCGACTTTTTGTTCCTACAAATCATCTTACCTAATTAAATAGTAACACGTGTAACATTTAATGCTTATTTAATGATATTTTTAATATACTAATATGACACATGTCATCATTTAATTGGATAAGAGAATTTGTAGGAACAAAAATAGAAGGATATTTAATAATAAATAGATATTAATTTCACTAAAATATTTAATTATCTTTTAATTTCAAAATTTCCAAAATTAAAGTTCATTTGTTTTTCTTTTCTTTAATTAAATTATTTGTTTAAATTTAAAAGATAAAAAACATTTTCATTATAATAAATCATTATTTTTCTTATTTTCTTATAAATTCAACATTTATATTTAACTTTTTTTTAAAAAAAATTAACTCATGTAATCCATATATCTCACAACTAGTCTAATAATAATAAAATACAGGGGTGACAAAACATGCTATCGTTTCGTGTTTCTGTCTGACACAACACGACACGATAATGTTTTATTTAACACGAACACAACACGGTACGATGTCGTGTTTTTTTTAACTAACACGAAAACGAACGAATTAAAAAATGACAAACACGACACGAAAAATATAACATATACTAAAAACTAATTTATTTAATAAATACTTTATCAAATATAACAGACAAACACAAAAAACACAATAAAGAACTGCTAAATCATGTCAATTTTGTATCGAATTTTGAATACAAACACGACACGACATTGTGTTTTTTACAGTTAACACGAACACGACACGAACACAAATTTAAAATTCAGTTTCGTCCCAATTTCGTTTAGTATCGTATACTTTTGTCGTTTCGTGTCATAAATTGCCACCCCTAGTAAAATATAAGTGAGGTTCAACACAACCAAATTATACACAGTTTATGTCTAAACATAGGCATGTTCATAACTCAACATACATATATCTACACATGAACATGTATTACTTATGAACATACGTGATTTATTGCTTCAACAGATCAACCCACCAATCAAAAAACATCAAAGCAAAACGTTATTCCGCAAGGTGTGCTTAATCAACATCATAAGAAAACAAAAAAGAATTAAAAAAGAAAAGGCAGAATCCAATTTTCACCCTTAAGAAAATCCATCAATCAAAATACAGTTAAGCGTACCATAAACTTAACCAAAAACAGCACTAGATCAAGTTCCATTGTAAAAATGAAGGGCTAAAAATCAAACCACAATGCCATTAATACTTTTTTTATATATATAATAATTGTAACCCTAAACCTGAAGTCGAGCCCTTTTGGTGCTGCAAGTTGGACATTTGTACTGCTTGATATGCTCTGCTTTAGCAGGTGTAATTTTTACACATTTTCCATGGAACCATCTTTCACAAATATCACAGCAAATCCAAAACTCATCAGTTGCATAGTTGTCACCACAAGCTCCACAAAGAGCTGTTCCCTGTTCATCTTCTTCTTCTTCTCCACTATCCTCCTCATCATTCGGTGGTGGTGTCATTTTTAGCCCCTTCGGGACTGATTCAGATGGCCGTGACTGCTAAATTTTGAAAAATCAGACATTTGTTAAAATAAAATACAAAAAGAAAAGAAAAAACAGACAAGACATGACATGACTACAGAACAGGTTGTACTGTATTCGACTAGGATTGTGACTGGTATCAATTTGACAAAAACTGCAACTTTTTGTCCCACTCAATAAAGTGGGACAGGGACAGGGACGCTTCATCTTTGGTCTGAAAAAAGACGTAAATGCGCCCCTAGGACGCTTTGTTGAAATAAAATACAAAAAGAAAAGAAAAAAACAGACAGGACATGACGTGACATGACAACAGAATAGGTTGTACTGCATTCGACTAGGACTGAGATCTATGTGACAAAAACTGCAACTTTTTCTCTCACTCAAAAAAGTGTGACACTGACTCACTCACTCTCAATCTCTGGATTGTGAAAAAAGACGTAAATGTCCTTCTCATCCTCAAAAAAGTGGGACAGGGCTGAGTTTATTAGATAGGACGGAACTGGATAAGCTTTCTCGGGATATTATTGATGATGAGGACATTTTCGTCTTTTTTCGCTGACGAGAGCGAGCCACTGTCCCACTTTTTTGGATACGACAAAAGATTACGATTTTTGTCCCACCAACATCAATTCCAGTCCCAGTTCAGTGCATGTCAAACACAGTACAATACAGCATTTTTTTTGTCATGTGTTGTGTAACCAATGATGCTTACCATTTTTCCAGATGACTTGCTTTTAGTGCTATTGTTTAGAACTTCAGCCTGATCCTTAGGGTTCTTAACTGCTCCAGATACAACTTCAAATACAGTTGGGAGATCATTTATCATTTGGAAAAGCCTCTTCCTAAAGATATCAAGTAATCGTTAATATATTTGTTAAACATGGCCAATTAATATTTGCTAAAATAGTATTAACGTTTTGATTAGAAACAATCAACATTAAAAACTTATTGACTAATGTAATTAAAGCATTCAAGGATATAAAGTTGCAGATTACTCCAAACCGCAGGGACGATTCATGTAATTTACTCAAAGATATAAAAACTGATTTAAAAGTGTCTACACCTATTAGCTATGGTCCTAATGTTACACTTGGTAGTCTTAACTCTTAAAGGTTAGTAAATAAGTATCAAGTATGTAACAAACTGGTAAGGCAGGGGCAGTTTAGTCATTCTTCTACTAAACAGGAGCTTGGGGAGAGCCAGTCATGATCATTGAGTGCATTCTGTGAGTAATCACTTTGGGATAAAAGTAACAAAAAGGGGAAACAAAAAATAATACTTGAAAGAGAAATTTAAGATATATGAGCATCTGATTTAGGTTAAACCAAAAAAATATTACCTTTCACTCTTACCAAAACCAAAACGAGCACCAAAATAGAAAGCAACAGAGAGCAACCATGAATCACTGTGAACTGCAACAAGTGACAACCAGTCCTTCTCCTGCATTCCATCTCTTGCAAAATTTATACCTAAAGCTGGCTCAGGAAGTTCAGGGGGCACCTCCTCAACAGGAAGATTCACTTCCCATCCTTCATTTGGTAGACCATATAGACACAAGTTTTCCTTCTCTGTAACACAACAACACAAATTATATGCCTACAAATGAAATAACAACAAAATTGCCTCCTCTATGAAAGAAGGTACGTAAAAATATCTACATTTTACTCTAAAAACCTAATGTCAACCCTAATTTGGGATGAGTATGTATTATTGTTATGGATTCGTGTGTAGAAGAAGCCGAAAAGAAAAGCTAACCAGGGTCGCAGAGCTGATAAAACTTTTGAACGTCTGCAAAACCGAAAAAGCTTAAAGATCAGTACGAAATCCAGATAACGAATTTCAAAAATTAAGAAAAACATTTTTAACTACAACATGCAACACAAAAAAACCGAGCATACCAGTGGTAAGAGCTTTGATTAAACCGGCTCTTCTTCCTTTGAAGTCGTTGAAAACCTCGTCTGCTGTTCTGGGTATCGGTTGCGCCATGGCCTCCATTTAATTGATAACCTGTCACATCAATATCGAACCCACAAACAAAGGCGTGACGACAATCATCTTACGTAGGTATGCGGGAAAAAAATTAAATTAGAAAAAAAAAACGGAAGTAATTAAGAGGATACCTGATGAAGAAGTATCGAATATGATAAAATTTGGGGGTTTATGAAAAAACTAGGGTTTCTTCTCCAAATATGTAAGCATATATACATAAATAAGGAGGAAATGTGAAATTAAAGCTTGGAGGGGAAGGATGATGGTATATCGAATGGATTGATGAAGAGAAAACAGCGGGAAGGATTGAAAGGGTTTTGGTAGGAAATAGAAACTCGCTTTCTAAATTCTATGGCTTTTCCTTTTGTATTATTATTTTTTTTTATCTTCTTTACCTCTTTCTTCTTTTAAGTGCTTGATCATCGATTATGCAAGAATTCTAGTTCTTTTATAACTTTTGAAATAAAATGTTAATTAAACATGGAAAAATGAGTAATCTAACATTTTTTTGTGGTTTTGTTAAAAAAAATAATTAGTTTAAATTATTTTTAAAAAATAATCATTAAATTTGGTTCATCCTGGACTTGAATTTCAAAATGGGTAAACGAGTAAAATGGTAAAATGGTATGACCCAGTAGCACGGTCCATATATATAAATTGTAACATGTCAGACTATTGTTTCGAATTCACTCTTTTGGACCTTATTTTGGAGTCAATACTCATTGTTTCGGTCTACATCAAACTTTAAAAAATGTCCTCTTCTAGTAGCGAAGAGTTTAAAATTTTATAGGTATGTGTTTCTTAGCATTGTTATATGTTTTTATTGGTGAATATATGTTAAAAATAAGAAATTTTCGGTTTTTTTATGAATTGATGTGATTACAATGATAAGTCATTTTTTCTCTGAATTTTAGTTGCTTTTAGGTTTTTTCTATGATTATATGTGAGTATATCTATTTACTGGAACAACTAAAATAATAATAATAATAATAATAATAATAATAATAATAATAATAATAATAATAATAATAATAATAACTACTTTTGATTCTAAGTCAAATATGTTAAACTAATCCGAAAGGCATAGAACTCTTCTGAAATATGTAGAATATCTTTGGAATGTCAAAAATCATTCCAAAATAAAGTTCAGAATGTTGTCATTATTCCTGAATGGTGTCCAGAACACAAGATTATAGTTCGAAATGGTGTCCTTTTAGTCTGAAACATGCAGCACCGACCTAATTTAACTTCATTTCATTGCAACATGATAGAACGTATGAAGCGGTTGTGACTACAACCTGCAAACTTGAACTCATCTAGGGAACCATGGCTCATTTACACACCTCCTACATGCGTCCATTTTTTATCTCTTCATGTTTTGGTGTTTATGTTAACATGTGCATGGGGTGTAGAATGTCACTTGTTAGTATGTCATTACCTGAAATCTTGGAGGAGAAGGATGATGGTATATCGAATGGGTTGATGATGAGAAAACAACGGAAAGGATTGAAAGGGTTTTGGTAGGAAATGGAAACTCGCTTTCTAAATTCTATGGCTTTCCTTTTTGTTTTATGTAACATCCCAAAAATACTAGATAAAACTTGGTTGTAATTCAACCAAAACATTCAATCATTACTCTCAAAATAACGGTAGTATCAAAAGTATTTCCAATAACATCAGAGTGACAACAAAATCATAAATATGAAATCTCTTGTAGATGTGATGCAATCATGTCAGACTCTTTCCCTTTGAACCAGGAGTACCTGAAATATATAAACCACAAAATTGTAAGCACAAAGGTTAGTAAGTTAAAATACCACATATCATACATACAACGGGTCTATTTCAACCCCACGTGAATGTTGTTGGCCAAATCATAGTCTTACAGTCACTTCATGTCATGGGTCAAATCATGGTCTATACTTATAGAAGTGTCAGGGGATAGATCATGGTCTTCCATACCATTTCCAAGGGCCAATTTCTAGTCTTCCATGCAAATGTGAGGGGCCAAACTTTGGTCTTTCATACAAATATCAGAGGCCAAACCGTGGTCTTCCATGCAAAAGTTACAGAGACAACTAGCATCCTACAAAGTATATTGAAAAGACTCACCTCGCAATGTAGTCATCATCTAACAAGCTCACACACCTGAAAAGCAGGTGCTACACACCTCCTACAGAATCATACAAGGTAATCCCTTAGTCTACCTTCTAAAACTATCAATTTGACTAAAAGTCAAACGCGATCAAAAGTCAACAGTCAACTATCAATGTCAGTTGACCTCCACGTCGTGAAATTCCTTTGGCCACGTTGTTACACCTTCTCAACAAAACAGTCGTGATTTCTATTTTCGCCACGTCGTGGCACTCAACTTGCCACAACGTGGCAACAAGCTAAAAATAACTTATTTACTCAAGCTATTAATCAATTAAGTCCTTAGCCCAGACTTTCTAGAAGACTTATAGGGACTCAATGGGCTCGTAAAAACCCAAACTTTATGGACATGCATGCCCCATGCATTTCCTTCCCCAAAATACATAAAAAAAATATGAGAAAAGGGACCTAAAACTCATACCAATTTGTAGATCTAGAAGTTATAATGAGGGACTAAGGTAAGCCATAAAGTTGAAAACTTTATCACTTTCATCCATCCAAAACTCAAATACGGACCAAAACATACCAAATAACCTAGAGCTAAAAGGAAGACATCACCAAAAGAGAACTTGAGAACTCACAAAGGGTCCAGAAGATGCACACAAGTAGTAGGACTGAGTAGCTTGCTTGATCTATGCACAAGAGATCCTTCTTCTTCGTCCCAAGGCCACAAAAACACCAAAATGAGCTCCAAAACTTGCAAAAGCTAGAGTTTTATCAATAATACTTTAGGAAGTGATGGAGGCAAAGGGTAGAGGAAACTCTAGTCATCATATCCTTTAAATAGGCCCTTAAGCCTAAAATCTTAGGGTTTTTCGAAAAGTCGTCACCACAACATTGTCAGAACATGTCCGCGTCGTGGTGACTCAAGTGGAACACGCGTTTCATGCAAAGTTGCCACATCGTGACGATCTTTTCACCACGTCGTGGCCAGCTGAAAATCCCAAAATTAAACAAGTTTAAATCTGTACCTAAAACCAACGTTACAACTCTCCCCCACTTTAATCAGACTTGGTCATCGAAGTCCGCTGCTATAAACATCTCAGGGTAATGCTCCCTCGTCTCCTCATCGGGCTCCTAAGTCCACTCGGAACCCTATTGGTGCTGCCATTTCACCTTCACCAATCTCACCACCTTGTTGCTCAAGATCTTCGTCCTTCTGTCAATAATCACAACGGGTCTCTCCACGTAATTTATGTGCTCATCGACTTGAATGTCATCCAAATGAACCGCTATGAAATCATCGGCTAAACACTTATGTAGCTGAGAGACATGAAATGGTCTTTGAATCTAGCTACGCTCTGCGGGTAAATCCAATCGGTATGCTACCTTGACCACCTGGGCTATAATTCTAAATGTTGGGTTTTGAGCATTCTAACACTCCTAAGTGTACATGCAACCCTAAATACCTTGGATCTATGTTTTCTCTATTATACATGCAAATATGAACTTTCCAAGGTATTCATCCTAACTAGCATAATAACATTGATTCAAATGAATATATCAAGTTAGAATTACATACCTCTTTGATGTAGAAAGTATTCATGAAGCTTGAGTGCCTAGTGTCCCAAGTGTGACACCTCAAATGGTTCACACAACATCAAATACAAATGGAATGACTTGAGAGAACATACACACTTCATGAAATCGGCTAGCCCTTCATTCTCACTCATTAGTGGCCGATTTCTTGAGCCACGAGTTTCTTTTATATGGTGGCTATTAGGGTTACACCATGTAACTCATAACTTTTCCCATTCCTTATGCTCCATGGATTTTAACCTCCATGGAGTATCCATAGGTCACCCCATGTACTTAGTCCAACATAAGGAATCTTGGATCACAAGCCCACATATATAAGAATGGATGATTTACACAATCAACCCATATTAATTAGTATCCTTTTGACCACTTAATTAATTCCAAATTAATTCTTGATCAATACTAATTAAATAACCTTATTAATATATTAGAACTTATAATATATTAACAAACCTTAAGTGTTATTTCTCTCATTATAGTCTATCCAAATGCATGATGCCATGCAGCCCAAATGGACCATGTCGGGTTGGGTCAAGTCTCACCAATTATAGTTATGGAATTAGACATTAATCCAACAGTCTCCCACTTGGATAAGTCTAAAACTATTATTGCATATGACCTCAAGAACCGACTGGCAATCGTAGCTCTCAAAAGCTTCTGTCAAACTCTGACCTTGTAGATGAACTCTGACCTTTGTCAATGACTTGTCCATTACATAAGGGATCATACATTCCTCCATTCTAGATATCATATGGACTGAGAAATGGATTATAATCATTCTCTCTGTCCATTTGTTGTTTCCCGATTTCCGATTTATGACGAATGACTAATTGAACAAATCAAATCAGTCTAGGCCCGACCGAGCACTTACATTTGTCATCACCAAATCATCTAGGGGTCCACAGATATCGCTTTTATCCCGAAGGTAAAAGGAACGGATAAACTTCGACTCATATGGATTGTTCTACTACTCGTTGAATCATACACAAAGGCACGTTTTATAACACCGAGTTACCGAATGCGTTTTCGTGCAATCAATGTACAACCAACTCATAGTAACAACTCATATCTCTAGGTTTGAAGAATATAAGATATTATCGTCTCATGATCACTCGTGATAAAATCCATGAAGTGATTCCAATGAGCGCGGGTTGAATCCAATACTCAGAACTTATGAGAACTCATGAGTTTTGTATCCCTTTATCCAACATCTTAGACCTCTACAAGCCAACCCATGACAGTCTTAATTCATATCTACTTCCAACATATGACCAACTGTGGATGGTCTGAATAACTTAGTCAATCAGGAAGAACGACCTAGTTATTCTGGAAGTTAAAACATGCAAAGTGAAACACAATAATAATTTAATCCAATATGGTATCAAAACCTATGAACATAAATAAAACACCTTTTATTTATCACCACATGATTACACATTATTCATTGTACACTGTTTCAGCTATCAACTTTATTCTTGAATTTAAAACAATAGTTGTTCCATGCTCCAAGCATGTACACTATGTTTTCTAAACACTAGTCATGCCATACACCAAGTATGCATAGTATGTTTGTCTGTGATATTTATTTTGTGAACTAGATCAATTGATCATAACTTTAACGATTCTCTTTCACAGTCCCAAATCCTTACTGCAAATGCAAGAATTCCAAATTCATGCCATTTACTGAAATCTATTAGATTCTCAACTTATATGCATTGATCCTCTTGTAATGATTATGCACAAAGTCAGAAAGACTTGACAACAAACATTACAGAGCATTCCAACGGAGATCAACTCCTTGGAAACATCCTTCTTGCATTAAGTTTCTTCTAATCTTACACAGATTGAATAATTTCTAACTTTGAAACATTTCCATATTCCATTTTGACTATCACTTCTGAACAAGAGTTGCCTCCTTATAGATTATGTCAATATGGTCCTTCCAGAATTAACTTTATACTTCCAACTGTCCTTGAGCAACCAATCTTTGGTAAACCTTAGATTGTCCTCGACAATTGTTTAATCCTTTTACTCATATCCAATTCTAGACCTTTTCCCTTCTTAATGCCCCAGGCATTTGGAAAAATTTTAGAAAGGATGAATATAGCACATGTAATTGATCCTATATCTGAAGCATATGGGACACGATTCATGATGTCTCACATAAAGACTAAACCATTCTTTTGCTATAACATTTCCATTTCTATTTGCCAAGTTCTCATAATTTAGATTATGAAAAGGGATGTCGTAATCATAATCGAATTTTAGAACGCAAATAATGGAACCATATACAGAATTCCTTATGTTGAGCCATTCCAACATGAAATGCATATATATATATATATCCTTGACTAAATGATTAAAACCTCACAATCTAAGCTTATAGATTTCAGATGAAGTATAATTTTCTCTCCCTTAATTATAGCAAAACAACTCTTTCCCAATTGAAACCTTTTGTTTTCTATAATTAACATTGCTAACTTGCAATACTTATCATAATTATCATGCTCCCACTAACATGATGATTATTAGCATAACACTTATGCTCCCACTAGCTTTGATATGTACTCAGAAATCAGCTGGACTTCTAGAAATCAATACTTTATTGACTTTCTTACCAAAGTTCAGATTTCTGATACTAGATTGATTTGATAAAACTTTATCATAATCATACACCTTATCTTAGATAGCTCACAGGTGTGTCTAAACAATTTTAAGAACTATGAAAAGAGATGTCGTAATCATAGTCTCAATTGTTTAGACCTTTGCCACTTCTCAAAAGTCCATGTTAGTGTGCTGGTAAACCACACATGCTCCACTAACGACTTTGAGAATGCAAATATCACAATTGCTATCTAGCTAAAATCTACTTAGTGAAAGTGTTTCATCACCATCATTTTCATGAATCGGAGAGAAACCTTATGACACTTAGATTTACTGGTGTATGTGTTCTTATCCACGTGAATTGTCAAAACCATAGTCACAAGACAAGGATAATGACAAATCCAAGCTCATATGGATTGAACTCAATCTTAATTTCTTGCCACCTAGCAGCTCAAGGGCCTGCCATTGCTTCCAAGTTGTTGTGCAACCAATTGAGAACTCTAAGAACTCATATGCAAAGCCAACTTTAATTGGAATGGGCACAGAATATGTCAACACGATAGGTTAGGAACCTCAAGTCGTGTGCTAGTGAAGAACTTCAGGTTTTTATTCATGATTAGTTCTTGAGACTTTCAAGACCTTAAAGACTCCCACTGTCTTCTTGACATATAAGACTCACTTGTCAAATATTCAAGAGATAGTGTGCATTCTAATCAAGACAAGCACTTCACACAATTGGCCTTAGTTGGTCTTTGTTTTATCCAAAACATCACAACTTACCAATTTCAAATGTACAAGAGTAGAAAACTTTTACTCTAACATTTGACAAGTGTTTTAAATCTTCCTTTAAGATATGTCACTCAACTTACAGTCTTGGAGTATGACTCTAAGACTTGTTTTGGAACGAAGTATGACTCATATTCTTGATTTGACCACTTCAACAATTTATAGCTCCTCTTCTTAGCTATCAGAATGCACTTAGAGGATGAATTGCGATAAGGTCTCTTAATCATTAAGATAATCATATGACATGATACTAAAGTACTCTCCCATCTTTTCAGATTTGAGAAACTTTTATCCTTCTGCCTAATTTGATTCTTCTTATTCGCTCTGCCATACATTGGAACCTTTTTCCAATGTCTCAGAATTACACTTACGCTTGTAAGTATAACCATATTTACTGAGCTTTAGTAAATTATGACGAATAATCTTATCAATATTTTATGGTGGACTCACAAGAATGTGTACTTGATCCCTTAGTCCTTCACTTGACCCACATATACATGTGAACAAGGAACTAGTCTTAGTTTTCCAAAGATGAAAAAATCTCATTCATCATGCTATACAACTTGCATGATTCCAAGTTTCGGTCCAATTGAAAATTGGGTGATGAGGATCTTTCCTTATTTGGTAAATTTAGACATTACCACAAACGAAAGAATCAAATTCATATTTCTAGTATTGCTATCAATGGAATCATATAAGCAAATTTTTTTTCCTCAAATGCCATTGTAGGGATATTTTAAAATAAATAAAAACATCATTTTTCCTTTTATTTTAAAAACTTTGCGGAAAAACTATCCTTAGAAAGTGATTGAACCACCAACTTTCTCAAGACTTTGACACCCAACTCTCCTGGCTTGTCAATATGTGACTTCATCTCCAAGATGTGATCACACCTAGACCTTGCCTTGCCAATAGGGCTTGAGTGACCTTGAAATTTGTGGGTTAGGGAGAATAATTGGAGGAGGTGGAGGAAGTGAAGTTCCAAGAGATTTGGGAGGATCATAGATGTCTGAACTAGACATCTTTTGGGAGACATTCAAGATAGTTGATTAAAAGTCCTTAATATAACATCCAATATGAAATATCAAGGCTAGGACCTTACAATTTATAACTTGGAAGAGGGATGCCGTAATCCAAGCTATAAAACATTTGAAGGTAGGTGAATGACGATTCACCAATTTCCACCAAGATAAACGAAATGTATTATTAGGTTTTAATTGGTTTTTGAAACTCCTAGATTCTTTTGAAATTCATTGAACTGTTCAATGGCATGTTTCAATCTTGAGTGTGCCCTTCAGGTTTTGTGACTGGGATGCCGAGGATCACAAAACAAGGTGTGAATAACCATGAAAATATACTTGGTACCCTTAATTATTTACCCCTTAATCGATGTGCCAGTTAACCACACACGCTCCACCGATACTATGATAAATATTAAGTTACCCTTTGCCTACCTTGTTAAGTCCAGGTTAGTGTGTCGGTTAACCACACACGCTCCACTAACGACTTAAACAAAGTGCAAAGTGTAATTTCATGGGTTAGCACCAAATTCACATTTTCCTAAGTAACTAAAATTGGGTTTTAATTAGAGTTTAGTTACTCAGTATTTTTCATTAATACTTTTAATGAAGGGAGAATTCTAGTCCTTGTCCTACCCGTTCGGCTAACGACCCTCCACCGGTCAAGGAAGCGGTGGGTGAGAGTGGACACCCATTAAACTACCATTTTATAGGCAGTAACCTTATACCCCCATATAGACCGACTTCGTGAATGAGGCCTCCTAACGGCAATACTGACTTTACTCTTATACATATATATAAATATTATTAACTTATAATATTATAAAGTATAAGGGTTGAATTTTAACTTTTAAAATTCTAAGGGCTAACTTGGAATTAAAGTATTCATAAGTGAAAAACTTTTCAAATTCAAAAACTTGAGGGCAAGTTTTTGAAACTATTCAAAACTATTTAATTCCCATAACTTATGTGTTTAAAGTAGTTTTAATCCAAAAACTCTTCAAGTTCCATAACTTGAGGACAAGTTATGGAAGACTTTAAACTAATAAAAGAATGTAACTTTTCTTTATTTTGTAACTTATGGAATTAATTAAGGTTACACATTTTATTACTTAATGAAGTGACTCTTGAACCTCCATAACTTGAGGACAAGACTCTTCATTTTTTGTAATCATTGCCAACTTTTATGAGTTTTATGAAACTTAAATGTGACTTTTCATATAACTTGAGGACAATTTACAAAAACACATTTTAGAATCAACTCTTAGATTAATTTGGATTAAAAACAACAATTTCACATAACTTTCTATTAATCTAAGCAACTCATAAGAACAAGATAATTCAAATCAAATTTTTTCATGTAATTAGTCTAAACCTTAAACTAATACAAAACATGAATATTGACAATTATCTTTGAAATTGGATTAGCAAGAACATTACCACATCAAAAACAAGTTTATAAGTTCAAAAACAACTTAGGGTAATGTTCCTAGTCCAATTCCAGCCAAAACAGCAAACAACAAGCTGTCAGTACCCAAAACTCGTCGAGTTCCTTGAGAAACTCGTCGAGTTCATGACCAACATGAAGAACTCGTCGAGTTTTTGGCATAAACTTGTCGAGTTTTATGTTCTGGACATATTCAACTTTGAAAAAACATATTTGCATCAAGTATAAGAGAAAGCAAGCCTAGGCTCTGATACCAATGTTGGGTTTTGAGCATTCTAACACTCTTAAGTGTACATGCAACCCTAAATAACTTGGATCTATGTTTTATCTATTATACATGCAAATATGAACTTTCCAAGGTATTCATCCTAACTAGCATAATAACATTGATTCAAATGAATATCAAGTTAGAATTACATACCTCTTTGATGTAGAAAGTCTTCATGAAGATTGAGTGCCTAGTGTCCCAAGTGTGACACCTCAAATGGTTCACACAACACCAAATACAAATGGAATGACTTGAGAGAACATACACACTTCATGAAATCGGCTAGCCCTTCATTCTCACTCATTAGTGGCCGATTTCTTGAGCCATGAGATTCTTTTATATGGTGGCTATTAGGGTTACACCATGTAACTCATAACTTTTCCCTTTCCTTATGCTCCATGGATTTTAACCTCCATGGAGTATCCATGGGTCACCCCATGGACTTAGTCCAACATAAGGAATCTTGGATCACAAGCCCACATATATAAGAATGGATGATTTACACAATTAACGCATATATTTAATTAGTATCCTTTTGATCACTTAATCAATTCCAAATTAATTCTTGATCAATACTAATTAAATAACCTTATTAATATATTAGAACTTATAATATATTAACAAACGTTAAGTGTTATTTCTCTCATTATAGTCTATCCAAATGCATGATGCCATGCAACCCAAATGGACCATGCCGGGTCGGGTCAAGTCTCACCAATTATAGTTATGGACTTAGACATTAATCCAACACTAAATGGACCAATAAATCTGGGCCCCAACTTGCCTCGCTTCCAAAACTGGATGACACCTTTCCAAATTGGATGACACCTTTAGCAGCACCAAATTTCCTACCTAAAACTTGAGGTCAGATCGACGTTGGCCAGCGTAACTTTTCCACCTGCTCTATGCGGTACGCAACCTATCTCGTACCTCTTCGATCAACTCAATGGTCTTGAGAACCACCTCGATGCTCCACATCACCCATTGACTGACCTCACCCTAGTAAATCGGAGTCCAACATCTTATTCCATAAAGCAGCTCAAAGTGGGGCATACCAATGTTGGCGTGGTAACTGTTGATGTATGGGAACTTTTCCAAAAAAAGGTAGGTATCCCAACTCCCACCAAAATCCTACACGCACACACGTAGCATATCCTCAAGGGTCTAAATAGTCTGCTCACTTTGTCCATCAGTCTGTGGGTGGTAGGTGGTACTGAAATGTAATTGAGTACCCAACTCCTCGTGGAACTTCCTCCATAGTCGGGAAGTGAGATGGACATCACAGTCTGAAACCACCGAGACTAGAACCTAATGTCGTGCAACCACCACCTTTTATGTAGATCTCAACTTAATTTTCTATGAATGAAATCTCATGAATCGAGTTGAACTGGGCGCTCTTGGTCAACTTGTCAACAATAACTCAAATAGAATCAACCCCACGTGTCGTCCTTCGCAACTTCGTGATAAAATCCATAGTGATCTCCTCTTATTTCCACATGGAATGGGTAATAGGTGAAAATTATTGTGGGTCTCTGATGTTTGGCCTTGACTTTCCAGAAATTCAATCTGCGATCTAAATACCACGCTATCAAATTTTCATATAGGGCCACCAATAGTTAAATATTAAATGTATAAACATTTTTGTGGCCCTCAGATGGATAGAAAACTTCGACTTATGTGCCTCCTCCAACAAAGTTTGCCTAACCCCACCAAAAACCAGAAACCATACCATGCCACATTGAGTCAATATCCCATGGTTATCTCAAAAAAATAACGGAATCTAACCCCTGATCCTCCTTTCCTTCCAATTCTCCCTTTTCAACCCCTCTACATGCCCTTTCTTTATCAAATCTAACAGTGAGGAAACGATGACCATCCTCAAACATAGATATCTGATAAGAGTACTAGCCGCCTTGTGACTCAAGTCATCGGCCACTACATTGGCCTTCCCAAGATGATATAAGATCTTACAATCATAATCCTTTACCACAACCAACCATCTGTGCTACCTCATGTTTAGGTTGGGTTGATCCATCAAATACCCCAGGCTCTTGTGATCTGTGTAGATGGTACATCGGACCCCATACAGATAATGTCGCCAAATCTTGAGGGAAAAAATCACATCCCCCAGCTCTAGATCATGAGTATGGTAATTCGCCTCATGAGGCGTCAGTAATCATGAGATTCCTTTGCATAAGCATTACACCCAATCCCATAATCGATGCATCACAATAGACCACAAAGTCATCCATACCCTCGGGATGGGTCAATATCTGAGCCTCACACAATCTCTGCCTCAAATTCTCAAATGTCACATGTTGCTCAGGCCCCCACCAAAAGGTAACATTCTTCTTCATCCATCATATCAAAGGAACAACAATCTTGGAGAAATCATAGATGAATCTTCGGTAATACCCTACCAAACCAAGGAAACTCCGAATCTCAGATAGAGATCTCGGTGTTGGGTTTTATGTACTCTAACATTTCTATGGTGCACATACAACCCTAATGCTTTGGATCTAAGTTTTCTCTAATTATACATGCAACATTGGTTCCAAAGCATGAAGCCCAAACTAGCATACAAAAATTTAGCATATGAATCATAAAACAAGTTGTAGAGTTACCTTTTGATGTTGTTGATGTTTCTAGTAAGACTTTGGCCTTGTGAGAACTTAGCACCCCAAGTGTTGTGCCTCAAACAAGTCACAAACACCAAGTAACAATTAGATGGATATGAGAGAGGCTAAGGAGACTCTAAAACGGATTTCTCTTCTTGGAATGCAAGTAGTGGTCAATTTTAGGGCTTAGCACAATATATATATATATATATATATATATATATATATATATGTGTGTGTGTGTGTATGTGTGTGTGTGTAGAATATCTAGGGTTATGTGTAACCCAAATCCATACACATTACCTTATGATCCATCCACTTGATTTGGATAAGCACTACATGGATTAACCCATAAGCCCAATCACAAACCAAACCATGGATCATTAGCCCAACTCATATGTATCAATTTAATTAGTCTCTTTACTAAATTAATTCTAAATTAATTCTTGACCTATACAAATAAATAATATGATTCCTCAATTAATATATTATACTTATAATATATTAATAAATCATAAATAACCTCTTACTCAAATATTCATCTATCAAATTGTTCTGGTGAAGAAAACCTGAAATGGACCATGTTACTATCGGGTCAAGTACATACCAATTATAGTTATGGGCTTAGACACCTAATCCAACACTCGGGACCTCCCACTGCATCATAACCTCAATCTTGGCCGGATCAACCAATATACCATCTTGGTTGATGAGGTGACCTAAGAACTACATCTGATGCAACCACAACTTACACTTGGAAAACTTAGCATAAAGCCTCTCATTCCTTAAAGTCTCTAGAACATCCCATAAGTGCTCCTCATGCTACTTCTTGGTCTTAGAATTTACCAAGATATCATCAACAAATACTATCACAGATCGGTCTAACATCGGCCTATATACCTGGTTCATTAGATCCATGAACGATGTTGGTGCGTTGGTGAGCCCAAATGGCATCACCACAAAATCCTAATAACCATAACGAGTCCTAAAGGTTGTCTTATGCGCATCCTAATCCCTGACCCTCGTATGATGATAGCCTAATCTCAAATCAATCTTGGAGAACCAAGACACACCCAGAAGTTGGTCAAACAAATCGTCCATCCTTGGAAGTAGATATTGGTTCTTAACCGTCAATTTGTTCAGCTCCCTATAATCAATGCACATCCTGTGTGAACCATCCTTCTTTTTTCACAAACAGGATCGATGCTCCTTAGGGTGAACTACTAGGCCTGATAAACCCCTTGTTTAATAGCTCCAGTATCTATGTAGACAACTCTTTTCGAAGGTACTAAGCGGTACGACACCTTGGCTACCGGGCCCACACCAGGAACCAAATCAATCTAAAACTCTACCAACCTCTCAAAAGGCACTCCCAATAAGTCCTTGAGAAACACATTAGAGAACTCCTGAATAATAGGTACCTCATCCACACACTTCTTCTCCGCAATCCAAGTATCTATAACATATGAAAAAAATCATGATCATCCCTGTTGAAGGTGCCTCCTAGCCCTCGCAGTTGAGCAAATAGTTGGTCCTTATTACGTTCCCTCGCCATGAATAACTAGTTCTCCCCCACTTGGGATTCAAACTCTCACCAGTTGATGCTCATAATCAATCATATCCTTATTCTGGCTCAACCAATCCATGCCCACAATAATCTTTGTCCCTCATAGAGGAACAGGGACCAAATCAATCAATTACTTCTTGCAGAACAACTCGAGAATGCACTCCTAATGGACCCTTGGAGCTCTTACAGTATGATCAGCAACAATCTCTACCTCCAAATGGTAATCCAACGCAACCGAAGCGTCATCTAACTTCTTGCTAAGTGCAAGAGACATGAAAGACTGGGTAGCCCCCGAATCAAAAAGAACATGAGTCGACACCCCATTGACTAAGAACATCCCTACATATAAGCAAATAAAACATAAGCATAAATAATTAAAGCAGGAAAATACAAGATAAATTCATACCAATGACAACATATCAGACCTCTCCATCTGTGAACTGAAAATCCCAACTCCTCACCATAGGAGCCTCTGTTGCCCTGGTGGTTATCGGTGATCCTTAGTATGGTTGGAGTGGGCGTCGCCATCGCTCCTCCTGATAACCTCGGGTAGTCGGTCTGCTTGTGGCATGTTAGATTACAATGAAAGCAAGTCATACCCGATCCGTGAAGGCAATCCCTGTTAACATGACCACTCTTGTCGCACCTATATCATCTCGAACCCACTGATTGACAGACTCCCTCATACGGTTCCCCGCACTTGCCACAATGACCCCGACCCTACTAGCCTATCGATCGCAAATCAAAAGTCTTGGGCCTCTTTTTCGGTCCCTCAGCTTCCTGAACTTGAGTTGGCTTCTGCTTCGTCCGAAGCTCCAAATTAATCTCCCTCTCCCGAGCGTTGTCAATCATGCCATCCAAGGTCCTACATCCCGACATGCTAACAATGATGCCATCCATCAGCATGTCATGGTACCTCGTCTTATTCATCTCCTCTTCGACAACATACTGAAGAACCAATAAATCCCTCTCCTTGAACTTCGTTGTAATCTTCGCCATGGTCTCCGTCACCTGGCGAAGGACCTGAAACTCCCTCGCCAACTGTTGCGCCTCAATAGGATGTGAAAACTCTGCTCTGAATATGTAACGTCCCAAAAATAAGACCATAAAATTTTTTGTTTTTAGATTTATAAACATCAAGCCATATCATTTTCATAAAACCAAAGTTAGCAAAATTTATCGATACATCATTAATATCAGAGTAAATCACAAAATGCGGAAACATGTGGTATGTGCGCTGCAATCGTCCCGAGCTCTTCCCTTTGAAAAAGAAGTACCTGAAACATAAACTAAAAATCTGTAAGCACAAAGCTTAGTGAGTTTCCCAGAATACCACATACCATACATACATTTGTCATGAGCTACCCCGTGGTCTTTTCCCTAAAATGCCATAGGCTACCCCCATGGTATTTCCTTGAAAAGCCATGGGTTGTCCCCATGGCATGACATCCAAGTGCCATAGGCTACGCCTATTGTCTTCTATACAAATGACACAGGCTACCCTTGGGGTATTCCAAGCAAGTATCACAAAGACAAATAGCATTCCACATAACAAGTAATGGGCCGAAATTGGTGCCTTCGACCCATGGACACAGGAAGGAGACTCACCTCGCAAGGCCGAATCTCACAAAAAGAACCTCAGGCTGCTGGCCTGCTAAAAATCTCTACGCTATCAATCACCAAAATAATCATCCATCAATAATCGGATCCCGACCCACACTAAGAGTCTAAACTAGGGTAAAAGACCTTTTTACCCTTCCCTATGCTTGGCACAAGGACGAAGCTCAAACCAATAATCCAAAGGCCCAACTTCCATATAAACACCCAAGGCCCAAATATGGCCCAATTTTCCAAATTGGTCCCAAATCCTTCATGGGTCTTAATCTAAGGTCCAAAAATATTCCTTAGCCCAAAACAATTGAATTTTGAAGACCCAACAAGGCCCTAAGAATCTTGTAATGTCCCGAAAATCATAGGATAAAATTTTCAATTTTAATATAATCAAAACACTCATTTATTCTTTATTCAATTAGGAGTATTTCAATTAAAAACACTTATCAGAGTACATTCCCAAAATCACGAGTTGTGGAAAACATGGGTGTATACGCTGCGATCAAGTCGGGCCCTTCCCTTTCGAATCGGAAGTACCTAAACTAAAATCACAAAGCTTAGTGAGTTCCCTAAAATACCACATACCATACAGAACATACGAGTCCTACATATCAACATGCAGTAGGAGGTGCTATGTGTCAACCATAGCCTTGCCATTATGCCACGAGCCGTATCATGGTCTTTCCTTGCCAAGTCGGGGAACAAAACCATGGGTCTTACAGACAAGTTCCAGGAGCCACCTCCTGGTCTTCCATGTAAGCATCACAAAGACAACTAGCATATAATCTATAACTACTTATCTACTTAACTTCTAGAGTCCAAACTCTGGTCTTGCATACAGATCTGGCAGAAGCTACCTCCTAGTCTTTCCTACAAATGTCAAGGGCCACCCCATTGTATTCCTATAATACATAAACCAAATGGGCCAACATTATTACCTTCGACCCATAATACAGTGAGGAGACTCACCTTGACATCAGAACCCACAAATAAATCTTTGACTACAAATCCACTAGAATCCCAACACTATTAAACAAATAACACCCTATTAACAACTGGGTTCCAATCCAAATCCAACAATCCATATATGGGGTAAGAAGACCATTTTACCCCTCACCTAGTTTAGTCCAAGACTAAGGCCGAAACTCCCAATCATAAAGGCCCACAAACGTATAATCATACAAAGCTCACTTATGGCCCAATTTTCCAAATTGGGCCCAACCCTTACATGGGCCTTACTTTGAATCCATTACTTTTCCCTAATCCAAAATACATATTCTCAGATGGCCTAACAAATCCCCAAGCAACCAAGCCCAAAAGATAGCCCAACCCGAAGCCTAAACATACAAGGACCAACATACCGAGTACGCAAGGCGTACACAGCATGTATGTGCAAGCTTGTACGCTAAGCGTACCAACTTGTACACCTACTGTACTCACCCTATTCATCCCAAAACTTGATTTTCCACTTAATTCATTAAGACAAAGCTTAAAAACATAGATCTGACTTCCTTGAGCTGGATTATCACGTAAAGTTGCCAACTTTACGTTCATACATGGCTAAATGAAGCTTTTAAACTTAGAAGGGACTTAATAGTTGACTTAATGCATGCATGCACCCAAAATTCTCATAAAGCTTGCACTTTTATGCACAAGGATACCAAAACAAACTCAGATCTGAAAGAACAAGCCCTTAAACGACCTAAGTCATCCATAGACCCAAAAGGATACCAAATTCATAACAAACTAACCATGAAGAGATCTAGACATATACAAACCAAGATGCAAACTTGATACCTCACAAAGCTTCCCCACAAGATGATGATTCTGGATCCAAAGCCATTCCATCAAGCAAATGATGGGTTTTGTATACTACAACATCCTATGGTGTACATACAACCCTAAATGCTTTGGATCTATGTTTTCTCTAATTATACATGCAATATTGGTTCCAAAGCATTAAGCCTACAACTAGAGTGGAAATGACATAATCTGCATAAAAGAGTGTTATAGAATTACCTCTTTGTTGTAGCTTGTATAACTTCTTGAGTTTAGCATTTAAGAACTTAGTGCCCTAAGTGTTGCACCTCAAATAGAATCACAACACACCTAGAACAAAGGATACTTTTGGGAGAGTATTTCTTGCACCAAAATCGGCTCATGGAAGTCCAAGGATCACTAGTGTTTCTTTTGGATGCTAAGGGGCTTCTTATATAGTGTGGCAAGATTAGGGTTACACCATGTAAATCCTAATGTGCATGACCTTCCATATTCTTTAGGTTCCATGGGTTTAAACCTCCATGGATCATCCATGGGTTGTCACATGGGTTTAGCCCAACCTAAGGAATCATGGATCATTGGCCCACACCATAAGAATGAATGATTTACCAAATCAATCCCCATATATTTAATTAGTCTCTTTTGATCACAAAATTAATTCCAAATTAATTCTTGATCAATACTGATTAAATCATATGATTTCATATTAATATATTAAAACTTATAATATATTAACAAATCATAAATAACCTCTTCTCAAAAGTCCATCCTATCAAATTGTCCTGGTGATATGCAATCCAAATAGAGCACGCTAGTCTCGGGGTCAAGGACATACCAATTATAGTTATGGGCTTAAACACCTAATCCAACAGTCTCTCACTTGGATAAGTCTAATAACTATTATTGTAAGTAGGACTCCAAAATCCTGACTAGCAATTGTAGCTGTTAAAAGCCGTTGTCAAACTCTGACCTAGTCAATGATGCGTCCATTAGATAAGGGATCATATATTCCTCCATTCTAGATATCATATGGAATTGAGACATGGATTTTAATCATTCTCTCTGTCCATCTGTTGTTTCCCGATTTCTGGTTTATAACGAATGACTAATTGAACAAATCAAATGAGTCCAGGTTTGGCCAAGCACTTAGAGGTGTCATCACTAAAGCATCGAAGGGCCCACAAATATCTCTTTTAACCATATTGGGTAAAGGGAACGGATAAAATTCGACCCAAATGCTTGCTTTTACTTACTCATCAAATTACACACAACAATACGTTTTATAACACCAAGTTACTGTGCGTTTACATATGTCAATGTGAAACCGACTTGTAACTACAACTCACATGTCTTGTGTATTGTTTCACTTTGCATGTTTTGACTTCCTAAATAATAAGATTATTTAAACTATCCACAGTCAATCATATGTTGGAAGTAAGTATGAATCCAAACTATCATGAATTGGCTTGTAGATTGTCTAAGCGTTTAGACATAACAAAAGTTGTTGCAACATTCATGAGTGCTTCTGAAATAAGATTTGAGTATTAGATTAAACCCACCCTCACATGAATCGCTTCATGGAATTTTATCATGAGTAATTATGAGATGATAATATCATATAGTCTTTAAACCTTGATATATGAGTTGTTGTTTACGAGTTGGTTGTGCATTGATAATGTGTAAACACATCAGTGACTTGATATTATAAAACATATTATTGTGTACGATTTAATGAGTAAATAGTACAAGCATATAAGTCGAAGTTAATCTATTCCTTTTATCCTGTGAGGTTAAAAGCGATATCTTGGGCCCCTCAATGATTTTGTTGACTTATGTGATGGGCCCGGTCAGGACTGAGTTGATGTGTTCAATTAAGTTCTATGTCGGACAAATCAGAGATAGAGAAACAAAATGTTGGACAATAAGTATGACTATGTTCCATGTATTTTCCACACAATATCTTGAGAACGGAGGATTATATGATCCCTTATCTAAAGGACGTGTCAGAGTTCGACAACGGCTTTTGAGAGCTACGATTGCCAATCGGATTTTGAAGTCGTACTTGCATTTATAGTTATTAGACTTACCCAAGTGGGAGGCTGTTGGATTAGTGTCTAAACCCATAACTATATTTGGTATGTACTTGACCATGTTGTAGCATGGTCCTTTTGGGTTGCCTTTACCGGAGCAACTTAAAAGGAAGAGAAGAGGATAAATGTGATTTATTAATATATTATATGAATAATATATTAAAAGAGATATCAAATTATTTAATTAACATTGGTCAAGAATTAATTTAGAATTAATTTTATGGTCAAAAGAGGATAATTGAATTAAGGGGACTGATATTGTAATTATGTGATAGTTGCAAAATGGGTTGAGGATCCCTAAAGATAGGGGTGGACGAAATCTTATGGGTAGCCCATAAGAAATCGTCCATGGCTAGGGTTCTGGAAGATTTCTATGGGCTGCTTGGAGCCTAAGCAACCAGATTAGGTCTTTGACTGAAACCCTAATACCTTACCTATATAAAGGACCCCTAGGCATCACATTTTCGGCTACCACAACCCTAGAGGGATTCCAAGAGCCGAAAATAGCTTCCCCCCTCTCTAATATTCTCCAATTATTTTGGTGTTTGTGATCTATTAAAGGCATCATAAATGATGTGCTAGGTTCTCGAAAGCTCAAGGTTATCAAGCAACAACTGAAAGGTAACATTCTTACTTATTATTTATGTTGATTTCTATTTTGGTATGCTAGATTTAGCGTTTACAAGCTTTGGATGATTATTGCATGTATAATTAGAAAAACCTAGATCTAAAGCTTTAGGGTTTTCATGTGCACCATACGATTGTTGTTTTGCTCAAAACCCAACAAGGCATACTCTTCTGTACGATGGGCGTACTCGGTGGTTGACCAGCTGACGGGGCGCTAACCACGTACGCGCATTGTACCACGTGATACGCCCATCGTACATGCCAGTTCAGCCCTTTCCCGATTAAGAGCTTAATGCTCCAGATCTCCAAGTCCAAAATCAGATCCAAGGTCAAAATATCCTCAAGAGTCATAAAGTTTCCAACTTTGTGACTTTGCATGACCATTAAGTGCTTAAAATACAATATCTCATCATCTTAATGCATTAAGACCCTCTATAACAAGCATGTAGCAAAACTAAGCATCAAGACCACATTTTTATGAATTAAGACCCCTCCTAAGGTTTGAAAGGACGACTTATTGGGTCAAGAGCATGCCATGCTCTAGAATCACCATATTTGGGACAAAAAGTGTCTTAAAGGAAGAAATATCTTAATCTAGAAGATGAAGTAATTAAGTTGTAACCTTTATACCTCCTCGAGGTTGCTAACAAAAAGGAAATCCCAGATCCAAGATGATTCCAAGCTCCAAGCTCTTCTTACCACCTTCGTCTTCTTCAAGAACACCCCCATAGCACTCCAATGGGATCAAAATGCACTCTTCTCACTTAAGGTTTGCTTGGGGTCATTTTTTATAAAGGGATGCTGATGAAGAAATGAGACATGAGGTTATAATGAGGTTTATATATGGACCAATCTTTAAAAATTAGGGTTTCCACATTCTTCACGTACACCCCACGTATGAGGTGTACGTCCAGTGTACTAGGGCGCGCCCTAGTATGCCTAGTGTACACAACGTACACTAAACGTACTACACTTGGACCAAATTACCATATTGCCACTATGGGACAAATTAAAATCCTTTTCAATCCAAGGGCTAAAATGCAATACTATTTCAAACATAGGGTTGAAATTGAAATTACCTTGACATCGGGATGTTAGAAGGTGACTATGTTGTGCGTAGCTAAATTTACGCTCAACATACTAGGCCTAAACTGAAACCCTATACTTTAAGCTCTTAATCATTAATACACTTTACCCCAACCTCAGACCTGACCCTAAAAGGCATTCAATACATAAAGTCTCCAACTTTATGCCTTTGAATTTTCTAAAGAGAGCTTAATCTCAAAACCCCAAGTTCTAGCATCACCAAAAACCACACAACTCATTCATGGGTGAGAGGTAAGGGCCAAGCTTGCATTTTTATGACACCATGCCCTTATAAACGTCTGAAAGGTCAACTTAAATGGTATGGAGTAGTCCATACTCACAAGGACCAAGGTTTTGGGAAAAATGCTCATAAAACCCAACACTAGCTAGATCTAACAAGTGAATCATCAAGTTTCAAACTTTATACCTTCTGGAGTTGAGAAAAGCAATGTAGGCTCTGGATCTATAAGCTTGAGCTTCAACAATCAACAAGCTTGGACTTCTCTTTCTTCAAAAATGCACCCAAGAACCATAAAAAGGCTCAATATTTTCTCTAGGGGCTAGGGTTTCGAGTTGGAGGCCCAAGATGGTGGAGACCGATGTTAGGAAGGACCCCAAGGGGTTAGAGTCCTTAAATAGGACTCAAAACCATGAAACTAGGGTTTTGTTACTGCGGCGGTACGCCATGCGTACCTTTTGTTATGCCCAAGGTAACCTCACTAAAACATGACTTCCCTCAGCTAGTATGGCCAACGTACTTCTAGTGTATGCCCAACGTACTGCCAGACTCCTTTTTCCAGCTTAACTTAAAAAAATCATAACTTTTCGTTTTAACTTTGTTGTTGATGATATTTGTATCCACAGAAAGGTATGGAAGAGCTTTATAATTCTATTTTGTCACTTATGAATAAATACATATCAAACTAAAATCCTTAATTTATGCAAGAAGCATGAAACATAACTTTTCCCATTTTACCCCTCAGCTTCCATTAAACAATCGAAGGTTAGATCACTCATCCAACAGCATACACCTCCAATAGAGTCTAAACTCCATTCCATTGAAGCCCAAGATCTTTACATGGTCACACTACGGCCCTGTAATAATGAATTAAGAAACATCCTCAAAAAGGACGTTACAACTCTTCCCCACTTGAATTTGATTTCACCCCCAAAATCATTCCTTACTACTTCCCCTGCCATAGAAGAAATCATCTCACCCTGAATATCGATCATCACCTTGCTATCAAAGCCTAACGTTAGCAGAATCACATACCCTAACTAGGAACAAACCTTGATATTATGCCCTCAGACAATAGAAGAATAATCTATCGTTTTTCGTGGAAACTAGAAACCATACACAATGTTTGTCTTCCAAACAAATGGAACTATTTTGAGCCGCTCCCATAATGACTCAACTTTGCAAACCAAACTAAACAAACCCATCCGCTCTGAACTAATCCACTAGTATTCATAAAACATAAATCCTGACCATCCACCTATGCTGGAAATCCTACTTCTAATACCAAATCAACTACCAAATTTAAGAGTCGAACCGGTAAAGGTTGTCTTGACCCATCTGCCAATACGACTCCATCAGTTATTCATTCCTAATAAATAACAACCCCACTAACCAACGTACGAATACTCACCAACTCATCTTCACTCCAGTGATTGCTACAAACCGAACAAAATTCTTACATCACATTTGGCCCCAAACAAACCTATGATCTACCCAAGTATTACAAACCATGAGGCCCACTCACAACCCTTCACCCAGACCTATGGTGATCTAAATCATCCTAAAGAATTCTACAAGCCAAGTCATAGACTTCCATCTCTGTCATAGCCTGCCTACCAACCCAGTGAATGCTATAGCTACTCCACAATCTTACAACACTTCCACAACCACATACTAATCTAGTGAATGCTACCGCTACTTCGTAGTCTTATAATACTCCCACATCTGCATACTAACCTAGTGAATGCTATGGATGCTCCACAGTCTTACATTACTTCCATAACCACATAATACCCTTGTGAATGCTATGGTTGCTCCATAGTATTACATCACTTCCATAACCGCCATGGGCCTAACCCATGGTTTCGCCAACTACATGCAAGAACGCCTAACTGAAATCACTACAAGTCAAAACCCCAGTCTGCTAGACTCTATCAGGTGTTAGAGTCGTGCTACAAAGCCTTCATCAGGCAAGAACATGCAGATATGCCCTAACACCACCCTTGAACTGAACCTAGCCATGAATCCATATCATTTTCTCTGCTTCTTACCACTTACCAAAGAACATTATTCCTTTCTTAAACCCTGATCCCCAGGGCAACCATAACTTGCTCTCTAGTTTCCTTATGATAATACCATGTTAACTGGTCTTCCCAGTTAACCTTAATTATACAATATCTTATCCACATCGCCTGATCAGCCAGTTAAAGCCTTGCTAGCCTAACAGTAGCTTGATCCAGGCTCACAACATGACCTATTTTGGATTCTTCCCCACCACAAGGAACCCTGGCGCTTCCTCAAGATATATCGATCCAAATCCCTGACATGGGTACAAATTCTAAAATGGCTCGCACTTTGAACTATCCCCGACAATCCCAAGGTGCCATCCCTCACTTTGATTCATATATACTCTAGTAACTTCAAAATCATGTATTAACCAACCATCCCACAATCTACCTACCCAACCACCACAACACTGAGCATACTGAACTATAATCCCATGAGAAAACAATATCGGGTGCCCACACCCCAAACCAAATTAAGCACTTTTCTACTATTGATGAAAGATTTTCGTATCCAAAGTTCCTTCCCTAGATACAATTCTACATCCTTAAACAATCCCAATTGATGACAAAGAACCCATCGATCCACAATTGGAACAAATAGATAATTGCTTCAATGCTCTACTTACTATCGAATCAAACCCGAGTCTACTATAGACAATAATTCCATAATTTATTAATTTTTGCCAAACGTACCCAGAAGCCAAGATATACCATATACAGAACATGACAATAGGTTGTCATGTCCGTTGACCTTCAACTTGTACAACTCTAAACGTTAAAAAGCATATTAACTATTGAAGATGAATGAGAAGCAACCAACGATCGAGAATACACTGACAACAATCCAATTTCTACTGAACTAGACCCATACGATACTACATATACCAGATTCTAAAGTTGAGAGGTCAACCACTGCTTATCTTAGACTATAGGTAGCAATCTATACATCGAGCTAACAAATCCTTCAACCATTGATACTCGACCCAAGTGACCTAACCACCTATTGATTAGATCATCGACATCCCTAAAGGAACCATCGACTACAACGAGCTCCTTGACCAAAAACTTCCTACTGTAAAGACAACTCATGTATTTCTAAGAACATACATATGATGGAAACTTTCTATGCTCCCTCGTCTCACATACCCGAACTGCCAATCCCTGCAACCCATTCTTCTAAAACAATAAACCCGAACATGTTGATGATCTTCCAAGTAGCATACCCAGTTCTCCCCCACTTGGGTTCAAATTATCACCAACTTACAAACAAACCACACTTCAAATTGGCTCAACTAGATACATACCATCCCTGACTCTTGAAATGTATAACATAATGCAAGATGATCTCCCAGATAAATATCCAACAACCTTAGACATTCTGAATCTCAGATGGAGACCTCTGAAACTTCCTAATCATAACTGCCTCTATCATCAGAAACCCCATGCAATGCACAAGCAATAACTCTGATAGTCCATTCATAGCACCAATTGTCTATCTAGGAACAATTGGATTACCACATACTTCACCTCTAAATCCCTAACCATCACTTCATCGTGAAAATTAATCATAAAAAAAGAGGTATCATTTTCACAGTTGAGATACAACATATAAAACAAAATTTGTTATTCTTGATTCACTTCCCCTGATCATCTGGAACAACCTACTAAAACACGCTCTAACTAAACTCAAATAAGGTATACCCTTGTTCTCATCTTGTACAATCTCTACGAAAATGAATCTCTTTTGACATATGAAATATATCAAGGTGATCAAAACATAAGAATCCTTTTGTGCATTTCCACTTTTGTCGCTAATACCGCAACCATCTAGTTCCCCCATTAGGTCTTCCTCCAAATTCTGAAATCATACGCTTGCTCTCTCTTTCGCTCAACACAGAAAATTGGAAGAACAGAATCCTTGTCATAGAAAATGAAATCAGAAGTCATCGGCCGATCACTCAACCTCAGGTTGCAATCCTCAAGCCGCTGATTCCAATTGCTCCCTTCTTGAGTCCTGCGACTCAGACTCACACTACCTCAAGCAAGGCCCCCAAGACCTCAAAATCAACTACTCATCTAGATCTACACCATTCATTCCCAAACTGACATGGCCACTAAGGCCCAAGCAATCACCAGACACGTATTTATCCCGGATAACCATAAACAAAAGGATGATAAATACTAAAATGCTGCAATGGATTCCTGGCGCCAAACCACATTCCTACCCTCAACTAGCTCCTTAGAATTTCCTTTACTTCCCTTGATTTGAGTACAGATCCTGTGCTTTCAGTAGTATGAGCCCAATACTACCTTCCACACATATCTCTACTTTCCTCAGAATCATCTCGAATTCTCTAAGTCACTTCCTCATAATGATACCTTCCAAAATCTACTAAACAGTGCACAACTCATACTAAAATGCTTTCTAGGATCTCCTAGGATTCTCTCCTCACCCTGCCATAAGTTGTTGAAGGACTCCCTTCGATGTCAGCTAACTACTTCATGAATACAATTACATGCAACAAAACCTAAATGATCTTTCGACTAAAAGAGCCAGTGATACAATGGTTAGACTCAAACAAGAGCTGCACAATAGGGTGTCAAACCAATTACTCAAAGATTATTCAAATTTTGCAGAATGTAACTTAACATATTCGTGCAACAATTAACTTACACAAATATGAGGCCAATAAAACACAAAGCAAGCAGCATCCGATTATCTAAAACTAAAAGCATTGCACAATCAGGAAATCCTATCTCAAAAGCTCCTAAAGATCTCTAGTCACTAGCATGCATCACTACCAGTTGACACAAAAGGTATAAGGCATCTCTGCTAATTAGGCATCCTACCATGCAACACTGAGCAGATCCTTAACCCTAATCTATCATGAAATCCACATATACTCATAACAAGCATCAATCATAAAACACGTGTGGGCATTTTGGGAAATACTTACATTGAGTTCGACTGATTGCACACATCGCACCTCATTTATCTTAAAACCCTTTTTCTTTTAAAAATCGTATTCTTTTAGAAAATTTTACTAATTATCCAGTTTGAGTTCAGGCACACCTGAGAGTATTCCCAATTCCCTCAAACCAAGGCACCGATACCAAATTGTAACGCCCTGAATTTCAACTTAAAATTTTCATTTAAAAATTTAAGTGTTTATCCAGTTCACAACTACGAAAATCTTAGATAAATCCATTTAACTCAAAACATTTATCAGATTATCGTCAAAATTTATCATGTGCACAAATCTCCTATGGATGCGATGCAATCGAGCCACACCCCTCTTTTAATATAAGTAAACTTGAAAACATTTAAACCACAAATTGTAAGCACAAAGCTTAGTGAGTTCCCCAAAATACCACATACAACACACCACAAATAAAAATTATGGGTTATCAGCAACCGTGGAGACTACCTAAAGTCTTAGTGGGCAAACAACACGCCCTATGGGTTATCAACAACCTTGGAGACTATAGAAGCCTTAGTGGGAAAACAACACACCCTGTGGGTTATTAGAAACCCTAGTGACAACCTGGAGTCTCAATACTCATAGTAACACATATCATAGTAACTATCAAATAAGACCCAACTGGTAAACACATGTATACTACCACACATGCAAGTATAGTAAGAAGACTCACCTCACACAGAAGACTGATAAACTCACACTCGAACTGCCGGAACAAGACTCCAGCTATTAATCACACCAAATAACCCTAAATAGCAATTAAGGTAATTATTCAAACTCAACTGGTCCCAAACCAAGTCTAATCCATAATTTGGGAAAAAGACCATTTTGCCCCTTCTAAGAACAAAACCCTCACCAATTGGCCAAAAGTCACATTTACTCTAAAAGTCAAAAGTCAAAATTGTTGACTTTTATGCACGGTGTACCAAGGCTCTACGATGGGCGTAGACCACAACACCAGAAAACGAGTTCCCAGCTGACTACGCTGTGCGTAGCCAAATTTATGCTCAGCATTGGGGCATCAATTCAAACCCTATCTTTTAAGCTCTTAATCATTAAGATACTTTACCCCAAACTTAGATCTGACCCTAAAGGGAATTCTAATCCATAAAGTCTCCAACTTTATGCCTTTACATTGGCTAAAGAGAGCGTAATCCTAAAACCCCAACTTCTAACATCACCAAAAACTGCAGAACTCATTCATGGGTGAAAGGAAAGGATGAAGTTTGCATCTTTATGACACCAAGCACTTATAAACGTTTGAAAGGTCAACTCAAATGGTATGGAGTAGTACATGACCAAGGTTTTGGATCAAAAAGCTCATAAAACCCAACATTAGCTAGATCTAACAAGTGAATCATCAAGTTTCAAACCATATACCTTCTGGAGTTGAGAAAAGCAATGTAGGCTTTGGATAAATAAGCTTTAGCTTGAAAAATAAACATACTTGGACTTTTATTTCTTCAAAAAATGCACCCAAGAAACATAAAAAGGCTCAATATTTTCTCTAGGGGCTAGGGTTTCGAGTTGGAGGCTCAATAGGGTGGGTGCTGATGTTAGGAAGGACCCCAAGGGGTTAGAGTCCTTAAATAGGACTCAAAACCATGAAACTAGGGTTTTTGTTATTGCAGCAGTAGACCTTGCGTACCTTTTGTTATGCCCAACATAACCTCACAAAAACACGACTTCCCTCAGCCAGTATGCCCAATGTACTCCTGTTGTACGCCTAACGTATTGTCAGACTCCCTTTTCCAACTTAACTTCAAACAGTCATAACTTCTTCGTTTTAACTCCATTTTCGATGAGATTTATATCCACGGAAAGGTATGGAAGAGCTCTGTAATTTTATTTTGTCACTTATGAATAAATACATTTCAAACTAAAATCCTTAATTTATGTAAGAAGCTTGAAACATAACCTTTCCCATTTTACCCCTCAACTTCCATTGAACAATCTAAGGTTAGATCACTCATCCACCATCATGCACTTCCAATAAAGTTTAAACTTCATTCCATTGAAGCTCAAAACCTTTACATGGTCGCATTACAACCCTCTAATCCTGAATTAAGAAACGTCCTCGAACCAGAGGTTACGCAAATGAATTGATATTTTAATTAACAAGAAAGTAATTAGTTACATGAACATACCCTAACATCGTTGCATATTGTGTCGATGAGTCATATGAGATTGGGGTGAGCATATTAACCAAAAAACCGAACCATAATCAAATTAACCGATATAACTGAACCATTACTAAAAGATATGGTTCGGTTTCTAATTTTGATTAACCGAATACATATGGTTCAGTTATGGTTTTCATCTAAAACAGAACCATTATAAACCGAATCAAACCAATAATATTAATAAATATTTTTAATATAATATAATATTAAATATATGGTATGTAATTGTATTAGGAATTGAAATTTTAAAGGGTAATTGTTTTGAGTTAGATATGATAAGTAATCTTCAATCAATGCAATTATATACACACACACAATCATTTACTTTTTATAACGATAGACTTTATGTTTTTTTAATTTTAAGAGAAAATTGTTTTTATTTTTATGTCATCTTTGACCATTTTGGTTAACCGATATTAACCATTAACCATAACTATTAACCGACTAAAACCGTTAACCAAAACCAATATTAACCGCTATATAATGGTTATCAAGATACATTAACCAATTGTAATGGTTATGGTTCGGTTTTGACCAATAACCAAACCAAACCGCCCCACACACACCCTAGATGCTAGATGAAGTAATACCTTCTTTTCACACCTTTGTGGGTACTGTTCGAAGTATGCTCACAGTCAAAACAATTTGGTAATATTATTATTAATAACATGGTCATTTTGGGTTACATGCAAAAAATCTAAGATTTAATTTACAAAATAGATTATGAGGATATAACTTGTTAATTTATTAGTGTATAATAAATTAATTGAAACTTGTAGATCTCAAGGGTTTAAAGTGAAAATTTTGAAATTCAATTTTTTAGAGATAATTACTTAGTGTCCAAATAATTATCCAAGAAGAAAACCAAACCCTACTCCTACTATATTAGGAGCCCAACACCAACCCCCTTAAGGATCCCAACCTTGTCGTCAGTTTTTCCTCTTCGTTCCCCTCTCATATTGGTTGCTTTTTTTTCTAAGCAAGCCAAAGTGAAACCCTAGTTTCCTAGAGTCTGTTTTAAAGAGTCCTTTACAAGCAAAGAGGTGTTAAGAGTTGCTAAGGTATTATTATTGGGGGTTATCACAAACTTTACGTGTTAAGTCACCATTTAGGACCAGATCTGAGAGTTTGGCATGCTGGCTTAACCGTAAGTGCTTAATGAGTTGATTTGGTTGTTTGTGGAGTACGTTGGGCATACCCAACTTGTACGTCACACATACTGGCCCCATATGGAGTATGCTAAGTGTAAGCCTGAGTACACCCCATATTTTGGGCTTTTGGGGTTTAGGCCATGATTGGGTCATTAGATTGCTGACTTTTGGCGATTTCTAGGCTATGGGCTTCTTGAATTTAGGCCCATGATGGTTTTTGGGCCCAATTAGAAAGTTGGGCCATATTGGGCCTTAAGATGCCATTTAGAAATTTGGGCCTTTTGAGTAAATGGGTTGGGCCATGGTTTGGGCCAAGTAAGAAAAGGGTAAAATGGTATTTTACCCTGGATGTTGGACACGTAATTTAGATTCCTGATTATGGGTTGGGATCCAATTATTAATTGGATATTATTTTTTGGTGTTAGCGCGAGGATTTTCCAAAGCAGCAGATCAATATCTTATTTGAGAGATTCAACAGCTTGAGGTGAGTTTCCTCATTGTGTTTAGCGGGTCGAAGGCACCAATACTAGCCTATGGTTTGTTATTGTTAGGATGCTAGTTGTCTACATGACACTTGCATGTGTTATGTGTTTATATGTATACCGGGCGGGGACTGATGATTATATTGTATGCTATTTATCTTTGTGATTCTTGCATGTGTTTATGTGTTTGTATATGTATCGGGCATGGCCCGATTCCAGGCGGGGCTTGATGACTGAAAGATCTGTTCCGAGTGGGACTCGATGCCGGGCGGGACCCATTATATGTTTGATATGTATGGTATGTGGTATTTTAGGGAACTCACTGAGCATTGTGCTTACGGCTTTCAGTTTATATTTCAGGTACTTCTGGTTTGAAAGGGAAGAGGGCGGATGATTGCATTACACACATCACATTGTTCTGCAATTTATATGACTCTGATCTACTTGGATATTTATTGACACACTCTGATTTCACTATGATTTTATCATATCATTTTGGATGACAGTTTTATGAATATAAAAATTAAAAATTTTTGGTCTTAATTTTTGGGACGTTACAACACTGGTGGATGTGATGCAATCCTGTCAAGCTCTTCCCTTTGGAACCCAAAGTTCCATAAAAAATACACATGAAACCGTAAGCACAAAGCTTAGTGAGTTCCCTAAAATACCATATACCGCTACATACATATCAGCTCGAAGTTGTAACGAGTTTATTTCACCCCCGGGTCTATTTCACCCCGGAGTCTATTTCAAGTCAAACATTGTTTTTCAACCGAATGGGTGTATTTCACCCTCGATTCTATTTCAACTCAATTGGTATCTTTCAACCGAACGGTTCTATTTCACCCCCATGTCTATTCCATCCCACATACATAAAGCATACATGCATATCAGCAAGAGTCACAAAAACAACAAGCACATATTAGCATATTAGCAAATGTCACAAAGACAACTATCATCTTATAAACATAATCCTGTGGGCCGACATTGGTGCCTTCGACCTACGAGTACAGTAAAGAGACTAACCTCTCAGATGATAATTAACTACTACTACTCTCATTTCCGAAAATATAGATGCTATACAATACTTATATAGTCACACAAGGTAAACCCTTAACACTCTTTCCAAAAACTAGGAATTTGACCAAAAGTCAACTCTAGTCAAGAGTCAACGGTAGAATTTGACTTCAGCCGACCGCCACGTCGTGTCCATTCATGACCATGCTGTAGCCCATAAACTACAACATAGATGGGGATTTCCTAAACACCACGCTGTGGTGACCTAAGGTCACACCGTGGGCACTGGGTTCTTAATAGCTTAATGGGTTAAGCCGTTTTCTTCAATTCCAAGAGCTCCAAAGCTCATATTTGGTCCTTCCTATGGTTTAGATGGATAAAGTTTTCAACTTTATCCCTTAAGACGCTCCAAGAGATCAAGATATCAAACCCTAGATCCAATAAAAGCAAAACATAAAATGGACTTAATCGTTAAGCACTAAATTTTGAAAATTCCTTGTCGATTAGTTCCACACCAACACCGATATAAAAATCTGTTCTTTACAGACATTCATGTCCAATGCATGTCCAAAATTAGATTAGGTCAAAATAAGGTTTTTTTACCAAGACTTCATGCATGACATCAAAACCCATCTTCCATCAAATATAAGGCATCAAACACCCGAAATGTCCTAAGGATTCATAAAGTTACAAACTTTATGAGATATCACCATCCCAACCCACCAAGACGTGAAGAATAAGGGACAAATCTAGAGATATAACAACTTAACAGTATAAATATTGAGTCTTGGAAACTCACCAAGGTCCAGAAGGTATGCTAGAAGATGAAGATGCTGCCTGTAAGGTGAACCGCCACACCAAAAGGCTTCTTTCTCCTTCACAAGGCCAAAAACACCACAAGATTCTTCAAAAAGAATTGAAGGAGGAAAGAACCAATTAGGGTTTGCATAAGGGACTGTTGGAGGCTGAATGATCAAAAACCCTAGCCATCATATCCTTTAAATAGGGACCAAAGCCCAATAATTAGGGTTTTCTCCAAAAACAGTTGTCATGTCGTGGCAATACATGCCCATGCCGTGGCAGTCATTACATTACCGTGATAAAAAAAGGAACTACCATGCTGTGGTGAAGCTTCCACCATGTTGTGGCCACCCACAAATGAAAATTCAAAATTTAAAATTAACTCATACATGAAGCAGGTGTTACACATATGTTATCCAATTAAGGTGTATAAGCTTAAGAAATCTAGTTGGAGACTTATCGAAGCATCGAGTAACTGAAATCTATACTTATGTAAGAAATTCAATGTTATCGATTTCTAGAAGTCCAGTTGATTTATGGGTACATGTCAAAGCTAGTTGGAGCATAATTGTTATGCTAGTATGACATGTTGAAAATATTGTTTGTAGAGAACAATGTCTACAATTTGAAAATTGCAAAGTTTTAGAATTGTTTCACTATAGTAGACTTAATGGAGAGGGCACTCATATTTCATTTCAAATTTGAAGGTTTTGATCATATAGTATAATAGGACTTAGTCGAAGACATATATGAATATCATGTTGAAATGTTTCAACATAGGAAATTTGATATATTGATATTATTTAGGATGGACCATAATGAAATGATTCTGGATTGAGAAGATCCTAGATCAGAATTGATGGTCATATGGAAATGTTTCCAAAATGGGAGATGCTTGTAATATCTACATGTGAGTTGGAAAGTTTAATGATAGAAAGGTGTTTAAAGAGTGTAACTTGAATTTGAAACTTCATTGCCATTGAATTATTTCTAGTAAAAAAGTTCCAGTGGAATGTTTTGTAATATCGAAGACTCATTCTTTGAGACTTTGGAATCTCGATTGCATAGAAGATCAATCCATGTAAAGTTGGAATTCCACCACATCTTTGATAGTGATAGGAATTTGAAATGGTGAAATGGGCATCATTGGAGTAATGTCCAGTTGATCTGTTCACAAAGGAAGGACTATAAAGAGGCATAGTATGCATGTTCCTAATATGACATGACTGATGTTATTTAATTCAAGTGGTTAGTTGATTACTCGAAGCATTATACAATGAATAAATTCATAATTGTTATGGTGATTAAATAATAAGGATTTATTTATATTCAATAAGTATCATACCATAGTGCATTGGTTTATTATTGTGTTTCACTTTGCATGTTTTACTTCCTGAATTATTTGATTATTCAAAATTCCACAGTCGCTCATACTTTTGGAAGTAAGAACTAAATTAAGACTATCTTGAATAACTTGTAGATTGTCCATAGGGACTGGATATTATAATAGGATTGCTATGATATTCACGACTACTTAGAAAATGGAGCTTTTGAGTATTGGATAAACCTACGATCAGAGAATTACTTCATGGATTTTTTCACAAGTAATCTTGAGATGATAATATCTTTTATTCTTTAAATGGAGATATATAAGTTGTAATTTACAAGTCAATTATGCATTGGTATTGCGAAAACACATCAGTAACATGATGTAGTAAAACGTAGTGTCGTGTATGGTTTGTTGAGTAAAAGAGACAAGTTTATAAGTGGAAGTTTATTCGTTCCTTTTTCTTAACAAGAAAAGCGATATCTTTGGGCCTCTCAATGATCTGTTGTCGACATTTGAAGTGCTTGGCCAAGCATGGACTAAATTGACTGTTCAATGAGTAATTTGAATTCAGTTGTTGTAATCAGAAAATCGGGAAACATAATCTTGGACTATGAGATTAAATCTAATATATGTCTCATTTCCATATGATATCTTATAGAACGAAGGGAGATTTTATCACTTATCTTAGGGCCAATGTTTAATTGGATCAGAGTTCGACAATAACTTTGGAAAACAGTCTTTGTTATATGGTTATACTGACAGTTGTAGTTATATAATTATTCAAGCGGGACAATATGGGATTAAGGTGTCTAAAATCATAACTAAATTGGTATAAAGATGCAATTGGAAGCAAAGTCTTTTCTAAGTTGCCCTCAGGACTAGTAATTGTGTAAAATAACTTTTGGAGAGAGAGAGGTTGATTATTGTTTTATCATATGATTAACAAATATCAATAAATGATTTATTAATATATTATGAGATTAATATATTAATTAGAAATAACATTTTTAATTAATAATTAATCATAAATTAATTGGATTTAATTTTGGGATTAATCAGAATTAATTAAAAGTGCAAGGGCTGAATTGTAATTGTTTAATAGTTGAACAATAGAGGCAATTCTAGATTGTTTCTAGGGCTGGATGATTTCTTGAAGTGTTTTAGGGTTTCTGGAATATTCTTGATTGCTGATAAGGATAAGGATTTGAATAGATTAAAATGTTATTATTTTAAAATTCAAATTAGGGTTTATCCTTGTGATCCCATAGTTATAAATACGACCCCTTGACTCATTATTTTCATGGTCTTCACTAGATAGAAGGTTGAATAATGAAATTTCCTTCTCCACTCCTCTTTCCTCAAGTCTTTTTGTTACTAGGGTTTGTGTACAAACCATTAGAGACATTATATTTCTGGTACTTGCTTTCAAAGGCCTAACTTTCTTGTATTTTCGAAATTACCTAGGGTTTGTTAGGGTTATTGATGTTCATAGTTTATTTTTATCAATAGAGAAAACATAGATCTAAATAGGTTGCATGTGAACTTAAGAGTTATGTATTTTTCCGCCTCATGCATAGATTTATAACCTATAAAACATATCACTCAATGCTTCCTCAAAGGCACCTGTTCTTCTCAATATAGATCACAAATTCGAATTGCAACATGGCTTTCATCGTGGCTAACAAACTGGAATTACAAACAAGTCTCTAACACCCATTTTGTACAAGACGGAAACGATTCACAGTGAACCGAACCTTACTCCTTTGCGGAAAAGACTGATGTGGGAAAATCCTACAATTTCTTCTATTGATTACATTGAATATGATCTCTTCCCCTCGAACACAAGAGGCTAGAGGAACATAGCCCTGTCATAGAAAACGACATCCCAAACTATCGGTCGGCCACTCAGCTCCAAGCTACAATCCTCAAGTCGACCGTTATAGTCGCTTCTTACTTGAGTCCCACGAATCAAACTTGCATTACTTTGAACAAGACCATCTAAACCTTAGAATCTATTAACTCAGACAAAATTTCACCATTTAGACCCAATCTCATAGGCCTATTAAGGCCCGAACAATTACCAGGTTCGTCTACATCATGAACAACCATAACCAAAAAGGCTGGTAAGGACGAAAACATACTGCAACCCATCATGGTGCCAAACCTTGCTATCTACCCTCAACCAGCTCCTTAGAAACCTTTTCGACTCTTCATGTTCCACGTACGAATCCTGTGCTACCGATAGTATTGGGCGCATACTAACTTCCACACTTTTCCATTTTCGTCCCAAGAACTGACTCAAGATTCCCAAGTTACTACTCATGACCACTACCCGCACTCGAACGAGTAAACAAGAGCTACACAATAGAACCAAAGTCTTCCTAGGTTACTAGGAATTCCCACCACACCCGGATATTAGGTTCATAAGAAACTTCTACCAATGTCATCTAACTATATTACGAATACAATCACAAGCAACAAAAACTAAACAATCTTCGACAGAAAGATCCTGCTCTAAAACGATTGGACTCAAACAAGAGCTATGTAATAGAGCTAAATCAAGAATTATAAAAATGTTTAATCTTTGTGGCATCCAACCTAACATATTCATTTAATAGTTAGTTAACGTTAATATAGGTCTCACATAGCACAAAGTAAGCACATTAGAGCAACAAAACCATCAGACAATTAGGCAATATAAAAATCAAGCAGTCCTAACATGCAATTCCTGAAGATCCTTAGTATAGTCACTATCATCCATTTATAACAGTTCACATATCACTCACATATGACATCTCTCCGAAGCATGCATTCTAGCATGCAATCCCGAACATATCCTTATTCTAACTTCTAGTATGAATATCATTCTATAGCACATATAACATATCATCATGTATAGCTATTATGATAATCACTTACTTGAGCTTCGACTGATTGCACACATTGCATTTTTTTCTTTTTGTAAAAACTTTTCAAAAATGTTTATGTAAAAAAAATAAATCATATAGTCGTCAGTTTGAGTTCAGACACATTATAGAGTGTGTCCGAATCCCTTAAACTAAGGCTTTGATACCAACTTATAATGTCCCAAATTTCAAACCATTTTTCATTTAAAAATAAAAGCATTTGTTCTAATTACAACTTCAAAGATCTAAATAAAACTGTTTGATTCAAAACATTTGTCAGAGTATCGACATAAGAGTTATTAAGTGTAGAAATCTCCAATGGATGCATTGCAATCGATCGGTGCCCTTCCTTTAATATAAGAAAACATGCAACATTTAAACATAAAAATATAAGCACAAAGCTTAGTGATTACCCCAAGATACCACATACCGTACATAACAATATAGAACGTGTGAATGCTATGGTCATCCTATAATCTTACAATCACACATCGTTACAGTCCTCCTGCTGTCTTATTTGCTATGGTCCTCCCATAGTCTTCCGTGCGGTTGCCATGGTCCTCACATGGTTGTTTTGCAATGGTCCTCCCATGGTATAATGAGAAGACCACCTACGCTACTCAACAGAAGCTCAACATCTACCTCAACAACAAAATATCTAACTTAAGCTACCTAATGCCAAACCGAGACCATTACTTAGCCAAATACTCAATTCTACCAAAGTTTGACCAAAAGTCAAACTGGTCAAAAGGTCAAAGGACAAATTTAACTCAACAGATCTCCATGCTGTGGCTAAGTGCTAGCCACACCTGGTTATCAAATGACAAAACAATCGTGATGAGTCTCACCACCATGTCGTGGGCCTTCCTTGCCCACATCGTGGTTTCCTTTTGAAATAATTTTCTTTATTAAGTGCTTAATCCATAAAGACCAAGGCTAAAAACATCAGATTTGGTATAATAGCTTCATAATTGATAAAGTTTCCATCTTTATCTATTAGGATGGTCCGAACAACCAAGATCTAGACTTTAAGTCTCAAAGGGACCAAGAATGCATCTCTCTCAACTTAATTCGTTAAGTCGAAGTCTCCAACCTTTAGATATGAATTTACATGATGTTTAAACGGATAATGTTTTCAACTTTATCCATTATAAGGCCGTTAACTTCTAAGATCTAAAATCCTAAGTTGATAAATGACTAAATACGCGTCTTTCATTATATATGGAGTAAAGACATCTATGGTATGCACTCTCTACTCCACAAAATGACCATATATTATCCCAATATCAATCGAAAGATCAAGAGATTTATAAACTCTATGTAACAAGCCACCAAAGGACCAAAACTCATTAAAATGGACTAAAACCCAATATATTCAAATATATGAAGATAAAACACAATAAAGCTTGGAACTTTATGACTTACAAAGTTCTAGGATGTGAATCAAGGTAGAATACTTCAAATGCATAGCTTCAAAGACCGGTCTTTCTTCTTCTTCTTCTTCCTTCTAGAGCATAATACACCAAAAGAAAGCACCAAAATCGACATTAAGAGAGTACCAAAATGGATTTAGGAGATATGATGAGTTCCAAACACTTCAAAGGTGGCTAGGGTTTCATTAGAGGTGTTCTAGAGCATGTGGAGGTTGAAAATTATGAAGTCCTTTGGATTTATTTCCTTTAAGAATCCCAAAAACTATAAAAATGTGAAACCTACTTGGCCAAGGGTGCCCAACGCTTTCAAAGGGCGCTCCGTGCTTTCTGATAAATTCCCGATTTTTTGGTTTTCAGCTTCATCTTCAAACAATCATAACTTCTTCGTTCTAAATCTATTTTTGAAGATCTTTATATGCACGTGAAGGTATTAAAAAGCTACAAAAATCTATCCACTTACTTTTGGATTAAATCATACATAAGTTAATTTAATAATACATATAAAAGTACAAAATATCATTTTTCCTGTTTTACCCCTTTGGCTCTAAAGAAGAAATTAATGGATTAAATCACTTAACCAACATTATAAACATCCAATAAGTCTAAAATTTATTCTCTTGAATCCAAAGACCTTTACTCTATCAAATTATGGTCCAAAATCCCTATATAAGAAACATCTTAAAACTGGATGTTACACATGGTAATTGGTTGAATGAGACTAAAATGTGAATTTTAAATCTTCTCATTCTTTCAATTAGGTTATATAGTCATGTATGACAACTACATTGTGACTTAACTCTTTATCTTCATAACTTTACATCAATAATCTCTTTGACCTCTTTTATCATTCGAGTTATTATTTATATGATCTCCTTATCATCTTATCCTTTAAGGTGCATTTTTGTTACAAAATTTCTAGCAATTTAACAATGTATAAAGTTTCTCATGCATGGTTATATATATTGCTAGAAAAGAAGGTAACATTTAAGGCTAAACTTTGATGTTTATTTGAACAAATAATTACACATACATTGAGAAATTCTGACACCTTGACGTATTCATCAAACCCAACATGTGAGGGTATGGTTAAGCATGATTTTGACAGAAAAACATATTACAAATACATCCCTAAGAATTGGAATTCGGCGACACCACATCTACTATGTCATGGTGGTGTTGCGGTTCACCTATGGCAGTTGTAAGGGTCATCAATGATGACATGATGAATGATTAGAACTCTAATTCGCTAGGAACATATTAGGGATAGGATTTCGCTCACCTGATGAAGATCAAAATACAGCCAAGAATCCTAAGTTTCCCCTATCTTCACTCCCTTTGCTGCCTCGCTGCTTTTCAACATTGCATTCGTTTTTTTCATCCTTATGATCGTCGATTGCAACTCAAGAAAAAAATGGATGATTGTGTTTGATGTGTGCGTTATAGGCCACATGAAAAAAAGGACGAATCCCATTTAGATGTCATAAACCCATGGATCTAATAGCAATGATAGTTATTTGAGCAAATTTTCACTCTTTACCCCTCAAGTTATTTCAAATTAATTCATTTAACCCTAATTCACTTTCTTTAATAAATTAAGTTTCATAAAACTACACGTCAGCCCCTCAACTCCATATAAACCTTTTAATGACTGATAATTACCCTAAATACAACCAAATTAATTTAACTAAATTATATTCCTCTTAAATTTTGATTAATTGCTTTAGATATTAAATAACACCATTTTGATTTAATTTATTTATTATATACTCTTAAAACTGAAGTAACTTTACAACATTTAATATCTGAGTAATGGAAAACTAACATCGTTAATGGAAGGGTTTTTGGGTCGTTACATATGATTTAATGAAACTTTTATGAGACAACATAAAAGAGTCGTGTCCTTTTATAAAGGACAAAATGAACCAAAATCTTCATATTGTTCTTCATGCTCGTTTCTTGTAAAACCGTGGGTAGCACAATGGATCTTCAAAAATGGTCATCATCTTCATCTTGTTATATCTCATATAAAATAAAACTTGTCTAACACTAATCTATTACATACAGAATAAAAAAGATGAAAACCAACTATTTATTAGTACATACCATATGAATAAAAGAATATTACAACCATTTTAATGAATCATCACAAACAACTAGACAAAATAAGGTTCATGGCTTGTTTATGTACTTTAAAATGCATTAATACATAAAAAACTTTGTTTTTCTAAGACAACTTTAAGTGAAAAAAAAAATACATGTAAAATTTTGTCACAAAAACTAACAGTTATAAAGTTATCATAGAAAATATGTGCGAACTTGTTTTAACAACAAAAACAAGCTATCCATATTTTTTAAAAACCAAGATTATCCAAATAATCACGAATTCTAACCAAGCTTGCAAGATGGCTCAGATACCAATTGTTGGGATGTTAATTAAAAACTATTTCAAAAACACAATATTAGTAACAAAAGACTTAATATTTGAACAACATAAAATCGTTTTATTCCCACCAAAGGAGCTACTTGCAAAGATTGAAAAAAAAAACAACCATAGATGAGGTAAAAATATAACAAACTTTGTAATCCTTTGAATCCTGAAGGGGATGCTAGAATGTTGATGAAGATGGAAAAGATGCAAGTTAGAACAATAAAGCCACTAAGACTTATAAGTCTTCAGGATGAGAACAATAAAGCATAAAAAACTACACAAGACAATTTGCTAGAAAGAGGATAGGGGACGATATATGCTCTCGACTTTTGTTATATGCTCTCGACTTTTGTAAAGGAAAAGGAAGAAACAAATAAACTAGTTAAGGTATCATCTTTCCTTAATATAGTCCTACACCTAAATGAAAGGCCTTCTTTCATTAAACGAGTTGAAGTATTGCAAGAAACATAATGGTTAAGAAGAAGTTAAAAAAGTAACCAACCATGCCTTGTAAAAAGGCATGGACGCTTCTAAGATGAAGAAGAGAGAGTTAGTGCTTTCCACATCACTCTTTCATATATTACGTAGACAACATATTAAATGGTCTTCTATAGGTCCATATGTTGTACATAATCTTATAATCATACTATATGATCATATGTAACTAGTTATGATATCTTTAATTATTTTTTTTTCTTAAAAATAATAATTCTCCAATTCAATACAAGTGATGATTTAATATATTAATAATCATATTACTTAATAAATAATCAATTAGTGTTTACTTGTTATATGATATGACCTTATATTATCATCTGTTATTAACAAATATCATTTTATAATGATAATTGAGAATAAAGATCTTTCATTAATTACGTTGATTGTCACCCATATAAATGGCCAGCACCACCACATCCACCCTACTTACCGCCAAAATCTTTTCCATCACCACCACCTCCACCCTACTTACCGCCAAAATCTTTTCAATCCTTGCTGTTTCATAGAAAATCACAAGAAAAAACTAAAGAAAAACTAGTAGTTTATTTTTTATTTTTTATTTGTTTGTTTGTTTTTGATTCTGAAAATAATAATGACATAAGTAATAACAATTGAGCAATGTATTTTAATTTTATATATCGTGATTTGATGGAAACAATCTTATGACAGACTTTTTGACATAAACTAATAACTAATAACAAGTTATGATTACCATCATGTAGGCCTACATTTCATTCTATTAGCCCACTAAACAAGTCTATGTTATAGCATAATCATGTCACGCTATGCTTTATTTCATCCTACTTCCTCACTTTCTTTGTGAAATGTTTTTCAAGTTAGTGTTTTTGGCATATGAGTTAGAAAATATAAGGGTTGCAAACTAGGTTTGATAATCATGAATCTTGTTTGTTCACTTTTGGTATTAATTAAGAACATTGTTTGTTCATTTTTCGTATTGATATTTTATTGTTTACGCTTGTGGGTTATAAAGAATAATTTAATTTGAAATAATTCTTAGGGCATCCACAATGCATTCTATTTTATAGAAAAATAGAAAAGCTAATTTATAATATATATTTAAGAATTAAAACCTTTTTTTTTCCACTGAAAAATTCAATGACCATTAAACTCCAAATCAATCCAAATCCATTAAATGTTAATGTGACATATCATTATAATAAAGTTTAATCCATTAATTAACAAATAAATTTACTATTTCATTCAACTCTTCTATTAAATTCACAATTATGGATGGTCTTAATAGAGTTTAATCCATTAATTAACAAATAAATTTACTACTTCATTCAACTCTTTTATTAAACTCACAATTATGGATGGTCTTAATAAACAAATTTTGCTTCACAAAACTTAAATATTACTTTTGGAGAGTATAAATATATAGATGTTAAAGATCTTGAGAGATTCCCAAAACTGACAAAATATGAGTGCATGTACTACTGCCCAAGTCAAGCTGCTATATGTAGGTTGGGCTATTAGTGTGGCTAAGGTTGCTTCATCGTGAGCTGCCTCTGAACAAACCCAATAAAACATATGTTTTCCTTCATTCTGATCATGTTTTTTCACTGCCTTCCAAGACTAATGTTTTGCCGAGATTTTGGGGCGTTGCATTTCTCTTGACCGCCGTATTTCGTGGTTTACAAGATCAAATTTGATTATATATACAAATACGTACTCTATACCACATGATTTATATTATACTCCGTATTTTAAATTCCCATTAATTGGCTGTACTATGTTATTTTGAGTTATGATAAATTGCTGGTGACAAAAAGTCATAACCCACCAAACATAAGTTTAAGGCTAATACAAAATATGTGAAAGATTAATGTAACATTATGTTTGATATTTAATTTAGGTCATAACGTCATTATTCTCCAATTTTATCACACGGGACTCATTAAACTTTTTTTTTCTCTTTTTGATAGAAAAAGTTAAAACAATCCCCAATTTTGACATCATTCTCATAACTCGATTGAGAAACAATATCGGTCTCATATACTTTTGCAAAAGCTCATATATACGAGATCAATGCAGTTTATACTTTATACGATCCAAGTCCATAGAACCTGATTTAACATGTCTGTAGACTATGCGGTAAACCTGCAGGCTTACACAATAAATCTTAATTAGCACAATCAATATAATGTTTAACAAAAAAGTTCATGTAGAACTATGTGCTTTGAAACATAATATATTTGGTATGATATGCGTTAGTATCTAATGATGACTTACTTCATGACATGGATATTAGAATGTGATGAACATATAATATAACTAAAAATAATACGTTAAATAACCTAGCTACTAAAGATAATACGTTACAGATAGTTTATTAATCGAATTACAGTTAAACTGAAATCCAAAACCCTAATTAGCTTAGAGATCCTTAAACATGAAATAACGTACCAAAGTAGTTGACAAAATAAGTCTTTTTGAAGTTCATATTACGCAACTTCCGTAATTATATGCATATATAGGAGCAATATTACTTGAAAGGCGCCGTCAAATCTTTGCTTCCTTCACTCAACATCGAATTCCACTCCCAAATTCTTTCAGGAAATGTCACATGAACAGCTCCAGCTCCAGCTCCTGCCAAGTTATTATTAAGTGCAAGAAGCGCTTGTGAGCTCAACTGTGGCTGCAGTTGTTGTTGTTGTTGTGGTTGAGGAAGCATATTATCAAAGAGATGCGGAGAATAGTTTGAAGAATCACCGAGGTGATAGTTATGAATATTCAGAAGTTGAGAGGGTGGGCAAGTGTCAAGAACTCGTTGAGAACTGATAATTCTAGGAAGATCATCAACACTGTTAGGGAAGATAGTTGAAGAGGGGGTGGCAATGACATTGTTGTATGAGGAGTTGAGAGGGTTTGAAAGGCCGAGAGAAGTTCCAACAATGGCGGTGGGGGTGCAACTGGTTGTATCACTGGGTTTTTCATCAGTATGGTGAGAAGATTGGCCTTCAAAACAATTGAAACTCGGAGAATTCTGGGATTGCTGATTGATATGATAATTTGAGGTTCTTGAGGTACTCCTTGTTTGAAGAGAACGAGGGAGAGATGGATGGTCTTCTACTCCACTTCGCTTGTAAACCCTACACAGCGAGATCTCAGCCTGCAAAAACGACACCATGAAAACCACGTATATATTTACAAACTAGCAAGCATTTAATTCTAGCGGTGATATTGGTCTCTAAATTAAGAGAGAGAAGTACGCATTTAAAGCTTGCGGTGACCTTGGCAGACGAGTTATAGTTTATACTTTATACTCTAATCATTGCTGTTCGACCTTTTGTAATCTTTATGTTTCATATTGGAGTTCCTACTGCTTTCATTTTGGTTTTTAAATCTAGAAAACCAAACAAAGTATACAGACCTTTTGTAATCTTTCTGTTTCATGATGGGGTAATCGGTATTCATTCATGATCCAACTACTTCGAATGCCTTTTGGAGCTTTTCCTGAGTAAAAAACAAGGGTTTTCTTTAATCCGATGGATCTGGAATTATCGGTTCTAATCATTCTATCAGCTCCGGTAGCTTTCCAGTAGCCTGAAGTGGTCACACGGTTAGGTCGATCCCCATTACGATACTTCTTATCTCTTGGCACATAGAAAAACCATTCTTTCTCCCCGATTGCTGCTAAAGCTGAAACACAGTGTAAAACAAAATCCAAATTTTAGACCTAAGATGAACCCACTAATTAAACATAAAGACTGGTAATTAAGAAAGAGTGGAATCTGAATTAGGATAGATTGTAGTATCGAGCAAGAAAGACAAAGTAATTTAATGAAAGGAAAGAATAGATCGATCACATAAATCCAGATATATAGTACATCTGTGGATAAGAGAAGGGATAAATTAACGATATGTCACATACACACAGTGACTCGATGAAGAAGAAGAAGAAGAATTGGATCCAAATATGTTTTGATGATGGAATTACAAGATGCAATACATAATCCAACCGATGGAACATAATTAGTTGACTAAATAGATTATCAAAAAGATATAAACACTCTCACTCACACACAGACACACACACACACTCGTTGTGTAGCTAGAGTGATTTATACCAGGTAGTTCCCACGGATCATATCGGTAAAGATCAAGAAAAGTGATGAGCTCGACATTGAATCTCTTGCCCTCTACCTTACGGCGAAGGTAGAACTCAACAAGCTCTTCCTCCGTTGGATGAAACCGAAACCCTGGCATCACCATGTCGTTTTCATGATCGTCATCATCGTCTTCTTGCTGCTTCTTGTTTCTTATCTCTTCTTCTTGGTTCATCGTCCTTGCTCCTATTGCCATAAACCGTTGGCTGATACCTTCTTAAACACCAGTATAATAATTGTCAAACCCTTTCTTCGAACAAGACAAGTCGTATACGTGGTATATAAAGGTTGCACATGTATGCTAAATTACAAAAAAAGGAAAAATAAAATTTAACTGTAACAAGAATGATACATTTATCCGTACCAAAGATCAAAAGAAAATATTTTATAGAAATTAATTACCGATTAGGTCTCGTGTTTTTTTATTGACGTGGGTGTGTGTAACTTAACACGTAAAAAAGTTACATAAGTTTGACTATCTTTGAATTATTAGAAGAACACTCTCCATAGCTTTCAGGGCCTACATATATGGACGATGAAAGCATGCATAGAGGTGGTTTAAATATGAGAAAGTGACGTTTTGAATTGAACAGGTTGGACACAACACCTTAGCGGTGGGTTAGAGCTTAATTTATTCTACCATAAATCTTTTTTTATTACTTGTTAGTTTTGACACTATAATTTTCTGATTAATCAAATAAAGATTCAAGCTAAATCTATAGCATACATATATGTGCTTTAGACTTGTTCTTGAATCGTGTATTGTAATTAGTTCTAGGCATTTGTCTAGGGTTGTCTTATGGTTAATTTAGAAAGAAGCATATCATGAGTAATTCTACGTGTAAACTCTGATCCGAGCTCTTTGTTGGGCTTGTTTTTCTTATAAAATTATAGCTGTTGAAGAAAATAAAATAAAAAAAGAAACAAGTTAAATAACCAACGACTAATTAAGCATGTATAGTTTAATTTCTAATTTTGAGCTTAAGGAATTAGTAGGGTACATGCCAGCGATAGTTGTTCCAACGAACATGTCCGTGATCATCATTAAGATTAAGAAGCTAAAATCACAAACGTTTTACAGAAAAATGTAATTTGAGCTTAAGCGATTAATAAAATGTTACGGTATTACTCGGAATATTGTTTTCAATAGACATTAGGTTTGAATATATGTGACGATATAAGTGTTAGACATTATCTACTTATTGAATTGCCCTAAAGTTTGTATGGACATGTGAACCCATAAAAGAATTAGGTTAACGAAATCAAATGCTAATGTGTTAAAATTTTCATTTTTGTGTAGTTGTATGGTTATATTGCAGCCTAGATATTTTATGAGATAGAACGAGAGAATTCCATGCTTAAAGTTAAAAGGGTAAATACAATATGTGGATGCCTCTCGTCCACCAGTTCTATATATGGGTATTACTATGGAAAATGTAGCCTTCGAGAGAAGTCAGTGATATTTGTTATATTATCTCGTATCGGTACGAACACTACAGGAAAAGCGACTATTTGCGGTGATAGGCATTGCCGCTAAAGGTCATGTATGTCGTAGTTAAAGGCTTTTGCGACGATGCGTCGTCACCAATAGGTCACCTTTGTAGCCTTACTGCAAATGTTACATATGTCGCCGCTATTGTTTTACGTTGCCGCAAATACACTGTCGCTGCTAATGCCTGAGATTGCCGTTAAAGCCTCGTCACCACTAATACATGTCAATCGCCACTAAAGGCGTCACCGTTAATTGTATTTTTCATTTTTTAGTATTTAGCACTAAAATTAGAAAAAAAAAACATTATAACTAGTATAAAAACTGCCACGAAACATTACTTTGCATAAAAATAGTTTGAAACATTAACCACTTAATAATATATACGACATCCGATCCAAAATACTAGTCCAAACATCCGGTTCAAAGTATACTCATCCAAATATAACACAATATATCCAAAATACTAATCTACAATACTAACCCAAAAAAACATTTCATAAATTCTAAAATAGTAGCTACTCGTCTTCATCACTCCCCTCGTTTCCTCCGTTTTCATTTCACGGCGGCAACGATTGAAACCAGTCCTCTAGTAGCGCACTGTAGGCCAGGTCTTTTAGCATTATTTGTAGCATGTCCAACTACAAAGAAAACAAAATATATTACTAACATATCATAATAACATTCTACTTTACAAATTAAGGTCATGATGATTATAGCATCCTACTTTTTTTTTGTTTTTTTTTTTTTTTCATTTTTCCGTTATAGTATTGTACTTTCCAAATATACGTAAACATATATACATCCTACAGAATATTGCATGTACATTATAAAATTATATATATATTTTTTCATTTTTTCACTATAGCATTGTACTATACTAGACAAACAATTATCAAACAAACCAAACTGCATTGGATGAACACAAAGACGAGGTTGTTGGTAACATAGAGGAAGAGGTAGTTGATGGTGCAAGACTGATTAAGGAAGTTGCAACAGGGAATTAGGATGCAGATGAGGTTGACGATGTGGAAGAAAATGTCGATGAGGATGACGATGCCGATGACTATAAGGGTGATCATGAGACCCTCATTTTTTCAAAATGGATAACGGGCTTCAGTTTGAAATGGGTGAGAATGCAAGTGTAGGTGAGCCTTTGGAAGAAGACATGGGTGACAATGAAGATGTTTATACCGAGTTGCCAAATATTTTCAATGATAAGGTCAAATGGACGGAGCAGGAACCTGTGTTAGGTATGAGGTTTTAGAGTCCTAAACAATTGAAACACATGCTTTGTAACTATGCTGTTGTGAATGGTTATCAATTATGTTTTGTTAAGAATCATAGTAGACGTGTAAGTCCCCAATCTGCTTATGTATCAATCATATCCATTTGATGGTGCGGAATCCCAATCAAATGGATGATGCCAGATCAAAATAGAAGAGAAGGAGAAGAAGACTAATATGAATCTTGTATGATTTGATTAGCATGAAGTTCCTTACACAAGATTCACACACTTACACATACTTATGCTCCTTTCTCTCTCTCTCTCTCTCTCTCTCTCTCTCTCTCTCTCTCTTCTCTCTCTTAGTCGTATACTCATCTTTTTTACTCCTCACCCCTTATACCTATATTTATAGGAAACATGGGTCGTACACGGGTTCACGACCATTAACGGGTTTACGGCCGTACACACCAACCTGGCCGTGAACACCGTCGCAAACACATATTACACTACAGAAAAATATAGTTGTCTAGAAAAGCAAAGTATAAACCATAATTTTAGAACCAACAAGATGATTGCTTGCCAAATGTTGTGATGGAAAATGTACATTTAGGGTTTGGGGTTCTTAGATGAGTGATGATAAGTCCTTCCAGATTAAGTCTGATATTAGTGAGCATAATTGTGCAAAGAATTTCAAATTCAGATCAGTTGTGACTTACAAATGGATAGGAACCCACTTTAAGCAACAATTTTATAACAATCAAAAGATGAGTAACCGATTGCTTTGGGAGGAGGTAAAACCCACTTTTGGCATTGATGTGAGTATGAGTCAGTGTAGGAGAGCCAAGAAGTATGCATTGACTCTTGCTGAAGGCACAATAGCATAAAATTATGCAAGAATATGGTCATATAGTGAGGAGATTAATAGATCAAATCCTGGATCAACAGTTAAAATTTATGTTGATGCAATGCATGATGGTAAGAATTACTTTAGAGAGATATACATATGTTTTGTTTCGGTAAAAGAGGGATGAAGGGGAGGTTGTAGGAGGATCATTAACCTGGATGGTTGTTTCCTGAAAAGTTTTTTCCAAGTGGAGTTGCTTTGTGCTGTTGGTAGGGATGCTAATAATGGAATATTCCCAATTGCTTAGGTAGTTATTTGTGTGGAAAACAAGGATAATTGGAAGTGGTTCATAGAAAGTCTTTCAGAAGATTTGCAATGTTGGAATGAAGGACAAGGCTTGATTCTAATTTCGGATCAACACAAGGTATGGTACATAAATATTTCATGTTCTAAAATTATTAATTTCAATTCTAAGTTGAATCCTTCATGTGACAAATGTAAGGTTTGGTTGAGGCAGTAAAAGAAGTATTCCTAACAACTGTACATAGGAAGTGTGCTAGACATATCCATGCCAATTTTAGAAATAGATTTAGTGGAGCCAAGTTTGAAAATTTGTTTTGGAAAGAAAGAAGGGAAACAACTGAAGCACATTTTAATGGAGTTATGAAAGAGATTGAAAAGTTGAATCCAACTGTAGTTGTGCATCTTATGGATATAGATCCAAAGACTTGGTCTTTAGCTCTTTTCAGAATTCAAAATTCATCTTGTGAGTCAGTGGAGAATGGTATTTTTAGAGAGCTTTAATAGTGTGATTTTGGATGCCCGGAAGAAACCTATCATAAGCATGTTAAAGGACACTCGTATATATGTGATGCAAAGTATGGTGAGTTTGAAACTAACCGGACAAGGATGGAATCGTACTTTGCGTCACATGTGAATACAAGAATAGTCTCGTTTACATGTCTATACAAACAAAATGGGACAATGTTGGGGTTATTATTGTGTTGTGTCAAATGTGAATACTAGAATAGTCTCGTTTAAAACGGTTTGGGCCTGTCCATCCTTGATTATGTTTTTCTAGGGTTAGATTATTTAATGTGCGTGCATGTATCTTATTAGGGTTAACGATTGTATCGCCCTACCTATATTTCACAAAGAACTTCACGTTGAACTCTTCTAAATCTATTCAATGTAAGCATTCGACACTATTTGATCTTCATTTTTCTTGTTACTTATTCACATTGTTTATAAAATCTATTGATCTAAGTAATAATTATTGTTTCATCAATTGGTATCAGAGCAGCAGATAGTGTAACTCATACGCTACTCTCCAGTCGACTTATGTTAGTGTTTTGCATTTTTATTGGATCTATTCTTGTCGTCTTGATCTTTTATATCGATTATAGACGTCAGATCTAAGTCCTGATTTTTACCCTAAACTCAAGTATTGTTTTACACATCTGATTATATACTAGTCTTTATGAATCTCGACATGATCCAGCCCGAAGATCCTCATACTCTTTGTTTCAATCTTTCCAGTAGTATCAGATCTACTACTAGGATCTCAATCCTCTTTCCACAGGATTATGAAGTCTGGGCGTTGCACTTTGAAGACTATGTTCTAAGTTTGAAGAACATGGTTCAACAATATGGAAAGTTATGACTCAGGAGACCTTTTCGCACACTGCAACCAGGAAGCTTAGCAAGACTTAGGCTGGATATAATGCACTTTTTGTCGAACACACTAATGTTCCTCAGGATGAAAAGGATAAGTTGTTGAGCAACAAAAAGGCGATAAGAATTATTTGGTTTTCTCTTCCATCGGATACCTTCCGTCTCATAAGTGCATGTACTACTACTAAGGAAATATGGGATAGATTGAAGGAGTTGTATTTTGGAGATGCAAATCTAGAACACTCTTTGCAAACAACTATTCTATATGAGTTTGGTTCATTTGTTTAGAAACCTGATGAGAAGCTTGATTAAACATTTAATCGCTTCAACCACTTGCTGAATAGAATGCTCAAATATAATTTTGAGCGAAGGATCATTGAATAGAAAGTGATGTTCATGAATGGCCTTAGGTCATAATGGAAAGAGATTGTGTCCACTGTGAAGGCACATGAACAATTCAAGAGTTATTCTTTGGCGAAGTGTGTGGGAATTCTGAGATCCCATGGGGATGAAGTTATGAAGGAAGTAAAGATTGTCTCTGGCATGGGTTCCCTAGCATTGGTAGCGAATGAAAAGAAGGTGACCGAAGAAGATTCGAAATCTGATCTCTCTGACAGTGAAATCTCGACTGAAGACAAGGCAGTGTTAGTTTCCAACCCTAAAAAGTTCTACAAGAAAATTTTCTCTCGCTTTCGGAACAAATACAGACAGGGTGGAAATTCCAGTTCCGAAAAGACTAGAGATGAGGGTTTCAAGAGCTCTCAAGCTGATGAAGAGAAAAAGGAGAAAAATGTTCTAAGAGATTCTGGCTAAGAATGCAATTATTGTCATGGCAAGAATCACCTTGCCAAATAATGCATTCTAAGAAGGATTAATGAGAAGAAAGAGTCTGAGCAGGATGAAGCTTATTAACTTAAAAAGATTGAGGAGCTTCAAAATAGGAATGGATCAAATGCGAAGCCACCATTAATCGTGTAGGATGGAAGTCATGAATATGGACGAGTCGAGGTTTGGTCAACTGACTCGGAAGATGATGAAGTTAGAAAGCCAACCCTTGGAGGGTGTTTTTTTGTGATGCCAGAGATGTAGGGTGTTGAAGAAATATGTTTAATGATTCAGAACAACGTCTCGGAATCAAGAGGTTATGCTACCGATGAGGGTCAAGCATCCAAAAGTTGTTTCGCAGCGAAGGTTGTTTCTGAGCGGGTGTCAGAATGCAAGATGGTCATTAATAAGGTACACTCTATACTCCAATATCTTAATATTCCAATTACCAGTTATGTTTATGAATTAGATGATTTAAAATACATTGTTTCTAATTTTAGGCATAGTTTAAAAAGAACTTGTCGTAGCAATTCCAATTTAACCGATCAAATCAACAGGGTAACGAATAAGAGTGAAGAGAGAAGATTATAGATAGAGAAGTTGGAATTAGAGCTTACTAGGTCAAATGATGATGTCATTTATCTTAAGAGAGACTCATCCTTTGACCTAGTAAGCTCTAATTCCAACTTCTCTATCCATAATCTTCTCTCTTCACTCTTATTCGTTACCCTGCTGATTTGATCAGTTAAATTAGAATTGCTAAGACGAGTTCTTTTTAGACTGTCGCAAAAATTAGAAACAATGTATTTTAAATCGTCTAATTCAGAAACATAATGGGTAATTGGAATATTAAGTGATTGGAGTATAGAATGTACCTTATCGATGACCCTCTCACATTCTGACACCTACTCAGAAACAATCTTCGCTGCAAAGCAACTTTCGGAAGCTTAACACCCATCGGTAGCATAACCTCTTGATTTCGAGACGTTATTCTGAACCATTAAACATCTCAAAGTGATGTATTTGACTTTACTTCGGAACTCTCGTTTGTGTCAAACTGTTTTAGGGTTGAAAATGTTACTCGAAGGATTATCTAAGCTTTGTGGCATGTGATAATATTCATGAAGTAGTTAGCTGATATTAGTGGGAGTTCTTCATTAACTGATGGCAGGGTGAGGTCAGAATGTAGGAGAGCCTAGGAAGTGCTTTAGTGGGTTTGGTTGCACTAATTAGGAGGTAATTGGAGTACCGATTTGAGAAGGTGACTTGGAGGATTCGGGATAACACTTGAGGAAAGTATGGATACGTGTGGATTGTAGTATTGGGCCTGTACTACTGAAAGCATAGGGTCCATAATCGAATCGAGTTTCATGGAGAATATAGGAAGCCTATAGATGAGGATTCTTGGGTATTTTCTGATTATTGTATTCTTGCTTTTTAGTATGGTGATGAGCACTCGTGGCGGAGGATATGGTTCGGACCCAAGTGTTGGTATTTAGCCAATTGATGAGCGAATGTGGGAGTTCCTCTCATCGGCGACCACCCGTAGTATTTTATAGTAGAATCCTGTGATCTTTGGTTCCGTCAAGGATTGGATCATGGATATTTTGGATGAGCATCTGGGCACATTCCACAATGAGATTATGGCTATTAAATGAAATCACACTCTTTCCTTCCGCAAGTGTCGTGCTTGTGGAGCTCCTGAGTTCTTTGGGTATAAGGACCCCATTGCTAGTAGAAGGTGGGTTGTGGATATGGTGAACGCTTTCTAGAAGAGTTTCTTCCCCGATGGATTGAAGGTCAGATTTGCTTCATGTCTTCTAAAAGGAAGAGCTAGAGATGGTGGGAGGAGGTAGATTTCGCTTTGGGAGGCGAAGCCATTAAGGCGATGACCTAGGATGAGTTTGTTACTTGGCTTAGGGCGGAGTTTGTCCCAACCATTGGGGTGCAGTAGATGGCGAGGGAATTTCAAGACCTTTTCCAGACGACTGAGACTATGGCAGAGATCACTGCCAAGTTTCGGGAGAGATCCCTATTGGCTCCATAGTATGTCACAGACGAGGAAATGAAGAAAACAAAGTACCATGATGTGCTGCGAGACAATCTTCATGAGTTTATTAGCTTTTCATCTTATTCGACTTTGGAGGACATGATAGCTAGAGCTCGAGAGCAGGAGATTGATTTGGAGAACCTCGTGAAGAGGAAGCCAAAGAAGATTCTGATTGAAGTGGGCTAGGCAAAGAGGACCAAGACTTATGATTCACAATTGGGAGGCCATCAGGGCCCGAGATGTTGTGCCAAGTGTGGGAGGACCCATGAGGGACGCTGTAGGGTGATAGAAAAAGGATGTTTCAGTTGTGGTTAGCGGGTCATTTCGGCAGGGATTGCCCCCGTGGATTGGTTCCGATGTGTTTTCATTGCAATCAGGTGGACCACAAGAAGGCCGTCTATCCGATGTTGAGGGGTGGAGCAATGAGTGCACCTTCTCCAGTGACTTTGAGGATCACTGACGGTCATGAGGGAAGAGCAGAAGCCCCAACATCCAGGAGTCGAGAATTTTAGCTTCAGTCAGGGGAGGCTAGAGTTTCATCAGATGCTATTGTAGGTATGTTATCTTTTGTTTTCTTCATTCCTTATTATCTGTATATTTATGTGCTTTGGAATCATGTTCTTGTATGTGTAAGGCATTATTTGTGGTTTAGTTCTATGTTATTGCTTTGTTGATATTATCAAGGGCTGTTATATGCTATTTTTGGATGCCGAGAGTTATGAGTGGGATATGTCTTGTTGAGCTGGATTTAGATGGTCATGTAGTTTGTTGTGGGCCATTAGTGTAAACAACTCAGGGGTATCGCTTGGATGATTAGTAGATGGATTAACATGATTAGTTTAACAATGAAGTCAGAGTTCATAAGTGTTGCTCCTCTTAGTGGGGATGGAAATCGTTTAGGGAAGAACTTTTGAGCCTACTTTCTACTGTTACTAGGGAAAGAGCGGTAGGAAGAGGATGATGATGGCCGTCACGTGAGCTTGTTCAGACATCGGAAGTGTCAAAGAAATTTTAAAATCATATCGGGTAAAGATGGTTAGGATTTCATAGACCCTTCGGTAAGTGAGGTGTTGGGTTGGTGATCAGTCAGTTCCGGCAAGGAATTTATTATTTGCTGTTTTTAGTATGGTTGGCAAGGTGTAGTTATATCCAAGTAAGGGATAACCGTTTGGATTCTTGGGAATAAAATCAGGTGCGGAATCAAGGAGAGTTCCACATCCTAATTGATAAGGAAGCTAGTTCAAGTGGCAGTCAGGATAGAGGTCGCGCACGGTAGAGGATCAGAAACTTTTAACGATAGGTTGGTGCATGCGTCGTAACACATGGAAAATGTGTGATTGGATCCAAGTTGAGGGTTGTGTTAGAGCCTCTATGCTTGTTCTTTTTTGATGAAGGCTTTGGGGTTCAAAGCATGACCCAAACACTTGATTGAGGGTATAGTTGGATGCAGGTCCAACTCATGATGATTATGTTTGGTTTGGTAGTTAGACAGTAAGACCATGGGTGGGTCCATGGTAGTATAGATGTGTTGTAAGACTACGGGGCACCCGTAGCATTCACAAGGTTGACAGGTAGTTGTGGGAGTGTTGTAAAACTATAGGGTAGCCGTAGCATATACAAGGATGATAGGCTGCCAGGGAAGTGATGTAAGTCTGCGATGTAGTCATAAGATTCAGCTGATTGAGGTAGGCCATGGTAGGAGTTGTCGTTGAGCTAAATGTGGATCAATTCATGCCTGGGTCGAGGTGCACAATATTGTTAGAGGATTGGTCTTTCTTTAGTTGAGGATCGTTGGATCCGAGGAGAGGCTAGGCCTGTAATAGAACTTATTTGAGTGAGACCCGTAGGTGAGGCCTATTCGATTGTGCAGGCTGGGTGAGACCTCTGGGTGAGGCCCGTAGGCTTATGATAGGGTGGCTGAGACCTGATGGAAATTGGCTTGAGCAAGATACTAGATCACGTTTAGAGTGGGATGAATCTGTGGTCAGGGGTTGGTATCAGTGTGATGGTTAGGCTAGGGTAGCCCTTATCAACTAGACTCTTAGTCGGAGCCTTGTGGTGGGACCAGGTGTGAGACTGTCAGTCTTTGCGTTTAATTAGGGAGTTTATATCTAATTTTTGTGGGAGGTCACCATGGAATCAAAAGATTTCGGATAGATACAGGTGCAAGTCTTTGGATTTCGGAATGTACGTCATGTTCGGGTTGGCACAAAGGGTTGGTACTCGCGTTGGGAGTCGCCTTTTCTTTTATGAAAGATCTTTTCAATAGCAATGTATGGTCAAGGATTCTTCATGCTAAGGGCATTAGCTGGACAATTTAGGATCAGAAGGATGTCTTTCAGTTCAGATTCAGAGAAAGGATCTATTGATAGTGTTTCAGAATGGTTTTGCCTGCGCGGAGGCCAGGTAAAGTTTTGGGAGTTCAAACTGATAGTAGTGAAGTTCTAGTATTTTCGTATTGAATAAGTTAGTGGATCAATAATTTGTTATCCATTAGGGTGTAAGAGTACTGCTAGGATTGGGTTTCGAGGGTAGCATTAGAGATCACATGAGTATGAGTCAACTTTTCATCGAAGCAGGGTTCGAGAGGAATTGGATGGATCGTCTGATTTCCTTGTAGTTATTAAGGAATGACTTCGAGGACTAACTATAATTTAAGTGGGGAGAGTTGTAACACCATGTTTCTATTCATTCCATAGTTTGGGGCTTGATCCTAAGATCAATTATCATAAGGCGTCGAGCCTTGGGGAAGGAGAGGTTTAGATCCATTTGGATGTGGGAAATGTATATTATGTGATCCAAGAGTTTGATTTGCGGTTTGGAGGCCAAGGGTATAATATGAAATATGGTCTTTCAGACTTCTTTTAATAATTATGGATTTTATTTCGATATGTTTTAAGTTAAAAGTAATTAGATAGGGTTATAGAGCTCCTCAATAACTTTCCGTGGATATAAAGATTGTCAAAATTTTAATTGAAACGAAGAAGTTACGAGCGTTTGGAGTTAGGACAATTTTGGGTTAAGCTGCGTATGACGGGCGTACGTGGAACTATGTTGGGCGTACTGGGGTATCCCTTAGTACATTGGGCCTACTAGGAGCACGTTGGGCGTACACGATCAGTGCCTAAACCCTATTTTTGTGGTTTTACCCTATTTAAGCTCCTTAACTTCCCTAAACCCATTCCATTCTCAACCTCCACCTCTCCAACACCCTCCCTTGAAATCCTAACCCAAGTTTGAGCCTTGTGAGCAAAAAGAAGGTGTTTTTAAGTGCTTTAGCGTGTTCTTGGTGCATCTTGGAGAAGACGGAGCTCATTGGAAAAGTGTTGGTTGCATTGGAGCTTGTAGATCCAGACTTTGTTCACCTTGATGTTTCTTCTAGAGGTATAAAGTTTGAATCTAGATTATGCATTTGATAGATCTAGCTAGTCTTGGGTGTTATGAGCTTTTGGTCACTTTAGTGCATAAAGTTTAGATCTTGAAAGTTTATGACCTTGTTATGGATAAATTTGGAAACTCTGTCCATCTAAACATCATATTGATTCACATCTAAAGGCTTGAGATTTAGACTTAATGGATTAAGTTGGAAAAGATGCACTTTTGGTCCCTTTGAGACTTAAAGACTAGATCTTGGTTGTTTGGACCATTCTAATGGATATAGTTGGAAACTTTATTCATTATGAAGCTATTAAGAACCATAAAAATGTAATCTTGGTCCTTAGTTTTCCTCCATGCATGTTGTAGGATGTCTTGATGAGTTAAGACGTTAGGGTTTTGGGTTTTGAGCACTTCTTAGCCATGCAAAGTCATAAAGTTGGAAACTTTATGACTTAAGATGTTATTTCGGGACTAGATCTGCCTTTGGTCGAAAAGACTTAACATAATAAGCTCTTAAAAAGAAGAAGTGAAGTTAGCCGGCGTACGTTGGGCATATATTGGCGTACGCCGTGCGTACGCAATGAGAGGTCGGATTGTAGATGTTGAGTACGCCAAGCATACAAGCTGAGTACGTTGGGCGTACTGAACTATGTCAACTCATATGACTTTTCACCTTTTGACTTTTTGACTTTCGACTCGACTAGGATTTTGACTAATTTGACCTATGTCTAATTTGGGTATGTTAAGTTGTTGTTTGAGTTTTGTTCATTATTTGTTGTAAAGGTGATCGATAAAGTTGGTATTTGGAGCAGCATACGGTAGCAATTATTTCGTCTGACTGTGAGGTGAGTTTCCTCACTATACCCGTAGGTCGATGGCACCAATACCGGCTAACTAGGATCTATTATGCTAATCGTCTTTGTAACTATTGCATGGTATGTTGGCCTAGGCCTATTATATGATGGACTAGGCCCATTTGTATGCTGGGTTGGGCCCATGGACCAGGAAGGGCTAGGCCCAATGTATGTTATGTAGGATGCTATCTCTCTCCGTGACTCTTGCATGATATGTCGGGCTGGGCCCATTGTATGAGGGCTATGCCGATGATGGTGGGTTGGGCCTACGTGAGGGATAGGCCTAATAGTGTGTATGGTATGTGGTATTTTGGGGGAACTCACTAAGCTTTATGCTTACAATTTTATGGTTATGGTTTCAGGTACTTCCGATTCGAAAGTGAAGGGCCCCCCTTGATTGCAGTGCATCCACCTATGTTTCTACAACTGGATGATTTTGGGTTTGTACTCTGATAACTGTTTTTATTGTGAAATACTTTTGAATGATTGGAAAAAGGATAATTAGTGTTTTTGTTTGAATTAAAAATGAATTTTTTTCCTTATAATTTTTGTAATATTACAAGTTGGTATCAAAGCCTTGGTTTGAGGTATTCGGGCACACTCTCGGGTGTGATTGAACTCAAACCGAGGAATTGGTAATCTTTTAAAAGAAAAAAAAATCTAAAAAGACTTTTATAAAGAAAAAGGGGATGTGATGCGTGCAATCGGCTGATCTCAAGTAAGTGATTCCTAGAATACCCATACATGTTGGTATGTTATATGATATGAATGTTGCATGCTAGGGTAAGGCTAGGGGTACTTTCATGAATTACATGATAGATTGGCCTGATATGTGATGCCTTGTAGCCTGGTAAGCATTGAATGTTATGCTAGATTGGGAATATGTATTAGTATCAGTAATTTCTAAGTGTATGCTTTAAATATAGTATACGATTAGGATCATATAGCCCTAGAATGACTGATTTGGCCTTATTTCCTGTTCCTTGTTTGGTTTTGGTCCTAGGGTAGAGTCTTTTATTCGACAGTCAATTTGATCCTGTATTGTCTATAATTTGCATGCATAAGGCAACCGACAGTGAGAGTGGAGGTTCCTAGCATGGATAGTAGTAAGTAAGCTTGGGATGTCCTTTGTTTGTTCTGTGGTTTGGAGTGTTACTGTGTGAATGTTGCTTGCGTTGTGCTTTGTGGAACTCTTAGTGATGTGAGTTAACTATTACATGAATATTTCAAGTCACATGTTGCAAAGGTTAAATAATCACAAAGTAATGGATTTGACTTTACTGTGCAACTTTCGTTTGAGTTTAACCGTTGTAGGGTTGAATATGTTACTCACAGGATTATCTAAGATTTGTGGAATGTGATAATTCATGAAATAGTTAGCTGATATTAGTGGGAGTTCTTCAACAACTGATGACAGGGTGAGGTCGGAACCTAGGAGAGCCTAGGAACTGCTTTAGTGGGTTTGGTTGTGCTGATTAGTTGGTACTTGGAGTACCGATTTGTGAAGGTGGCTTGGAGGATCTAAGATAAGACTTGAGGTAGTATTGGGCCCGTACTACTAAAAGCACTAGATCCATACTCGAATCGAAGGGAGTCATAGAGAATCTAGGAAGCCTGTGGATGAGGATTCTAGAATATGTTCCGATTATTATATGGTTGCTTTTCAGTATGGAGATGAGAACGCATGGCGGTGGATCTGGTTCGGGCTTAGGTGCTGGCACTAAGCCGATTGATGAGCGGATGCGAGAGTTCCTCTCGTCGGAGATCGGATGTGATATTTTGGAGCAGACTCCTGTGATCTTCGGTTTGGTCGAGGAGGGGATCATGGAGATTTTGGATGAGCGTCTGGCACATTCCACACTAAGATTATGGATATTGTGGGAGCTTACATTCTTTCCTTCTACGAGTTCCGTGCTTATGGAGCTCATGAGTTCTTTAGGGATAAGGACCCCGTTGCTAGTAGGAGATGGTTAGCGGATATGATGAACGCTTTCTGGATGATTTTCTGCCTCGAGGGGTCAAAGGTTAGATTTGCTTCCTATCTTCTGAAAGGCAGATCTCGAGATTGGTGGGAAGAGGTAAATTTCGCTTTGGTAGGCGAAGCCATTGAGGAGATTACTTGGGATGAGTTTGCTACCCAGTTTAGGGTGGAGTTTGTCCTATCCATTGAGGTGCAACAGTTGGCGAGGGAGTTTTAGGACCTTAGCCATATGACTAAGACTGTAGCAGAGATCACTTCCAAGTTTTGGGACGGAGCCTTGTTGGTTCCACAATATGCCGAAGATGAGGAGATTAAGAAGACAAGGTACTATGCTATACTGCGTGACGATATCAGGTAGTTTGTTAGCTTTTCAGTCTGTCGGAGTTTAAAGGATATGATAGCTAGAGATTTAGAGCGGGAGATTCATTTGGAGCACCTCGGGAAGAGGAAGACAAAGAAGTTTCTGATCGCAGTGGGCCAAGTAAAGAGGCCCATGAATCAGGATTCACATTTGGGAGGACATTAGGGTCGAGGCCGTTGTGCCAAGTGTGGGAGGACCCATGAGGGAGGCTGCAGGGAGACAGGAAGTGAATGTTTCAGTTGTGGTCAGATGGGTCATTTCATCAGGGATTGCCCCTCTGGCTCAGTTCTAATGTGTTTTCACTGCAACCAGGTCGGCCACAAGAAGGCCGACTGCCCGATGTTGAAGGTTGAACAGTGAGTGCACCTGCTCCAGTTACTTTTAGAATCACTGTCGTCCATGAGGGGAGAGCGGAAGCCCCAACAACGAGGAGTCGAGTGTTTCAACTTCAGCCAGGGGAGGCCAGAGTTTCATCAGATGCTATCGTGGGTATGATATGTTTTATTTTCTTCATGCCTTATTAACCGTATATTTATGTGCTTTGGAATCATGTTCTTGTATGTGTAAGGCATTATTTTTGGTTTAGTTCTCTGTTATTGCCTGGTTGATATTGTCAATGATTGTTATATGCCTTTTTGCATGCTGAGATTTAGGAGTGTGATACGTCTTGTTGAGCTGGATTTAGATGGTCATGTTGTTTGTTGTGGGCCATTGGTGATAACAATTCAAGGGCATCGCTAGGAAGATCAGTAGACAAACTAGCATAATTAGTTCAACAATGAAGTTTGAGTTCAGAAGTGTTGCATCTCTCAGTGGGGATGGCAATCATCTTTGGAAGAATTTTTGCACCAGCTTGCTACTGTTACTAGGGAAGGAGCGGTAGGTAGAGGATGATGATGGTGGTTGCATGAGCTTGTTCACACGTTGGAAGTGTCAAAGAACTTTTGGAATCATATTGGTTGAAGATGTTTAGGAATTCATAGACCCTTCGGTAAGTGGGATGTTTAGTTGGTGATTAGTAAGTTCTGAAAAGGGAATTTATTATTAATTATTTTTAGTAAGGTTGGCAAGGTGTAGTTATATCCAAGTGGGGGAGAACCGTTTGGATTTTCGGCAATAAAACCAGGTACAAAACAAAGGAGAGTTCCGCATCCTATCCTAGAAGGAAGCCATTTCAAGTGGAATTCAGGATAAAGTTTATGCAAGGTTGATGATAAAAACATTCAACGATAGGTTGGCACATTCTTAATAACGCATGATAGACATGTGATTGGATCTTGGTTGAGGACTGTGTTAGAGCCTCTCTTCCTGTTCTTGTCTGATGAAGTCTTTGGCGTTCGAAGCATGACTTAAACACTTGATTAGGGGTATAGTCGGATGTGGGTCCAACTGATGATGATTGTGGTTGGCTAGGTAGTTAGACAGTAAGACCACGGGTGAGTTCATAGTAGTATGAAAGTGTTGTAAGACTACGAGGCAGTCGTAGCATTCACAAGGTTGATAGGTAGTTATGGGAGTGTTATAAGACTATGGGGTAGCCGTAGCATACACAACGATGATATGCTACCAGGGAAGTGATGTAAGTCTGTGTTGTAGTCATAACTTTCACCAAATTGAGGTGGGCCATGGTAGGAGTGGTCGTTGGGCTGAAAGAGGATCATCACATGCATGTGCCAAAATGAAAAATATTATTGGAGGATTACTCTTTGTTTGGATTGAGGATTCCTATAATAGAAATCATTTAGGTGAGACCCATGGGCGAGGCCCGGTCGATTGTGCAGGCTAGGTGAGACCAGTGGGCGAGGCCTGTAGGCTTATGATAGCGTGGGTGAGACCTAGTGGAAATTGGCTTGAGCAAGGTACTAGATCACGTTTAGAGTGCGATGACTCTATGGTCAATGGTTGGTATCAGTGTGATTGTTAGGCTAGGGCAACCCTTATTAGCTAGATTCTTAATCAGAGCCTTATGGTGGGACCAGGTGTGAGATAGGTAGTCTCCGCGATTGATTGGGGATTTTATATCTTAGTTCGATGGGAGGTTACCATGGAATCAAAATATTTTTGATAGATGCAAGTGAGAGTCTTTGGATTTCGGAATGTGAGTCATGTTCTAGGTTGACACTAAGGGTTGGGACTCGCGTTGGGAGTTACCTTTTATTTTATGAAATATCTTTTCAACAACAAGGTATGGTAAAGGATTCTACCTCCTAAGGGTATCAGTTGGACAATTTAGGATCCGAAGGATGACTTTTAGTTCAGACTGCAAAGGGTGGATCTATTGATCGTGTTTCGAAATGGTTCTGCCTGTGAGGAGGTCAGGTAATGTTTCGACGGTTCAAACTTATAGCAGTGAAGTGCTGGTTTTTTCCGTATTGAATAAGTTATTCGATTAATAATTCTTTCTCCATCAGGGCATATATTTACTGCTATGAATGGGTTTTAATGGTAGCATTCAAAGGCCGTTATGAGTATGAGTCAACTTTTCATAGAAGCAGGGTCTAAGAGGAATTGGACGAATCGTCTGATTTCTTGGAAGGTAGTAAGGAGTGATGTCGGGGCTGTGACCTAAAGATCAATTATCATAAGGCTTTGGGCCTTGGTAAAGGAGAGGTTTAGCCCATTTGGGTGTAGATAATGTAGATTATGTGATCCAGAAGTTTGGTTTGTGTGTTGGAGCCCAAGGGTATAAAGGGAAATGTGGTGTTTCAGACTTATTTTATGAATTAAGAATTTTATTTCAATGTGTTTTAAGTTCAAGGTAATTAGATATGGTTGTAGAGCTCTTCAACACCTTTCTGTGGATATAAAGATCATCGAAATCGGAGTTGAAACGAAGAAGTTATGACCGTTTGAAGTTAGGAGAGGTTTGGGTTAAGCCGCGTATGCTGGGCGTACGTGGAAGTACGTTGGGTGTACGAGGGTATCCGTGAGTACGCTGGGTGTATGCGATCAGCCTCCAACTTTCCAACACCCTCTCTTGAAACCCTAACACTAGTTTGAACCTTGTGAGCAAAAAGAAGGTGTTTTTAAGTGCTTTGGTGTGTTCTTGATGCATCCTGTAGAAGAAGGAGCTCATTGGAGAAGTTTTGGTTGCATTGGAGCTTGTAGATCCAAACTTTGTTCACCTTGATCTTTCTTCTAGAAGTATAAAGTTTGAATCTTGATGATGCATTTGATAGATCTATCTAGTCATGGGTGTTATGAGCTTTTGGTTACTTTATTGCATAAACTTTAGATCTTGAAAGTTTGTGAACTTATTATGGATAAAGTTGGAAACTTTTTCCATCTAAACATCATATTGATTCATCTCTAAAGGCTTGAGACTTGGACATAATGGATTAAGTTGGAAAATATACGCTTTTGATCCCTTTGAGACTTAAAGACTAGATCTTGGTTATTTGGACCATTCTTATGGATAAATTTGGAAACTTTGTTCATTATAAAGCTATTAGGAACCATAAAAATGTAATCTTGGTCCTTAGTTTTCCTCCATGCATGTTCTAGATGTCTTAATGAGTTAAGACGTTAGGGTTTTAGTATTGAGAACTTCCTAGCCATGCAAAGTTATAAAGTTGGAAACTTTATGACTTAAGATGTTATTTTGAGATTAGATTTGCCTTTGGTCGAAAAGACTTAAGAAAATAAGATCTTAAAAAGAAGAAGTGAAGTTAGCCAGCATACACTGGGCATACATTGGTGTGCGCCGCACATACGCGATGAGAGGCCTGATTGTTGACTTTTTGACTTTTTGACTTTCAACTAGACCATGCTTTTGACTTAGTTGACCTAAGGGTATTTTGGGTATGTTGAGTTGTCTGAATTTAGGTCATTATTTATTGTAAAGGTGATCGGTAAAGTTGGTATTTGGAGCAGCGTGGGGTAGGAGTTATTTCGTCTGACTATGAGGTGAGTCTCGTCACTGTACCTGTGGGCGAAGGCACAAATGTTGATCTACTAGGATCTGTTATGCTAGTTGTGATGGGTTTTATACAAAAGAACATCCTATGTGCTCATGCAAACGCTAAAGCTTGGATCTAGGTTTCTCTATTGTACATGCAATTCATCCAAGACTTATGAACACTAGATCTAGCATACATATTTCAAAATTATCATATAAGATCAGATCTAGATGATTACCTCTTCAAGAATGGCTTGAATCTTCTTCTTCTTTTGGAGCTTAGAGTCACAAATATCACTCCTCTAATGGCTTACAAACACCACAAGTAAGAGGATGATATTGAAGGGAGGGGATGAGGCACAATTTCGGCTATGAACTCTTCTAGGGTTTCCAGTGGATGAAAACTAATGCCCTAGGGATCTATTTATACTTGTGCTGCCAGGGTTTTAGTCAAAACCCTAATGGACAGCTTAAGCCTTAAGCAGTCCAATGAACCTTCTGGAATAAGGCCTCCTTGGATGAATTTAATATGGGCTTCATCTTAATTTCGTCTATGCCTTAGTCCATAAGGATTCTCAACCCAAAACTTAATTATCTTATAATTGCAATCCAGTCCCCTATATTTAATTAATCTCTTTTAGCCACCAAATTAATTCTTAATTAATTGATGACTAATATTAATTAAATAATATGATTTCTCTTTTAATATATTATTCTCATAATATATTAATAAACCATAATACCTCTCTTTGTCCTTGAATCATCCTAGCAAGTTGCTTTGGTGAAGGCAACCCAAAAGGACCAAGGACAACCGGGTCAATTACATACCAAATATAGTTACAGGCTTAGACACTAATCCAACACTCTCCCATATGGATAAGTCTAGTAGCTATAGTGTAAGTACAATCCAATTAGGAATCGTAGCTCTCAAAGATGTCGTGGGACTCTAATCTTATCAGTAGCCTGTCCTTTAGATAAGGGATCGTATAGTCCTCCATTGTAGATGTGCAGAGAATTACATGGAACATAGTCATACTTATTGTCAAACAGTTTGTTTCTCAATCTCTGATTCATCTGACATAGAACTTAATTGAAAACATCAATTTAGTCCTGACCGAGCCCGACACATAAGTCAAACCAAATCATCGAGGGGCCCAGATATCGCTTTTACCCTCTTAGGATAAAAGGAACAAATAAACTTCGACTTATAGGCATTTACCATTCACTCATCAAATCATGCACAACAATGCGTTTTATAACATCAAGTTACTGATGCGTTTACGCATTAACAATGCACAACCAATTTGCAAACAATAAACCATATATCGAGGTTTTAATACCATATGATATTATTGTCTTGTGATCACTCGAGATTAATTCCATGAAGTGATACGAGCAACCATGGGTTTAATCCAATGCTCAAATCAAATTCATAAGCACTCATGAACGTTGCAACAAACTTTTTCTATGTCTAATACACTTTAGACAATCTACAAACCAATTCATAACAATATTCTTTCATACCTACTCCTAAAGTATGAGCGACTATGGAACGTTCGAATAATCTTATTATTCAGGAAGTCAAAACATGCAAAGTGAAACAATAGGTAAATAGTTAACATCAGACAGTGACTTTAATTATAAATAATACTCCTTTATTTAATCATCAAATGTCAATTACATTTATCAATTACATGTTTCGAACCTATCTAATCTAAACTAATATCGTCCTTCAGCCCGATGCTCCTAGCAGGCTGCAAGTGCTTAACCTTACTCAATCCCTTCGTAAGGGGATCTGCTAGGTTATCCTCCGACGATACCCTCTTCACTACGAGGAGTCCGTCTTCCACCCAATTTCGAATAAAATAATATTTCCTGTCGATATGTCGAGATCTTCCATGATCCCCCGGTTCCTTGGTTAAGGCAACCACTCCTTCATTATCACAGAAAATTTCCATTGGCTCCTTTATGGATGGCACAAATCCTAGGTCTCCAATGAAGTTCTTCAACCATATCACCTCCTTTGACGCGTCGCTCGTCGCTATATACTCTGATTCACACATTGGATCAACTACGGTCTCCTGCTTGGAACTTTTCCAAGTCACTGCTCCTCCATTTAGGATAAAGACCTACCCGACTATGAATGGTTGTTGTCCCTGTCGGTCTGAAAACTGGCGTCACTATACCCTTGCACCCTTAAGTCATCACTCCCACTGAGGACTAGAAACCATTCCTTGGTCCTCCGAAGGTACTTAAGAACATTCTTGACTGCGGTCCAATGTGCTTTTCTAGGGTTCCCTTGATATCTGCTGACCATGCTCATAGAGAAGGCCACATCAAGGCGAGTACAAGTCATAGCATACATAATCGACCCAACTGCAGAAGCATATGGTACTCGGCTCATTTCTGCTCTCTCGACTGCGGTACTCGGGCCTTGAATCTTACAAAACTTGGCATTACTTTGGATTGGTAAATCTCCCTTCTTGGAATTCTCCATACTAAAACGTTTTAGTACCTTGTCCAAGTAAGTATTCTGACTAAGTCCAATTAGTCTTTTAATTCTGTTTCTCACTATCCTTATTTCCAAAATATAGGCAACCTCTCTGAGGTCCTTCATAGCGAAACACTTTCCAAGCCAGGACTTGACTTCCTGCAGCGTCGGGATGTCATTTCCTATGAGTAGTATGTCATCGACATACAATACAAGGAAGCTAACTATACTCCCACTGGCTTTGACATACACACATGATTCATCCTCGCTTCATAGAAAACCAAACTCTTTGACTTTCTCATCAAAACAAAGATTCCATCTACGAGATGCTTGTTTCAGTCCATAAATAGACTTCTCAAGCTTACACACTCTATTGGGAAGCTTCGCATCGATAAAATCCTATGGCTGACTTATTTAAACATCCTTAGCAAACTTCCCATTAAGGAAAGCGGTTTTGACATCCATCTGTCATATCTCATAGTCATGAAATGCAGCAATAGCTAGCATCACCCTAGTAGACTTTTTCTTCGCAACTAGTGAGAAGGTCACATCATAGTAAACTCCGGGAGTTTGAGTGAAACTCTTTGCAACCAATTGTGCCTTGTAAGAGTGTACCTTCCCATCCATGTCGGTCTTCTTCTTGAAGATCCATTTGCACCGGCCGTCTTACGACCTGGCACATTGTCAACCAAATTCAAAACTTGGTTGTCATACATTGACTGAATCTCGCTGTCTGTAGCCTCTTTCCATTTCATAGACTCCGGGCCTGCCATGGCTTCCTTTTACCTATTAGGTTCATCCAAATTTATTAGTGTACTATCACTAATAAACATATCACCCTCACTTGTTATATGAAAACCATACAGCACGGGAAAAACACTAACTCTAATGGAACGTCTAAGAGGTAAGGATTTTTCAATCGGTTCAACCGGATTTTCCTCTTCGTGTTAAGTGCCAGTGATAGAGGTTCCTTCATCGCTCGAATCTTGAAGTTCTTCAAGATCGATTTGCCTCCTATTATCCCCTTGGCTTATGAGTTCTCGCTCTTGGAAAACCCCTATCCTCGCAACGAAGACAACATTGTCACTCGGTCTATAGAAGAGATATCCAAAGGACTTCTGTCGGTAGCCGATGAAAATACACCGCTCACTACGAGGTTCAAGCTTTTCGTGAGTCTCTCGTCTTACGAAAGCCTCGGAACCCCAAACCTTGATATGTGCCAACGAGGGAGCTTTCACTGTCCACATCTCGTGAGGTTTTTTGTCAACGTTCTTTGTAGGGACTAAGTCAAGGATATGAGCGACAGTCTCTAAGGCATACCCCCAAAACGAGATAGGCAGCGAAGCACGACTGATCATGGAACGAACCATGTCTAGCAAAGTTCGATTCTGCCTCTCAGCCACACCATTCAACTGCGGTGTCCTAGGTGGCGTCGATTGCGAAACGATTCCAAATTCTTTGAGGTAGTCGTGGAATTCAAGACTCAGGTACTCTCCACCTCGATCGGATCGAAGCCTATTGACTTTCCCGCCCAATTGATTCTCCACTTCTTGTTTGAATTCATTGAACTTTTCAAAGGTCTCTGAATTGTGTTTGATTAAGTAGATATACCCAGATATGCTATAATCATCGGTGAAAGTCACATAGAATCGATTCGCATCCCTTATGGTGGATCTAAAGGGCCCAAAGACATCGGTGTGTATGAGATCCAATATGTGACAATAGTCAAATTCGGGTCAAGTCTAAGCCGGACAAAATCAATGAGTCAAACCGGTCAACTCAATTAAACCTTGTATAATAGGGTTTGTATTATGTAATTTATGTATAACTCACTATCTTAATGAGAAAAACATCACTTGGAAAGTTTGTGTGTTTAAATTTCTTTAACCTTAGTGCTAAACAATGAACAAGAACAATAAAACAATGTTGCATACTCATCGGGAGTGTGTAAGATCCTAAAACATGACATAACGGGGTTTACGGACCTTGCATTGCGAAGCCGGACACTCACATTCGTCACACACGAAACCGCTCTCAGTCGTTTTCACTCTATCTCCTCTTATCGAGAATCTCTCACAAATCTCTCTAAGTATGTGAAATCTCTCTCAAGATCTCTCTCAACTTTCTATAGTCACTCGGGGCATCCCGACCCTCGAATTTGGCGAAAACAGCCCAAAAACGGAAGTCTAAGCGAAAAACGGACTTAAGGAGCCGAAACCCCTTTTAGGACCCGAAAGTCCTCTTAGGACCCAAAAGTCCCCTTAGGACCCGAACCCTTCTGAGTCGAAGGCTGCTGAACCGAACCTCACTCAAAGAACCGAACCCGAAGGCTCCTGGAACCGAACCTCGCATGCCTCACCCGAACCCGAACCTTCGGTCCATTTCGGGTCAAGGTTCCCTCGGTCTAGTTCGCTTCTGACTTGCTTCGGACCGAGCCTTCGGACTGACCCATCGCCCTTCGCTTCTCGCTTCTGGTTCGCACCTTTCGCTTCCGACTCGGCACCAGCAAGGACCGAACCTCGGCCTAGGACCGAGAGGTCTCGCTGGGAATGCTTTTCTTCCCGGTTTTCGACTAAATTTGCGTTTTAGGCCCGTTTTTAATTGTTTTAACACGGGATTTTCACCCAAAACTTTATTTTAACATATAAGGACCCATAATTATTAAATTATCATGTTTTTAAAGATAAAACCTTATCCAAAAGAGTGGGTGAAGTACAAAGGTGGAGTGTTGACTTTCCTTTAAGTTATGACACAAGCAACCACTCCCATACCCACTCCATGTCACTATTCACCACCAGCCCATACCTTGTCACTTCCTTGTCCTTTTTACCTCTCTAAAAAGTTATTCCCACATTTTTGAGAGCTAGATATTTATCCTCTCTCCTCATTTTTCTTCTAATTACTCTCATTTCACCAAAGATCCAACTCCAACTTTTCCCTCAAACTTTTCTCTCCAATTCGAGATCCCAAGGCTGATCATCAAGTGTTCTTCCACTCTTGGTAAGTATAATTCATCCTCCTTGTCATTATTGCACTTCATTCTACTCAAATCATTGATTGCTTACACAAACTCCATAACTATGATGCTAGATTCTCGAAAATCTTCAAGGCATCTCCAAGTGTTCTTGAGTTAAACACTTCCATTCTTCAATAATCATCTACTGAAATCACTTAAGGTGAGTTCATAACCCTACATTTTTATGTTTTCTAAGTTTTTAGGGGGGGGGGGGGGGAGGGAATACAAGTTAAAACACCAAGAACATAACTAAAATTTTCTAACAGCTTTCATCAGAAAAGTTGGACTCCATTCACGAACTGTTTTGGACAACTTAAAAATTTTTGTTTGATTTTTAGGTGTAAGTAGTTCCAGTTCTTAGCTTTAAAATGACTACTTGCACATCTCCATACAATTTTTCTACAATTTATGGTGATTTTTACAAAACTGCCTATCATTTCAAACACCAATCCAGACCAGTCTGTGATTATGGACTTTTTCACCCAAGTTGGAGGTCATTAAAAATCATGATAAAAATAATGAGTAAACTAGACACATTTTGGGAACTCTCATAATTTACGGATTTAGTTTTCAACTTCTTATGATTTTTATATGACTTTTCAAAAACAGTGTAGAAAGGTTGAAAATTTGTTAACAGCTTATAACTTTCATAACACTTTGTATTATGTTGAGCAAAGTGTATAACGATAAGTTCTAAATATTGAATGTGTTTCCTTGTTAGTTTATCATCATAAACTGAAACATAGTCATTCGTGATAAGATTATTCATTCATTTAGAACACGTATATTAAGCTATAATGAGCATAGTTTATGGATTCATAACATTAAGGCATTCATAAAAGAATTCTTATACATTACAAACGTTTTGGATAAACTATAAAAGGTATAGTTTATGTATCATTTACTTCTAAAACTTATTTACCAAAGCTTTTCAGTTTAGTTCACGTAAATCTGTTAATGAATAAATTTGTGAGTCATTCCCCTCGGGTTACTTCCAAAGTAACAAAGTCAAAAAGTCCTGTAAATTGTAAACAGAGTCTCTTGTAGGGAGAACGTGATAGTTGTGTATAGATCTATATTGGGTTTGACAAACCCACACCAGAGCTGCTTGCAACAGCTAGACCGTCTATGTCATTTAACGGCGACGCCTGAAGAACGTTGTATTACGAGGCCGTCTATGTCAAGTATGGTTATGATAGCTCACATGTGGTATTAACAATCATAAGATTTACGGGTTCTTACTTTAAATTAGTGAGTTATGTCGATTTAGCTCTTAGAAATTACTTTAAGTATGGAATAATACTTGTGCGCTTTCATGTCAAAAAGGGGTTTTATGCTGATTTAAAACCACGTTCATATCATTAACTTTGGAAATCACTTGTTCATTCTCGGTCCTGGTATTTAGGATCACATAACTTTTATAAGGAAAATATTGGATTTTCTTGGTAGCATACAACTCATTATAAAGATCGATTTTCCAACTCTTACTGTCAAAAGCTTATGAACTCACCAACCATTGTGTTGACACTTTTTCAAACTACTTGTATTCTCAGGAAATCCCTAAACAGGTAACAAAGTACTTTTGAGGATGGGACGTTGAGGCGTCAAACTTATCATATTTTGTCAACATATTGTAATTGATTTTGAAACATGTAATTCATACAATGATGTAACTCTTTCAATTATATATATGTTGGTTGTGTTTACTTTCATCACTATTGCCATTGTTGTTATGATACTACACATGAAGTCCTCCACCCCCAGACGTTTCCGCCATCCTTGGTTTGGGGGTGTGACAGATTGGTATCAAAGCACAGTTTATAGTGAATTAAGTATATCAAACAACATAGGATATACAAACTATAAACACATTTGGGACTAAGAGTCTCTGATTTTAAAACAACCTAACGGGTTATACTTTTAGAAAATGAATGGATTCTTGTTTAAAAGTATACCTACATGCATTGCATACTCGCGTAGTGTCATAACTAGAAGAACATAAACTAAAAGAAGAGGAGTTGAATGCTACGAGTATGCCTTGGTATGAGTAATCAGTTTTGGGAAGGACATAGCCTGATCAACTATATTCGTCCGGGAAGTGACTTACTCATATAGGGGGATAGTGGTAGGAGGGTAACAAATCTAATAACCTAACTTCACCCTACAAAGAATGCTATAAGAACCAAATCTAAACATTTAAAATACTATAAGAGTATTTGTATGTTGTTATATCGCAATATTATTAATATTTACCGCTATATGCTTCTTACACCCCTATTCTCGTGCAGACGACATGGCAGGATTTCACCTACCAGGAGACCCATACTTTCCCAACCAAGGAAATGCCGGCTGGATTGAGGAAGAGCCTGAAGAGCTGATTGAAGAGGATCCCGAAGAGGATCCCGAAGAAGAACCCGAAGAAGAAGAAGAGGAGGTAGACGAAGAAGAAGAAGAAGAGGAAGACGACGAGGTGGACATGGATGAGGATGAAGGTGAAGAGGAGCCAGAGGAGGAAGTCTTCAACCCTCCTTACATCGCGAGGGTACCTGCAAACCGCTGGGGGCACAACGGGCCTGAGCCTCGTTGGGCAACCATGATCGAGAGGTGTAGCCGGCAACAACGCCAGAGGTCACCCTATGGCAACCAACGAGGTTACTATGACCTCAGTCACGGGGGACCGGATGACAGAGCTCTCCCCGTTATGACCCAGCACATCACAAACTTGGGGAACCAGAGTAGGGAAATGGCAGACCAGGTTCGAAATCTCCGCGCTATTATGGCAGCCACCGATGCACGCACCCGGGATTTGGAGAGGGACTTCTATCTAGTGGACCAACTCATCGAGGACCTTACCGCTGCTCGAGCGGAGGTAAGGGAGTACCAGGAGAGGCACACAGCTCTTGAGGAGAGAGTGATCGCGGCCGAACGCCGGATTGCGGAGCTTCAGGGAGCCTCGACCTCATCCCAAGGCCACCATGGACCAGATGCTACTCGCCGCGAGTAGTGTTCGCGCTACTCATATTTTGTTATAAATCTAGGATTTCGAGTATGTGTTGGTGCTACTCTTTATTGCGAATAGGTTGACCTCGCGACTAAGTGATCACACTAGTCAAAGGGGCTTTTGTACTGCCAAAACTTTGTCTTTTATTTTGATGAAATGTAGACCCTTGTGAGGTCAAATTCCTCAAAACAATATGTATTAACAAATTATCAATGAATTTGGCATGTATTTTACTTCCTTGGATGCTGACATGAACCAAACACATGACTCTGCTCGGGTCAACACTATTTAATTCATAAGTTTAATTGCATAAACTTTTCGATGAATTACCTTCTAAATTAATAAACTCGGATAAAATACAATTGAGATGAAACAAGTAACGCTCGACTCGTTATCACCATTGAAGTCTTACCGAAAAGTATTTTCTTTTTTTTTTTTTATGTCAGAACCATGCCACCAAGGAAAAGACCAAGACCTTCCGGAAACTCAGCACCACCCCCTCCGCCACCACCTCTGGAGTTTGATCCTGTGATGTTTCAGGCTGCAGTAACAGCAGCTGTGGCGGCAGCAATGTCGCAAATGGGTACAAATGGTTCCGGCGGTTCCGGATCCAGGAATACTAACTCGAATCAGGGGGACAACACGGGGCGTACTAAGGAGTGTTCTTACAAAGACTTCACGAATGGCAAACCCGATCTTTTCGACGGAAGCGGGGGCGTCATAGCGCTGATGCAATGGTTCGAAAGGACCGAAGCAGTCTTCAAAATCTATGCTTGTCCCGAAGCGAGCAAAGTCAAGTATGCGACATTCACCTTCACAAGAAAAGCTCTTACTTGGTGGAATGGCCGAGTTAAGTCACTTACTCCTGTAGTGGCTAACTCCATAGGCTGGGAAAACTTAAAAGCGTTGATTTTAAAGGAGTATTGCCCGAGGGGAGAAATACAAAAACTCGAAGAAGAACTCTAGAATCTCAAGATGTCGGGGACAGATCTCGAAGCTTATACTGCCCGATTCAATGACCTAGCACTCCTCTGTCCTGCAATGGTCACTCCGGAGGAGAAAAAGGTAGAACGATACCTTTGGGGGCTATCATCCCAGATTCATGATAGTGTTTTGGCCTCGAAACCTACTACCTTTGAAAGTGCCAAGGAATTGGCACAACAACTTATCGATCATAGGGCCAGCCGTGGTATCATGGTCGCCACCACCGACCAAACAAAAGGAGGGAACAACAAGAGGAAGTTCTGGAACAGTAAAAAGAAACAACCGGCGCAGGACCCCACAAAGAAGCAACAGACTGTTGCTGTCAGTGCAGCCACTACTGCTACCTCTCCAGCGCCACCAAAGCAATACGCAGGAACTCTTCCCAAGTGCAACAAGTGCAACTTCCACCATACCAGTGCTTGTCGGGAAATGTACTACAGTAATTGCAACCGGAAGGGGCACACTGCTCGATTTTGTAAAGTGCCAGCCCAATCCGCCCCTCAAGTCGCCCCAGCCGCCAACACCGGAGCAAGTCAAACCTCTTACGGATGTGGAGAGGCAGGGCACTTCAAAATAAACTGCCCAAAAGCACGAAACGCCAATGCTGGAGGTGTAGGGAGAGTCCTGATGATGGGACATGGAGAAGCAGTCAAGGACCCCTCGGTGGTTATCGGTACGTTCCTCCTCAATAATTCTTATGCATGCGTACTTTTCGATAGTGGGGCAGAAAGAAGTTTCGTAAGCCACCAATTCAAACATTTACTTAGGCAAAATTCCCAGTCATTAAAAGATTCATACGTCGTAGAAATGGCAAACGGAAAGGTTGAGCGCGCTAACGATATTTACATAGGGTGTACCCTCACTCTAGACAACCATTTGTTCAAAATCGATCTAATGCCAGTCACAATAAAAAGTTTCGACGTCATCATTGATATGGATTGGTTGGGTCCTAATCGTGCTGACATTTTATGTTACAAAAGGGCCGTCCGCCTCAATCAGCCGAATGGCAATACCCTCACCGTTTATGGCAACAAACCTAGTGCGAATCTACAAATCATCTCTTGTGTCAAAGCCCGAAAGTATCTCCGAAAGGAATACCATGTCTTCTTAGCTCACGTCGTAGATAAGAATAAAGGGGAAAAGGACATCAAAGACATTCCGGAAGTGTGCAACTTCCCCGACGTATTTCCAGAAGATCTGCCAGGTGTACCGCTTGCACGAAAAGTCGAATTCCAAATCGACTTGGTTCCCGGTGCTACCCCTATAGCAAAAGCACCATATCGCCTCGCACCAGCAGAAATGCAAGAGCTGTCTAGTCAATTGAGCGAGCTATTAAACAAGGGATTCATCAGACCGAGCTTTTCACCCTGGGGAGGACCAGTTCTATTTGTGAAAAAGAAGGATGGATCCTTTCGTATGTGCATCGATTATAGGGAGTTAAACAAACTGACCATCAAAAATCGATATCCCCTACCCCGAAGCGATGACCTTTTTGACCAACTTCAGGGAGCGAGCTACTTTTCAAAAATCGACTTGAGGTCGGGTTACCATCAATTGCGAGTTCAAGAAGAAGATATCCCCAAGACGGCATTCAGAACTCGCTATGGACACTACGAATTTGTAGTGTTGCCATTCGGGTTAACAAACGCGCCTGCGGTGTTCATGGATCTGATGAACCGAGTGTGTCGACCCTTCTTGGATAAATTTGTGATCGTATTCATCGATAATATCTTGGTTTATTCAAGAAACGAAGAAGAACACAGGCGACACCTGAGACTAATATTGGAGACGCTAAGATCCGAGAAGCTTTACGCCAAGTTTTCAAAGTGTGAATTTTGGCTCCGTGAAGTGGGATTCCTTGGCCACGTGATAAGCAAGAAAGGAATACATGTAGATCCCTCAAAGATCAAGGCGATTAAAAATTGGGCAGCACCCACAACGCCAACGGAAATCCGAAAATTTTTGGGACTCGCGGGCTACTACCGAAGATTTATATAGAACTTCTCCAAGATTGCTAAGCCCCTCACCACCCTGACTCAGAAAGGGGTGATGTTCAAATGTGAAGATAAACAAGAAGCCGTCTTCCAGACACTAAAGCAAGCTCTATGCAGTGCGCCAATCTTGTCTCTTCCGGAAGGAACTGATGACTTCGTGGTATATTGCGATGCTTCAAATCAAGGCCTCGGATGCGTGCTCATGCAGAGAGGGAAAGTCATCGCCTACGCGTCAAGGCAACTTAAAACACACGAAGTTAATTACACTAGCCATGACCTTGAACTGGGAGCGGTAGTGTTCGCTTTAAAGATCTGGAGGCACTACCTCTACGGCACAAAATGTACCATCTTCACCGATCACAAAAGTCTTCAGCATATCCTCAATCAAAAAGAGTTCAACATGCGGCAACGGGGATGGGTTGAACTGCTAAACGACTACGAGTGCGAAATTCGCTACCACCCGGGCAAGGCCAATGTAGTGGCTGATGCCCTAAGCAGGAAGGAATATTCGGGCCGCCTAGTAAGATCCTTAACCATGACCATCCATTCCCACCTGGCCACGCAAATCAGGGAAGCTCAACTAGAAGCCTTGAAACCAGAGAATGTGGCAGGTGAGGCATTAAGGGGAATGGATAAGAACTTAGAAGTCAAGGATGACGGAACTCGTTAGCTCAGTAACCGAATCTGGACACCGAAGTTCGGTGGGATCCAAGACGTGGTCATGAATGAAGCACACAAGACTCGATACTCCATCCATCCAGGGTCAGACAAGATGTATCTAGACCTCAAAAAGTTATACTGGTGGCCGAATATGAAAGCCGAGATTGCTACTTATGTGGGCAAGTGTCTGACTTGCGCCAAGGTCAAGGTGGAATACCAGAAACCCTCAGGACTACTACAACAGCCTGATATACCAGAATGGAAGTGGGAACGGATAACCATGGACTTCATAACCAAGCTGCCTAAGACTTCAGGCGGGTTTGACACTATATGGGTAATCGTAGACAGATTGACCAAGTCTGCGCACTTCCTGCCAATAAAGGAAACCGACAAGATGGAGAAGTTAACCAGGATTTACATCAAGGAGATTGTGCGACTGCATGGTGTACCAATATGTATTATCTCCGACCGAGATAGTAGATTCACTTCGCGATTTTGGCAGTCCCTGCAGAAATCCTTGGGAACTAGGCTAGACATGAGTACGGCCTACCATCCACAAACCGACGGGCAAAGCAAGCGCACTATACAAACATTAGAAGACATGTTAAGAGCCTGTGTGATAGATTTTGGTAAAGCATGGGATACCCATTTGCCGCTGATTGAATTCTCCTACAATAACAACTATCACACCAGCATTAAAGTCGCTCCATTCGAAGCTCTCTACGGGCGTAAGCGCAGATCACCCCTGTGTTGGGCCGAAGTGGGGGATACTCAACTAGCTAGGGGGCAAGTCCCTAATAGCACCCTTACTGGTCCTGAAATCATAAGGGAGACCATAGAAAAAATTGTTCAAATTCGGGAAAGAATGAAGGCGTCTCGTGATCGACAAAAGAGTTACGCAGACAAGCGACGCAAACCCTTAGAATTTCAGGTCGGAGATCGAGTATTACTAAAAGTTTCCCCTTGGAAAGGAATGATACGTTTCGGTAAATGTGGGAAACTAAACCCGAGGTACATCGGACCGTTCGAAATCCTTGCCAGGATTGGTCCTGTGGCGTACAAACTCCAATTACCTCAAGAACTTAATAACATACACCCCACATTTCACGTATCCAACTTAAAGAAGTGTCTGTCTGACGAGACACTTGTAATACCTCTCGACGAGATCGAAGTTAACGAAAATCTCCACTTCGTAGAGGAGCCAGTTGAGATTATGGATCGGGAGGTCAAAAGAACGAAACAAAGTCGTATTCCCATCGTGAAGGTTCGATGGAACGCTAAACGAGGACCTGAGTTCACCTGGGAGCGCGTAGACCAAGTGAAACAAAAGTACCCGCATCTTTTCCTAAACTCTTGAAGTCCCGGCCAAAGCGTAAATTTCGGGACGAAATTCCCTCTAACGGGGGGATGATGTGACAATAGTCAAATTCGGGTCAAGTCTAAGTCGGACAAAGTCAACGATTCAAACCGGTCAACTCAATTAAACCTTGTATAATAGGGTTTGTATTATATAATTTCTTTATAACTCACTATCTTAATGAGAAAACATCACTTGGAAAGTTCGTGTGTTTAAATTTCTTTAACCTTAGTGCTAAACAATGAACAAGAACAATAAAAAAATGTTGCATACTCATCGGGAGTGTGTAAGATGCTAAAACATGGCATAACGGGGTTTACGGACCTTGCATTGCGAAGCCGGACACTCACATTCGTCACACACGAAACCGCTCTCAATCGTTTTCACTCTATCTCTTCTTATCGAGAATCTCTCCCAAATCTCTCTAAGTATGTGAAATCTCTCTCAAGATCTCTCTCAACTTTCTATAGTCACTCGGGGCATCCCGACCCTCGAATTTGGCGAAAACAGCCCAAAAACGGAAATCTAAGCGAAAAACGGACTTAAGGAGCCGAAACCCCTCTTAGGACCCGAAAGTCCTCTTAGGACCGGAAAGTCCCCTTAGGACCCGAACCCTTCTGAGTCGAAGGCTGCTGAACCGAACCTCACTCAAAGAACTGAACCCGAAGGCTCCTGGAACCGAACCTCGCATGCCTCACCCGAACCCGAACCTTCGGTCCATTTCGGGTCAAGGTTCCCTCGGTCTAGTTCGCTTCTGACTTGCTTCGGACCGAGCCTTCGGACTGACCCCTCGCCCTTCGCTTCTCGCTTCTGGTTCACACCTTTCGCTTCCGACTCGGCACCAGCAAGGACCGAACCTCGGCCTAGGGACTGAACCTCGGCCTATGACCGAGAGGTCTCGCTGGGAATGCTTTTCTTCCCGGTTTTCGACTAAATTTGCGTTTTAGGCCCGTTTTTAATTGTTTTAACACAGGATTTTCACCCAAAACTTTATTTTAACATATAAGGACCCATAATTATTAAATTATCACATTTTTAAAGATAAAACCTTATCCAAAAGAGTGGGTGAAGTACAAAGGTGGAGTGTTGACTTTCCTTTAAGTAATGACACAAGCAACCACTCCCATACCCACTCCATGTCACTATTCACCACCAGCCCATACCTTGTCACTTCCTTGTCCTTTTTACCTCTCTAAAAAGTTATTCCCACGTTTTTGAGAGCTAGATATTTATCCTCTCTCCTCATTTTTCTTCCAATTACTCTCATTTCACCAAAGATCCAACTCCAACTTTTCCCTCAAACTTTGCCTTCCAATTCGAGATCCCAAGGCAGATCATCAAGTGTTCTTCCACTCTTAGTAAGTATAATTCATCCTCCTTGTGATTATTGCACTTCATTCTACTCAAATCATTGATTGCTTACACAAACTCCATAACTATGATGCTAGATTCTCGAAAATCTTCAAGGCATCTCCAAGTGTTCTTGAGTTAAACACTTCCATTCTTCAATAATCATCTACTGAAATTACTTAAGGTGAGTTCATACCCCTACATTTTTATGTTTTCTTAAGTTTTTAGGGGGGGGGGGGGAATACAAGTTAAAACACCAAGAACATAACTAAATTTTTCTACCAGCTTTCATCAGAAAAGTTGGACTCCATTCACGGACTGTTTTGGACAACTTAAACATTTTTGTTTGAAACACTGTTTTAGGTGTAAGTAGTTCCAATTCTTAGATTTAAAATGACTACTTGCACATCTACATACGATTTTTCTACAATTTATGGTGATTTTTACAAAACTGCCTATCATTTCAAACACCAATCCGGACTAGTCTGTGATTATGGACTTTTTCACCCAAGTTGGAGGTCATTAAAAATCATGATAAAAATAATGAGTAAACTAGACACATTTTGGGAACTCTCATAATTTACGGATTTAGTTTTCAACTTCTTATGATTTTTATATGACTTTTCAAAAACAGTGTAGAAAGGTTGAAAATTTGTTAACAGCTTATAACTTTCATAACACTTTGTATTATGTTGAGCAAAGTGTATAACGATAAGTTCTAAATATTGAATGTGTTTCCTTGTTAGTTTATCATCATAAACTGAAACATAGTCATTCGTGATAAGATTATTCATTCATTTAGAACACGTATATTAAGCTATAATGAGCATAGTTTATGGATTCATAGCATTAAGGCATTCATAAAAGAATTCTTATACATTACAAACGTTTTGGATAAGCTATAAAAGGTATAGTTTATGTATCATTTACTTCTAAAACTTATTTACCAAAGGTTTTCAGTTTAGTTCACGTAAATCTGTTAATGAATAAATTTGTGAGTCATTCCCTTCGGGTTACTTCCAAAGTAACAAAGTCAAAAAGTCCTGTAAATTGTAACCAGAGTCTCTTGTAGGGAGAACGTGATAGTTGTGTATAGATCTATATTGGGTTTGACAAACCCACACCAGAGCTGCTTGCAACAGCTAGACCGGCAGGTCTGTGGTGACAAGTGTCATTTAACGGCGACGCCTGAAGAACGTCGTATTACGAAGCTGTCTATGTTAAGTATGGTTATGATAGCTCACATGTGGTATTCACAATCATAAGATTTACGGGTTCTAACTTTAAATTAGTGAGTTATGTTGATTTAGCTCTCAGAAATTACTTTAAGTATGGAATAATACTTGTGCGCTTTCATGTCAAAAAGGGGTTTTATGCTGATTTAAAACCACGTTCATATCATTAACTTTGGAAATCACTTGTTCATTCTCGGTCCTGGTATTTAGGATCACATAACTTTTATAAGGAAAATATTGGATTTTCTTGGTAGCATACAACTCATTATAAAGATCGATTTTCCAACTCTTACTGTCAAAAGCTTATGAACTCACCAACCATTGTGTTGACACTTTTTCAAACTACTTGTATTCTCAGGAAATCGCTAAACAGGTAACAAAGTACTTTTGAGGATGGGACGTTGAGGCGTCAAACTTATCATATTTTGTCAACATATTGTAATTGATTTTGAAACATGTAATTCATACAATGATGTAACTCTTTCAATTATATATATGTTGGTTGTGTTTACTTTCATCACTATTGCCATTGTTGTTATGATACTACACATGAAGTCCTCCACCCCCGGACGTTTCCGCCATCCTTGGTTTGGGGGTGTGACCCAATAAACCCTCACTGCTTTCACAAGTGCCAGTAAAGGGTGACTTGGTCATCTTTCAAAGTAAACAAGACTCACACAGGTCATCGTCCCTAAGGTCGAATGACTCCAACACTCCATCGTTTTGTAGTTGGGCTATGCATTTCTTGTTTACATGTCCAAGATGACAATGCCACAAGCATGCTTTATCCAAACCATTAGATGAATCAATACACAACACATCATTTCCAGAATTGTCTACAACCATCACAATTTCATATATCCTATTACAAGGCAATGCTTTAAAATAGAAAACACCATTAAGATATGAATTAATAGAACCCTGTTCATTATCAAATGAATATCTAAATCCTTGTCTATATAAACCATGAAAATAAATGATGTTTCTTGCCATATCTGGCGAATAGAAACAATTATTTAAATCATTACTAAGCACTAAAGAATAAACTCCAACCTTGGTGACAGGCGACGATCTTCTGTTCCCCATGATCAAGTTTATCTTCCCATGCTCCACAACCCTATTTGTTCTTAGGCCTTGCAAGTCAGAACAAATGTGAAAACCAAATCCTGTATCAAGAACCCAAGAAATAGCATGTGATGAATCATTAGCTTTAATAGTGTAAATACCTGCATAGGATGGCTTGATCTTTTCATCCTTGATGGTCTTGTATATATTTCGGGCATCCTTATTTTCAATGCCCTATTTCGTGGCAGTGATGACACTATGCATCATTAGGGTTGCATTTGGGTTTAGCAGAACCATCCTTGGTTCCACTAGAATAGGTTCCATCATGGGACTTTCCCTTATCGTGGCTCTTTGAGGGAGCCTTCCTCTTCTTACCCTTCCCTTTCCCAATTTCCAAGACTGGGGCAACAGCAGGAGTATGAGTTTGTGCAACAGACTTGTCCTTGAGGTTACTCTCTGCAGTCCTCAATAGACCTTGCAGTTTACTCAATGTAACCTCCTATTTATTCATGTGGTAGGTCATGCAAAACTAGTTGAATCATGGTGGAAACGAATGTAGAATGTTGTCAATCACCTGCTCTTCATCCAAGTTAACATTTAACTTCAGCAGGCGGTCAACATACCTCTGCATCTTTTGCAGAGGAGCAGTGACAGACACTCCGTCTCTTATCTTGGTCGTGATAATCGAAGTGATGATCTCATACCTTTCCTGCCTCGCACTTTGGTGATATCTTTCCACCAAGTCTAGATGCATTTCATAGGGATACAAGTCCTCGTAGGACTTTTTCAGTTCAACAGTCATCGTTGCTAGCATGATGCAATGAACTTTCATGGCATCACCCTCATGGGCCTCAAAGGCAGCGATCTCTTCGGGAGTGGCAGTGTTCATATCCAACTCTTTTAGTTCCTTATCGAGGACATATTCTTTGTCCTCGTAGCGGGTGACCATTCTTATGTTACGGATCCAATCATTGAAATTGTTTCCTTCAAAGATCGCCCTCCCACACAAGTTAATGAGTGAGAACGAGTCGGAGGCGTTTGAGCCGGAAGCATTGTTGTTCAAGTTTGACATCTGAAAAAGAAAAGAGACAAAGTTTGATTAGATAAGAATCCCCAATTAAGCAACACCCAAATGAAAAATATGGGCTAGGATCCAACAACATTATTTTCAACTTAGAAAAGGGATGCCGTAATCTAAACAACAAATAATTTGAAGGTAAGTGAATCACGATTCACTAATTTCCAACATTAAAAACAAATTAAAATTAAGTTTTAAATGTATTGAAAACTCCTAGATCTTTTGAGATTCATTGAACTTTTCAATGGCATGTTTAAATCTCGATATGCCCCTCAACTTTGTGACTGGGATGCCGAGGATCACAAAGCGGGTGTGAATAACCATGCAAATGTACATGGTTCCCTCAATGTTAAAGTCACCTATTCGACATGCCAGTTAACCATACACGCTCCATCGAACTATGAAAAACATCGAGTCACCGTTTGCGACCTTTGCTTAGAGCCAATTAGTGTGCCGGTTAACCACACACGCTCCACTAACGTCTTAGCAAGGGTACAAAGTGTAATTTCATGGAATTGCATCAATTCACTTTTGCTTAAAGTAACTAAGATTGAGAATTTTGAAAAAAACTTTTAGTTACTTTATAAATTCATTATACTTTTAATGAGGAAAGGGTTGCCCTATCCTACTCGTTTAGCCGATGATCCTCCACCAATCAAGGAAGCGGTGGGTGAGAGTGGACACCCATTAAACGATAAATTTATAGCCCATAACCTTATACCCCCCCCCCCCCCTCCGCTTATAGATCGGCTACGTGAATGAGGCCAACTAACAGTAAGACTAGCATTTAAGTTATACATATATAGTAATTATTCTTATAATATTATAATAGTATAGGGTGAATTTTAAACTTGTAAAATTCTAGGGTTTAGAATTTAATAAATTAAAATTAAACTTTTAATTAAAAAAAAAATTAATTCCAAAACTTGGGGAAAGTTTTGAACTTTTCAAAACACATAGGATCAAATAGCAAATAATTTAAATTAAACATTTAATTTAATGATTATCTAAATTTGACCTATTCCATTTTATTCATAAGATAATTCATCAAATAATTCAAATAATCAAATTTCATCATATAAGGAATTTATTATTCAATTAATTGGTAATTATCTTTTGTTTTGGTAAGGATAATCACATAATAATAATAAAATTCAAATTTTATTAGTCAAAAACAGTTTTGGCAATTATGCCTTAGTCCATAAGGATTCTCAGCCCAAAAGTTAATTATCTTATAATTGTAGTCCAGTCCCCTATATTTAATTAATCTCTTTTAGCCACCAAATTTATTCTTAATTAATTGATGACTAATATTAATTAAATAATATGATTTCTCTTTTAATATATTATTCTCATAATATATTAGTAAACCATAATAACCTCTCTTTCTCCTTGAATGACACTATCAAGTTTGTTTGGTGAAGGCAACCCAAAAGGACGATGCACCACCGGGTCAAGTACATACCAAATATAGTTATGGGCTTCGACACTAATTCAATAAGTTGTCTTTGTGACTCTTGCATGGTATGCTGGGCTAGGCCCATTTGTGTGCTTGGTTGGGCACATGGATCAGGAAGGGCTAGGCCCAATGTATGTTATGTAGGATTCTAGCTGTCTCTGTGACTCTTGCATGGTATACCGAAACTGGGCCCATGGTATGACTGTTAGGCTCATTATGGTGGGTCGAGCCCAATGGTATGTATGACATTTGGTATTTTGGGGAACTTACTAAGCTTTGTGGTTACAATTTATGGTAATGGTTTTAGGTACATCTGATTCGAAATGGAAATGCCCGAGCTCGACTTGATCGCGGCGCATCCACCCATGTTTCCAGAACTTGTTTATTTTGAATTGTACTCTGATAACTGATAACTGTTTTTATTCTAAAATACTTTTGAATGATTAGAAAAAGGATAATTGGTATTTCTGGTTAAATTAATAATGACAATTTTTCCTTATAATTTTTGGGATGTTAATTGATTTTATTATTCGTATGTAGGTGTGACATGGATCTCTTCACAAAAGAGTCAAGTTGTAGTTGGAATTCGGGAGATTGTTGATGTGGATTAGTAGTTCAGATTTTATGAATATACATGATACAACGAAAACACAGTTTAGTGTTTAGGGTTTACTCTATGGGAAACAAAAATCATACAGAGTATTGATAAAGTAGATGGTTCAAAAAGTACCCCCAAAATGGGAAAAATTAATCTGAAATAGATATAGTATTCACAATGGTTGGCTTCTAAATCTACATTTTTAATACCATATCTCATATGTGAATGTGTATTCGATGAGTGTTTGTTTAAGAAAAAATTGGCAGCATTTCCCCCTTGTTCTAATATATATATATATATATATATATATATATATATATATATATATATATATATATATATATGAGGAGCAAAGAGAAAATGATAACCAAATTTCTTTAAAACAAACAATCATATAATACATGTTCACATTCTATAATAACATTGTACTTTAAATATTACATTGTTTCTTCTATTTGAGCATTTTCTTTTTGAATATATTTTTTATTTATAATATCATATTTTATCCTATTATAGCATTGAAATTTACAGTAATTTTTTTATTTATGACATTTGTTTTTGTTTTAAATTTTCCGTAAGAACATTGTACTTTAAGTATTATATTGCTTTCTCTTTTTGAGCATTATACCGTTGCATATATTTTTTTATTTATAATATCATATTTTATCCTATTATAGCATTGTACATTAAAATATTAGTTTTATCTATAGGATTTGTTTTTTTCATTATTGTATCCTAATTTTTTTTCCATTTTTCCATTCTGGCTTTGTACTTTCCAAATAAGCCCTTAAAAGTTAATTGATGTTCCAATCAACGCATACATAAATATACATACAAATACACATATTTCATATACATACAAGTACACTTTCCATTATAACATTGTACTTTTTTTTTTCATTTTTTCCATTATAACATTGTACTTTCAAAATAAGCCTTAAAAGTTAAGTGATGTTACAATCAATAAAAAATACATATACATACAAATCCACATATTCCACACACACACACACACACACACACACATATATATATATATATATATATATACACACATACACACAAACAAATTTACTTTCTATTATAGCAACATACATATACATACATCCTACTTTGTTTTTTGTTAGTTTATTTCATTATATCATTGTAGCTTCCAAAATTGCATACAAATACAAAACCTAAAAACATAATTTTTTATACATACAAATACACATACACAAAAATAATACACATCCGATTATAGCATCCTACATTATTATTTTTCATTATTTCCATTATAACATTGTAGTTTCCAAATTGCATACAAATACTAAAACTACATACATAATTTTATGTACATACAAATACAAATATTCAAAAATAATTCACATCACATTATAGCATCCTACTTTTGTTTTTTTTTTTTTCATTTTTTTCATTATGTCATAGTGGTTTCCAAATTGCATACAAATACACAAACTACATACCTAATTTTCTGTACATACAAATACACATACACAAAAATAATACACATCCAAAAACACATATACATGCATCATACATAAAGAAATACACATCATACATTCAGAAAATCAACATATTTTATATATATATATATATATATATGTATATAAGTATATATATATATATATATATATACACACACACACACACATACATACATACACTCACACACAAACAAGAGAAAAAAAATGTGTGGTGTGGTGGCTGTGATGGCAAATTTCGGTGACACATTGGCCGTGGCGGTAAAAGGTTGTTGGGGATCGACAATTCAAAGTTCTACATTGGCGGGGATCTTAAAATTCCGGCAATATACTCGAAATTCCTTCAACCAACATGAAAAAACTTGTAACACCCATAAGAATCATGCCAAATATAAACGTTTAAAAAATTTCAAAGCTCATGATTATTAAAAAACTTGTTTTCAAAATAGTATATTGTTAGAGTATCCCAGAATGAAACCATAAATTATAAAATCTGAGGAGCGGTACGATCACTCCTTCGCCTTCCTACAATCATCAGAAGTACCTGAAACATAATCAACGATTGCAAGCCCAAAGCTTAGTGAGTTTCCCCCAAAATACCAACGCCATACATATATATGTTGGATATAGTGTCTAAGTCCATAACTATATTTGGTATGTACTTGACCCGACCCGGCATGGTCCATTTGGGTTGCACTTCACCCGAACAATTTATGGATAATTTGTTGAGAATAGTACAAGTTATGATTTATTAATATATTATAAGTACTAATATATTAATATAAGATCATATTATTTAATTAGTATTGATCTATAATTAATCTAGGATTAATTTAGAGATCAAAAGTATTACTAATTAAATATGGGCTTCTATATTTATATAGTTTGGGCTAATGCTTATTTGGAATGGGCTAGGATTGCATGGAAAGTCCATGGATACTCCATGGAGCTTTAACCCATGGATCTTATACAAATGAAAAGAAATGGGTATTAGGGTTTACATGGATGTAACCCTAATCCACCACACTATATAAAGGAGGCTTTGGTTCTTGAAATTACACGAGTTGAGGTGAGTAAAGGAAGAGGGCCGATTTCAAGATAGTAGTGACTATTCTCTCAAAGTTCCAAGTTTGTGGTGATTTGTGATTTCCATTTGAGGCATTCACACTGTTGGTGCTAGGCTCTAAAACTCCAAGCAATCAACTACAACTACAAGGTAAGTATTTCTACTAGCTTTATTTGATTCATGTTCCCCATGCCATGCTAGTTAGGATATAAACCTTGGAAAAATAATTATTTGCATGTATCTTAGACAAACATAGATCCAAGGTTTATTAGGGTTGCATGTACACTTAGGAAGTGTTAGAATGCTCAAAACCCATCAGTGGTATCAGAGCCTAGGCTTGTTTGCTTGATACTTGATGCAAAATATTGGAAAAAGTCGAAGAACTTGCTGTCTGCCTGGTGAACTCGCTGAGTCCATGGGGGGACTCGGCAAGTTCATGTGTATCTTCATCCTACTCGGCGAGTAGGTTCGTGCACTCAATGAGTAGGAGCCACAGAATGCAGATTTTCGACTTTTGTTGCTGGAAATGGACTTGAAACATTACCCTAAACTGTTTTGGTGTTATAAAACTTGTTTTAGATGGTGTAATGTTTTTGCTAATCCATTTACAATGGCTATAATAAAAAATTACAAGATTTAGGAGTAATTTATGATTCTTGAAATGTTCATATTCATGTTCTTGAACTTATGAAGATTAGATGATCATAGGAATTGTTTGTAACCTACTTGGTAGTTTAATTCTTGATCATAATGTGTTTTAATGGAGTCCATAACTTGTCCTCAAGTTATGGAAAACTAAGAGTCACACTTGAATTAAAACCATTAAAAGAACACAAGAGTTAAAAAATGAAGAGTCTTCATTTTTAATACTCTATTTAACTCATAAGTTACAAGAAATGAAAAGTTTTGAAAGTTTACAAAACTTGCCCTCAAGTTTTGGAACAAGTAAAGTCATATTAAAAACTTTAGTTCCAACCCTTAGAATTTTAAAAGTTAAAATTCAACCCTTATACTTATAATATTATAAGTTAATAATATATATATATATATATATATATATATATATATATATATATATATATATATGTATATGTATAAGATCAAAGTCGTCTTACCGCTAGTACACCTCATTCACGAAGCTAGTCTATAAGGTGGGTATAAGGTTGTTGCCTATAAAATGACAACTTAATGGGTGTCCACTCTCACCCACTGCTTGCTTGACTGGTGGTGGGTCGTTAGCTGAACAGGTAGGACAAGGACTTATTAATTCTCATTAAAAGTATAATGATAATTATAAAGTAACTAAATGTTTTATTAAATTCCCAATCTTAGTTACTATAGGAAAAATGTGAATAAGGTGCTAATCCATGGAATTACACTTTACACTTTGTTTAAGTCGTTAGTGGAGTGTGTGTGGTTAACCGGCACACTAACTTGAACTTAACATGGTAGGTGAAGGGTGATTTAATGTTTATCATAGTATCGATGGAGCGTGTGTGGTTAACCGGCACATCGATTGAGGGGTAGTACATTAAGGGTACCAAGTAATTTGCATGGTTACTTCACACCTTGTTTTGTGATCCTTGGCATCCCAGTCACAAAACCTGAAGGGCACACTCGAGATTGAAACATGCCATTGAAGAAAGTTCAATGAATCTCAAAGAATCTAGGAGTTTCTAAACCAATTAAAACCTAATTAAAATTTGGTTTTTCATGGTGGAACTTGGTGAATCGTCATTCACCTACCATCAAATATCTTATAACTTAGATTACGTCATCCCTCTTCCAAGTTATAAAATATTGTGTTGGGTCCTAGCCTTAATACTACATTTGGGTGTTTTATTAAGGACTATCTCTAAATCTAATCTAATCTATTCCCACTTCTTTTCAGATGTCTTCCAATAACAATGCTTCTGGATCTAACCCTACTAGCTCTTTCTCTCTCATGAATCTTTGTGGGAGAGTCATCTTCGATGGATCCAACTTTACTGATTGGATCAGGAACATCAGGATGGTCACTCTGTATGAGAACAAAGAATATGTTCTCGACAAGGAGCTAAAGGTACCCGAGCCAACTGCTACTCCTAAAGAGCTTACTGAATATGAGGTACATGAAAGGGATGCTACAAAAGTAGCATGCATCATGATGGCCACCATGACAGCCGAGCTCCAAAAGTCCTATGAGGACTATTATCCTGTTGAGATGCACCAGGACTTGATGGACCATTACCATCAGAGTGCTTGTCAAGAGCGATATGAAATAATCTCCTCCATGATAACAATCTGAATGAAGGATGGTGAACCCATCACGGGCCACATGCAGAAAATGCAAAGGTATGTGGACCGTTTACTGAAGCTGAATGTGAACTTCCCCGAGGAGTTAGCAATAGACATCATTTTGCACTCCTTACCATCATGTTATGATCAATTCCGCATGACATATCACATGAACAAGGAATAAGTCACCCTCAGTAAACTTCAGGGACTCTTGAAGACCGCGGAAAGTGGTCTAAAGGGTAAGTTGGTTGTTACTACTCCTATTCCTACTCCAACTGCGACCAATGTCTTGGCAATCGGGCATGGCAGAGGGAAGAAGAGAAAGAACCCTTCTAAGGGTACCAAGGGTAAGACCCTTGAAGGCTCCTCTTCAAGAAAAACCGAGAAAGGTTTTGTCACTCCTTCTGCTAACCCTAATGAGGCTGAATGCTTCTATTGTCATGAAAAGTCGCACTGGAAGCAAAACTGCCCAAGTTACCAGCAAGACGTGAAGGATGGGAATGTAAAACCATTCCATGCAGGTATATACACTATATTGTCTAATAACTCACCTCATTCTAAGTCTTGGGTCCTTGACACAGGTTGTGGTATTCACATATGTTGTGATTTGCAGTGACTAAGAAGAAGTGAGAATGTGGAGCAGGGAAAGATAAACTTGATCATGGGAAACAGGAAAGCATCACCTGTCACCAAGATAGGAGTTTATTCCGTAGTGCTAAATAGTGGGTTTAAATTAGATTTGAATAAGTGTTATTATTTGCCAGAAATGGCAAGAAATGTTATTTCCTTTCATGCATTGTATAAACAAGGTTTTACCTTTTATTTTGATAATAATAATAGTAGTATTGATGCTTTCTTTAATAATGTTCATTATTTTAAAGCATTACCTTGTGATGGCGTGTATAAACTGTATCTTTTGTAGATAATCTAGGAAATAATGTATTGTATATTGACTCTTCCACTAGCTTAGATAAAGCATCTTTATGGCATTATCGTCTTGGACATGTAAGCAAGAAACGCATAGGCCAACTCCAAAAGGATGGAGTCTTGGAGTCATTTTACCTAAAGTCAGATGATAGTTGTGAATCATGTTTGCTTGGTAAAATGACAAAGTCACCTTTTACTGGCACATGTGCTAGGGGTGAAGGTTTATTGGACCTCATACACACAGATGTGTGTGGACCCTTCAAAACCGCCACAAGAGATTCTAATCGGTTTTATGTGACTTTCACTGATGATTTTAGTAGATATGGATATCTCTACTTAATCAAGCATAAGTCAGAAACCTTTGAGAAATTCAAAGAGTTTAAGAAAGAAGTGGAGAATCAGTTGGGCAGGAACATTAAGATGTTTCGACCGATCGAGGTGGTGAGTATCTTAGTACTGAGTTCCTTGACTATCTTAAGGAATGTGGGATTATCTCACAATTGACACCTCCTAGGACACCACAGTTGAATGGTGTAGATGAGAGGATCAATCGGACCTTGTTGGACATGGTTCGTTCCATGATGAGTCGAGCTTCGCTACCAATCTCATTTTCGGGGTATGCCTTAGAGACTGCTGCACATATCCTTAATCTAGTCCCTACAAAGAAGGTTGCCAAAACACCTCATGAGATGTGGAGTAGAAAAGTTCCCAATCTAGACCACATCAAGATTTGGGGTTGTGAGGCTTTTGTGAGACGCGAGACTCACGATAAGCTCGAACCCCGAAGCGAAAGGTGTATTTTCATCGGCTATCCAAAGAAATCCTTTGGCTACATCTTCTACAGACCCAGTGATAATGTGGTCTTTGTAGCAAGAAAAGGATTCTTTTGAGAAAGAGAATTCATGAATCAAGGAGAGAGTGGGAGGCAAATTGACCTTGAGGAACTTCAAGAGTCAAGTGATGAAGGAACCTCAAACACTAGCCCTCAACCTGAGGAGGAAACTCCTATTGAGTCGACTGAAGAATCTATACCTCTGAGGCGTTCCACCAGAGTTAGGAATGCACCTGAGCATTATTATTGTTTCCATATTACTGCAAAAGGTGAGACACTTATCAGTGATAACATACTGGTAAATCTGGATGAGCCTAACGGCTACACGGAAGCCATGGCAGACCCTGAGGCTGCTAAATGGAAAGAGGCTATGGATAGCGAGATATAGTCCATGTATGACAATCAAGTTTGGAACTTGGTTGAGAATGTAACTGATCGTAAAGTAGTTGGGTGCAAATGGATCTTCAAGAAGAAGACCGACATGGATGGTAATGTACACACTTATAAGGCATGACTGGTTACATAGGGTTATTCTCAAACTCGGGGAGTTGATTATGATGAGACCTTTTCACCAGTGGCCAAGATAAAGTCTATTAGGGTTCTGTTAGCCATTGCTGCATTTGATGACTATGAAATATGGCAAATGGATTTCAAAACCGCTTTCATTAATGGAAAGTTGGCTGAAGATGTTTACATGGTTCAGCCAGAGGGTTTTGTCAGTACAGAGTACCAATAGACTGTGTAAACTCGAGATATCCATTTATGGATTGAAATAGGCACCTCGCAGATGGAATCTTTGCTTTGATGAGAAAGTCAAGGAATTTGGCTTTTCAAGGAGTGAAGATGAATCTTGTGTCTATATCAAGGTTAGTAGGAGCATAGTCAGCTTTTTGGTACTGTATATGGATGACATACTACTCATAGGAAATGACATCCCAACCCTACAGGAAGTAAAGTCGTGGCTTGGGAAGTGTTTCGCTATGAAGGACCTTGGTGAAGCTGCCTATATCCTAGGGATAAGGATTTTGAGAAAAAGGAGTAAAAGACTAATTGGACTTAGTCAAAAAACCTATGTGGACAAAGTGTTGAAAAGATTCAACATACATAACTCGAAGAAAGGTGAATTACCCATTCAGAGTAACGCCAGATTGAGTAAGACACAAAGCCCTAGTACTGAGGCTGAGATAGCAGAAATGAGTCGACTACCTTATGCTTCAGCTGTAGGATCGATCATGTATGCTATGACGTGTACTCGACCTGATGTAGCCTTTGCTTTGAGCATGGTTAGCAGGTATCATGGGAACCTTGGCAAGGCACACTGGACTGTGGTAAAGAATATCCTCAAGTACCTGCGAAGGACTAAGGACTGGGTCCTTACCCTTGGTGGGAGTGATGACTTGAGAGTTGTAGGGTACAGTGATGATAGCTTTCAGTCTGACAAGGATAATTTCCGCTCTTAGTCGGGCAGCGTCTTTACACTAAACAGAGGGGCAATTACTTGGAAAAGTTCCAAGCAGGAGACAGTGGCTGATTCCACATGTGAATAAGAGTATATAGTAGCAAGCTAGGCTGCAAAGGAGGCTATATGGCTAAAGAACTTCATCGGAGACCTTGGAGTTGTACCAGCTATAAAGGAGCCAATGGAGATTTCCTGTGACAGCAATAGTGTGGTTGCCTTAGCCAAGGAACCAAGAGATCATGGGAGATCCAGACACATTGACAGAAAATATCACTTCATTAGACATCAAAGAGAAGAAGGAATCCTCGTGGCAAAGAGGGTATCATCTGATGAGAACCCAGTAGATCCCCTCATGAAGGGACTGACTCGGGCTAAGTATCACCAGCATGCTCGGAGCATAGGGATGAAGGATGATATTAGTTTTAGTAGTTAGATAATCTTGAAATTTGTAAAATGTAATTGACATTTGATGGTAAATAAAAGCTGTTATTTATGAGTAAAGTGTTCCTATCACTTGTCAATCGTTTACTATATTTCTTTTGCATGTTTTGACTTCCAGAATAATTATCTTTGGTATATCATATTATTCGAACCTCCACTGTTGGTCATACGTCGGAAGTAGGTATGAATCAAGACTGTCATGATTGGTTGTAGAGGTTTAAGGTGTTGGACATGGCTACAACAATCATGAGTGATCATAAGCACTGAGCATTGGACTCAACCCACGCTCACTGGAATCACTTCATGGAATTTATCTCGAGTGATCGTGAGACGGTAATATCATAAAAGTCTTCAAACCTAGAGATATGATTTATTGCCTATGAGTTGGTTATGCATTGATTTTACGAAAACGCATTGGTAACTCGATGTTATAAAACATACCTTTGTGTGTAATTCAACAAGTAGTAGAGAAAACATATGATTCAAAGTTTATTTGTTCCTTCTAGGATTAGAAGCGATATCTGGGCCCCTCGATGATTTTGTTTTGACCTATGTACCAGGCCTGGTCAGAACTAAATTGATGTGTTCAGTTAAGTTCTATGTCAAACAAATCAGAAATCGGGAAACAAATGCTGGACAATACCATGATCCATGTATTTGTCCAGCTGATATCTAGAACAGAGGATGATATGATCACTTATCTAAAATGGCACGTTCTAGTTCAACAGAGTTTAAAGAGCTACGATTGCTGATCGGTTCCTGAAGTCATACTTGCAACTATAGTTATTAGACTTATCCAAGTGGGAGACTATTGGATATGGTGTCTAATTCCGTAATTATATTTGGTATGTACTTCACCCGACCCGGCATGGTCCATTTGGGTTGCACTTCACCCGTACAATTTATGGATAATCTTTTGAGAATAGTACAAGTTATGATTTATTAATATATTATAAGTACTAATATATTAATATAAGATCATATTATTTAATTAGTATTGATCTATAATTAATCTAGGATTAATTTAGAGATGAAAATTTTTAGTAATTAAATATGGGCTTCTATATTTATATAGTGTGGGCTAATGCTTATTTGGAATGGGCTAGGCTTGCATGGAAAGTCCATGGATACTCCATGGAGCTTTAACCCATGGATCTCATGGAAATGAAGAGACATGGGTATTAGGGTTTACATGGATGTAACCCTAATCCACCACACTATACAAAGGAGACTTTGGTTCTTGAAATCACACGAGTTGAGGTGAGTAAAGTAAGAGGGCTGATTTCAAGATAGTACTGACTATTCTCTCAAAGTTCCAAGTTTGTGGTGATATTTGATTTCCATTTGAGGCATTCACACTATTGGTGCTAGGATCTAAAACTCCAAGCAATCAACTACAACTACAAGGTAGGTATTTCTACTAGATTTATTTGATTCATGTTCCCCATGCCATGCTAGTTAGGATATGAACCTTGTAAAAATAATTATTTGCATGTATCTTAGAAAAACATAGATCCAAGGTTTATTAGGGTTGCATGTACACTTAGGAAGTGTTAGAATGCTCAAAACCCACCAATATAACCATATCATTCAAACATATAAAGAACAATACAACATGCATAATGAGCCATCAATCTGATTGGACCAACTTCTGGTCCTCAGTCTATCTGGACCACTCTCCGAGCCCTTGGTACGTCTGGACCGCCCTCCTCGGGGCCTTCAGCCTATCCGAACCGCTCGCTGGGCCTTCAGCCAGATTAGATTTGCCCGGCCTGGGCCTGCAGTCTACCCGGTCCGCTCAAGGTGTCTTGGCCTATTGCACACAACAGGACCTGCCTCAACCCTTTCCCAACCAATAAACATGTGCATATAAAATACGCTAGCATGCAATAACAGATAGTCATACAGATCTAACCGATCTCTAACATAGCAACTATCCTACAACCAGGATATCAATCTAATAGACTACTAGCATAGCAACCATCCTAAACCAGGATGAAAACTAATAGACTACTAGCATAGCAACCATCCTAAACCAGGATGAAATCTAACATAACAACCATCCTAAAACCAGGATGAAATCTAACATAGTAACCAACCTAAAACTAGGGTGAAATCATAAAGGGCCGGCCTTGATGCCTTAGACCCTGTTGATATAGTGAGGATAACTCACCTCACAAAGTCGGCTCGGTAGATAAACTCCAACTCTCGGATCGCTGCCACAAACTCCACCACCTTCAAGAGGGTGCTTGCTGATGAAAAACTTGAATACCACGAACTCTTGCTTTAACTAGCTTGTTTTCCCAAGTGATTCCTTCACCAAAATCCTTCCTCCAAGCTCAAACTCTCCAAAAGAACACACACTTGAATTAGGGTTAAAGAGAGACAAGAGGCTGTAAAGGGGAGGCTGGGGGAGGCCAATGATCCTTTAAACAAGGTTCAGCGCCCCTAAATTTAGGGTTTCATTTGCCAGCTCCTACTCGTCGAGTCCCTTATTGGACTCGGCGAGTAGGTCACTAAAACACACGGACCAACCCGCTGCTAATCGATGAGTAGGGCAACCAAATTGTCTAGTAGACCTTGAAAACAAGAAAATTATTATATTAATTCAATACCTGAGATTCGGGGCGTTGCAATTCTCCCCCACTTGAACTAGATTTCGTCCTCGAAGTCTGCCGTGGCGAACAGCTCCGGATAGTGCTCCGCATCTCTGCCTCTGGCTCCCAAGTCCACTCGGATCCTCTCCGATGCTCCCACTGTACCTTTACCAAAGGTATCTCCTTATTCCATAGAACCTTCCTCTTCCTCTCCAGAATGGCCACATGCCTCTCCACATAATTCAGGCGCTCATCGACCTGAATATCATCTAACGATACTACCATCTTCTGACCCATAATGCATTTTTGCAACTGCGAAACATGGAAAGTGCTTTGGATCCGAATAAGCTCCTATGGTAGCTCTAGCCTGTAAGCTACCTTGCCAACACTGGCAATGATCCTGAACAGCCCGATGTAACGGGGACCTAATTTCCCCCTCTTCCTGAAACGGATCACACCCTTCCAGGGTGAGACTTTCAGGAGTACCCTATCGCCCACCCGAAACTCCAACTCTAATCGGCGTCTGTCAGCGTAACTCTTTTGTCGACTCTGGGCGGTCTGTAGTCGCTGCCTAATCTGCTGAATCTTCTCGGTAGTCTGCAAAACTACCTCTTTCCATCCCATCCCCTGTGTCCAACCTCAACTCAACAAAATGGGGTGCGACATCTCCGTCCATACAACAGCTCGAAAGGTGGGGCGCCAATGCTGGAGTGATAGCTGTTGTTTGAGGTGAACTCTGCAAGCGGTAGGTGGGAATCCCAACTCCCACCAAAGTCAATGAGACACCCCCTTAGCATATCCTCGAGGGTCTGAATGGTACGCTCGCTCTGACCGTCTGTTTGTGGATGGAACGCTGTGCTAAAAATCAACCGTGTGCCCAGATCCTTGTGGAACTTTTGCCAGAAATGGGAGGTAAAACTAACATCCCGATCGGAGACAATGAAGACTGGAACCCCATGGCGAGCCACGATCTTACGGACGTACACGTCGGCCAACTTTCGACCGATGAACTCTCCCGTATGGCCAAGAAACGGGAACTCTTGGTCAATCGATGCACAATGACCTAGATGGCAGCAAACCCCTTTGCTGTTCTCGGCAACTTGGTAATAAAATCCATCGTGATCTGTTCCTATTTCCACATGGGAATCTCCAAGGGTTGCAGCTTTCCGTGCGGCCTCTGATGCTCGGCCTTGACCATCCTACAAGTCAAGCACCTCTCAACATAATAAGCGATTTCTCGCTTCATGCACGGCCACCAGTAGCTTAAACTCAAATCCCGGTACATCTTGGTGCCCCCCTGGTGAATAGAAAGTGAGACTTATGAGCCTCCTCCATGACTTTCTGTCTGACCCCACCAGACATCGGAACCCACACCTGACTCCTTAGGTTAATAATCCCCGGCTGTCTTGCACAAACCGGGTGTTCTCACCCCTGATCTTGTCCAACATCCAATTCTCTGGCCGCATGCCCTCGACCTGAGCATCTCTGATCAAACTCACAAGAGGAGAATCCACTACTATCCTCATACATATCGATGGGGTGGAAGTCCCAGCTGACTTGCAGCTCAAAGCGTCCGCCACCACATTCGCTTTACCAGGGTGGTAAAGGATCTCGCAATCATAGTCCTTGACTACATCCAGCCACCTCACTGCCTCATGTTCAGGTTCGGCTGATCCATGATATATCTCATGCTCTTGTGATCCATGTAAATGGTACAATAGACCCCAAAAAGGTAATGTCTCCATATCTTGAGAGAGAACACCACCGCTCCCAGCTCTAAATCATGCGTAACGTATCTCGTCTCATGCGGCTTCAACTGCCACGATGCATAAGCTATCACCCGTCCCCTCTGCATGAGGACCGCTCCTAAACCCGTGATGGATGCATCACAAAACACCACAAAATCCTCAACTCCCTCCGGGTGTGCCAAAACTGGAGCTTCACACAACTCCTGACAGAGGGTCTCAAATGCCCTCTGCTGCTCAGGGCCCCACCGGAAATCCACCCTTTCCTCGTCTGACGAGTGAGGGGTACTGCAATCTTGGAGAAATCCTATATGAATATCCGGTAGTACCCTGCCAATCCCAGAAAACTCCTGATATTTGAGGGATATTTCGGAACCTCCCACTGCATAACTTCCTCGATTTTGGACGGGTCGACCAAAATCCCATCCTGGTTAACGAGATGCCGGAGGAACTGGATCTCTCGTAACCAAAACCCGCACTTCGAGAACTTGGCATATAGCCGCTCTCGTCTTAGAACTCCCAACAACTCCATGAGATGCTCCTCGTGCTGCTATCGTGTCTTGGAATACACCAAGATATCATCTATAAACACGATGACTGAGCGATCCAACATCGGTCTGCAGACCCGGTTCATCAGATCCATAAATATTGCTGGCGCGTTAGTGAGCCCAAACGGCATCACCACGAACTCGTAATGACCATAACGAGTCCGAAACGCGGTCTTCTCCGCATCCTCCTCTCTGACCCGAACCTGATGATAACCCGACCTCAAATCTATCTTGGAGAACCAAGATGCCCCCTGCAACTGATAAAAGAGATCATCTATCCTCGGGAGAGGATAACAGTTCTTCACCGTCAACTTGTTCAACTCCTTATAATCAATTCACATCCGATGCAAGACGTCCTTCTTCCTAACGAAGAGGATCAATGCTCCCCATCGAGAACTGCTAGGTCGAATAAACTTCTAGCCCAGCAGCTCCTGCAGCTGCGACAACAGCTCTCTTGCATCTCGGGTGGCGCCAAATGGTACGATGCCTTGGCAATAGGAGCCGCACCCGACACCAGGTCGATTTGGAACTCGACCTGCCTCTTCGGAGGTATCCCTTGCAACGCCTCCGGAACCACGTCGGCAAACTCCGTAACCACTAGAACCTCTGAAACTAAAGTCTGGTCTCCAACCCGCGTGTCTACCACGTACGCTAGGTATCCTGCACACCCGTGCTGAATTTACTGCTGAGCTCTGGCGGCTGAACAAAAACCCTGACCCTGCTCTGGTGCCCTCGGCATATACAGTCAGCTCTCCCCCACTTGGGGTTTGAACTACCACTCGCTGGTCCTCGCAATCTATCATGGAACCGAAGCGACTAAGCCAATCCATACCCACATTCATGCATACTTCCCCCATGGGAATCAGAATCAACACTATCAGGATGACCACTCCGAGGATCTCCAACTGACATCATCGGTAGACCGATGAAGCTGAAACCCCTTGTTCGTTGGCGATAGAAAATCGCAACAGACACTCTAACTCGCCCACTGGCACACCAAACTCCCTACTAAAGGTCTGAGATACGAAAGACAGACTTGCTCCCGAGTCAAATAAAACCAAAGCAGGCTAGGAGTTCACTAAAAACGTACCTAATCACAGGTACACGGATAAGCATAAAACAGACATAATAAATGAGATAAAGGTTAGAAACATACCAGCAACCATATCCAGTGCAGCTCTGGTCTCCTCTGTTGTCAGCTGGAAAGCACGCCCTTGGGCCCTCGGGGCCGCCTAACCAACTTGGTGACAGTGGTAGCAGATCCTCATATCGTGAACCGGGGCCGCCTAACAACAATCCCTCGCAAAATGCCCCTCCTGGCCGCATTTGCGGCATCCACTACCAGACCTACAAGCACCCGAGTGCCCCTTTCCGCACTTGCAACAAGTATGGCCCTGTTGTCCCCCTGTCCTGGAATCAGCGGTCTTAGACCACTTTGGCGCCGACTGCGACTGTGCCGGGGCCCGACCCTGCTCTCTCAGCTGTAACTCAATCTCAAGCTCCCTCCGCCTAGCGGCCTCCTGTAACTCCAGAAGCGTATCACAACGTTGGGTCGCCACAAAATGACGGATATCCATCTTGAGCATGCTCAGATAACGAGTCATATGAGCTTGCTCAGAAGCAAACTCCAGGCAGAACATCGCCCTCTTAGTGAACATACGAGTGATCTCTGTCACCGTCTCCCGATCCTGTCTCAACTCTAGAAACTCCTGAGCTAACCGTTCCCGCTCGACTCGACGAATGTAGTGAGCATGGAACATATCCCTGAACTGCTCCCACGTAACAGCAGCTCTCTACTCTTCCGAATACGACCCAGTCATCAACCTCCACTAGTCCTTTGCCCCGGACCTCAACAAGTTCAGGGCACATCTGACCTTCTGGTCAGTAGGAAACAAGCATGTGAAGAAGCATTCCTCCATGTCAGACAGCCATCTCATGGCTTTGATGGGGTCCTGAGTCCCATCAAAATTAGGGGTCTTCGTGTTGTCGACGTCCCGATACTAAAAAGCCCGACCGGCTCCCAACCCTGCCGCCGATACAACCACTGTAACTACCGCGGCAACCGCCTCAGTGAGGGCTGCACAGTGATCATCAAAATACTCCACCATAGTGGTCTTAATAGACCCGAACATCTCCGGTAATTCGGCCCGGAACATAGCAGTGACCTCATCGTGCATGATCTCCTGGATCCTATCATCCATCTCATCCGGCCTCATCTGGCCGATAGCCTCGGGCGCTGTCGGCACCCCCTGTCCGCCCTCTCCTTCTCCTGATCCTGGTCCTGAACCGGATCCAGTCACCAAGCGCCTGGTAATCACCATTTTGAAACATAACACAAAGTATCAGATAATCCACACAAAGAACTAGGAACCAACTCCCAACTAAACCCTAGGGGTTGTGACTTCCTTGCTACGCGTATGGGTCCTGTGCTACCAGAAGTAAGGGCCCATACTACCTTCCACACCTACCCATATTTGTCTCAAGTATAACCACAACACCCTATCATACATATCATAGCTAGAGCTCAATCCTCACTCCTAGAGGAATGATAAATATCACTTAACTGACGTCCCGGCCTCACACAACCCACCCATCCATGAAACTTCCACCAACCCTGCAGCATTAGTGTATGCTAGCTATACATAACACCGGACCCTATAAACTTTCGAATATCCAACCCTACACTAAGCTCTCAATCAAACAAGAACATAACATAAGGCCAAATCAAACATTCTCAGGCTATAAGATCTTAATTTATGTATAACCGTGATGCATATGATAGGTTTTACACAAATAAACATCCTATATGCTCATGCAAAACCTAATGCTTGGATTAGGCTTCTCTATTGTAGTATGAATATGAAATTTAACATAACAAATCATATCTAGATGATTATCTTTTGTTGATTGCTTGATTCCTTCTTGATTCTTCTTGTCTTGGAGCTTAGAGTCACAAGTGTAACTCCTCTAATGGCTTACAAACACCAACTAGCTAGAAGGAAATTATTAGAGAGAAGAGAGGATGCTAAAATCGGACCTAGGGTTTCTCTTGGGATCAAGTGCCCAAAAATTGCATATAGGGGTCTCTATTTATAATGCAAGATGCTAGGATTTCTGCCAAAACCCTGATGGACAACTTAATCACCAAGCAACCCATGGAACCTTGTGGAATAGGGCCTATGGATGAAATTTTGATGGATCCCCATCATAATTTCATTCCCCCTTTGATCCATAAGGTATCCCAACCCTAAATCCAACTATCACACATTTGACAGTTTAAGCCCCTTTATTTAATTAATGTCTTTTAGTCACCAAATTAATTCCTCATTAATTTATGACCAATATTAATCAAGTAATATGATTTCTCTTTTAATATATTATTCTTATAATATATTAATAAATCATAATATCTTCTCTCTCTCTCTCTCTCTCCATAAATTACCCTGTCAAGTTGCTATGGTGAAGGCAACCCAAAAGGACCATGCACAACCGGGTCAAGTACTTACCAAATATAGTTACGGGCTTAGACATTAATACAACAGTCTCTCACTTGGATAAGTCTAGTAACTATAATGTAAGCTTATTCCGATTAGCAATCGTAGATCTCAAGGACATTGTCAAACTCTGATCATATCAGTAACCTTTCCTTTAGATAAGGGATCGTATAGTCCTCTGTTCTAGATATCGTGCGGACAATTACATGGAACATAGTCATACTTATAGTCCATCAGTTTGTTTCTCGATCTTAGATTCATTTGACATAGAAGTTAATTGAACACATCAATTGATTCCTAACCGGGCCCGACACATAAGTCAAATCAAATTATCAAGGGGCCCTTATATCGCTTTTACCCTCTTAGGATAAAAGGAACATATAAACTTTGACTTATATGCATTTACTATTCACTAATCAAATCATACACAACAATGCGTTTTATGATATCAAGTTACTGATGCGTTTTTGCATTATCAATGCACAACCAATCAGCAAACAATAAACCATATATCTAGGTTTTAAGACCATATGATATTATCGTCTTGCGATCACTCGTGATAAATTCCATGAAGTGATTCCAGCAAGTGTGGGTTTATTCTAATGCTCAAAACTTGTTCATAAGCACTCATGAACGTTGTAGCAAACCTTTTTCTATGTCTTATACCTTTTAGACAATCTACACACCTATTCATGACAGTATTCAATCACACCTACTTCCAACATATGAACGAATGTGGATCGTTCGAATAATTCGATTATTCTTAAATAACTCAATTATTCAGGAAGTCAACACATGCAAAGTGAAACAATAGTTAAACAACCAACATAAGACAGTAACTTTACTTATATATAATACTCCTTTATTTAATCATCAAATGTCAATTACATTTATCTATTGCATGTTTCTAAACTCTCTAATCTAAACTAATATCTTCCTTCAACCCAATGCTGCTAGCATGCAGCAAGTGCTTAACCCTACTCCGTCCCTTCGTAAGCGGATCCGTCGGGTTATCTTCTGACGATACCCTCTTCACTAGGAGGAGTCGTTCTTCTACCCGATGGCGAATAAAGTGATATTTTCTGTCGATATGTCGATATCTACCATGATCCTTCGGTTCCTTGGTCAAGGCAACTGCTCGTTCATTATCACAGAAAATTTCCATAGGCTCCTTTATGGCAGGTACAACTCCAAGGTCTCCAATGAAGTTCTTCAACCATATCGCCTCCTTTGACGCCTCGCTCGCTGCAATGTACTCTGATTTGCACGTTGAATCAAATACGGTTTCTTGCTTGGAACTTTTCCAAGTCACTGCTCCTCCATTAAGGGTAAAGACCCAGCCCAGCTGCGAACGATAGTTGTCTCTGTCCGTCTAAAAACTGGCGTCACTATACCCTCGCAGCTTTAATTCATCACTCCCACCGACGACTAGAAACCATTCCTTGGTCCTCCGAAGGTACATAAGAATGTTCTTAACTGCGGTCCAATGTGCTTTTCCAGGGTTCCCTTGATATCTGCTGACAATGCTCAAAGTGAAGGCCACACTAGGTAGAGTACAAGTCATAACATACATAATCGAGCCAACTGCGGAAGCGTATGGTACTCGGCTCATTTCTGCTATCTCGACTTCGATACTCGGGCATTGAGTCTTACTCAACTTGGCATTACTTTGTATTGGTAACTCTCCATTCTTTCAGTTTTCCATACTAAAACGTTTTAGTACTTTGTCCAAGTAAGTATTCTGACTAAGTCCTATTAGTCTTTTACTTTGGTCTCTCACTATCGTTATTCTCAAAATATAGGAAGCCTCTCCGAGGTCCTTCATAGCGAAACACTTTCCAAGCTAGGATTTGACTTCCTGCAGCATCGGGATGTCGTTTCCTATGTGTAGTATGTCATCTACATATGATACGAGGAAGCTAACTATACTCCCACTGGCTTTGAAATACACACATGATTAATCCTCGCTTCGCAGAAAACCAAACTCTTTGACTTTCTCATCAAAACAAAGATTCCATCTGCGAGATGCTTGTTTCAGTCCATAAATAGACTTCTCAAGCTTACACACTCTATTAGGATGCTTCACATCGATAAAATCCTCTGGCTGACTTATGTAAACATCCTCAGCCAACTTCCCATTAAGGAAATCGGTTTTGACATCCATTTTCCGTATTTCATAATCATGGAATGCAGCAATGGCCAACATCACCCTAATATAATTTATTTTGGCAACTGGTGAGAAAGTTTCATCATAGTTAACTCCGGGAGTTTAAGTGAAACCCTTCGCAACCAATCACGCCTTATATGTGTGCATATTTCCATCCACGTCGATCTTCTTCTTGAAGATCCACTTGCACCTGACCGTCATACGTCCGGGCACATGGTCAACCAAATTCCAAAGTTGGTTGTCATACATGGACTGAATCTCGCTGTCCATTGCCACTTTCCATTTTGCAGACTCCGGGCCTGCCATGGCTTCCTTATAGCTGTTAGGTTCGTCCAAATTCACTAGTGTACAATCGCTAATGAACATATCCCCTCCCATAGTAATATGAAAACCATAAAACTGGGGTTGAACCCTAACTCTTTCGGAACGTCTAAGAGGTAAGGACTCGTCAATCAGTTCAACCGGAGTTTCCTCATTGGGTTGAGTGCCAGTGTTAGAGGTTCCTTCATCGCTCGGCTCTCGAATATCTTGAAGATCGATTTGCCTCCCACTGTCTCCTTGGCTTATGAGTTCCCGCTCTTAGAAAAACCCTGTCCTCGCAACGAACACAACATTGTCACTCGGTGTATAGAAGAGATATCTAAAGGATTTCTACGGGTATCCGATGAAAATACATCGCTCACTACGAGGTTCGAGCTTGCCGTGAGTCTCTCGTCTTACGTAAGCCTCGCAAACCCAAACCTTGATATGTGCCAACGAGGGAGCTTTCCCTATCCACATCTCGTGCGGTGTTTTGGCAACCTTCTTCGTAGGGACTAAGTTAAGGATATGGGTGGCAGTCTCTAAGGCATACCCCCAGAATGAGATAGGTAGTGAAGCACGACTCATCATGGAACGAACCATGTCCAACAAGGTTCGATTACGCCTCTCAACCACACCGTTTAACTACAGTGTCCTAGGTGGCATCAATTGTGAAAATCTTCCGCGTTCCTTAAGGTAGTCGTGGAATTCAAGACTTAGGTACTCTTCTCCTCGATCGGATTGAAGCATCTTGATTTTCCCGCCCAATTGATTCTCCACTTCTTGTTTAAACTCTTTGAACTTTTCAAAGGTTTATGACTTGTGTTTGATTAAGTAGATATACCGATATCTACTATAGTCGTTAGTGAAAGTCACATAGAAGCGGTTCGCATCCCTCGTGGTGGATCTAAAGGGCCTACACACATCGGTTTGTATGCGATCCAATAGACCCTCACCCCTTTCACAAGTGCCAGTGAAGGGTGACTTGGTCATCTTTCCAAGTAAACAAGACTCGCACACGTCATCTTCCCTAAGGTCGAATGATTCCAATACTCCATCCTTTTGGAGTTGGGCTATGTGTTTCTTGTTAACATGTCCAAGACGACAATGTCACAAGCATGCTTTATCCGTACTATTGGAAGAATCCACACACAATACATCATTTCCTAGGTTATCTACAACCATAACAGTTTCATAAATCCCATTACAAGGCAATGCTTTGAAATATAAAACACCATTTAGATAAGCATAAATAGAACCTTTCTCATTGTTAAATGAATATGTAAATCCTTGTCTAAACAAACCATGAAATGAAATGATGTTTCTTGCCATATCTGGCGAATAGCAACAATTATTTAAATCTAATTCTAATCCATTATTAAGAGCTAGAGAATACACTCCAATCTTGGTGACAGGTGATGATCTTCGGTTCCCCATGTTTAGATTTATTCTTCCACGCTCCACATCCCTATCTTTTCTTAGTCCCTATAAATCAAAACATATGTGAAAACCACATCCTGTATCAAGAACCTAAGAAATAGAATGTGATGAATCATTAGATTTAATTGTGTAAATACATGCGAAAGATGACTTGATCTTCCCATCCTTGATGGCTTGTAGATACTCCGGGCAACTTCTCTTCCAATGCCCTATTTTGTGGCAGTGGTGGCACTCTGCCTCCTTCGGGTTAGAGTTGGGCTTAGCAGAACTAACTTTGGTTCCACTACAAGAGGTACCATCTTGGGATTTTCCCTTGTGGTGTCTCTTTGAAGGAGCCTTGCACTTCTTGCCCCTCCCTTGCCCAATGGCCAAGACAGGAGCATCGGTTGGAGTGGGAGTTGATGCAACAAACTTGTCCTTGAGATTGTTCTCATCAGTCCTAAGCAATATTTGAAACTTGCTCAAGGTGACCTCTTCCTTATTCATGTGGTAGGTCATGCTGAACTGGTTGTAGCAGGGAGGCAAGGAGTGAAGGATAATGTCAATTTCCAGCTCTTCATCGAAGTTAACATTTAACTTTAGCAGGCGATCAAGGTATCTCTACATCTTTTGCAGATGAGCGGTAAGAGACTCTCCATTACCCATTTTGGCAGTGATCATCAAAGTGATGATCTCATACCTTTCTTGCCTCGCACTTTGGTGGTACCGGTCCACCAGGTCTTGATGCATCTCATAAGGATAGTAGTCCTTGTAGGAATTTTGAAGTTCAACAATCATGGTCGCCAACAAGATGCAATGGACTTTCATAGCATCATGCTCATGGGCCTCAAAGGCAACAATCTCTTCGGGAGTAGCAGTGTTGACGTTCACCTCCTTCAGCTCCTTATCGAGGACATACTCTTTGTCCTCATAATGAGTGACCATTCGGATGTTATGGATCCAATCATTGAAATTGGACCCGTCAAAGATCACTCTCCCACACAAATTCATGAGTGAGAACGAGCCGGAGGAGTTCGAGCCGGAAGCATTGTTGTTGTTTGAGTTCGACATCTGAAATAGAAAAGAACAAAGTTGATTAGAAATGAATCCCTAATTAAACACCCAAAATGATAAATTAGGGCTACGATACAACAACATTAGTTACACATTAGAAAAGGGATGTCGTAATCTAATATGCAAATAATTTGAAGGTAAGCGAATGACGATTCACTAATTCTCCACCATGAAAAACATACAAGGCTTAAGTTTTAAATGTATTGAAAATTCCTAGATTCCTTTGAGATTCATTGAACTTTTCAATGGAATGTTTAAATCTCGATATGCCCCTCTAGTTTGTGACTGGGATGCCAAGGATCACAAAGCTGGTGTGAATAACCATGCAAATGTACATGGTGCCCTCATTGTTACAGTCAACTATTCGATGTGCTAGTTAACCACACATGCTCCATCGAACTATGACAAACAATGATTCGCCCTTTGCCACCTTTGCTTAAAACCAATTAGCGTGCCGGTTAACCACACACGCTCCACTAACTTCTTAGCAAGGGTACAAAGTGTAATTTCATGCGATTGCATCAATTCACTTTGCGTAAAGTAACTAAGATTGAGAATTTTGTAAAAACGTTTATTTACTTTATATAGAATCATTATACTTATTAATGAGAAAGGGTTGCCCTATCCTACTCGTTCGGCTAACGACCCTCCACCAATCAAGGAAGTAGTGGGTGAGAGTGGACACCGATTAAATGGCCATTTTATTGGCCATAACCTTATACCCCCCTTATAGATCGGCTTCGTGAGGCCTACTAACGGTAAGAATAGCATTTTAATTTATACATACATACATACATACATACATACATATATATATATATATATATATATATATATATATATATATATTAATCTTGTAATAATATAATTGTATAAGATGAATTTTAAACTTGTAAAATTCTAGAGTTCGAAATTTAAATAATTTAAGTTAAACTTTTTAAGGAAAAAATTTAAATTTCAAAACTCGAAGACAAGTTTTGAACTTTTCGAAACATAAAGGACCAAATAGCAAATAATTCAAAATTAAACAATTAATTTAATGATTATCTATATTTGATCTACTCCATTTTATTCGCAAGATAATTTACCAAATAATTTAAATAATCATCTTTTATCATATAAGAAAAATATTATTTAAATAATTAGAAATTATCTTTTGTTTTGGCAAGGATAATCATAAATAAAAAATAACATTCGAAATATCCTTAAGAAAAAATGATTTTATAAGTTAAAAACGATTTAGGCAATTATCCTTAAGAAAAAACAACACAAAATCTCGAAATATCCTCTGCCTGACTCCCGGACTCACTGAGTCAGTACCTGGACTCGCCGAGTTGTGCTGATTCGCCGAGTCTAGATGCTGACTCGCCGAGTCGGGTCGGGCAGAGGCCAGAAAAATGATTTTTAGCAAATAAACAAGCATTGCATCACATACAACAGAAACCAATCATGGCACTGATACCACTGATGGGTTTTACACAAATAAACATCCTATGTGCTCATGCAAACCCTAATGTTTGGATCTAGGCTTCTCTATTGTACGTGCAATGAATCCAAGACTTGCAAACCCTAGATCTAGTAGTATGAATTTGAAATTTAACATAACAAATCAGATCTAGATGATTACATTTTGTTGATTGCTTGATTCCTTCTTGATTCTTCTTGTCTTGGAGCTTAGAGTCACAAGTCTAACTCCTCTAATGGCTTACAAACACCAACTAGCAAGAACGAATTATGAGAGAGAATAGAGGATGCTAGAATTGGTCCTAGGGTTTCTCTTGGGATCAAGTACCCGAAAAATGCATATAGGGGTCTCTATTTATACTGCAGGCTGCTAGGGTTTTTGCCAAAACCTTGATGGACAACTTAATCACCAAGCAGCCCATGGAACCTTTTGGAATAAGGCCTATGGACGAAATTTTGATGGATCCCCATAATACTTTCGTTCCCCCTTTGATCCATAAGGTTTCCCAACCCTAAATCCAACTATCACAAATTTGACAGTTTAAGCCCCTCTATTTAATTAATCTCTTTTAGTCACCAAATTAATTCCTAATTAATTTATGATAAATATTAATCAAATAATATGATTTCTCCTTTAATATATTATTCTTATAATGTATTAATAAATCATAATACCTTCTCTCTCTCTCTCTCTCTCTCTCTCTCTCTTTCCATAAATTACCCTATCAAGTTGTTATGGTGAAGGCAACCCAAAAGGACCATGCACAACCGGGTCAAGTACTTACCAAATATATTTACGAGTTTAGACATTAATCCAACAACATACACTAAGCAACTACAATAATGATGTCAATCTCATATAAAGGAAACCCTAGGCTAGCAGGCATCATGTAATCAGGCTATTCAATCATCTAATTCCTGAGGATCCCTAGCCTAGCACTAGCATGCTGTTCTAACATATACCATAATCAAATACTGTATCGTATTTTGGAGTCTATCCGCGAGCTCCGGCTGATCGTACGCTTGCATCCTCCTTATTTTATTTTGAAATCATTTTAAGAAAAATCATTTTATAACCTTGTCCTCAGTTTGAGACTGGAGACATAGGAGTGTTTCCTCCAATTCACTCAAACCAAGGCTCTGATACCAACTTGTAACGCCCGTAAAAATCATGCCAAATTTAAACTTTTAAAACATTTCAAAGCACATGATTATTACAAAACTTGTTTTTAAAATAGTATATTATTAGAGTATCCCAGAACCAAATCATAAATCATAGTGAGTTTCCCCCAAAATACCAACGCTATATAGACATAACCATATCATTCAATCATATAAACAACAATACAACATGCATAATAAGCCATCAGTCTAACTGGACCGACTCCCGTTCCTTAGTTTATCTGGACCGCTCTCTGAGCCCTCGGTACATCTGGACCGCCCTCCTCGGGGCCTTCAGCCTATCCGGACCGCTCGCTGGGCCTTCGGCCTGACTAGATATACCTGGCCTGGGCCTGCAGTCTACCCGATCTGCCCAGGGTGTCTTGGCCTACTACACACAACAGGACCCACCTCAACCCTTTCCCAACTAATAAACATGCGCACATAAATATCATACGCTAGCATGAAATAACAGATAGTCATACAAATATAACCGATCTCTAACATAGCAACCATCCTACAACCATGATATCAATCTAACTGACTACTAGCATAGCAACCATCCTAAACCAGGATGAAATCTAACATACTACTAGCATAGAAACCATCCTAAACCAGGATGAAATCTAACATAACAACCATCCTAAACCCAGGATGAAATCTAACATAGCAACCATCATAAAACCAGGATGAAATCATAAAGCGCCAGCCTTGGTGCCTTAGACCCTGTTGATATAGTGAGGATATCTCACCTCACAAAAGTCGGCTCGGTAGATAAACTCCAACTCTCGGATCGCTACTACAAACTCCACCACCTTCAAGAGAGTGCTTGTTGATGCAAAACTTGAATCCCACGAACTCTTCCTTTAACTAGCTTGTGTTCCCAAGTGATTCCTTTACCAAAATCCTTCCTCCAAGCTTAAACTCTCCAAAAGAATACACACTCGAATTAGGGTTAAAGAGAGACAAGTGGCTGTAAAGGAAAGGCTGGGGGAGGCCAATGATCCTCTAAATAGGGTGCAATTCCCTGAAATGTAGGGTTTCATCTTCTAGCTCCTACTCGTCGAGTCCCTTATTGGACTCGGCGAGGTCACTAAAACACGCGGACCTACCCGCTACTACTCGATGAGTAGGGAAACCAACTCGTCGAGTAGACCTTGAAAACAAGAAAATTCTTATATTAATTCAATACCTGAGAATCGGGGCTTTACAAAACTCACACGTATGACGTCGCCGGAAACAGAGTTGAACAATGGTGATGTGACGTCGTCGGTGAGACGGTGAGTCCCCAATGATGAGTTTTAGGTCGCTGGTTTTGTGGACGTCGATGGAAGCTTTGGATGAAGAAAAGGTTTCATTCACATGCATTTTTCGATAGAGGAAAGGGGTATGCGACTGAAATGGGAAAAAACAAAGGTGGTATTATATGTGTGTCGTATTAGCTGTGATATTGCTATATTTATCATATATTTTCGCATTATTTCAATACATTTTAAGCAATATTTTGGCTATTTTCAAAGATATTTGGTACTTATTTAGTGAATTTACATTTTGCAGCAAATTAAGACATTATTGATGAAAAAAAGACCAAAAACGACAAAAGATGGAATTTGGAAGGACTGGAGATGAAGTCTTACGACGTGGCACTACGAATCCACACCATGACTCTTAGAACAATCTTGATCATGTACACGATGATGAAGCTCACAACGTGAGTAGTATAATCTCACGTCGTATAGAACATAATTATGCAAAATGTAGTTTACTTGTCATACACACATTATATTGATCTCACGATGTGAGACCCTAATTCTCACGACGTGAGATACGATTTAAGTAAACTATAATTCTACTATGCGTATTCAACTCGAGGGGGTTGGATTTGTTTTTCTAGAGATATAGTCGAAATCAGAAGCCAGAGAAGAGTGAAAAAAACAACCCTTTGGAAGAGAAGAAGATTGAAGATCAAGATTTTGAAGATTACACATCTATTTCAGTTTTTTTTAATTTAATTATGTGAAATTCTTATGTATTTGTGTGCTTATTTTCGTCCATGGTTCTATGTGCTATATTAAATATAAAGTTTTGCTTGAGGGAGAGCAAAAGACAAGTGTGGGGTATTTTGATATTGCTATATTTATACATATATTTAGGCATTATTTCAATACCATTTAAGCTATCCTTTGGTTATTTGAAAAGATATTTGGTACTTATTTTGTTAATTTACATTTTGCAGCCAAGCAGGACATTCTTAAAGACAAATGACCAAAAACAAGAAAATTTAGAACCTAGAAGGACTGGAGCTGAAGCTAGAAGCTTAACAGAGCTCAAAAGTTAGATAAACCATGAAAATACAAGACCCACGACCTGGCACTACAAATCCACAACGTGAATCTTATAAGAATATCGATCATGTACATGATGATGAAGCTCACGATGTGAGCATTATAATTTCAGGTCGTGAGAATGGAGGTTCCAGAAGATAATTTTGCGAAATGCAGTTTCCTTGTCAGACACGAATATTATTGATTACACAACGTGAAACCCTAATTCTCACGAAATGAGATACAATTTAAAGAAACTATAAATACTCCTTAGAACATTAAACTTGAGGGGGTTAAATCTGATTTTCTGGAGATATAGTCGAAATCAGAAGCTAGTGAAGAACAAAAAAACAACCCTTTGGAAGAGAAGAAGATTGAAGGTCAAGATTTTGAAGATTACGCATCTCATTCGGTTTGCATTGATTTTATTATGTCAAACTCTTATGTATTTATGTGCTTTTCTTTGCCATGAGTGTCTAATCATTAGGCTTTTGTTTAGTGTAGATGAACCCTAATAATATGTGCTAGTTTAGTATATTTGGATTTTATGAAGTTAGTTAATGGATATGTTTGATTATCATTACCTAGCATGTTAAAGTTTAAATATTTGTTTCTTTGATTCAAGTTAAGTTTATTTTAATGAACATTTGAATTGCATGAACTTGTCTACCTAGTAGTTTATGATCATTAAATTGCTAGATCTAGGATTAATCACATCTTAGATTAAGTGATAAAGATAACAACTTAGGTATGTTAGAGAACATTATTGTGTTTGGTAATTTATCTTGATCATAGATAATTATCTTATATATATATATATATATATATATATATATATATATATATATATATATATATATATATATATATATATATATATCTTATGTAGCCCAATTATCATTAATAATCAACCCCGTGTTTGCTTGTGTATGATCATTACATAGTAGTTCCTGAATTGGTGAAAATATTTGGAGATGGTATCAAGATTGCTAATTATATTAAGATTAGTAACGAACTGAATAAATCCATACTAGAAACTACACATAGGAAAAAGTGGGATTCGAAGCTAAATGGAATTGTTTTCTTAATCTCGTTTACAATCATTTTTAATTGAATGTTTAGTTTTAGGTTAAGTAGAACTTGAAAAATCAGATAAAACCCACTCTTTACTATTTTATTAGCTAAATCCATTCCTTGTATCCGATACCCAACTTAGCTAAACTATTCTATAAATTTGACTAGGGACATTGCCTAAGTGCAATTAGTTAGTTAAGTAGGTTAGTATTATAAATTTTAAAATAGGTAGTATATAAATTGCACATCAAGTTGTGATAAAGGTAACAACTTTAACTGTGTTGAAAACATAATTTGATCATAATTTTGTTTGATTATTTGTCTTCATCATAGATAATAATATGGATAGATCTTACATAGCCCAATTATCATTAATAATTAATTATGTGTTTTCCTGTGTATGCTCATTACATAGTAGTCATGAATTGGTGAAAGTATTAGGAGATCGAATCAAGACTGCTAATTATATTAAAATTGGTAACCAACTGAATAAATCCATACTAGAAACTACACATAGGAAAAAGGAGGATTCAAAGCTAAACGGAAGTGTCTTCTCAATCTTGCTTAGTATCGTTTTTCGTTGAGAATTTACTTTTAAGTTAATATAAAATTGTAAAATAAGATAAAATCATCTCTTTACTTATTGTTTTTAGACTAATTTTTAGTAATTATTTTATTAGATAAATCTATTCCTTGTATTTGATACGCAACTTACCTAAACTATTCTATAAATTTGACTAGGTATACCGCCTAAGTGCAATTAGTTAGTTAATTAGGTTAGGATAAACTAGGTAGTATATAAACTAGCTTATTGTGATACATGATGAGGTATTGAAGTAGCCTGATCCGCATGTGAAAATAATGGAGCTTGAAGAAAAAGATAGGGCTAATGCCTGGTTCTTACGACATGAGGATTAAATGTGCAAGTATGTTATTCTAGTGGAGATAGTTGATGAATATTTGAGAAATCCAAAGAAAGAATCTTTGCCTTGCAAAGAATACAACAAAACAAAAAGAAGAAAAATATAGGGAAACCGGACGAGGCTACTACCAAAAAGAACAACCACTACCTAAGAAGAAGATGGACTTTGAGTCAACGCTTAATAGGTTTATGAAAGCCTCTAAAATGTACATGATGTTACTGATGTGACCATGAATAATAATGAAGCTTCCATAAAAAATATAGAGACTCAACTCGGGCAATTGGCTACACTTGTTAACGAAAGGTTACCACCCAAGAATCCCAATCCAAAACCTCAACCACATGTAATGGCTAAAACCACTAAAGAAGACACTCATTTAGATCTTATTGTGATCCATGATGAAGTTGAAGCAGCCCGATCCACATCTGAAAAGAATGAAGATCGAAGAAAAAGAATGGGCTGATGTGTAGTTCTTACGGCATGAAGATCAAATACTCACATCATGGGCTTAGTCTAAACAAAAAAGTTCTTCTTCTGTTAAACCTTACCAGCCTCCGTTAACTTTTCCTTATCGAGCAAGGGCACATCCATTCGAGCAAGCACATAATAGATATATCAAGCAAGTCAAGGGTATTTCCATTAATTCCCCGTTTGTTGAATCGTTAGCTAAAATGCCTGAATACGTGAAATTTCTTCAAGATCTTCTTGACACTCATCAATAATTAGAGAAGACTTCCAAGGTTGTTCTTTATGAACTATCACCAACAGTGTTAATAGAAGGCATACCAACAAAGACGGGAGATCCAAGCCATCTTCATTGCCATGCAAATTCTACAATTCCACGAAAACATTTGCCTTTGCAGATTCTGGAGCTAGTATAAACTTAATCTCTTATTTGTTTCATCAGAAGCTTGATCATCTAGAATTGAAGAATACAAGGATGGTAATGTACACGGCGAATCGGTTGATAACATATCTTCGAGGAATCGTTGAAGACTTATTGGTAAAAATTAGGAAATTCGTTTTTCCAGTTGATTTTGTAGTTATAGACATGAAAAAGGATGAAGACTTACCAATCATACTTGGATGCCCACTACTGAATATGACTAGAGTGTTGGTAGATTTTCATGAGTCAAAGCTTACTTTACGAGTTGGAAAAGAAGAGATGCCATTCGGGATTGGAGAACAATTCCAAAACTGAAGGGCAAACGATGAGGTGTTCTTTATGGATGAAGGAAATGACCTTGAAGAATAGAAAAATTAATGGAAAAAGAGTTCCAAACTACAGAATATTTAAAAGAAAATGTCAAGCTAACTAAGCCAAGGGCCTCGATCCCAATAATCTTTGATTTTTATTTTTGCGTATATTACACCCAAAGTTCAAGATGAGGAAATAAGTGAAATAGAAGGTTCTAGTGAAGTAGAGGAGGAGGGCCCCACAAGCAAGGAAATTGTTTTGATATGCCATCTATACTTAACTCTATCTCTAAGTGTCTTAATGGGGCTAAATCTGAGAATCACAACACAGAAGGAAAGACCGCTAGATGTCGTCTACGGAAGAATCCCAGAACGAAGCTCCGACGGTCTAGTTAGTAACCAGATGAAATAATCTGAGTTCTATTAGAAAAAAGTAGAGAGAAAGGTAACCCCTTCTCTTGGAGGATAAGGGTTCTACTTATACCTGCTGTCGGGGGGACATAACCCTAACAATACCTTTTTGTCTCTTCAGAGCCGACAAGACATGGGGGCATCCTATTGGCAGGCTGTGATCCTCTAGTAGTTATCTTCTATTGGTGCACAATCCCCAAAGGACCATGTCCTGATCATTATACCCATTACGCTGGGAAGCGGCTGGTACTATTTTGTCCTAGAGCTGACTTTGTTGCTTGGGCACCAATGGGTGAGTCTGGGGCCGGGAGGTCGAAGGCCCGACCTCGATGTTAAACAGGGGTTGGCCATTGACCAGGTCGTCTTTAATAGTCTGATTATATTTTGTGTATTCCTAAATGGATACATTAACAATCCCCTAGGCTAGTAGACCTTTGCATTGGGACGATGTAACCAGGTTGTTCTAGCCTAGATCAAAATGCGTATCAGGTGGATGCGGTCCTGACAGCTGTTGACATGATAGGGCCATTTAGTGTCGACCATTTTTATTGCAAGAATCGTTCGACTTCCCCGCTTAACATTTTGAACCTCCCTTATTTAGGAGCAGTTGGATTCTTCTATGTCTTTTACACTTCTTTGCGTCTTTGGGTTTTCTATCTTGTTCATTTTCCTCTGTTGTGTTCTTGTTCTTTGTTCATGATGGCGCTCGTTCGATCAAGGAAAGACGCAACGTCAAAAGAGTTCGAGTCCTACAGTTCCGTTTTGGGTTTATGCCTGACCACAAGGTGTAGTTACTGAAGGAAGGGGCTATCCTTTACCAACCGTCTGCGGGGAAGGTTGGGATTCCTGTGTCGATTTTCGAGGTGGGACTTTATCTTCCGGTCACGTATTTCTTTGATGACGTTATGAGAGAGTATGGTTTCTCCATTCACAATCTTACGCCTAATGTTGTTAATAAGACTGTAGGGTTCGATTTGGCATGTTGAACCCTAGGTGTGCTTCCCCACTTCTGGTCCTTCCACAAATTATTCAATTCAACCACCCAATCTAGAGTCCATACTTTTTCTCAGCATCGCAACACACACACACATTCATTGTTAACCAAAAGACTCCTCGGAAGAACTAGAAGGAGCGGTGGTTATGGCTCCACAACGAACTAGTCGGTCGTAGCTATCCTTTCGTGTCTATCTCTTCGGATCGAGCCCCTCAACTGTCGAGCACCAGTTTGTCTAATTCTCAAGTTTTGAAGGGGATCTGCTTCCACTAGGAGGAGTGGCTGAACTGTATTTTATCGGTAGCAGGGATGAGTGTTGCTTGGCGGGTTCGTAGAGTGATGCCCTATTTTTATGTGGAGAAGGATGGTAAGTACCGCTTCCTTGCCTCCCCTCCATTTTTTCATAGAAAAATGAGTACTTCCTTTGATGGAAGATCAACTGATTTATATCATTTTTTTGATTGCATGTTATGAGAAGGTCTTGTCCCTTAGGAGGGTGTTGTGTGGTCAATTTAATGGTGAGTTGTAATATCACGAATTTCTGATGGTGGAATCTTTTCCACCTCCTTTCTTTGGTTCTCGGGTGGTAGTATCAGTTGTTCTGTCTTGCACCGAAGAAGAGGAGTCCGCTCCTCCCTTCAGCCATGGTCTATTGCCTCCTTCTAGTGGGTTACCAATCGCTGGGGATTCATCTGTTGGTGGAATCTTCCTTTTCGGGCGGCAATAGTGTCGATTCGATTGGTAAACGACTTCAGAAGCGGTGCAACATTGACTCTTTGCTGGTGGAGTCTCACTTGGTGATTGATATAGTTCACAAAGATGCTTCTCGGCCGATAGAGGGGGTGAAACATGGAACAAAATGACTTCCTCGTTCGTCCGGAGGGGCGGTGGATTCTTCCCTTGGGACTGGTCCGTTAGTGTATCTCCCTGGATGCGAACTTGCCCCTGGCTCTCTTCTGTCGAATCAGGCCGATACTCACGAGTGGTGCCGACACACATTATCTCCAGCTAATTTCGAGTCACTTGACCTTCTGTGTTATTCCCATATGGAGAATGATCTCCAATATGCCGCATCCCAGATCGCCCCCTACTTAGTGGTTGCAGGTGGTTGCTTGCATTACATTATGGCCGATTTGATGGGTTTTAAGCATTCTAACACTTCCTAAGTGTACATGCAACCCTAATAAACCTTGGATCTATGTTTGTCTAAGATACATGCAAATAATTATTTTTCCAAGGTTCATATCCTAACTAGCATGGCATGGGGAACATGAATCAAATAATGCTAGTAGAAATACTTACCTTGTAGTTGTAGTTGATTGCTTGGAGTTTTAGAGCCTAGCACCAATAGTGTGGATGCCTCAAATGGAAATCACAAATCACCACAAACTTTGGAACTTTGAGAGAATAGTCACTACTATCTTGAAATCGGCCCTCTTACTTTACTCACCTTAACTAGTGTGATTTCAAGAACCAAATCCTCCTTTATATAGTGTGGTGGATTAGGGTTACATCCATGTAAACCCTAATACCCATGTCTCTTCATTTTCATGAGATCCATGGGTTAAAGCTCCATGGACTATCCATGGACTTTCCATGCAAGCCTAGCCCATTCCAAATAAGCATTAGCCCACACTATATAAATATAGAAGCCGATATTTAATTTGTAATACTTTCGATCTCTAAATTAATCTTAGATTAATTATAGATCGATACTAATTAAATAATGTGATCTTATATTAATATATTAGTACTTTAAATATATAAATAAATCATAACTTGTACTATTCTCAAAAGATTATCCATAAATTGTTCGGGTGAAGTGCAACCCAAATGGACCATGCCGGGTCGGGTCAAGTACATACCAAATATAGTTAAGGACTAAGACACTATATCCAACAGTCTCCCACTTGGATAAGTCTAATAACTATAGTTGCAAGTATCACGTCAGGAACCGATCAGCAATCGTATCACTTCAAACTCTGTTGAACTAGAACGCGCCATTTTAGATAAGTGATCATATAATCCTCTATTCTAGATATCAGCCGGACAAATACATGGAACATTGTCTTACTTATTGTCCAACATTTGTTTCCCGATTTCTAATTTGTTTGACATAGAACTTAACTGAACACATCAATTTAGTTCTGACCGGGCCCGATACATTGGTCAAAACAAAATCATCGTGGGGCCTAGGTATCGCTTCAAATCCTAGAAGGAACAGATAAAATTCGACTCATATGTTTGTTCTACCACTCATTGAATTATACACAAAGGCACGTTTTATAACATCGAGTTACCAATGCGTTTTTGTACAATCAGTGCATAACCAACTCATAAGTAAAAAATCATATCTCTAGGTTTGAAGACTTATATGATATTACCATCTCACGATCACTCGAGATAAATTCCATGAAGTGATTCCAGTGAGCGTGGGTTGAGTCCAATGCTCAGACCTTATGAGCACTCATGATTGTTGTAGCCATGTCCAATACCTTAGACCTCTGCAACCAATCATGACAGTCTTGATTCATACCTACTTCCGACATATGACCGACTGTGGAGGTTCGAATAATATGATATACCAAACATAATTATTCTGGAAGTCAAAACATGCAAAAGAAATATAGTAAACGATCGACAAGAGATAGCAACACTTTGCTCAAAAATAAAACACCTTTTATTCATCATCTAATGTCAATTACACTTTACAAATTTCGAGATTATCTAACTACTAAAACTAACATCATCCTTCAGCCCTGTGCTCCGAGCATGTTGGAGATGCTTAGCCCGAGTCAGTCCCTTCGTGAGGGGATCTGCTGGGATCTCATCCGATGATACCCTCTTTGGCACGAGGATTCCTTTTTCTATTCGATGTCTGATAAAGTGATATTTTCTGTCAATGTGTCTAGACTTCCATGATCTCTTGGTTCCTTAGCTAAGGCAACCGCATTATTGCTGTCACAAAAAATCTCCATTGGCTCCTTTATAGCTGGTATAACTCCAAGGTCTCCGATGAAGTTCTTTAGCCATATAGCCTCCTTAGCTGCCTCGCTTGCTGCTATATACTCTGATTCACAAGTGGAATCAGCCATTGTCTTCTGCTTGGAACTTTTCCAAGTAATTGCCCCTCCATTTAGGGTAGAGTCCCAGCCCGACTGAGAGCGGAAATTATCCCTGTCAGTCTGGAAGCTAGCATCACTGTACCCTACAACTCTCAAGTCATCACTCCCACCAAGGGTAAGGACCTAGTCCTTAGTCCTTCGCAGGTACTTGAGGATATTCTTTACCACAGTCCAGTGTGCCTTGCCAAGGTTCCCATGATACCTGCTAACCATGCTCAAAGCAAAGGCTACATCAGGTCGAGTACACGTCATAGCATACATGATCGATGCTACAACTGAAGCATAAGGTAGTCGACTCATTTCTGCTATCTCAGCCTCAGTACTAGGGCTTTGTGTCTTACTCAATCTGGTGTTACTCTGAATGGGTAATTCACCTTTCTTCGAGTTATGCATGTTGAATCTTTTCAACACTTTGTCCACATAGGTTTTTTGACTAAGTCCAATTAGTCTTTTACTCCTTTTTCTCAAAATCCATATCCCTAGGATATAGGCAGCTTCACCAAGGTCCTTCATAGCGAAACACTTCCCAAGCCACGACTTTACTTCCTGTAGGGTTGGGATGTCATTTCCTATGAGTAGTATGTAATCCATATACAGTACCAAAAAGCTGACTATGCTCCTACTAACCTTGATATAGACACAAGATTCATCTTCACTCCTTGAAAAGCCAAATTCCTTGACTTTCTCATCAAAGCAAAGATTCCATCTGCGAGGTGCCTATTTCAATCCATAAATGGATATCTCGAGTTTACACAGTCTATTGGTACTCTGTACTGACAAAACCCTCTGGCTGAACCATGTAAACATCTTCAGCCAACTTTCCATTAATGAAAGCGGTTTTGAAATCCATTTGCCATATTTCATAGTCATCAAATGCAGCAAAGTCTAACAGAACCCTAATAGAATTTATCTTGGCCACTGGTGAAAAGGTCTCATCATAATCAACTCCCCGAGTTTGAGAATAACCCTATGCAACCAGTCATGCCTTATAAGTGTGTACATTACCATCCATGTCGGTCTTCTTCTTGAAGATCCATTTGTACCCAACTACCTTACAATCAGTTACATTCTCAACCAAGTTCCAAACTTGATTGTCATACATGGATTGTATCTCGCTATCCATAGTCTCTTTCCATTTAGCAGCCTCAGGGCCTGCCATGGCTTCCGTGTAGCCGTTAGGCTCATCCAGATTTACCAGTATGTTATCACTGATAAGTGTCTCACCTTTTGCAGTAATATGGAAACAATAATAATGCTCAGGTGCATTCCTAACTCTGGTGGAACGCCTCAGAGGTATAGATTCTTCAGTCGACTCAATAGGAGTTTCCTCCTCAGGTTGAGGGCTAGGGTTTGAGGTTCCTTCATCACTTGACTCTTGAAGTTCCTCAAGGTCAATTTGCCTCCCACTGTCTCCTTGACTCATGAATTCTCTCTCCCTCTCTCTCAAGAATCATCTTCTTGCTACAAAGACCACATTATCATTGGGTCTGTAGAAGATGTAGCCAAAGGATTTCTGTGGATAGCCGATGAAAATACACCTTTCGCTTCGGGGTTCGAGCTTATCGTGAGTCTCGCGTCTCACAAAAGCCTCACAACCTTAAATCTTGATGTGGTCAAGATTGGGAACTTTTCCAGTCCACATCTCGTGAGGTGTTTTGGCAATCTTCTTTGTAGGGACTAGATTAAAGATATGGGCGGCAGTCTCTAAGGCATACCCCCCAAAATGAGATTGGTAGCGAAGCTCGACTCATCATGGAACGAACCATGTCTAACAAGGTCCGATTGCGCCTCTCAGCTACACCATTCAACTGTGGTGTCCTAGGAGGTGTCAATTGTGAGATAATCCCACATTCCATAAGATAGTCAAGGAACTTAGTACTAAGATACTCACCACCTCGATCGGATTGAAGCATCTTAATGTTCCTTCCCAACTGATTCTCCACTTCTTGCTTAAGCTCTTTGAATTTTTCAAAGGTTTCTGACTTATGCTTGATCAAGTAGACATATCCATATCTACTAAAATTATCAGTGAAAGTCACATAAAACTGATTAGCATCTCTTGTGGCAGTTCTGAAGGGTCCACACACATCCGTGTGTATGAGGTCCAACAAACCTTCACCCTAGCACAAGTGCCAGTAAAAGGTGACTTTGTCATTTTACCAAGCAAACAAGATTCACAACTATCATCTGACTTTAGGTCAAATGACTCCAATACTCCATCCTTTTGGAGTTGGCGTATGCGTTTCTTGCTTACATGTCCAAGACGACAATGCCATAAAGATGCTTTATCTAAGCTAGTGGAAGAGTCAATATACAATATATTATTTCCTAGATTATCTACAACAGATACAGTTTTATACACGCCATCACAAGGTAATGCTTTAAAATAATGAACATTATTAAAGAAAGCATCAATACTACCATTATTATTATCAAAATAAAAGGTAAAAACCTTGTTTATACAATGCATGAAAGGAAATAACATTTCTTGCCATTTCTGGCGAATAATAACACTTATTCAAATCTTATGTAAACTCACTATTTAGCACTAAGGTTTAAACTCCTGTCTTGGTAACAGGAGATGCTTTCCTGTTTCCCATGATCAAGTTTATCTTTCCCTGCTCCACATTCTCACTTCTTCTTAGTCACTGCAAATCACAACATATGTGAATACCACAACCGGTATCAAGGACCCAAGACTTAGAATGAGGTGAGTTATTAGACAATATAGTGTATATACCTGCATGGTTGGGTTTTACTTTCCCATCCTTCACATCTTGCTGGTACTTTGGGCAGTTTCGCTTCCAGTGCGACTTTTGATGACAATAGAAGCATTCAACCTCATTAGGGTTAGCAAAAGGAGTGACAGAACCTTTCATGGTTTTGCTTGAAGAGGAGCCTTCAAGGGTCTAACCCTTGGTAACCTTAGAAGGGTTCTTTCTCTTCTTCCCTTTGCCATGCCCGATTGCCAAGACATTGGTCGCAGTAGGAGTAGGAGTAGGACTAGTAACAGCCGACTTACCCTTTAGACCACTTTCCGCGGTCTTCAAGAGTCCCTGAAGTTTACTGAGGGTGACTTATTCCTTGTTCATGTGATATGTCATGCGGAATTGATCATAACATGATGGTAAGGAGTGCAAAATGATGTATATTGCTAACTCCTCAGGGAAGTTCACATTCAACTTCAGTAAACGGTCCACATACCTTTGCATTTTCTGCATGTGGCCCGTGATGGGGTCACCATCCTTCATTTGGGTTGTTATCACGGAGGAGATTATTTCATATCGCTCTTGACGAGCACTCTGATGGTAACGGTCCATCAAGTCCTGGTGCATCTCAAAAGGATAATAGTCCTCATAGGACTTTTGGAGCTCGGCTGTCATGGTGGCCATCATGATGCATGCTACTTTTGTAGCATCCCTTTCATGTACATCATAATCAGCAAGCTCTTCAGGGTAGTAGTTAGCTCGGGTACCTTTAGCTCCTTGTCGAGAACATATTCTTTGTTCTCATATCGAGTGATCATCCCGATGTTCTTGATCCAATCAGTAAAGTTGGATCCATCGAAGATGACTCTCCCACAAAGATTCATGAGAGAGAAAGAGCTAGTAGGGTTAGAGCCAGAAGCATTGTTATTGGAAGACACCTAAGAAGAAGAGGGAATAGATTAGATTAGATTTGGAGATAGTCCTTAATAAAACACCCAAATGTAGTACTAAGGCATGGACCCAACACAATATGTTATAACTTAGAAGAGGGATGTCATAATCTAAGCTATAAGATATTTGAAGGTAGGTGAATGACGATTCACCAATTTCCACCATGAAAAACGAAATTTTTAATTAGGTTTTAATTGGTTTAGAAACTCCTAGATTCTTTTAGATTCATTGAACTTTCTTCAATGGCATGTTTCAATCTAGAGTGTGCCCTTCAGGTTTTGTGACTAGGATGTCGAGGATCACAAAACAAGGTGTGAAGTAACCATGCAAATTACTTGGTACCCTTAATGTACTACCCCTCAATCGATGAGCCGGTTAACCACACACGCTCCATCGATAGTATGATAAACATTAAGTCACCCTTCACATACCTTGTTAAGTTCAAGTTAGTGTGCCGGTTAACCACACATGCTCCACTAACGACTTAAACAAAGTGTAAAGTGTAATTCCATGTATTAGCACCTTATTCACATTTTCCCTAAATTAACTAAGATTGGGAATTTAATAAAACATTTACTTACTTAATAATTATCATTATACTTTTAATGAGAATTTATAAGTCCTTGTCGTACCCGTTCGGCTAACGACCCTCCACCAGTCAAGCAAGCGGTGGGTGAGGGTGGACACCCATTAAGTTGCCATTTTATAGGCAACAACCTTATACCCACCTTTTAGACTAGCTTCGTGAATGAGGCGTACTAGCGGTAAGACGACTTTGATCTTATACATACATATATATATATATATATATATATATATATATATATATATATATATATATATATATATATATATATATATTATTAACTTATAATATTATAAGTATAAGGGTTGAATTTTAACTTTTAAAATTCTAAGGGTTGGAACTAAAGTTTTTAATATGACTTTAATTGTTCCAAAACTTGAGGGCAAGTTTTGTAAACTTTCAAAACTTTTCATTTCTTGTAACTTATGAGTTAAATAGAGTAATAAAAATGAAGACTCTTCATTTTTCTAACTCTTGTGTTCTTTTAATGGTTTTAATTCAAGTGTGACTCTTGGATTTCCATAACTTGAGGACAAGTTATGGACTCCATTAAAACATATTATGATCATGAATTAAACTACCAAGTAGGTTATAGGTAATTCCTATGATCATCTAAATTCATAAGATCAAGAACATGAATATCCATATCAAAGTTTCAAGACCATATGAACACATATAATCATGAAAAATTGATATTAGCCACTGAAAATGGATTAGAACAAACATTACACCATCTAAAACAAGTTATATAACACCAAAACAGTGTAGGGTAATGTTTCTAGTCCATTTCCAGCAGCAAAAGTCGAAAATCTGAATTCTGTGGCTCCTAGTCGTCGAGTGCACGAACCTACTCGCCGAGTAGGATGAAGATACACTTGAACTCGGCGAGTCCCCCCATGGACTCGGCGAGTTCATCAGGCAGACAACAAGTTTATTGACTTTTTCCAATATTTTGCATCAAGTATCAAACAAACAAGCCTAGGCTCTGATACCACTAATGGGTTTTGAGCATTCTAACACTTCCTAAGTGTACATGCAACCCTAATAAATCTTGGATCTATGTTTGTCTAAGATACATGCAAATAATTATTTTTCCAAGGTTCATATCCTAACTAGCATGGCATGGGGAACATGAATCAAATAAAGCTAGTAGAAATACTTACCTTGTAGTTGTAGTTGATTGCTTGGAGTTTTAGAGCCTAGCACCAATAGTGTGGATGCCTCAAATGGAAATCACAAATCACCACAAACTTTGGAACATTGTGAGAATAGTCACTACTATCTTGAAATCGACCCTCTTACTTTACTCACCCTAACTAGTGTGATTTCAAGAACCAAAGCCTCCTTTATATAGTGTGGTGGATTAGGGTTACATCCATGTAAACCCTAATACCCATGTCTCTTCATTTCCATGAGATCCATGGGTTAAAGCTCCATGGACTATCCATGGACTTTCCATGCAAGCCTAGCCCATTCCAAATAAGCATTAGCCCACACTATATAAATATAGAAGCCCATATTTAATTTGTAATACTTTTGATCTCTAAATTAATCCTAGATTAATTATAGATCAATACTAATTAAATAATATGATGTTATATTAATATATTAGTACTTTAAATATATTAATAAATCATAAATTGTACTATTCTCAAAATATCCATAAATTGTTCGGGTGAAGTGCAACCCAAATGGACCATGTCGGGTCGGGTCAAGTACATACCAAATATAGTTATAAACTTAGACACTATATCCAACACGATTTAGCAGAGTCGGCTGCTATTAAGGCTGAGCGCGAAGAGCTTAGGGAAAGGGTATGACTCTTCAAAGAGGAAAGGCGTTACTTCAGCACTACATGATGTTATCAGGGGAGAAGTCCGCCACTGAGGACCGGGTGACATCCATGTACAGGAGGCGGGTCGCTTGTCTCATCAGGTCAAGTACCAAGAAGTGGAAAAAGCATGTTTTGGAGGAACATCTAAATTGGAAGAGTGGGGAGCTAGAGTTTGTGGTGTTGAAGGAGAAGGATTTGGGCGAGGACCTGGCTTAGGTCCTTTAGAAGGGTGTAGTCCGTATGGTGGACCGCATTATTGAAAGCGATATGTTTTCCCTTGGGATTAGGCATGTGAAGGCCTCGTTCGTGACCGCCGATGTGGAAAGTGGCAAGGAGGTGGTGTGGAAGCATGTGGCTACCATAAAGTTTAATTCGTCGGAGTCGAGTTTCGTAGCACAATCTTCCGATGCTATACATGCTTCATGAAGGCCTTTTTCAAGATGGATTTTTCCTCATACCTTCACTTGAACAAATTGGATCTGGCCAGACTTCGCCAGTTATGTTGCGACTCCAACTCTAGTGAACATGGCCTATCCTTCCCCGCTCGTGATAATTGAACCCTCTTATTTTCAGGCTAGCTTCATTTTTTTTCTATTGGTTTGTTTACGGCCCTACGTGGCCTTGAAATCCGAGGATGTCCGGTGGAAAATTTACCAATTTTAACTTTAAATGCAATGGTTACTCCAGTTTATTGTGATTTTACCTGTTGTCCTAGGTGGCTTGTGTTGGCTATCCGGGTATGGATTCACAACAAAGGTTAATATTGTCCTTTGTGAGTTATGTGTTGTTTTTTGTTTTGCTTTGTATTGGGAGGTCTTTGAGTGTGATTTCCATTTGATTGCCAAAACTTTTTGGGAACCAAGGCAAACGCCCTAGTGAGCTTGGCTCCAAACCCTTTTTTAGAATCATGGGTTTGCCTTTGTAGGGCCGAGGAATTGGCCTACCTTTGAATATTAACCTTAGTTGGTCTGCGTTGCGGGGCTTTGCTTTAATTCCTAGGCCTAAGAGGGTTGCACTCCGACCTTAGTCATCTAAGCCATGTCATGATCGTCACATCGAGGGCCAGTGGCTTAGGCACAACGTATTTCAAGGGAAAGGTTATTATACTTTAAGGCCTCTACTTGCCATGGTCAGGAGTTGTTGCACTTTTGATATTACTGACATGTTTTTAGGGAAAGGTTATGAGCCTTGATGCCTATTGTCGTGATCTTGCAACGATTTTGCTTGAACAACGTGGATGATCAGTCCTTTTTGTCATTCTATAAACATGCATGACCTTTTTTTTTTGCTGAGTATCAAGCTTGGGAAAGAGAAACCCTAACGTGTTTCTTTTCTCTTTTATATATATATATATATATATATATATATATATATATATATATATATATATATATATATATATATATATATATATATATATATATATATATATATATATATATATATATGGAAGGGTTATATGCAAAACAAAAAAACCCTAAACATCATAAAAATGCATTAAAAAAATACTTAGAGATCACAAATATTTTTTTGACATTTTTTACCTAAAAATCAGTGAAAAAAATAAAAAAATTGACTTTTTTTTTTCTTTTTATTTTGGTTTTATTTCAAAAAACATTTCAGCGAAAATAAACAAAAAGCTGTGAAAATTCGTAATATAAAATCAAAAAAAAGATTTGTGATGTCTAAGTATATTTTTATGCATTTTTACGATTTTTAGGGTTTCTTGTTTTCCATAGAAGCTAAACCTATATATATATATATATATATATATATATATATATATATATATATATATATATATATGTGTGTGTGTGTGTGTGTGTGTGTGTGTGTGTGTGTGTATGTGTGTGTATGTGTGTTTCTTTGAGAGTAGCCGACTTTCTCTCGCCAGTCAATTACTTCCTTTGAGGAAAGTAATGTTGAGTGGTGAGAGCTGAGGGACGACTATGTTATGACATCTATTCGCCTCTCCACTGGGATGTGATTATCCTCTTGGAGTCTTGCCCCACCGGATTGTGTTCCTTGTTTAAGAATAAATGGCGAAGGTTGCGTGCATTCCAAGTCCGAGGGATTGATCTTCCATTGCTTCCAAAAAATAGGCTCTATTCTGGTGTATGAATTTGACCTTATAGGGTCCTTACTAGACAACGCTTAACCAGCCTTGCGGCTCTGAGTGGCTGGATTCATTCTTCCTTAGTACCCATTCTCCGATGTTGAATTTGTTTGCCCATACCTGCCTGTTGTAAAACTTTTCGATGCGAGCCTTGTAGGGTGCTTGCCGAAGCTGGCCAGCTTCTCGTCTCTCGTGGAGCATATCCAAATCCTAGCGGTTGTACTACTTTAGTTCTGTATGTTAGACTAAAGAGTGTTTCCCCTTTGTTGGAGCTCGAGGTGGTCCGATACAACTACAGTATTGTCAGTAACTCCATAACCCAAGCCCCTTTTGATCTCATCAGGCCATTTTTGAGGCCGTTGAGAATGATTTCGTTCCATATCTCGGTCTGGCCATTGGCCTGTGGGTGTGACATGGAGGTAAAATGACAGTGTAACCGTTTTTCTTCACATCACTCTTTGAAGGGGCTGCCCTCGAATTGGGTATTGTTTTCGTTTATCAAGACTTCGGGAGTATCGAATCTAGTTACGATGTGCCTTGACATAAACGTTATCATCTGTCTACCTGTAACAGTGGCCAAGGGCTCAGCTTCAATCCACTTGGTAAAGTAATCAACAATGACTATCAGGAATTTCAGTCCCCTAGGGCTGTTGGGAATGGCCCCACGATATCTATTGCCCACTGGTGAAGGGCCAAGGGATGCTGGTGCTAGTCAGGGTCGTAGAGGCTTGATTTTGGAAAGGGGCGAAGACCTTGCACTCTAGGCACTTCTTTGTGATGTCAGCAACATCTTTATATATGTTGGGCCAATATAGCCTTAGGTGGACTATCTTCCCGGTGAGCGCCTGCGTGACCTCGCGGGCTTTGGCCTCGCCTGCATGACATTCTACCAAGAGTGTTGATCCCTCTTTGTGGGCGACACATCTAAGCTAGGGCACCAAGTATCCTCTTTTATACAGTTGTGTCCCCTTTACTGCAAACTTTAGGGCATGGGTCTTTACCCTTCTCGCTTCTTCAGGATAATCAGGTTGGACTCCATGCCGAAGGTAATCTAAGTATGCTTTAGTCTAATTCGAGATTTCCATTATAGTATCGATCTTCTTGTTATCGATGCTTCTTTCTTCAATAACCTCTACTAACACCTTTTTAGTCTAGTGGTCGAAGGACGTCGAGGCTAGTTTGCTGAGGGAATCTTCCCTTTGGTTCACCCCCCAGAGAATCTGTTTGATTTTGAAGCTTTTGAATGATTATGTTAATTTCTACGTTGCGTCTAGGTATTTTTTCATTCACTAGTCTTTGGCCTTGTATGTGTCGTTGACATGGTTGGTAATGAGCATAGAGTCAAATGAAATTGTTTTCAAACCCTTTTATCCAAAATATCAACCTGCTTTTGCATCCTCCTCTTGGGTTTGCTTTCCCGAATACCCCTTTGGTTTGGGACTGAAATACCCCTTTTCTGGGATCATCTCCAAGTTCTTTCAAGTTATCCAAATCTGTTACATCTAATCCATGCCCATTTTTTGGAGAATCTTATGCTGGATTGACAAGCTGAACCAATCTAAAGATCTAGATATAGGCTTAGTTGAGTTGGCTCACATGTATGATCTTACTACCTTTGGAAACTTCTATTTTTTCCTTAGACTCAAACCACACAAATCCCCTATGGTTCTCAAAGCAAAACATAACGACAGTGCTTGGAAGGAGAAGTAGTTTTTTGTGTGAAGTGATTCGATCCTTGGTGGGGATTCCCTGCTGAAGACCTGGGTTAAAAAGGGTAGGACTAATTTTTTATTGTACTGGGGACCCTGGAATTCTTATTTCATTATTTTGATTGATGTTTTGCAACTTTCAAGTTTGAAGATCTCATCCCCGTCACCAATGTTACTGATTAGAAGATAGAAAAGCTCCTCGTTGTTTCTACACCTGATAGGTCTTTCAAATTCAATTGCTCTAACCTCCAAGAAGGTTCATCCAACACTATTTCCATGGATACAGGTAAAAATCCTTGTCTTGCCTGTGATAGTTTAGAATCAATGAGGATCCTAAATTAATGAAAATATTACACAATCTATGGGATCCGATGCTACTTCTTCCAATGCTCTATTTGCTCTGTCTGATCTTGATGATGATGTGTCCAGTGGCCTGCTTGTAGCCAAGAAGGAGACAATTTCCTTGCCTCTTTCTCTGAAGAAACCTCACATTGATCTCATCATAAAGACCCTTAATTCTCACAAGAGGAAGACCTCAGAAGCTACAAATCTAAACTTGGAGAATCTAGTATCTAATTTCTAATTGTTTTATTAATGCCATGCTTATTTCAGGTTTATGCTTATGTTTCTGAATCAGTGGTTGATCTAAGTTCTGGGATGCAGAAGCTGAGCGAGTTCTGAATGGGCGATAGAAAGAGTGGAAGGCGACCCATGAAGATATCCTCACAAGGATCGAACTGCTGATCATAGAGAAAGTTGAGAAGGAGGAGGAGCACATCTTGGAGATCGAGGAGGTTATTGCCAATGCAAAGGAAAGTATTGCGGTGGCAATTTATGAGGCTAAGATCAAGCTGGCAGAGGTTCTTAAGAACTCATGATCTTGGAATGTAGCTGGATGGCGCGAGGCCCTAGCAATCTAACTGGCAAGCCTATCACCATTATTGAGGATCTTGTGTCGAAGTCATCAGAGGAGGAGAAGAAGAAGGATGCAACCGATGATAACCAAGCTGAGGTCTAGGTCATCAAGAAATTAATCTAAGTCATTTTTTTTGTTTTATCAGTTTTGTAAGAAAATTAACTTTTTGTTGGGTTTGTGCGTAACCCTTTTTAATGCAATATTTGTATTTCTATATCATATTTCTTTTCTAATTATCCTGCATGACTGTTTTGGTACTAGGATCCTTAAATAAATAGGATCCTAAAAAACTTGGTTCCTTTAAATAATCTTAATGTAAAACTTTTTGAGTATGTAACTAACCATCTTTTTATAAGTAACCTTTTATAGAGTAAACTTAAAGATTGGAAGTCTGATAACCAAATAATATTTTCCTGGGATCTTGAAATGTTTGGGATCCTTGGACTTTACTTAGAAAGATTTTAAAGTTTTTCAAAAATATGGATAGATAGAACTTGGTGGTCTTTTAACTTAGGAAAAATTTGAAGTTATGACTTTCCTATCTTCGTATGATCCTGATGCTATTATGCGAAATGATATTTGCTTCAGAAGTTGGTTGGGAAGGATCCTTATCTGACTTCATTTTAGGAAACTTGAGGAAAGATCCCTTATTGAGATTATCTTGAACTTGAGTAAAGTCTTAGTGTGATGATGCTACAAATCTTGTTTACTTTCTATGATGTATCTCGTTTTTAGATAATATGCTAATGTTATGAATTTATACCAAGTATCTAGGGAAAATCCAAATTCAAAGTAACACGTTCATGTTACAAACCTTAATGAATTATTGGGGGAAAATCCCAAACAGTATGATAACATGAAAATGTTATAAAATTTATATACTTTTTGGGGAAGTCCCAACTTGATAAAACATGTATCTGTTATAAATCTTAGGAATTTTTTTGGGGAAGATCCCAAATTAAGAAAATATATAAATGTTATTAACCTTAGATTTAATCTTTAGGATCTTAAATTATGTTCAGAAATAAGAGGGTTGTCAAGGCACTGAAGTGGGAAATGATCCCCTAATTCACATACCATAGTCAGATAAGGGGCATCCAAGCGAGGTATACAAATATAAAGTCATGTGAAAGAGGTAATTGTTAGATTAGTTGTCTAAGCCCATAACTATAATTTTTATGTACTTGACTCGAGAGTAGCATGGTCGTTTTAGGTTGCATTCACCAGAACAATCTGATATGATGGATATTTGAGAAAGAGGTTATTTATGATTTACTAATATATTATAAGTATAATATATTAATAGAGAAATCATATTATTTAATTAGTATTGATTGAGAATTAATTCGGAATTAATTTAGTGATCAAAAGAGACTAATTAAATTAACAGGGACTGGTTAAGTCAAACAGTAGTATTTATAGTTTGCACCAATTATCCATATTGATTAAGATGGACTAATTCTACGTTGGGATCCATGAAGAGTTAGTCCATAAGGCTCATCATATGGATTATTGGATTTCTTAAAGGCTTAAGTAAATGGACTAGGGTTTACAAGTTAAACCTTAGGAATTCCAAACTATATATGTGTGACCCCTTTAGCCAAAATCGGACCTAAGAGTGACATTGCAAGAGATGGACAATTTTGAGCTTCATAACTTCTCTCTCTTTATTCTCCAATTGTTCATGGTTCCTTGTGATTCCATTAGAGGTGCAACATTTGAGGCACTAAGCTCTTAAAGGCCAAAATACAACATACTACAACAAGAGGTAATCTTCTAACTTATTTTTATGATTATATGACAAACTGTATGCTAGTTGTAGGCTTCATGCTTTGGAAACTTTGTTTCATGTATTACTAAGAAAACTTAGATCTATTAGGGTTGTATGTCCACCATAGGAGTGTTATAGTACCTAAAACTCAACAAAGGTATTAGAGTCATGGGTAGTTTTCTGTTATATTGTTGCTTGATTAATTGTTCAAAGCTGGAAAAATGGAAAAACTGCATTCTGACTACTGGACTCGATGAGTTAATAAGGGAACTCGTCGATTTGAATCATCTAGGGATGACCTCGTCGAGTCCATGTCCTGACTCGACTAGTTGGGCAGTCTGGTTTGCAGTATTTTCGAGTTTTTTTTGGCTTGAATTGGATTAGGATCATTACCATAAAATGTTTTGATATATAAAATTTGATTTTTTTTTTCATATGGTAATGATTATCCCCATCCAGTAACATGATGATTGACAAAATTTTAAGATACTTACTTGATTTTGTGAAAAACTAATTATTTGTAAAATTTGAATCATTTTGCTTCAAGAGTTGAATTAGATCAATTTAGTAAAAGATAAAATGATATGATTGTTTTATTAGTTGAAATTTTGATCTAAACGTTTTTGAGGAGTTACAATTTTTTTCATCAAATTTGGAACTCAAAAGTTTTTTAAGGAGTTACAAATAAATATTAGTTAAATTGATCTAAATGTTTTTTGAAGAGTTCCATAAGTTATGAAACTTGAAAAGTCTCATCTTCATACAAATTAACTCCTAAAGTTATGGAATTCAAAATTTTTTCAAAAATTACAAAACTTGCCCTCAAGTTTTAAAAATTGAAAAGTCTCAATTAAGAAACATTGGATTCATACAAACCCTAGTAATTTGAAAAGTTTTAAAAAATGTAACTCATAGGTTCATAACTTAAAATTAATTAAATAGTTTTAACTTGATTTAGCATCTTGATGTTTTTTAAATAAGTTCAATTAACTCTTATGGATTTTATTAATAGTAAATAAAATGTTTAACTAAAAGAGTATTATTAAATCCATAATCATATGGTTTAAGTTTTATTAAATTAAGAGTATAATTTATTAATAGATTAAACCATCAAGTATTTTAAAAGTTTAAAAAAAATACACCCTTATAATATATAAAATTAAAAGTCTAATATATTATATATGTATAATTAAAAAGTCAGTCTTATCGTTAGTAGGCCTCACTCATGAAGTTGGTGTATAAGGGTGTTTAAGGAAGTGGCCTATAAAATGACCGTCATTGGGTATACACTCTAACCCACCGCACTCTTGAGTTGTGGAGGGTTGTTAGCCGAATGGGTTTGACAGGACAATTTAAATCCTCATTAAAAGTATAATGAAATATAAAGTAACTAAAATTTTATAAATTCCTAACCTTAGTTAGTTTAGGAAAAGTGTGAATTTAGTGCTAACCATTGAAATTGAACTTTTGCACCTTGCTATGTCGTTGGTGGAGCGTGTGTGGTTAACCAGCACACTAATTTGGGACTAGCAAGGGTGGTAAAGGGTAGCTTGGTGTTAATCATGGATCAATGGAGCGTGTTTGGTTAAACGACACATTGATTAGGTGATATGTAACATCGAGAGTACCAAGCTAATTTGCATGGTTATTCACACCTTGTTTGTGATCCTCGGCATCCCAGTCACCAACTTGAAGGTCATAATCGAGATTAAACATGCCATTGAAAAGTTCAATGAATGTCAAAGAATCTAGGAATTTCAATTCATTTAAAACCTAAAATTCATTTTCGTTTTTCATGGTGGAAATTGGTAAATCATCATTTACCTACCTTCAAATATTTTGCAATTGGATTACAGCATCCCACTTCTGAATTGTAAATTAGTGTGTTGGGTCCTAGCCTTAATATTTCATTTGGGTGTTATATTATGGACTCAAATCAACTAAACTTGAATTTCTTCCTTGTAGATGTCTAGTTCAGACAACTATGGTCTTCCCGAATCTTTTGGAAAAATCTTTCCTCATGAAGATGATGTTCCCAGAAATCATACTTCACTTCCTCCACCTCCTCCAATAGTTCTCCGTAACCCACATGTTCGAAGACTTTAAAAGTTCAAGGTCACTCAAACTCTTTTGGCTAGCAAACGCCTAGATGGATGGTTTGTGTGTGCACATGTCTTTGAGATAAAGTCACACATTGATAGGCTAGGAATGTTAGGAGTCATTGTGTCTAGGAAGTTGGCTGTTGACTTGGTTCTTTAGTCACTTCCCGAGTTGTATAGTCAGTTTTTTAATGACTACTATGTGACAGACTATGACGTGACCCTTAATAATCTTACCTATTTGCTAATTGCTGCTGAATCAAAAATGATTTGGTGCACCGGTAAAGCAAATTTGAATGGAAGATCTACTTCCCAAACTTCCAAGGACATTGATAATGGCAACATTGGAAGTCTAGAAAAGTCTTCTCTTCCCAATGGAAAGGGATCGACCATGGTCAATCCGTTTGGCCACATGGGAAAGAGAAAGACTAAGTCTGAGATTGTCCCGTATACCATTCCAAAAGAATCTATTTGTTCTACTGCCAAGAGAAGGGGCATTGTTGCTAAGATGCCGTATATACCTGAAAGACCACAAGGATGGTAAAGTCATAGTGTATGACTCTTCTTTAGGTATGTCCACTATCTAACTCTATTAAGTTCCTATTTGGGGATTCTTAATATATGATGTAATGTAATTACATTTTCATGTTTTGAAGGATCGAAGAAGAGAAAGGAAGCTTAAAGAAAGAGCAGGCTGAGTCTAATTGTGAAGAGATGGATTTCGATCGAATGATTTGTTGATCAGAATTGTAAGTGCTACTTAAGAGTTTGATAGATTCCTTAGAAATATGTAGCAATTTAGTTTTCATATGTACTTACATTGTAAGGAAAAGTTTTCTGCATTTTATTAATAAATAAAATTTTGATTTTTTCTTGTTTTATATATCCTTGCAACGGCATTTGCAAAAATTGATGTTTGTATCTTTCTGTTTTTAGCAATATTGGAAAATAGATTTGATTCTTTCATTTGTAGTAGTGTCATAATTTACTGAATAAGGAAAAATTCTCATCGCCCAAGTTTCAATTGGATAGATACTTGGAATCATGGAACTTGTGTTGTGTGATGAATGAGAACCTTCGGCTTTGGGAAATTAGGACTTATTCCTTGTACACATGTATATGTGAGTCAAGTGAAGACTAGGTGATCGGGTACACTTGGTTGTGCGTTGGTCAGGTTCACCACAAAGATCGATAAGTCTATTCGTTATGATCTACTAAAAGTTTAGTAAACATGGTTATACTTACAAGATTAAGTGTAATTTTGAATCATTGGAAAAGTTTCAATGTGTGACAGAACGAATAAGAAGAATCAATTAGGCAGAAAGATAAAAGTTTCTGCAAACTAAAAACTAGGGAGAGTACTTTAGCATCATGTTTTATGATCATCTTAATGATTATGAAAACCATATCACAATTGTGTTGGATTAGTGTCTAAGTCCATATCTATTTTGGTATGTACTTGACCTGATGGTGCATGGTCCTTTTGGGTTGCCTTCACCAAAGCAACTTGATATGATGAATTATGGAGAGAGAGGATTAATTATGATTTATTAATATATTATGAGAATAATATATTAAAGGAGAAATCATATTGTTTAATTAATATTAGTCAAGAATTAATAAGAATTAATTTTGTAGCTAAAAGACATTAATTAAATAAAAGGGACTAGTACTGTCAACTATGTGATAGTTGGATATTGGGCTAATGGACTCCATATTAGATGAATGGAAGAAATCTATGGGAAAACCCATTAGAAATCATCCAAGGCCTCTAAGGAGGAAGTCCATGGGCTGCTTAGGGCCTAATTAGTCAAATTAGGGTTTCCTTGTTAGATAACCCTAATAGCCTCACTATTTAAGGACCCCTAGGGCACCAAAAACGTGGCTAACTAATTCCTTAGGGTTTCCAGCCGTTTTTGGGTGTCTTTCCTCTTCTCCTTCTTCATCCTCTTGCTCTTGGTGTTTGTGAGCCATTAGAGGAGTGATACTTGTGACTCTAAGCTTTCTAAATCCATTACAAGGAGGATTTGAGATTGTTATTGCTACATAACAATCAAGGTAAGATCTAAACCCATTCTTATGTTAATATTGATTATCACATGCTAGATCTAGGGTTTCAAGTCTTGAATGAATGCATGTATAATAGAGAAACCTAGATCCAAGCATTAGGGTTTGCATGAGCACATATGATGTTCTTATGGCCAAAACCCATCAGTGGTATCAAAGCCTTGATTAATTTCTGTTGTATTGATGCCTCGTATATTCATTCTTGCTGTAAAATCGAGTTTTTGGCCATCTGTCTTAGAAATTCGTCGACTCCCAATGTGGACTCGTCGCGTAGGATAAACTCGGTGAGTCCATATGGTGACTCGGCGAGTTTAGCTGTCAGACAAACGGATTTTCGGGATTTCTGCCTATTTTGACTTAGGATAATTGCCATAATTGGTTTAAATTAATAAAATGCAATTTTTATTGATTCCTTATGATTATCTTTGTCAAAATAAAAGATTTTTTTTCATCCAATTAGATAATTGTTACCTTATTTGATAAATGTTAACTTATTTGAATTATTTGGTCAATTATCTTGCATGACATTGTATTAGGTCAAAACTAGATAATCACCAACTAGTTGTTTAATTGCCTTATTTGTATTTTGATCTAATAATTTTGAAATGTTTCAAAATTTGCCCTCAAGTTTTGGAATTTAAATTTTTTATTAAAAAGTTTAATTTTTAAATATTTAAATTCTAAACCCTAATGATTTGAAATGTTTCAAAACATGCCCTCAAGTTATGGGATTTAAATTTTAATTAAAAGTTTAATTTAAAAAATGTTAAATTCTAAACACCCTGATTTTTGAAAAAGTTCAAATTGTACCCTTATGGTTTTATTAAATTAATTAAGTGTATAATTAAAAGAGAGTTAATAAATCCATAGTGATATGGTTTACATTTAATTAAATTAAAAGTGTAATTTATTAAATTAGACCACCTAGTACTTTAAAAGTGTAAAATACAACCTTATACTATATATAACATTATATGTCTAATATTATATATGTATAACTTAAACTGCTAGTTATACCGTTAGTAGGCCTCATTCACGATGCCGATCTATAAGGGGGTATTGATGGGTTTTATGCATAAGAAACATTCCTATGTGCTAATACAAACCCTAATGCTTGGATCTAGGTTTCTCTATTGTACATGCTTTGATTCCAAGACTTACAAACCTAGATCTATCATATATACTTCAAAATTATCATAAAGAAAACAGATCTAAGTGGTTTACCTCTACCAAGTAGCTTGAATCCTTGTAATCTTCTCGATCTTGAACTTAGAGTCACAAATGTAACTCCTCTAACGGTTCACAAACCCCACAAGCAAGAAGGCAATATGAGAGAGGGTGAGAGATGCTAGAAATTGGCCTAGGGTTCTCTTAGAATCAAGTGGTAGCCGATTTTCATAGCCTAGGGGTCTTATTTATACTGCTAGCTGCTAGGGTTTCAGCCTAAACCCTAATGGTCAGCTTAATCACCAAGTAGCCCATAGAACCTTCTAGATTAGGGCCCTTGGAACAAAATATGATGGATCCCCATCATAATTTTCGTTCCCCCTTAGTGCATTAGGTTCTCCAGATCAAAACTCAACTATCATGCATTTGACAGTTTATACCCCTTTATTTAATTAGTCTCTTTTAGTCACCAAATTAATTCCAAATTAATTTTTGACTAATGCTAATCAAATAAATACGATTTTTCTCCTTTAATATATTATTCTTATAATATAGTAATAAACCATAACATTCGCTCTTTCTCCTTAAATTACCTTGTCAAGTTGCTTTGGAGAAGGCAACCCAAAAGGATAAGTCTAGTAACTATATCTCACATATGACTTCAGAATCCAATTAGCAATCGTAGGTCTTATACTCTGCTGTCAACTCTGATCAACTTGTCCTTTAGATAAGGGATCATATAATCCTCTGTTCTGGATATCATGCTGACAATGCTTATTGTCCAACACTTGTTCCTCAATTTCCAATTTGTTTGACATAGAATTTAGTTGAGCACATCAACTTCATTCTGACCGGGCCCGACACATAAGTCAAACCAGATCATTAAGTGGCCAAGATATCACTTTTATTCTCATAGAATAAAAGGAACATATCAACTTCGACTCATATGCATCTATTATTCACTAATTGAATCATGCACAATTATGCGTTTTATAACATCAACTTACTGATGCGTTTACACATCATCAATGCATAACAAACCAGCAAACAACAACCATATCTCTAAGTTTTAAGACTATATGATATTATCGCTTTGCGATCACTTAAGGAAAAACACCACGAAGTGACACCAACAAACTCGGGTTTATTCCAATACTCAAATCATATTCATAAGCACTCATGAACTTTGCAGTAGACCTTTGTTGTGCCCAAAACCTTTTAGACAATCTACAAATAATTCATGACAGTCTTCATTCATATCTACTTCCAAAATCTGACCGACTGTGGACTGTTTGAATAATCCTATCATTCAGGAAGTCAAAACATGCAAAATGGAAACAATAGATAAATAACCAACACAAGATAGTAGCCTTACTCATAAAAAAACACAATTTTATTTATTCATGAAATGTTAAGTACAAACTATCTATTACACGTTTCCTATCTAATCTAAACTTATATCATCCTTCAGCCCAATGCTCCTAGTGTGCTGTAAGTTTTTGACCATACTCAGTCCCTTCGTAAGGGGATCTGCTGGGTTTTCTTCTGATGATACCCTCTTTACACCGAAGAGTCCCTCTTCTACCTGATGTCTGATAAAATGGTATTTTTTGTCGATATGTCGAGATCTACCATGATCTCTCGGTTCCTTGGTACTTTTCCAAGTACCTGCTCCTCCATCAACTCCTTTATGGATGGCACAACTCCAAGGTCTCCAATGAAGTTCTTCAACCATATAGCCTCCTTCGACGCTTCGCTCGCCGCAATGTACTCTAATTCGCATGTTGAATCAGCTACGCTCTCCTGCTTGGAACTTTTCCAAGTCACTGCTCCTCCATTCAGAGTAAAGACCCAGCCCAACTGCGATCGAAAATTATCCCGATCCATCTGAAAACTAATGTCACTATACCCTCGTACCCTTAAGTTATCACTCCCACCGAGGACTAGAAACCATTCCTTGGTTCTTCGCAGGTACTTAAGGATATTCTTAACTGCAATCCAACGGGCTCTACCAGGCTTCCCATAATATCTGCTGACCATGCTCAAGGCGAAGGCCACATCAGGGCGAGTACAAGTCATAGCGTACATGATAGAGCCTACTGGGGAAGCGTAAGGTACTCGGCTCATATCAACTATCTCTATCTCTGTACTCGGGCTCTGAGTCTTACTCAACATGGTATTGCTTTGGATTGGCAACTCCCCTTTCTTGGAATTTTCCATACTAAAACGCTTTAGTACCTTGTCCAAGTATGTATCCTAACTGAGTCCTATCAGTCTCTTTTCTCTGTTTCTTACTATTCTTATTCCCAGAATATAAGTAGCCTCTCCGAGGTCCTTCGTAGCGAAACATTTCCCAAGCCAGGACTTGACCTCCTGCAAGGTGGGCACATCGTTTCCTATGAGCAGTATGTCGTCGACATACAATATGAGGAACCTCACTATACTCCCACTGTCTTTGACATACACACAAGATTCATCTTCGCTTCGTAGAAAGCCAAACTCTTTAACCTTCTCGTCAAAACAAAGATTCCATCTGCGAGACGCTTGTTTCAATCCATAAATGGATTTCTCAAGCTTGCATACTCTATTTGGATGCTTCGCATCGACAAAATCCTCTGGCTGATTCATGTAAACATCCTCAGCCAACTTTCCATTAAGGAAATCTGTTTTCACGTCCATCTTCCATATTTCATAATCATGAAACGCAACTATTGCAAGCATTACCCTAATAGACTTTATCTTCGCAATTGGCAAGAAAGTCTCATCATAGTCAACTCCAGGAGTTTGAGTAAAGCCCTTTGCAACCAGTCGCGCTTTTTAAGTATGCACTTTCCCATCCATGTCTGTCTTTTTCTTGAAGATTCACTTGCACCCGACTGTATTACGACCCAGTACATTATCAACCAAATTCCAAACTTGGTTGTCGTACATGGACTAAATCTCGCTGTCCATCACCTCTTTCCATTTCACAGACTCCGGGCCTGCCATGGCTTCCTTGTAGCTGCTAGGTTCGTCCAAATTTACTAGTGTACTGTCACTAATTAACGTATCCCTTTCAGTAGTAATAAGAAAACCATAAAACTAGGGTGGAACACTAGCCGTAGTGGAACGTCGTAGAGGTAAGGACTCGTCAACAGGTTCAGCATGAGTATCCTCCTCAAGTTGAGTGCCAGTGTCAGAGGTTCCTTCGTCACTTTGATCTTGAATCTCTTCAAGTTCAATTTTCCTCCCACTGTCTTCTTGGCTTATCAATTCCCTTTCTCGGAAAACTCCTCTTCTAGCAACGAAGACAACATTGTCACTCGGTCTATAGAAAAGATAGCCAAAGGACTTCTGCGGATAGCTGATGAAATAACACTTCTCACTACGAGGTTCGAGTTTATCGTGAGTCTTTCGTCTTACGAAAGCCTCGCAACCCCAAACCTTAATATGTACCAACGAGGGAGCCTTCCCTGTCCACATCTCGTGAGGAGTCTTGGAAACCTTCTTGGTGGGAACTAAGTTAAGGATATGGGCGGCAATCTCTAAGGCATACCCCCAGAAAGCTATTGGTAATGAAGTCCGACTCATCATAGAACGAACCATGTCCAAAAAGGTCCGATTACGTCTCTCAGCCACAAATTGTGGCATCCTCGGAGGCGTCAATTGCGAGACAATTCTGCATTCCTTTAGATAGTCGTGAACTCAAGACTTAGGTACTCTCCTCCTCGGTCTGACCGAAGCATCTTGATTTTCCTGCCAAGCTGATTCTCCACTTCATTCTTAAACTCTTTGAACTTTTCAAAGGTTTTTGACTTTTGCTTGATTAAGTAGATATATACATATCTGCTATAATCATCTGTAAAAGTCATGTAGAAGCGGCAAGCATCCCTTGTGGTGGATCTAAAGGGCCTACACACATCGGTGTATATGAGATCCAATAAACCCTCACCCATTTCACAAGTGCCAGTAAAGGGTGACTTGGTCATCTTCCCAAGTAAACAAGATTCACAAGTGTCATCGTCCCTAAGGTCGAATGACTCCAACACTCCATCCTTTTGGAGTTAGGGTATGCGTTTCTTGTTGACATGGCCAAGGCGACAATGCCACAAGCATACTTTGTCTAGACTAGTAGACGAATCAATATTTAAAAGATTATTTCCTAAACTATCAACAACCATCATAGATTCGTAAATCCCATTACAAGGTAATGCATTGGAATAAAAGACACCATTCAAATAAACATTAATAGAACCATTACTATTATCAAAAGAATATCTGAAACATTGTCTAAACAACCCAGGAAATGAAATAATGTTTCTTGCCATATTTGGCGAATAACAACAATTGTTTAAATCTATCCCTAACCCATTGATCAACACTAAAGAGTAAACACCGACTTTGGTCACAGGCGACGATCTTTTGTTTCCCAAAGTCAGGTTCATCTTTCCATGTTCCACCTCCCTACTTCTTTTTAGGCCTTGCATATCAGAAAAAATGTGGTAACCACACCCTATGTCAAGAACCCATGTAGTAGCAACTGATGAGTTATTAGATTTAATAGAATACATACCTGCAAAGGTGGGCTTAATCTTCCCATCTCTTATTTCTTGCAGATATTGAGGGCAGCTTCGCTTCCAGTGGCCCTTTTGGTGGCAATAGAAGCACTCTGCTTCTTTGGGATCAGAAAAGGGTTTAGCAGGGCCGACTTTGGTGCCACTTGAGGATGAACCATCTCGGGGCTTCCATTTTTGGTGGCTCTTACATGGAACCTTCCTCTTTTTACCCTTTCCTTGACTTATTGCTGTTACAGGAGCGGCCACAGTAGGGGACGGTGCAATGGATTTTTCTTTAAGGTTGCTCTCAGCAGTCCTCAAGAGTCCTTGGAGCTTGCTCAAGGACACCTCCTCCTTGTTCATGTCGTAGGTCATCCTAAACTAGTTGTAGCAGGAGGGCAAGGAGTGGAGGATAATGTCGATAGCCAAATCCTCGTCAAACTTAACATTAAGTTTGAGATGACGATCAACATACCTCTGCATTTTTCTGCAAATGAGAGGTTAGGGATTCTCCACTCTCCATCTTAGCGGTGATCATGTTAGTAATGATCTCATATCACTCTTGCCTCACGTTATGGTGATACCTGTCCAGCAAATCCTGATGCATTTCGTATGGATACATGTCCTCATAGGACTTTTGGAGTTCGAGGTTCATGGTGGCCAGCATGATGCAGTGAACTTTCATAGCATCACGCTCGTGGGCCTCAAAGACGGCTAGCTCTTCAGGAGTAGCAACATCTGGGATGATCTTTTCAAGCTTTTCATCGAGGACATATTCTTTGTCCTCATAGCGTGTGATCATGTGAATATTCCTTATCCACTCGTTGAAGTTTGACCCATCAAATGTCACTTTCTGACACAAGTTCATCAACGAGAATAACCCAGAAGCATTGTTGTTGTTGTTGTTTGCAGACATCTGAAAAAGAAAGGAACAAAGTTTGAATAGAAATGAATCCCTAATTAAACACCCAAATGAGAAATTAGGGCTAGGACCCATCAAAATTATTTACAACTTAGAAAGGGATGTCGTACTCTAAAAGAAAATAATTTGAAGGTAAGTGAATGACGATTCACTAATTCTCACCATGAAAAACGACAAAGCAATTTAGGTTTTAAATGTATTGAAAACTCCTAGATCTTTGAGATTCATTGAACTATTCAATGGCATGTTTAAATCTTGATACACATTTCAAATTTGCGACTGGGATACCGAGGATCGCACACAAATTGTGAATAACCATGCGAATCAACATGGTGCACTCAATGTCTCTATCACCTAATCAATGTGCCGGTAAACCAAACACGCTCCATTGATCTATGAAAAACATCGAGTCACCCTTCGCTACCAATGTTATCCCCAAATTGATGTGCCGGTTAACCACACGCGCTCCACCAACATTTGACAAGGGTATGAAGTGTAATTCCATGGATTAGCATCATTTTTCACATTTTTCCCTAAAGTAACTAAGATTGGGAATTTCTAAAACATGTAGTTATTTTGTATCTTACATTATAATTTTAATGAGGAGAGGGTTGCCCTATCCTACCTGTTTGGCTAACAACCCTCCACCAGTCAAGCAAGTAGTAGGTGTGAGTGTACACCCATTAAGCGTCATTTTATAGGCAACAACCTTATACCCACCTTATAGACTGACTTCGTCAATAAGGCCTACTAACAATAAGACTAGCATTTTAAGTTATATATATATATATATATATATATTAATTAAGCTTTTAATAATATATAATAGCATAGGGTTGAATTTTAAACTTGTAAAATTCTAAGGGTTTGAAATTTAAATTATTCAAAATTAAACTTTTTAATCACAAAATTAAAATTTCAAAACTTGAGGGCAAGTTTTGAACTTTTCAAAACACAAGGGATCAAATAACAAATAATTCAAATTAAATAACTAAATTCATAATTATCTATATTTGACCTAACCTTATTTTAGTCATTAGATAATTACCAAATAATTTTAAATAATCCATATTTATCATACAAAAAACCAATATTCAAAAGATTTGAAATTATCTATTGTTTTGGTAAGGATAATCATATGCTTCTTTATATAGTGTGCATGGTTAGGGTGAAACCCTAATAACCCATGTCTTTTCCTTTCCAAGGATTTGTGGGTTAAAAGCTCTATGGATCATCCATGGACTTCCATATTAGCTTAGCCCATTAACAAATGAGTATTAGCCCACACTATATAAAATATAATAGCCCATAATTTAATCAGTCTTCTTTTTAATCTCTAAATTAATTCATAATTAATTTAAGACTAAAACTAATTAAATAACATGACTTCATATTAATATATTATAACTTATAATATATTAATAAATCGTAAGTATACAATTCTCATAAAATTATCCATAAATCGTTTGGGTGAAGTGGAACCCAAATGGACCATGCCGGGCCGGGTCAAGTATGTACCAAATAAATTATGGACTTAGACAACTTATCCAACAGATTCCCACTTGGATAAGTCTAATAACTATATTTGCGTATGTTACTTCAGGAACCAACCAGCAATCGTAGCTCTCGAAAACTCTGTTGAACTATGAAGCGCCATTTTAGATAAGTGATCATATAATCCTCTTTTCTCATGATATCAGCCGGACAAATACATGGAACAACGTCGTACTTATTGTCCATCAGTTTGTTTCCCGATTTTTGATTTGTTTGACAAAGAACATAATCGAACACATCAATTTAGTTCTGACCGCCCGGTACATAGGTCACAACAAAATCATCGAGGGGCCCAGATATCGCTTCTATTTCTAGAAGGAACAGATAAACTTCGACTCATATGCTTGTTCTACTACTTGTTGAATTGCACACAACCAACTCATAGGTAACAACTCATATCTAGAAGGAACAGATAAACTTCAAGTTACTGATGCGTTTACATGCAATCAATGCACAACCAACTCATAGGTAACAACTCATATCTCTAGGTTTGAAGATTTATATGATATTACCTTCTCACGATCACTCGAGATAAATTCCATGAAGTGATACAAGTGAGCATGGGTTTATTCCAACACTCATAACTTATGAGCACTCATGAATGTTGTAGCAACCATTGTTATGACTAAACCCATTTAGCCATCTACAAACTCGATTCATGACAGTCTTGATTCATACCTACTTCCAACATATGAACGACTGTGGAGTGTTTAAATAACTTAGTCATTCGGAAAGAATAACCTAGCTATTCTGGAAGTCAAAACATGCAAAGTGAAACACAATGATAATCGAATCCAATATGGTCTTAGAACCCTTTTGAATATAAATAGAACCACCTTTTATTTATCACCATATTGATTACACATTATTCATTGTATAATTTTTCAAATAATCAACTTAAGACTTGAATAAAAACAACAGTCGTCCCATGCTCCTAGCATGTACACTTTGTTTTTCTAAACAATAGTTATGCCATACTCCAAGTATGCACACTATGTTTGTCTATGATCCTTACATTGTGATGTAGATCAATTGAACATGATTCCAATGATACTCATTTCACAATCCCAAATACTTATTGTAAATGTGAGAATCCCCGATTCCTATCATTTACCAAAAAAAAACTGTTAGATTTTAAACTTTTATGCAATGTTCCTCTTGTAATGATTATGCACAAAGTCACCAAAACCTTGTCACCAGTCATTATAGAGTATTCCAAAGAAGGTCAACTTCTATGGAACGGAAGTCTCATATTCAAAGTACATTGCTTTGAACATCCTTCTTGCATTAAGGTTTTTTAATCTTACATAGATTGAATAACTTCCACCTATGGAGACATTTCCATAGTCCTATTTTGACTATCACTTCCGAACAAGAGTTACTTCTTTTTAGAATATGTCAATATGGTCCTTTCCGACATCATACTTCCAACTGTCCCTGAGCAACCAATCTTTGGCGAACCTCAGATTTGTCCTCGACAATTGCGTAATCACTTTAGTCATATCCAGTTCTAGACTTTTCCCTTCTCAATGCCTTAAGCATTTGGAAAATTTAGAAAAGATGAATATTATAGCACATGCAATCGATCCTATATCCGAAGCATATCGGACACGATTCATGATGTTTGAAATAAAGACATGATACTAGACCAGTCTTTTGCTACAATATATTTTTTTATTTGCCATGTTTTCAAAATTTAATTATGAAGAGGGATGCCGTAGTCATAATTGAATTTTGAGAACGCAATATATATAGAATTTCCTTAAGTCGAACCATTCAGACATAAAATTCATATATATATCCTTGACTAAAGATGATTAAAATCTCAATCTAAGCTTCTAGAATTGAAATGAAGTATAATTTCCTCTCCCTTAATTATAGCAAAACGACTTTTTCAACCCCTGCAACTTCATGAATTGAAACTTTGTTTTCTATAATTAACATTGCTAACTTGCAACACTAAACGTAATAATCATGCTCCCACTAACATGATGATTATCAGCATAACACTTATGCTCCCACTAGCTCTGACATATTTCCAAAAATCTGCTGGACTTCTGAAATTTAGATTCATACACCCTTTCTTAGATAGATCACATGTGTGTCTAAGCAATTTCAAGAACTATGAAAAGGGATGTCGTAATCATAGTTTCAATTTCTTAGACCTTTTCCATTTCTCATAAGTCCATGTTAGTGTGCCGGTTAACCACACACGCTCCACTAACGACTTTTGAAAATGCAAATAACATAATTGATATCTACGTAAAATCTACTTAGTGAAAGGGTTTCCTCACCATCATTTTCATGAATCGGAGAGAAACCTTATGACACTTAGATTTTATAATGTATGAGTTCCTATCCATGTGAATTCGTCAAAACCATAATCACAAGATAAGGTTAGTGAAAAATTCAGCCTTACATGGATTAAACTTGTTCAGTCTTAGTTTCTTGTCACCTTGGTAGCACAAGGCCCACCAATGCTTCCAAGTTGAACTCTGATAACTCACATGCAAATTCAACTTATTTTAAGTAGGTACAGAAACAAGAATTATGTCAACACGATAGGTTGCAAACCTTAAGTTGTGTGCTAGTGATAAATTAAAGGTTTTACTCTTGATTAAATCTTGAAACTCTTTCAGGATCTTTAAGGCTCCCACTGTTCCCTTGACATATAAGTTTCCCCAGTCAAGAACCATTCCTTGACAAAACAAATATTCAAGGGATAGTGCGGATTCTTATCAAGACTAACACTTCACACAATTAGTCTTAGTTGGTCTTTGTCTCATCCAAGACATCAGAACTTACCAATCTCAAATGTACAAGAGAAGAAAACATTTTACTCTTACATTTGACTAGTGTTAATAAATCTTCCTTTATGTCACTCCAGGTTACAATATTGGAGTATGACTCTAAGAATTGTTTTGGATCGAAATATGACTCATCTTCTTGATTTTAACCAATCCAACAATTCATGACCTCTCTTCTTAGCCATAACAATGCACTAAGACGTCCTTAGAGTATGAATTTGTGATATGGTTTCATAATCATTAAGATGATCATGAAATATGATACTAAAGTACTCTCCCATCCTTTCAGATTTGAGAAACTTTTATCTTTCCACCTAATTTTATTCTTCTCATTTGTTTTGTCATATATTGTAACGTTTCCAATGTTACAGAATTATACTTAACCTTATAAGTATAATCATATTTTCTAATCTTCAGTAAATCATGACAAATCAATCTTTGTGGTGGACCTTGACCAGCGCACACCCAGTGTACCTAATTCCTTAGTCCTTCAATTGACTCACATATACATGTGATCAAAGAATTAGTCTTAATTTTAAAAGATGAAAATTCTCATTCATCATACAATACAACTTGTATGATTCCAAGTTTTTGTCCAATTGAAACTTGGGTGATGAAAAACTTTCTTCATTTGGTAAATTCAGACACTACCACAAATGAAAGAATCAAATCCACTTTCCAATATTGCTATTACTGGAAACATATAAGCAACAATTTTTCCACAGATGCCATTGTAAGGATATTTTTTAAAATAAATAAAATTAAAACCCTTTTTTCTTTTATTTTAAAACTTTGCGGAAAAACTTATCCTTACAATCCACATGAAAACCTTGTTGTTATCTATTCATAAGCAATATATTATAACTCTTAAGCAACAACTTAAAATTCTGATTGCCGAACCATGCGATCGAAACCCACCTTTGCAATCAGAATCAACATATACTTACTTTAAGCTTCCTATCTTTTCTTTGATTCTTAAAAACATCAGCATGTGACCCATTCACATTATGTAATAAGAATATCCAAATAGGAACTTAATAGAGTTAGACAGTGGACTTTACCCGAAGTACAGTCAAACCTCTTGACTTGATCAACCTTATGACCTTTCAGGTGAATAGGGCAGCTTCGCAACCAATGCCCCTTCCTTTGGCAACAAAACACATGGACCCTTTGGTAATGGCACATGTGACTATCTCAGAATTTGCCTTTCTCTTTACTATTTGGTCAACCGAGTTGACTATAGCCGATCCCTTTCCATTGGGAAGAGAAATCCTTTTCTAGATATCCGATGCTACCATTGTCAATGTCCATGTAGACTTGGGAAGTTGTTCTTTTAATCAAATTTGCTTTACTGGTGTTCCAAATCATTGCTGATTCCACAACACCAAGCAAATAGATAACATCATTAAGGGTCATGTCATAGTCTGCCTCATAGTAGTTCCAAAGAGACTCACTATGTTACTAAGAAAGTGATTGAACATCCAACTTTCACGGGACTTTGACACCCAACTCTCCCGGCTTGTCAATATGTGACTTTATCTCCAAAATGTGAGTACACATAGACTATGCTTGCCAATAGGGATTGAGTGACTTTAAACTTTTCAAGAACTTGTGGGTGAGGGAGAATAATTGGAGGAGGTGGAGGAAGTGAAACATGATGTTGGGGGACACCATCTTCAAGAGATTTGGGAAGATCATAGTTGTCTGAACCAAACATCTATAATGGGAGAAAATCAAGTTAGTTGATTCAAAGTCCTTAATATAACACCCAATATGAAATATTAAGGCTAGGACCCAACACAATATTTTATAATTTGGAAGAGGGATGCCGTAATCCAAGCTATAAAATATTTGAAGGTAGGTGAATGACGATTCACCAATTTCCACCATAAAAAAACGAAATAATTTATTACGTTTTAATTGGATTTGAAATTCCTAGATTTTTTGAGATTCATTGAACTTTTCAATGACATGTTTCAATCTCGAGTGTGCCCTCTCAAATTTTGTGACTGGGATGCCGAGGATCACAAAACAAGGTGTGAATAACCATACCAATTCACTTGGTACCCTTAATATTATCACCCAATCAATGTGCCGGTTAACCACACACGCTCCATTGATCTATGACAAACATTAAGTCACCCTTCGTGATCCTTACTAGTCCAAGTTAGTGTGCCGGTTAACCACACACGCTCCACCAACGACTTGGTAAGGTACAAAGTGTGAATTCCATGGGCTAGCACCAAATTCACATTTTTCCTAAAGTAACTAAGATTGGGAATTAAATAAAAAATATTTAGTTACTTTATAATAATCATTATACTTTTAATGAGGATTTAAAGTCATTGTCTTACCCGTTCGGCTAACGACCCTCCACCGATCAAGCAAGTGGTGGGTGAGAGTGGACACCCATTAATTCGCCATTTTATAGGCAACAACCTTATACTCACCTTATAGACCGGCTTCGTGAATGAGGCCTACTAACAGTAAAACAACTTGTTCTTATACATATATGTAATAATTAACCATTAATCTTATAATAGTATAAGGGTAGAATTTTAACTTTTAAAACTTCTAGGGTATGGAATTAAAGTTTGTGTGAGACTTTACAAATTCCAAAACTTGAGGGCAAGTTTTGAACAATTCATAAACTTTTGGATATTCATAACTTATGAGTTTTAATTAAGTATTTAATACTTTTAATGAAGAGTCTCTTGGAAATCCATAACTTGAGGACAAGTTATGGAGTCCATAAAAGCATTTATTAGAAAACTCTTCAAGAAAATGTAACTTATGACTTCTTAAAAAAACATTTAAAAGAAAAAACTTTTGGAATTCCATAACTTGAGGACAAATTATGAATTCCATTAAAACACTTTAAGATCAAGAATTAACTAACAAACAATTTGCAAATAATTCCTATGATCTAACAAAACTCATATGAACATGAACATCCACATCAACAATTTCAAGAATCATATGAACACATATAAACTTGAAATTTTGATTATAACTTTGAAATTGGTCCACCATCATCATTACCACATCAAAAAACAGGTTTTATAAGATCAAAACAGTTTAAGGTAGTGATTCTAGACCAATTCCAGCACCAAAACTCGAAGATATGCTGTCTGGGGTTCCAACTCGTCGAGTGCATGAACCAACTCGCCGAGTTGGATGAATTTTGTCTTGGACTCGTCGAGTCCCTTCATGGACTCGGCGAGTCTACTGTGCAGACAACACATAAACTTCGATTTTCAGCAATCTGCATCAAGTATTCAAGAAACAAGCCTAGGCTCTGATACCACTGTTGGGTTTTGAGCAATCTAACACTTCCTAAGTGTGCATGCAACCCTAATAAACCTTGGATCTATGTTTTCTTCTAAAATACATGCAAATAATAACTTCCAAGGTTTCTTCCTAACTAGCATAGCATAAGGATTATGAATCATAAAAGTACTAGTAGAAATACATACCTTTTGATGATGGTTGATTGTTTGGAGTTTGAGAGCCAATCACCAATAGTGTGAATGCCTCAAATGGAATCACAAATCACCACAAACACTTGGAAAACTTTGAGAGAGTAGTATACTTTCTTGTGGAATCGGCCACCACTAAGTCTCACACTACTAGTGTCTACCCTTAGGCGCTATTTCTTGCATCATATGCTTCTTTATATAGTGTGCATGGTTAGGGTGAAACCCTAATAACCCATGTCTTTTCCTTTACAAGGATCCATGGGTTAAAAGCTCCATGGATCATCCATGGACTTCCATATTAGCTTAGCCCATTAACAAATGAGTATTAGCCCACACTATATAAAATATAATAGCCCATAATTTAATCAGTCTTCTTTTTAATCTCTAAATTAATTCATAATTAATTTAAGACTAAAACTAATTAAATAACATGACTTCATATTAATATATTATAACTTATAATATACTAATAAATCGTAAGTATACAGTTCTCATAAAATTATCCATAAATCGTTTGGGTGAAGTGCAACCCAAATGGACCATGCCGGGCCAGGTCAAGTATGTACCAAATAAGTTATGGACTTAGACACCTTATCCAACAACTTTATCCTAGGGAAAACATGGAATGCTTTAGAAAAGAGAAATACTTCTCTCGTGATATAGTAGACCCTTCGCGACCCTTGTGAAATCGATTCCGTAACTTCCAAACTTCGATTGCCCTAGGAACTCAGTAGCAACCATCTGATACTTCACGTCTCAGTCTTTGAGAAGTATATACCTAACATAATCAAGATGCATCCCGACAGTGAGGGTTCGCTGGAATGTCAAGCGGAGACCCGATTCCACTTAGGAGCTTGAAGACCCGAAGCAGTAGATTCACTCTCATATCTCTTTTCACTTTGTGATCTATGTTCGAATCTTTAAATTTCGGGACGAAATTCCCTCTAATGGGGGGATAATGTAACAACCCGAAATTCATATCCCTAAATGTAACCCTACTCGCGACTCATTCCGATCATCTAATCGCCGTTTCTGATTTCGTTTCCGATTCCGACATTTTATTAAGTCATTAATGTATATTTTATTTTATGACTTAATAAGTGTCTTAATACCCTTAGAACTCATTCTAACGTCTCATATTAATGATCAGAACATTTCTAGAATCAACCATATCGGGTTACGGCAAATTGGCCGGGTGCGACCAAAAGCCCCATCTAACGCCGGTATCGGGTAGAATTCCACCGTGTCCCAAACTTGGACACTATTTAAAGTGATCCAAGTTTTCATTTTGAAGCTTTTTCTCCATTCTACAACTTTCACTCCAACCTCTCTCCTAAATCCAAGTTTTAGGGTCCAAATCTCAAGTTTAAGGCTTCTAATCACCAAGGTACCTTCCCTAACTTGTTATGTAACCTCTTTAGCCATCAAATTCGAGATTAATCTATGGATTAGGACCATTATCATGTGTTTACGGCCCTAGAACTATCCTAGGCCGTATATTCATATAAATGGGGTTTTTGGAGCAACAAAACCCTTCCAAACCACAATTAGACCTTAGATATGGCTAGATGACTTTATGGAATGAGCTTAGAATGCCTTGAAACATGATTTAGAGCCTTGTTTAAGAGTTTACGGCCCTGGAAGGTGCCTAGGCCGTAAACACTAAATTGAATGGGTTTTAAGCCCTTAAACACTTCCTAGACTCAAACAAGGCTTATATATGAATTTTAGAATATTGGTAATGGCCTTAGAACATCATAAACATAATTTTTGGGGAGTAAATAGGAGTTTACGGCCAAGGCACATGCTTGGGCCGTAAACCCCTCAAAAATGGAGAGTAAACTCATTTTTACATGTCCAAATGCCTTCAAACTTAACCAATAGCCTTGTGGTAAATCCTAGAACCATCTAAAAATAGTTTGGAAGTCTTAAACATATCAAAATGCAACATATAAGAGTTTACGGCCGTAGATCATGCCCTTAGGCTGTAAACTCCCAATTATGTGTTAAATGATGCCCTAAAATCATAACAAGGCTTGGAAAATTAACTAGAATCACATGTGATTGTTCCTTGTGCCTCAAAATAATTATTCATGACCCTAGGAGAGTTTACGGCCGTAAACTCCAAGTTTACAGCCGTGAACTCCCTTAAACATGGTATAAGTCCTCTTAAATTAATCCAAGGCATTTTAGAAGTCCATTCCAACATTTCCTAAGTCCAAACAAGCCATTAAGCACTCAAAATCACACCAACATGAGTTCACGGCCGTGAACTCATGTATGTAGGTGTTTTATGGTTGTAAACTTCTTAAAATGTTTACCCTTGGGGAGTAAACTCAAATCCCAAGTCCCTAGTACCATTTCACGTCCGTAGATGTCACCCGGGTCACTCCAAACACTCGTTTTGAGGTGTTTAATCTTATTGGAGTATAATGTTCCATATAATTAGTGATTGTAAATCTAATTAGATATAGATATATATATATATATATATATATATATATATATATATATATATATATATATATGGACATTATTTCATTTTACATAGGGACATCGCGAGTAATCAGGCCCCGAACCGACGTTAAGTATCTGAAACCGTCGCATTTCCGAGTCCGGTGAGTTCATACCCCTACCCTTTTTCCGTGTTTTCAATGGTTTTTCAATGTTTTCAGGGGGGGAATACAAGCAAAAGTAAAAGTGTATTTTGTACTTAAACCGATTTTCAACTCAATGGTTTTACTTACTAAATGTTTTGATTTCCAAAGATTTGTGATAACTAACGTTTCGAATTGCAGGTTAAACATAGATTTCTCTTAAGAGTGTTATAACTATATTCTCTTTGAATAAGAAATCATACTAATCATATTTAAGATCAATACGAATGTAATCTAGTACGAATACGAATAAGAATACGAATACGAATTACGAATACGAATACAAATACGAATATGAATACGAATACGAATACGAATTACGAATACGAATACGAATTACGAATACAAATACGAATACGAATACGAATACGAATACGAATACGAATACAAATACGAATACAAATACGACTATGAATACGAATACGAATACGAATACGAATACGAATATGAATACGAATACGAATACGAATACGAATACAAATACGAATACGAATACGACTACGAATACGAATACGACTACGAATGCGAAATGACGCCTTTGGTTGACACTAAGACTTCGAAAATACAATTAGTGTACTCCTTGAGTGTCACCAGAGTTTCGAATCTAATCTGAAAATACGCCTCTGGACCTCAACTGAGTTTCAAATATATCCGCCTCAGAATGTCGACAGAGCTTCGAATACATAACTAATATACTCTTTTGGAACTCAGAAGAACTTCGAAAATACAGTAATGTGCGCTTCTGTGTGATTCCAAATATTCGAAAATACAACTAAGCTAGTAGATAATAGTCATTCTAATGTAGAATAACTAAGGGTTTAGAACACATAACTAATACTACTCACATGGTAATTACTAGAACTACGAAATCAGACCTAAGAATCAACCATAACTAATACCCTTTTCCGTGTTTTCAATGGTTTTTCAATGTTTTCAAGGGGGGAATACAAGAAAAAGTACAAGTGTATTTTGTACTTAAACTGATTTTCAACTCAATGGTTTTACTTACTAAATGTTTTGATTTCCAAATATTTGTGATAACTGACGTTTCGAATTGCAGGTTAAACATAGATTTCTTTTAAGAGTGTTATAACTATATTCTATTTGAATAAGAAATCATACTAATCATATTTAAGATCAATACGAATGTAATCTAGTACGAATACGAATACGAATACGAATACGAATACGAATTACGAATACGAATACGAATACGAATTACGAATACGAATACAAATATGAATACGAATACGAATACGAATACGAATTACGAATACGAATACGAATACAAATACGAATATGAATACGAATACGAATTCGAATACGAATTACGAATACGAATACGAATACGACTACGAATACGACTACGAATACGAATACGACTACGAATGCGAAATGACACCTTTGGTTGACACTAAGACTTCGAAAATACAGTTAGTGTACTCCTTGAGTGTCACCAGAGTTTCGAATCTAATACGAAAATACGCCTGTGGACCTCTACAGAGTTTCAAATATATCCGCCTCAGAATGTCGACAGAGCTTCGAATACACAACTAATATACTCTTTATGAACTCAGCAGAACTTCGAAAATACAGTAATGTATGCTTCTATGTGATTCCAAATATTCGAAAATACAACTAATCTAGTAGATAATAGTCATTCGAATGTAGAATAACTAAGGGTTTAGAGCACATAACTAATACTACTCACATGGTAATTACTAGTACTACGAAATAAGACCTATGAATCAACCACCACATATAGGAAAATATGGGATTTTCCTAGGATAACATAACAAACAATAACAAACCTAGATACAAATAGACAACTCAACACATAGGAAAATATGGGATTTTCCTGGGTAGCACAACAACACATAAACGGATAAAGTAACAAACGAATAACTAAAACTGGAAGGAAAATATGGGATTTTCCTGGGTAGTACAACAACACATAAATGGATAAAGTAACAAACAAATAACTAAAACTATAAGGAAAATATGGGATTTTCCTGGAACGACATAATCAACTGTTTTAAAAATTGTAACAAAAGATAACTAAACTGTTTTCATAACAAAATATGGGATTTTCTTGATCAACAACTTTTCCAGAAAGTAAAGGAATTCGTTCTTTTCAAAACTAAACCGCTTATGAACTCACCAGCTTTATGCTGATTTTCAAACCGCTTGTATTCTCAGGTCAGCGTTAGACAGGTACACCGCAACCATTTGGAGATGACGGAGCGTCCCGAAGACTCGTCTTTACTTTTGTTTATATTACATATGTAAAACACTTGTACAACTTTTCTTTCAAACAGATGTAAACAATATTATGTAATGTAATGTTTTGTGTTTACTGTTTTACTATGTGCATTGGATTTGATACTCAACATGGAGTCAACCCCGGAAATGTTTCCGCCTTCGGTTTTCGGGGTGTGACATGTAACTCCTCTAATGGTTCACAAACCACACAAGAAAGAAGGAAATATGAGAGAGGGTGACATATGCTAGAAAGCGGCCTAGGGTTCTCTTAGAATCAAGTGGTAGCCGATTTCCATAGCCTAGGGGTCTTATTTATACTGCTAGCTGCTAGGGTTTTAGCCTAAACCCTAATGGACAACTTAATCACCAAGAAGCCCATAGAACCTTCTAGATTAGGGCCCTTGGATGAAAATATGATGGATCCCCATCATAATTTCGTCCCCCCTTAATCCATTAGGTTCTCCATCCCAAAACTCAACTCTAATGCATTTGATAGTTTATACCCCTTTATTTAATTAGTCTCTTTTAGTCACCAAATTAATTCCAAATTAATTTATGACTAATACTAATCAAATAAATATGATTTCTCCTTTAATATATTATTCTTATAATATATTAATAAACCATAACATTCTCTCTTTCTTCTTAAATTACCTTGTCAAGTTGTTTTGGAGAAGGCAACCCAAAAGGACCATCCACAACCGGGTCAAGTACATACCAAATATAGTTACGATCTTAGACACTAATCCAACAGGTATAAGGTTATGGCCTATAAAAGGGCCGTTTAATGGGTGTCCACTCTCACCCACCGCTTCCTTGATTGGTGGACGGTCGTTAGCCGAACGGGTAGGATAGGGAAAACCTTTCCATTAAAAGTATAATGAAGTATAAAGTGACTAAATGTTTTTACAAAATTCCCAACACTAGTTACTGTTAGGTTTTGAGCATTCTAACACTCTTATGGTGTTCATGCAAACCTAAATACGTTGGATCTATGTTTTCTCTATTATACATGCAAATATGAATATTCCAAGGTATTACCCTAACTAGCATATAATCTTTTGATACTTGGGTAATAAAATAAATATAATACATACCTTGTTGATGTAGCTTGACTCCATGAAGCTCGAGAGCCTAGTGCCCCAAGTGTGACACCTCAAATGGTTCACACAACATCATCACCACATGGAATAACCATCAGAAGAAGACACTTCATGCTCAAATCGGCTATCCCTCATATATGTGTCACTAGTGCCCATTTCTTGAGTTAAAGGGGTCCTTATATAGTGTGCACATTAGGGTTACACCATGTAACCCATGACGTTAAACCTTCCTTATGCTCTATGGTTTTTAACCTCCATGGAGTATCCATGGGTCACCACATGGGTTAAACCCTACATAAGTAATCATGGATTATAAGCCCATATATATAAGAATGAATAATTTACACAATCAGTCCCCATATATTTAATTAGTCTCCTTTTGATCACTAAATTAAGTCCAAATTTATTCTTGATCAATACTAATTAAATAACATGATTTCATATTAATATAATAGAACTTATAATATACTAATATGTCACAAATGTCCTCTCCTCACAAACAGTCTATCCAAATGTTCCAATGCCATGCAACCCAAATGGACCATGCCGAGTCGGGTCAAGTATATACCAAATATAGTTATGGACTTAGACACTAATCCAACAGTCTCCCACTTGGATAAGTCTAAAACTATTATTGTGTATGACTTTCAAAACCAACTGGCAATCGTAGCTCTTAAAAGCCGTTGTCGAACTCTGACCTTGTCGATGAACTCTGACCTTTGTCAATGACTTGTCCATTAGATAAGGAATCATATATTCCTCCATTCTAGATATCATATGGACTGAGACATGGATTATAAATCATTCTCTCTATCCATTTGTTGTTTCCTGATTTCCGATTCATGACGACCGACTAATTGAACAAATCACATTAGTCCTGGCTTGGCCAAGCATTTCGGGGTGTCATCACTAAATCATCGAGGGGTCCACACATATCGCTTTTATCCTAAAGGTAAAAGGAATGGATAAACTTCAACTCATATGGCTTGTTCTACTACTTGTTGAATCATACATAAAGGCATGTTTTATAACATCGAGTTACCAATGCGGTTTCATGCAATCAAAGTATAACCAACTCATAGTAATAACTCATATCTCTAGGTTTGAAGAATATAAGATATTATCGTCTCATGATCACTCGTGATAAAATCCATGGAGTGATTCCAATGAGAGTTGGTTGAATCCAATACTCAGAACTTATGAGCACTCATGAGTGCTGTAGCACCACTTTGTCCAACATCTTAGACCTCTACAAGCCAACCCATGGCAGTCTTGATTCATATCTGCTTCCAACATATGACCGACTGTGGATGATTTGAATAACTTAGTCAATCAGGAAGAACGACCTAGTTATTCTAGAAGTCAAAACATGCAAAGTAAAACACAAGAATAATCGAACCCAATATGGTCTCAGAACTTATGAATATAAATAAAACATCTTTTATTTATCACCATATTGATTACCCATCATTTATTGCATACTGTTTCAAACTATCAACTTTATACTTGAATTAAAACAATAATTGTCCCATGCTCCAAGCATCTACACTCTGTTTTTCTAAACACTAGTCATGTCATACACCAAGTATGCATACTAAGTTTGTCTATGATCTTTACTTTGTGAAATAGATCGATTGAACATAATTCCAATGATTTTCATTTCACACTCCCAATTCCTTACTGCAAATGCAAGAATTCCAAATTCCTGCCATTTACCTAAATCTGTTAGATTATATGCATTCGTCCTCTTGTAATGATTATGCACAAAGTCACAAAGACTTGTCAATATACATTACAGAGTATTCCAATTTAGACGCACTCCATGGAACCGAAGTCTCATATTCAAAATTCATTGCCTTTGAACATTCTTCTTGCATTATGTTTCCTAATCTTACACATATTTAATGAATAACTTCCACCTATGGGAACATTTCCATATTCCCATTTTGACTATCACTACTGAACAAGAGTTGCCTCTTTCTAAAATATGTCAATATGGTCTTTCCAAAATTAAAACCATACTTCCAATTGTCCTTGAGCAACAAATCTTTGGAAAACCTTAGATTGTCCTGAACAATTGCTTAATCATTTTAGTCATATCCAGTTCAAGACTTTTCCCCTCTCAATGCCCCAGGCATTTGGAAAATTTTAGAAAGGATGAATATTATAGCACATGGAATCGATCCAATATCCGAAGCATATGGGAATCGATTCATGATGTCTCACATAAAGACATGATACTAGACCAGTCCTTTTGTTAAAATATTTCTATTTTCCAAGTTCTCATAATTCAGATTATGAAAAGGGATGTCGTAAACATAATCGAATTTTAGAACGCACATATGTACCCATATATAGAATTTCCTTATGTTGAGCCATTCTAGCATAACATTCATATATATTCTTGACTAAATTTCATTAAAACCTCATGATCTAAGCTTATAGATTTGAGATGAAGTATAATTTCCTCTCCCTTAATTATAGCAAAACAACTTTTTCAACCCATACAACTTCATGAATTGAAAATTTTGTTTTCTATAATTAACATTGCTATCTTGCAATACTAATAATAATTATCATGCTCCTACTAACATGATGATTATTAGCATAATACTTATGCTCCCACTAGCTTTGACATGTACTCAGAAATCAGCTGGACTTCTAGAAATCAATACTTCATTGACTTTCTTACCAAAGTTCAGACTTCTGATATGAAATGCTTTGATAAAACACTTAATCAAAATCATACACCTTTCCTTAGATAGCACACATGTGTGTCTAAACAATTTCAGTATTTTGAAAAGGGATGCCGTAATCATAGTCTCAATTGTTTAGACCTTTTCCATTCCTCACAAGTCCATGTTAGTGTGCTGGTTAACCACACATGCTCTACTAACGACTTTGAGAATGCAAATATCACAACTGTTATCTACTTAAAATCTACTTAGTGAAAGTGTTTCCTCACCATCATTATCATGAATCGGAGAGAAACCTTTTGACACTTAGATTTTATGGTGTATGTGTTCCTATCCATATGAATTTGTCAAAACCATAATCACATGAAAAGATTAGTGACAAATCCAAACTCTTAATGATTGAACTTGTGTAGTCTTAACTTCTTGCCACCTGGCAGCTCAAGGGCCTGCCATCTCTTCCAAGTTGTTATGCAACTATTTGAGAACTCTCAGAACTCATATGCAAAGCCAACTTTAACTGGAATGGGGATATAAATAGAAATATGTCAACACGATAAATTATAAACCTCACATCGTGTGCTAGTGTCAAACTACAAGTTTTCATTCTTGATTAAATCTTGAAATTCTTTCAGGATCGTTAAGACTCCCGCTGTCCTCTTGACGTATAAGACTATCTTGAAAAATATTCAAGTGATAGTGAGGATTCTTTATCTAGACAAACACTCCACACAATTGGCCTTAGTTGGTCTTTGTTTTATCCAAAACATCACAACTTACCAATTTCAAATGCACATGAGTATGGCAGTTTTACTCTTATGTTTGACAAGTGTTATAAACCTTTCTTTAAGATATGTCACTCAACTTACAATCTTGGAGTATGACTCTAAGACATGTTTTGGAACGAAGTATGACTCATCTTATTGATTTAGCCATTCCAACAATTCATGACTCATCTTCTTAGCCATAATAATGCACTAAGATGTCCCTAGAAGACCAATTGTGATATGGTTCTTTAATCATTAAGATGATGATAAAACATGATACTAAAGTACTCTCCCATCTTTTCATATTTGAGAAACTTTTATCCTTCTGCCTAATTTGATTCTTCTCATTCGTTCTTCCATACATCGAAACTTTTCCAATGCTTCAGATTTATACTTAAACTTGTAAGTATAACCATATTTACTAAACTTTAGTAAATCATGATGAATGGTCTTATCGATCTTTTGTGGTGGACTTGATCAGTGCATAAGAATGTGTACTTGATCCCTTAGTCCTTCACTTGACTCACATATACATGTGAATACGGAATTACTCTTAATTTTTCCAAAGATGAAAATTCTCATTAATCATACTATACAACTTGCATTATTTCCAAGTTTCTATCCAACTGAAACCTTGGGTGATGAGAATCTTTCCTTATTTGGTAAATTTAGACACTAACACAAATGAAAGGAACAAATCCATTTTCCAATACTGCTGTCAATGGAATCATATAAGCAACAATTTTCCACAAACACCATTGTGAGGATGCTTAGAAGAAATAAAATCAAAAATATCCTTTTATTTTAAAAACTTTGCGGAAAAACATATCCTTATAGTGCAAAAGTATATGGAAAACTTTGTTTTTATCTATTCCTAAGCAATATATCATAACTCCTAAGTAACAGCTCAAAAATCTGATCACCGAACCATGCGATCGAAATCCATCTTCACGATCCGAATCAACATATACTTCCTTTAAGTTTCTTCAAATTTCTTTGATTCTTAAACCATCAACATGTGACCCAGTCACATCATGTAACAAGAATCTCAGAATAGAAACTTAACAGAGTTAGATAATGGACTTCACCTGAAGTTGTGTCTAACTTCTTGACTTGATCAACCTTATGATCTTTCAGATAAATAGGCAGCTTCGCTGTCAATGCCCCTTCCTTTGGCAAGAGAAAGATATGGAATCTTTGGGAATGGTACATGGGACTATTGCAGACTTGTCTTTCTCTTTACCATTTGGTCAACCGAGGTTAATCCCTTTCCTTAGGAAGAGAAGGCTTTTCTAGATATCCAGTTTTACCATTGTCGATGTCCATGGTAGTTTGGGAAGTTGATCTACTAATCAAATTTGCTTTACCATAGCTCCAAATCATTGCTGATTCAGCAACACCAAGCAAATAGATAAGATCATTAAGGGTCATGTCATAGTCTATTTCATAGTAGTCCCAGAGGTAACTCACTATGTGACTTAGAAAGTGATTGAACATCCAACTTTCTTAAGACTTTGACACCCAACTCTCCCGGCTTGTCAATATATGCCTTCATCTCGAAGATGCGATCACACATAGACCTTGCTTGCCAATAAGGCATGAGTGACCTTAAACTTGTGGGTTAGGGAGGATAATTGGAGGAGGTGGAGGAAGTGAAGTTCCAAGAGATTTGGGAAGATCATAGATGTCTGAAGTAGACACCTTTTGGGAGATATTCAAGATAGTTGATTTAAAGTCCTTAATATAACACCCAATATGAAATATTAAGGCTAGGACCCCACACAATACTTTTATAACTTGGAAGAGGGATGCCGTAATCCAAGCTATAAAATATTTGAAGTTAGGTGAATGACGATTCACCAATTTCCACCATGTAAACGAAATAATTTAATTAGGTTTTACTTGGATTTGAAACTCCTAGATCTTTTGAGATTTATTGAACTTTCAATGGCATGTTTCAATCTCGAGTGTGGCCTTCAGGTTTTGTCACTAGGATGCCGAGGATCACAAAACATGGTGTGAAGTAACCATGCAAATTACTTGGTACCCTTAATATTTATCCCTTAATCGATGTGCCGGTTAACCACACGCGCTCCACCGATAGTATGATAAATATTAAGTTACCCTTTGCCTACCTTGTTAAATCCAGCTAGTGTGCTGGTTAACCACACGAGCTCCACTAAACGACTTAAGAAAATTGCAAAGTGTAATTTCATAGATTGGCACCTTATTCACATTTTCCTAAAGTAACTAATATTAGGAATTATAAAAACATTTAGTTACTTTATATTTATCATTAATACTTTTAATGTTGGGAGAATTCTACTCCTTGTCCTACCCATTCGGCTAACGACCCTCCACCAGTCAAGGAAGCGGTGGGTGAGAGTGGACACCCATTAAACTGCCATTTTATAGGCAACAAACTTATACCCCCTTATAGACCGGCTTCGTGAATGAGGCGTACTAACGGTAAGACTGACTTGCTCTTATATATATATATATATATATATATATATATATATATATATATATATATATATATATATATATAAACTTATAATACTATAAAGAATAAGTGTTGAATTTTAACTTTAAAATTCTAAGGGCTTAACTTGGAATTAAAGTATTCATAAGGGAAATTTTTTCAAATTCCAAAACTTGAGGGCAAGTTTTGAAACTATTGAAAACTATTCAATTCCATAACTTATGTGTTTAAAGTAGTTTTAATCCAAAAACTCTTCATGTTCCATAACTTGAGGACAAGTTATGGAAGATTTTAAACTATTAAAAGAATGTGACTTTTCTTTATTCATAACCTATGGAAATATTTATGATTTTTATGAATCTTAAATGTGACTTTTCATATAACTTGAGGACAAGTTACAAAAACACATTTTATGATCAACTCTTAGATTCATTTGGATTGAAAACACATTATCACATAACTTTTCTATTAATCTAAGCAACTCATACGAACAAGATAATTCAAATCAAACTTTTTCATATAATTAGCCTAATCCTTAAACTAATATGAAACATGGATCTATTGAAAATTGTCTTTAAAATTGGATTAGAATGAACATTACCACATCAAAAACGGGTGTATATGTTCAAAAATAACTTAGGTTAATGATTCTAGTCCAATTCCAACCTTAAAAGTCGACAATATGCTGCTTGGGGGTCCTACTCGTCGAGTGTCTTAACCTACTTGAGACTAGAATGAGTTTCTTCATGTACTCGGCGAGTCCATCAGTGGACTCGGCGAGTCCAATGCCCAGACAGCCCGAAAATCGATTGTTTCAGCATTTTTCAGCACTTCGCATTAAGTATAAATGAAAACAATCCTAGGCTCTGATACCACTATTGGGGTTTGAGCATTCTAACACTCCTATGGTGTACATGCAACCTAAATACCTTGGATCTATGTTTTCTCTATTATACATGCAAATATGAATATTCCAATGTATGACCCTAACTAGCATATAATCTTTGATACTTGGGTAATAAAATAGATACAATACATACCTTGTTCATGTAGCTTGACTCCATGAAGCTCGAGAGCCTAGTGCCCCAAGTGTGACTCCTCAAATGGTTCACACAACATCATCAACACATGGAATAACCATGAGAAGAAGGCACTTCATGCACAAATCAGCTAGCCCTCATATATGTGTCACTAGTGCCCATTTCTTGAGCTAAAGGGGTCCTTATATAGTGTGCACATTAGGGTTACACCATGTAACCCATGACTTTACCCATTCCTTATGCTCCATGGGTTTTAACCTCCATGGAGTATCCATGGGTCACCACATGGGTTAAACCCAACATAAGGAATGATAGATCATAAGCCCACATATATAAGAATGAATGATTTACACAATTAATCCCCATATACTTAATTAGTCTCCTTTTGATCACTAAATTAAGTCCAAATTTATTCTTGATCAATACTAATTAAATAACATGATGTCACAAATGTCCTCTCCTCACAAACGGTCTATCCAAATGTTCCGATGCCATTCAACCCAAATGGACCATGCCGAGTCAGGTCAATTGTATACCAAATATAGTTATGGACTTAGACACTAATCCAACAATTACTTTAGGTAAAAGGGAATTGATACAATTCCATGAAATTACACTTTGTACCCTTGCAAAGACGTTAGTGGAGCGTGTGTGGTTAACCGACACACTAAATGGTTCTAGAAAAGGTAGCATAGGGTGACTCGATGTTTGTCATAGTTCGTTGGAGCGTGTGTGGTTAACCGGCACATCGAATAGGTGACTATAACATTGGGGGCACCGTGGAAGTTTGCATGGTTATTCACACCCTGTTTTGTGATCCTCGACATCCCAGTCACAGATCGATGGGCATATCGAGATTTAAACATGACATTGAAAAGTTCAATGAATATCAAAGGATCTAGGAGTTTTCAATACATTTAAAACATAATCTCTTTTTCGTTTTTGATGGTGGAAGAGTAGTGAATCATCATTCACTTACTATAAAATGTTCTACAATGTGGATTACGGCATCCCTCTTCCAAATTTTAGAGCATTTTGTTGGGTCCTTGCCTTAATATCTCATTTGGGTGTTTTATTAAGGACTCAATCAATCAACTAACATGAATTTTTTTCTCCCGTTTTGTAGATATCAATGTATGACAACTATTGTCACACCCCAAAACCAAGAACGGCGGAAACGTTCTGGGGCGGAGGACGTCATGTAAAGTATCACAACACAGTAAAAGTAACTAAGCAAACAACATCATCCATTGCATTAAATATATAATTTTAATACAAGCGTGTTCTGTACAGTTTTAGACACCAAAAATATAATGTAAATCAAAATAATAAGATGAATCTTGGATGCGCTCCATCTTCTCAAAAGCTGGCCTCGGTACCTGTCTACAGATGACCTGAGAATACAAATTATTTTGAAAGAGTTTATCAACATTAAGCTGGTGAGTTCATACGTATTTTTAGTGTCGATGTTTGTTACCAAAAACATTTGAACATGTCTCAAGTGTAAGTTTGTAAAATGTAAGTAAATGTTTGTAAGTGTTTGTAAAAGTTTGAATCTCTTAGAAAAACCTATATTTTCTATTAAAGTAGCCTTCTACCAAGGCTTAACTATTTTGTATGCTCGTTTGTTGTAAAAGTGTGTAATTTCCCAAGTGTAACTATCATTTAACAAAATATAGTTTGTACATTAATGTTTAAGTGAAATAATCACTAATTATATGTAATGGGTAAATTAATGTAGTACTGTAGTGTTGTATTATTGGAACTACTGCTGTACTAACTACCTTAAACCGGATTTATATTAAGGTATCATGTGATAAATTGCACCATACTATAGACTGGTAACAACGACAACGTATAGTCGAAAAATAAGGTATGACATTTGGCACCCGCAGACCTGCCGGTCCGGCTGCAGCTAGCAGCCAGGTGTAGGATAGTCAATCCAGTATAGATCTATACGCAAACTCACGCTCTCCCTTTAAGAGACTCTGGCTACAATTCAGGTCATGACAATTAAGGCATGCTCCCATACAGTGGATCACAATTGTTAACGTATTCATGTATATCTAATGTAATGTTACTTGTTCTAGTATCGTTGTATATGTTCTCGTCCTAGTATAGTTGTATATGTACTCTTAGTAATAAGTATTGACTCATGAATGAACTGACTCATTGATCTAGAAATTGTGGTAGTATGAACCTGTGTTACCCCGATGGTAACTTACTAATGATGTGACTAATACGCAAGAATATGGAAGTACTTTTATTTCTATATATGTACATTTGATATATAATTAATATTGAAACGACCTTCGGACGACTACCCGAAATCCCACCAGACCACATCCAAATCGAGAAAAAGGAAATAGGGCGGATGGCCTTCCTAAGCCCTTTAAACATTTCTTATATATCTATACATATATGGGCATGCAATTTATAAGAAGTATAACAAGATTTAAATAAAAGTATTTGATAAGCAAAAGAGTTTGTAAAACAGTTTGATAAACAGTTTGAACAGTAATAAAATCATTGGTTTTCTAGTTATTAATCACATGTGATTGATGTAATAACAATAAGTATTTAACTTGTATCCCCCCCCCCCCCATAAAGTATTTAAAACATTTAAAAGTATTTCAAAGGTTAATTAAAGGGGTATGAACTCACTTGCAGTGAGTGGATTGGATTGAAGTGTCGGATACCGTGCTAGGTGGAAAACGGAGACTTGTTCACACGCATGAGCCTAGTTATCATATAATGAGAATATATATAACTAATTAGCCAAATAATAACTAATGAAATAAGTTGGGACACTCAGGAACATGTAAACACTTTGTAAAAGTGTTATAGGTCTTAAGGGTTGCTTCTAGGTTGTTATGGGACAAGGCTAAAGGGGTTTAAAGCTTCCATGGACCTTGTATAAGTGTTTACTCCTCAATAAACTCCACACAAGGAGTTTATGGTCGTAAACCCTTGAGTTTACAGCCGTGAACTCGAATCTTGGTGGTAATTGATGTTTTGAAGTGCTATTTGATTTCTAGAATAAGCCATGCTTGGTTGTTTAATCCTTTGGGTAGTTTAGGGCATAGGAATACTCCTTTGAGGAGTTTACGGCCCCAAGGCCAAATCCCTTAGAGTTTACGGCCGTAAACTCTCATGGGATGGGTGTTTTTATTCTTTCATGTCCCAAGCACAAGTAGGATAATTTCTAGTCATTTGTTTAAGGTTAATGAGGACCCTAGGCACACTTTTGTGCCCTTATTTGGTGTTTACGGCCTAAGAGTATTCCCTTGGCCGTAAACTCCCTTTAAGGGGTGCTTTTGATGTTTTAAATTCCACAAATTAGCTAGAAGTAAATGAGGGTTAATGTCTAAAGCCTTAGGAGTGATTAAGGCACATTTTGTCCCTTGAATTTGGAGTTCACGGTCCAAGAAGTTCTTGGGCCGTGAACACCCTAAGCTAGGTGTTTTTGATTGTTTTCTAGTCTCAAATATACATACATATAATCCTTAGCTAGTTACTTAATAAGGAAATGGGACTAGATTGCCTTTAAGCCTCATTTTGGAGTTTACTCCCCAAGAACGTTCTTGGGAGGTAAACTCCCGAATCTCACATATTTGACATTTAATCTATGTTATTAAGCATATAACAAGTATTATAAAACAATTAGAGAAGTGTACTCATGATTTGGGATGAAAACCCGAAGATCCGTGAGAGAGAAAATGGCTTTTCTCTAGTTGGAAATGTGAATAATGAATGAATTTAGTTCAGAAATCTATTTATAGTCCTACAATATTTTTGGCAGAAAATATTTTTATTCCGGAATTGGACTCTAACATTATGATGTTTTGAAATACTCAAGTTTCACAAACCCATGAGCATCCACTCTCCTGATATCTCCTTAAACATAAACCCTAATGTACACAAACTTATTCGGAAAAGTCTGAAATTCATTGAAACTGGTCTAGCTTCTATTGAATAGATAATGTTCGTACAAAATGGAAATTTCGGGTTGTCACATCATCCCCCCGTTAGAAGGAATTTCGTCCCGAAATTAGAATTTAAGCAAATAAGAAGTTACAAACAATTTAAGCGAAAAGATGAGGGTATTTCAGTTTCATCTGATCCTCGCGTTCCCAAGTGAATTCCGGTCCTCGCTTGGCGTTCCAGCGAACCTTCACGATAGGGATACGACTTTGCTTTGTCTGCTTGACCTCACGGTCTATGATCTCTACCGGTTCTTCCACGAAGTTGAGGCTCTCGTTGATCTCGATCTCGTCGAGTGGGATTACAAGAGTCTCGTCGGACAGACACTTTTTCAACTTAGATGCGTGGAATGTAGAATGTACGTTACGAAGTGCGTCGGGTAGGTCGAGTTTGTAAGCTACGGGGCCGACTCTTGCAAGAATTTTGAAAGGCCCTATGTACCTCGGATTAAGCATCCCACGCTTTCCGAGGTGTATCAAGCCCTTCCAGGGTGAGACTTTGAGAAGGAGTCGGTCTCCCACCTGAAATTCCAAAGGTTTTCTTCGCTTATCAGCGTAGCTCTTCTGTCGGTCTCTAGAGGCATTCAATTGTTCACGAATCTGAACGATTTTCTCTATCGTTTCCCGAATGATCTCCGGACCGGTGAGAGTACTGTCGAAAGCTTGCCCCTGGCTAATTGGGTATCACCCACCTCAGCCCAACACAGAGGGGATCTGCACTTTCGGCCGTAGAGGGGTTCAAATGGAGCAGCCTTGATGCTCGTATGATAACTGTTATTATAGGAAAACTCGACAAGGGGTAAATGAGTATCCCATGCCTTTCCAAAGTCAATCACACAGGCTCTCAACATATCTTCCAGTGTTTGGATGGTCCTCTCACTCTGTCCGTCGGTCTGTGGATGGTCGGCTGTGCTCATGTCCAGTCTTGTTCCTAGCGAATGTTGTAGAGATTGCCAGAATCTTGAGGTGAACCTATTATCTCTATCGGAGATAATGGACATAGGTACACCATGTAGCCGTACGATTTCCCTAATGTATGTTCTCGTAAGTTTCTCCATCTTGTCAGTTTCTTTGACGATGACCCATATGGTTTCAAGTCCACCCGTTGTCTTGGGAAACTTGGTTATGAAATCCATAGTGATCCGATCCCACTTCCATTCTGGAACCTCTGGTTGTTGCAGTAAACCGGAGGGCTTCTAGTACTCGACCTTAACCTTTGTGCAAGTAAGGCATTTACTTACAAAGGTAGCAATCTCTGTTTTCATATTAGGCCACCAGTATAGCTTTTTAAGATCCAGATACATCTTATCTAAACCTGGGTGAATGTAATACCGAGTGTTGTGCGCCTCGGTCATGACCAAGTCTCGGAAACCACCATGTTTCGGTATCCAGATCCGGTTCATGAAAAATAAGGCTCCGTCACCCCTGGCATCTAAATTCTTGTCCATTCGTCTAAGGGATTCACTCGTCACATTTTCAGGTTTCATGGCTTCCAGTTGGGCTGCCTGAATTTGCTTAGACAAGTGTGAATGGATGGTTATTGACAATGACTTGACTCTGCGACCAGAATGTTCCTTCCGACTTAGGGCGTCTGCTACTACGTTGGCTTTACCCGGATGATAACGAATATCGCATTCGTAGTCACTAAGTAGCTCGACCCACCGTCGTTGTCTCATGTTGAGCTCCTTCTGATCGAAAATGTGTTGTAAACTCTTGTGGTCGACATACTCTATTCATCAGATCCATGAAAACTGCGGGCGCATTGGTTAATCCGAATGGCATCACAACGAACTCGTAGTGTCCGTAACGAGTTCGGAAGGCTGTCTTCGGCACATCCTCCTCTAGTACTCGTAACTGGTGATATCCGGATCTCAGATCAATTTTGGAAAAATTGTTCGCCCCTTGCAGTTGGTCAAATAGATCGTCTATGCGAGGCAGAGGGTAACGATTTTTGACCATCAGTTTGTTGAGTTTTCTGTAGTCGATACACATACGGAATGATTCGTCTTTCTTCTTTATGAACAAGACCGGTTCTCCCCAAGGTGAGAAACTTGGTCTTATAAAGCCCTTGCTGAGCAGTTCGTTAAGTTGACCAGAGAGTTCCTGCATCTCAACTGGTGCTAAACGGTAGGGCGACTTGGCTACTGGGGTAGCTCCTGGAACTAAGTCGATTTTTAACTCGACCTGTCGTTGTGGAGGTAATCCAGGTAGCTCTTCTGGGAAAATGTCGGGGAAGTCGCTCACAACTGGGATGTTCTTTAGTTCTTTCGTTTCGAGGCTCGTATCGACGACGTGAGCAAGGAATGCATGGTATTCTTTACGCAGATACTTATGTGCTAGAATACTTGATATAATACGAAGACTCACACTGGGTTTGTCGCCGTAGATGATAAGGTTTAGAATACATGATGTTGGCGCGATGAAGACTTAACCAATCCATGCCAATGATAATGTCGAAGCTTTTTATTGAGACCGGCATGTGGTCGATTGGGAATGAATGGTTATCTAGAGTTAGGGTACAACCTAAGTATCTGCTATTTGTACTTTCAGTTTTTCCATTAGCCATTTTTACTGTGAATTGTTCCTTAAGTGTGTGTGGTTGTTGCTTAAGCATGCGAGCAAATTTATGGTTTACGAAGCTTCGCTCCGCTCCGCTATCGAACAGAATGCATGCATAGGAGTTATCGAGGAGGAACGTACCAGTCACCACTGTCGGGTCAGCAACTGCTTCCCCGTGGCCTATAGCTAGTACCCTTCCTGCTCCACTAGCATTCTTTGTTTTGGGGAAGTCCCTCTTATAGTGGCCTGCTTCGCCACATCCATAGCAGGTCGGGCTCGCGCCAGAGCCGGGGACTTGGGCGATCGGTCTCGCCGGAGATTTATAGAACCGGACTGTGTGTCCTTTCCTGTGGCAGTTAGAGCACTGCATTTCATGGAAGGGGCCATTGTGGTGGTAGTTGCATTTGTTGCACTTGGGCAAACTTCCAGCATACTGTCCCACCGGAGCAGTAGCAGCAGGGGTTATTGCGGCATGCACTGCCACAATTTGCTGCTTTTTGGCAGCTCGTTTCGTCTTCTTCCTTTCCTCCCAGAGTTTCCGCTTTGTGTCAGCGGGTTTGGAGGGTTCTGAGAAGGCTAGGTTTGTTGTGATTTCAGGGGTTTTGACTCCATGGTCAATGAGTCGTTGTGCCAATCGTTTGGCACTGTCGAAGGTAGCAGGGTTTGATGATAGGACATTCCCTTGATACTGAGGCACTAGCCCCCATATGTACCTTTCGAACTTTTTCCCTTCAGTGGGAACCATACTGGGGCAGAGGGCCACCAGTTCGCTGAACCTAGCGGTATAGGAGACTACGTCGGAGCCCTTCATGGTTAGGCTCCACAGCTCTTGCTCTAATTTCTGGATTTTACCCCTCGGGCAGTATTCCTCAATCATGAGGTCCTTCATGGTTTCCCAACCCATGTCATTCACCACTACGAGAGTTAGTGCCTTAACATGGCTGTTCCACCATGTCAGGGCCTTTCCTTCAAAGGTGCATGCGGCATATTTGACTTTGCTCGCAGCAGGGCATGAACAGATTTCGAAGACTGATTCAGTCTTCTCGAACCATTGCGAGAGGGCAATGACTCCGCCGGTGCCATGGAAGGACTTCGGCTTGCAATTGGTGAAATCCTTGTAGGAGCACACTCTCGAGCGCACAGGGGTTTCAACCGGAATTGATTCAACAGGGGTTCCACCTCTGCTGGCATCAGATGAGTGATACTGAGCCATGGTAGTTGCCACTGCTGCAGCTACGGCAACATTCAGGGCTGCAGTATCGATGACCGGATGCAGAGGAGGCAGTGGAGGTGCAGGGTTATTCCGGGGAGATTTGCGAGGAGGCATGTTTCAGCTATAAGTTTATAAAGATAAGAAAAATGGTAAGAATCAATTTGTAAGTAAGGTGAGAGTGACACATGGACTAAGTAACCATAGCCCAACAGTTGAATGAGTGTTTGAGATCACAACAAAGAATATTAGTAGGAAAACACAAGTGTACAGATTTTTCCCACAGATTAGATAAACGTCAATAATATTGGTATTAACGATGTAATAAGTTCAGGGAAAATCGACCTAACAGTAGGTCTTACATCATACCATACGGAAAAGCCTGACAGTTCTTAGATTCCTAATTAGAGTATTAAAAGTTAGGAATATTTTACAGACAAGTGCTACTTAGAGCACAAATGTTAAAGGCTATTCCTTAACGAAAAGACAGAGATGTACTAGACATCATCTAACGGCGATGGGTATTCCTCGGGCGAGACCTGAGGTCTCACACTTGACGAAACACCTCTTGAAGGTATTGCTCCTGAGCCCTCTGGCGGGCTCGAAGTTCCAAGACTTCAGCTCGGGAGGTAGCCAGTTGTTGCTGCAGGGTTTCATTGGTTCTCCGAGTCTATTCCATGTCTTCTTCAAGACGGCGGATGCGGACTGTGTTGACACCAGAGTTAGCATCAATCTCCATGACCCGGTCGATGGCTGCTCGACCTTGCTCAACATTACGAGCTATTCTGCGGATAATGACGGGCAGAGCTCGGTCAACAGAACCACCTTCACTGACGTTGTAAAAGCTTCGGTCCCCAAAGTAAGGTAAGGGTTGACCATGTTCATCACTCCAACGATTCAAGTTGGTTTCCCACAAGGGAGTAGACTTGGAAAAGCTGGTCGGGGGTTGTTGTTCGGGGCTTGACCTACTAGCGGTACGTTGTTGACTTCTGGCTCGGAGTCAGATCCATCAGAAAAAACTTCTGCGAGATGATCATGCAAAGGGATTGGATGCTCGTCCTCAGGCTCTTCTTCGATCTACCCGGCATTGCCTTCATTTGGAAAGTACGGGTCGTCATGATGGAATCCAGCCATTTAAATCTACGTGAGAAGAGAGGTATAAGAATATAGTATACATGTAGCTAGTAGTGCCAAAATACACCTATAGTATTTTAAGTTTAAGTTCTACTGATCTTCTTGTGGTATTGTTGGTAAGTTTTTAGACTTGTTAACACATCACAACTATTCTAGGGCATATGCTAATCACTCCTTGGACCAGCATAGTTGATCAGGCTATGCCATCCCCAGGACTGACCATACATCCCCCAGCTCACTTGTGATATTTAACAATTGTAATACTTTTGCTCTTGTCATTGTGACACTGATTTTAGTATGAATGCAGACTAGTATACTTAATTAAATATTTTAATATTTAAAGTATAGACTCTGGGTTAGAGTGCTTTAATCCCTAATGGGTTTATAGTTTAGTATATCTTTTATGGGTTGATATACTTGATTCACTATAAACAATGCTCTGATACCAATCTGTCACACCCCAAAACCAAGAACGGCGGAAATGTTCTGGGACCGAGGACGTCATGCAAAGTATCACAACACAGTAAAAGTAAATAAGCAAACAACATCATCCATTGCATTAAATATATAGTTTTAATACAAGCGTGTTCTGTACAGTTTTAGACACCAAAAATATAATGTAAATCAAAATAATAAGATGAGTCTTGGATGCGCTCCATCTTCTCAAAAGCTGGCCTCGATACCTGTCTACTGATGACCTGAGAATACAAGTTATTTTGAAAGAGTTTATCAGCATTAAGCTGGTGAGTTCATAAGTATTTTAGTGTCGATGTTTGTTACCAAAAACATTTGAACATGTCTCAAGTGTAAGTTTGTAAAATGTAAGTAAATGTTTGTAAGTGTTTGTAAAAGTTTGAATCTCTCAGAAAAACCTATATTTTCTATTAAAGTAGCCTTCTACCAAGGCTTAACTATTTTGTATGCTCGTTTGTTGTAAAAGTGTGTAATTTCCCAAGTGTAACTATCATTTAACAAAATATAGTTTGTACATTAATGTTTAAGTGAAATAATCACTAATTATATGTAATGGGTAAATTAATGTAGTAATGTAGTGTTGTATTATAGGAACTACTGTTGTACTAACTACCTTAAACCGGATTTATATTAAGGTATCATGTGATAAATTGCACCATACTATAGACTGGTAACAACAACAACATATAGTCGAAAAATAAGGTATGACGTTTGGCACCCGCAGACCTGCCGGTCCGGCTGTAGCTAGCAGCCAGGTGTAGGATAGTCAATCTAGTATACATCTATATGCAAACTCACGCTCTCCCTTCAAGAGACTCTGGCTAGAACTCGGGTCATGACAATTAAGGCATGCTCCCATATAGTGGATCACAATTGTTAACGTATTCATGTATATGTAATGTAATGTTACTTGTTCTAGTATCGTTGTATATGTTCTCGTCCTAGTATAGTTGTATATGTACTCTTAGTAATAAGTATTGACTCATGAATGAACTGACTCATTGATCTAGAAATTGTAGTAGTATGATCCTGTGTGACCCCGATGGTAACTTACTAATGATGTGACTAATACGCAAGAATATGGAAGTACTTTTATGTCTATATATGTACATTTGATATATAATTAATATTGAAACGACCTTCGGATGACTACCCGAAATCCCACCAGACCACATCCAAATCGAGAAAAAGGAAATAGGGCGGATGGCCTTCCTAAGCCCTTTAAACATTTCTTATATATCTATACATATATGGGCATGCAATTTATAAGAAGTATAACAAGGTTTAAATAAAAGTATTTGATAAGTAAAAGAGTTTGTAAAACAGTCTGAAGTAAAACAGTTTGATAAACAGTTTGAACAATAATAAAATCATTGGTTTTCTAGTTATTAATCACATGTGATTGATGTAATAACTATAAGTATTTAACTTGTATCCCCCCATAAAGTATTTAAAACATTTAAAAGTATTTCAAAGGTTAATTAAAGGGGTATGAACTCACTTGCGGTGAGTGGATTGGATTGAAGTGTCAGATACCGTCCTAGGTGGCAAACAGAGACTTGTTCACACACACGAGCCTAGTTATCATATAATGAGCATATATATAACTAATTAGCCAAATAATAACTAATGAAATAAGTTAGGACACTTAGGAACATGTAAACACTTTGTATAAGTGTTATAGGTCCTAAGGGTTGCTTCTAGGTTGTTATGGGACAAGGCTAAAGGGGTTTAAATCTTCCAAGGACCTTGTATAAGTGTTTACTCCTCTATAAACTCCACACAAGGAGTTTACGGTCGTAAACCCTTGAGTTTACGGCCATGAACTCCAATCTTGGTGGTAATTGATGTTTTGAAGTGCTATTTGATTTCTAGAATAAGCCTTGCTTGGTTGTTTAATCCTTTGGGTAGTTTAGGGCATAGGAATACTCCTTTGAGGAGTTTACGGCCCCAAGGACAAATACCTTAGAGTTTACGGCCGTAAACTCTCATGGGATGGGTGTTTTTTTCTTTCAAGTCCCAAGCACAAGTAGGATAATTTCTAGTCATTTGTTTGTTAATGAGGACCCTAGGCACAATTTGGTGCCCTTATTTGGTGTTTACGGCCTAAGAGTTTTTCCTTGGCCGTAAACTCCCTTTAAGCGGTGGTTTTGATGTTTTAAAGTCCACAAATTAGCTAGAAGTAAATGAGGGTTAATTTCTAAAGCCTTAGGAGTGATTAGGGCACATTTTGACCCTTGAATTTGGAGTTCACGGTCCAAGAAGTTCTTGGGCCGTGAACACCCTAAGCTAGGTGTTTTTGATTGTTTTCTAGTCTCAAATATACATACATATAATCCTTAGCTAGTTACTTAACAAGGAAATGGGACTAGATAGCCTTTAAGCCTCATTTTGGAGTTTACTCCCCAAGAACGTTCTTGGGCGGTAAACTCCCGAATCTCACATATTTGACATTTAATCTATGTTATTAAGCATATAACAAGTATTATAAAACAACTAGAGAAGTGTACTCACGATTTGGGATGAAAACCCGAAGATCCGTGAGAGAGAAAATGGCTTTTCTCTAATTGGAAATGTGAATAGTGAATGAATTTAGTTCAGAAATCTATTTATAGTCCTGCAATATTTTAGGCAGAAAATATTTTTATTCTGGAATTGGACTCTAACATTATGAAGTTTTGAAATACTCAAGTTTCACAAACCCATGAGCATCCACTCTCCTGACATCTCCTAAACATAAACCCTAATGTACACAAACATATTCGAAAAAGTCTGAAATTCATTGAAACTGGTCTAGCTTCTATTGAATAGATAATGTTCGTACAAAATGGAAATTTCGGGTTGTCACAACTATGGTCTTACTAAATCCCGTGGAACAAGCTTTCCATAGGAAGATGATATTCCATGATTCGATCGAGGAACACGAGATCATGCTTCACTGCCTCCACCTCCTCTTATTATTCTCCCTAACCCACAAGTTCAAAGACTTGAAAAGTTCAAACTCACTCAAGCCATTTTGGAAAGTAAACATGAAGAAGGAAAGGCAGCGTGTGCACACGTCTTAGAGATGAAGTCACACATTGATAGGTTAAGAATGTTGGGAGTCGTTGTCTGTGAGGAGCTGGCTATTGACTGGGTTCTTCAGTCGCTTCTTGACTCATATAGTGAGTTCGTAAGAGAGTACTATATGATAGACCACGACGTGACCCTCATCGATCTCACCTATTTGCTTATTGTTGCCGAATCAGCGATGATTTGGCGCACTGGAAAAGCAAATTTGATTGATGGATCTGCCTTCCAGACCTCTATGTATATAGGAAATAGCAACGAAAGGCATGCCATGGTCGAAAAGTTTGATCATAAGAGAAAGGCAAAGTGTGACAACCCGAAATTTCCATTCTGAACAAACCATATCAAGACAATAGAGCTTAGAACAGTTTCAGAGAAATTCCAGACTTCGGGTATAAGTTTGGCAGTTTTTCAGGATTTACACTTAAGGAGATATTAGGAGAGTGGTTGCACTAGGGTTTTGTGCAACACTGTTATTCCAACACTCTGTAATATTAGAAATCATTTCAGGAATAAAAATATTTTCTGCCAAAAATATCTCAGGACTATAAATAGAATTTTGAACCAAATTCATTCATTATTCGCATTTCCAACTAGAGAAAAGCCATTTTATCTCTCACGGATCTTCGGGTTTTTATCCCAAATCGTGAGTACCCCTCTCTAGTAGTGTTATATAGCTTTAAATGTGTTCATAACATAGATTACATAGCTAAATCCCTAGATTTAGGAGTTTACTCCCCAAGGTGTTCTTGGGCGGTAAACTCCCGAAAACAATGCCTAGCCTTTCGCCCGAGATATACTACTGCATTGGACTTATATAAGAGTGTATTAGGGACAAGAAAACATCAAAGAACCACCCAAGTTTGGGAGTTCACGACCCAAGATGATCTTGGACCGTGAACTCCAAAATCATGCACAAAAGGGTGCTTTTAAGGCACCTAAAGCATTGGACATTTACTAGGAATTGTTCCCACTTAAATCAAGGACCAAAACACATCAAAATCACCTTCCAAAGTGAGTTTACGGCCAAGACATGGTTCTTGGGCCGTAAACATGAAAGAAGGGCACCAAAGTGTGCCTAATGCCTTCATATGCTTTAGGTAAAAGTGTAGAACCTATCCTACATATGCAAAAGATTTGAAAGCAACAAAAACACCATTCCAAGGGAGTTTACGGCCATAAAATCCAAAGGAAATGGCCTTAGGACCGTAAACTACTCTAAGGAGTGTTTCTAGGCCTTAAACCCTTCCAAGAATTTAACCACCAAGTTAGAATAATTCTAGGAAGCATTTGTAACTTCAAAACACACAATACACCCGTGGGTGGGAGTTTACGGCCGTAAACTCAAGAGTTTACAACCGTAAACTCCATGTGTGATGGTATAAGGAGAGTAAACTCATATATAGGGTCCTTTGGAACCCTAAACCCATGTACCTTGTCCCATAATAGCTTAGATGCAACCCTTAGGGCTTATAACACTTATATAAAGTGTTTAATATGTTCTAGGATGTCTTAGCTGTACCAATTAGTAACTTAAGACTAATTGAGTGCATATATGTGTGATTATATGTTCATTAGGATCGTAGTGTGTGTACAAGTCCTCACTTGACGCCTAACAATCCTACACCGTCCAGTTCATCTAAACTACCAACTACAGGTGAGTTCATACCCCTTAATCAATGTTTTAAATGATTTTAAACGTTTAAATGGGGGGGGGGGGAATACAAGTAGAAAACAGTATGTTATTAAATCAATCTTATGTATTTTATAACTGTGTTTTCACTCAGTAGATTTCACATATTTCAAAAGGTGACACATGAAGTGGTTTTCTATCTTAAAATACATTGATAACCAAAGTATTAGTTTTGAAATGTTTATTAAAATGACATCAAGTCATTCTTAATTATTGTTCAAAACTCTTAGATATCTTGCAAAACCATTATTTTACCTTCTTGAATCAAACTATACTTATGCGCATATTTTCACATATATGTTAGAGATTATAGTTTTCACTCTTGGGTAGCAAGAGTGCATAAACCTACGTAAACAACCAATTACCTTCCAGTTAACTATCATAGGGATAGTTAGAAGATATCAAACATTATTACTACTACAAGGAATCACACAAGAGTCAGTTCATTCATGAGTCTATACCAATACCTTACATGATACATGAGTACACTTACTTAGGATTACATGATACATGAATATGTTTGCATATACTTACCTGTTACATGAACACACTTACATGAATACCCTACATGAACATTGTTACATAGATATATTGTCCTGTATTCACTTACCTGGATACTTGTATCTCAACTTGTGAGGATGATTTATTAGTATTTTCTGTATAAATTATCTTTCTTATCCCGGTTCAATGGGATATCTCGACGGAACTAACCATTCCTCCATCCTGCTGTTGCAACAGAGGATGAGATTAAAATCTTCGGATGATCATTAGGTTAACGCTTGTATTAGGAGCCAGCCACGGAACGAACCATTCCTCCATCCTGCTGGTGCAACAGAGGATGAGATGAAAGTCTTCGAATGATCATTAGGTTAACGGTTGTATTATGAGTCGACCACGGAACTAACCATTCCTCCGTCCAACTGTTGCAACAATAGATGAGATGTGAATCTTCGGAGGATCATTAGGTTAACGATCTGTATTAAGAGATCGATATCGGGACTAACCCTCCCTCCACCCTGCTGCCGCTACAGAGGATGAGGGGACACTCTTAGGATGTTCATAGGGTCTATCTTTCGCTTCGGCGATGTCGTGTTTGTCCTGGTAACCCAAGATAATAACACTTACATGATTATATTTTTCCTGTTTACTTTATTTTGTGATATATTCACATAAACGATGAGTTAGACTAAGTACTCTTAGTACTAGTCAATAGAAAGGAAAAACTATCATTTTACTTACTAAACATTAGGGTCTTGGTAGAAGACTATCATATCATTTTCCTATTTTACTTTATTTTGTGATATATTCACATAAACAAAGAGTTAGACTAAGTACTCTTAGTAGTAGTCGATAGAAAGGAAAAACTATCATTTTACTTACAGAACATTAGGGTCTTGGTAGAAGACTATTATATCATTTTCCTATTTTACTTTATTTTGTGATATATTCACATAAAGGATGAGTTAGACTAAGTACTCTTAGTACTAGTCAATAGATAGGAAAAACTATCATTTTACTTACAAAACGTTTAGGTCTTGGTAGAAGACTATCATATCATTTTCCTATTTTACTTTATTTTGTGATATATTCACATAAACGATGAGTTAGACTAAGTACTCTTAGTACTAGTCAATAGAAGGGAAAACCTATCATTTTACTTTGTCATAACAAAACATTCGGGTCTTGGTAGAAGACCATATTTCATACTTATATCAACTGTTCTATTTAAGGATTTATACGACATTCTTAACAACATTCCAAAATAGCACAGTAACACATAAATACTTATGAATTCAGCAGCTTTATAGCTGATACTCGCTTTCAAAATAACTTGTATTCTCAGGTCATCAGTTAGACAGGTGCGATGGCCATGTTTTTGAGAAGATGGAGCACAGACAAGACTCGCCTTATTTTGATTATTCATTTTACTGTCGTACATTATGAAAGAACACACATGTATTAAAACTCTACTTATAATGCAATGGATGATGTTGTTGCTTGTTTATTATATTACACTGTTGTGATACTGTACATGACGTCCTCCACCCCTGAACGTTTCCGCCGTTCGTGGTTTTGGGGTGTGACAGATTAGTATCAGAGCATTGTTTATAGTGAATTAAGTATATCAACCGATAAAAGATATACTAACTATAAATACATAGGGATTAAAACACTCTGTCTAAGAGAATATACTTTTAAATAATAAAATATTTAACAAAGTATACGTGCCTGCATTCATACTAAAATCAGTGTCACAATGACAAGAACAAAAGTATTACGATTGTTGAATATCAAAGGTAAGCTCGGGGATGTATGGTCAGTCTTGGGAGTGGCATAGCCTGATCGACTATGCTGTTCCAAAGATTGATTAGCACATGCTCAAGAATGGTTGTGATATGGCAACAAGTCTAAAAAAAAACTTACCAACATCACCACAATGTGAACATTATAATAGAGCCTAAGTCTGAAATACCATAGGGGTGTTTTGTGTTACTATAAGTACTTTATACTTGAGAACGAAAATGGAATCTTCATTCCTAAGTTGATAATTGCTAAGTGGATACGCTAAAGTTATACGTAACTAGGATGTTATAGACTTAGAATCGGTTAAATTTTTGCTTTACCCCTATTCCTTGTGAATTTGGAGTTGAGGTCACTTTTTTGAAGGTCTATCCTATGTTGATTACATATAACTGGTATGCACTTTACAAATAGCGATGGAACTAATGAAGATTTCCTAAATAATTATCTAGATACTTCATCTAATAATTATTTTCTTACCCCAAATTCTCGCATAGATAACATGGCTAGATTCCATCCCCACGACAACCTGTTCCTTCCGAACGCGGTTATTGCTGGATGGTTTGGAGAAGAACCGGATAATAATCATCCAATCCCTCTTAATGATCACCATCCTGAAGACCTTTCAGATGATGCCATCTCCGAACCCGAGGTTGAGAACCTACCCCAGGCAGCTCCCTTTCCGATTCCTAACCCTCGTCCAGCTTTTCATGGCCCGACGCCTGAGTGGGTGGAATGTTTGGAAACATGGAGCCAAGGACAAGATCAACCCATGTCATTTAATGGTGACCGAAGCTTCTATGACCTGATCATGCTAATTCTGATCCGAAGAGTTGCCCGAAACGAAATTCAGGGCAGGACAACTCTACAACGTATCACAGAAGTCGATACAAATGGAGGAATGCATATGCTTCGCACCAGTCGCCTTGAACATGCTCGTGAGAGGTCTGAGAGAGACTATGAAACCCTGCTGCAAGCATTGGCTGAATCACGAGCCGAAGTCATAGAACTTCGGGTATGCCAGAGAGTGTACGAAAGACACCTACTTGATGTGGAACGCCAACTGGCTGAACTGAGAGTTCACCAGAGGGATGATCGTCGCCAGTAGTAGATGCGTTACTTTATATTCCTTGTTAGAAAGGAATCGTGTTCCTGTCTATGCCCGATGTGGCATTTTCTATGAAACTATCTTGTACTGTAAGTACTTTGGTTAGGTCTTTTTACTGTTAGGAACTATCTTCTCTGGTTATGATGTAAGACCTTTTTACAAGGTCATTTTCCTGAACCTGTACGTCATGAATATCAAAGATATTGACAGTCGGCTAACTTCTGAGTCATTCTTTATTCGAATACTCTTATCATACTTTCGTTAGAGTCTATTTGAAACATGCTCTAGTCAAGTCATTGGACTATGGCAATTTAACTCCGGCGACATCTCCAAGTCTCTTTCAATGGTTGGATCAAGTTATTCGCCAACCAACGATACCTTGGCTAGAACGACAAACATCTTGAGACCATTGCATGAACTTACTTCCGATCTTTGCTAGGACTGCATCATAGGGATGTAGGTCAAAACTTCGTGAACATACTTCCATTCCATACTAGGACTGCATCATAGGGATGTAGGTCGAACCTTAAAGAACATACTTCTATTCTTTACATGAGCGATCGAACTACGTTTAGATTCAACCATTTTCGATCACAAATTCATCCTTTTTTTTCGGGTAACAGAATCATGTCTCCCAAGAAAAACGATCAGCCCATCAACCAAACACCAACTCTTCAGATTGATGCAGCTACCTTTCAAGCTGCAGTCTCGGCTGTCGTGTCAGCCATTCTGAACCATCTGAACGCTAACAACGCAAGTGTTAGTGGGATTGTTAACAACTATTCCCATCCAAGTAACAATCCAGTACCCCAGCAAGCAACAAACTACCACGATACCCCGAGTCCTAAGACCAAGAGTATCAAACGAAAGTCTTGGACTAACTCTAAGGACAGGTTGCTTCGAAGGTCAAACAGGAAACAACCACCAGTAACAACCTTCACAGCTACGACATCAGTACCTCCTACTACCATCCCTTTGGGCGTCCCAATGGTCCCCAAACCAGCCAACCTTTATGCTGGAAGTCTCCCAAAATGCATTAAATGCAGTTTTCACCACCATGGATCTTGTAAGGAGATGCAGTGCTCACACTGCAATAGGAAGGGGCATACAGCCCGTTTCTACAGGACGTCAACAGCTCATGACGCCCAAGTGCCAAACACCAGTGGGAACCAGGTTTACTACGGTTGTGGCAAAGTAGTTCGTTACAAAAGGAACTGCCCAGAGGCAGCAAATGTTGGCACACACGACGGTGTGCTACCGACCACCGCCGTAGGAGAGTCTACTCCGGACCCCCGTTAATGGAATTTAGGCATTTCGTTGTAACAGACTTATGAACCATCCCAAAACTAGTGCAACCAGAGTCTTATCGTTTGCGGGATCCCATCCGTTTATGGATGCTCGTGCTGCGTATACTTGTCGTTTTTAGTATACCTTGTTCGCAGCAATAGTCTTGTAGTAAATCCTAAGTACAATAACTTTGTTAACGGTTGCACTGTTGTGTTTTGTCTGTAACGCCTTATGTTCAAATCTAATGTCTTTAGTTTCCATATGTTTCCGACTTTATCATACAACTCGAGTAAATTTGATCCTCGCAATACCAGCTTCATAAGTACATACAAGGAGTACCTTATAGTTCTTTTCCTTTCCAAAGGAATCTGATGAGATTTGAAATCGAGTTTAAAGATCAATTCACGTAAGAATTAAGAAAGAAGAAATATGATGAACACGAGAGTAAATATAATAGTTTATCAGCTCATATTATGCTTTTGATTTTACAGAGTACAAAGGAATTCTCTGTAAAGAATATGTGAAAGTTAAGTACTCACTCAGTACAGTCTCCTATTTATAGGAGTACAAAAGCATAACAAAATACTAAGGACTAGATATTCAGACTATTCAATAAAATGCCTTAGTAAATATAACATTACATCTGAAGATTCTACTTATGAAGATTAGAGATCCTTCGAAACCATACAACTAACACTTCGACTTATTACAACATTTATACCCTAACAATCTCCCCCTTTGGAATAAAGGTCGAAGTCTTCATGAAGTTAGTAGTTGAACAGTATACATCAGCACTCTTCGGATATCCATGTACCAAGAGATAACTTTCTGTATCTCCTTCTTGTCTCCTTCTGAATTCTTCTTGCAATGATTCATACGAACAATTAAGTTCGTATATTGCGAATTTGTATATCTTTCCACTTCAGAGGTTTGAAAGAAGAATCTCTTGGCTCTTCCAGCTTTATCTTTTCCTGCGAAGACTATCCCCAATGGCTTTAAACATATTTCTCCGTCTTCGTACTTTTTCAACTCAACCTGCTTCTTCGTAGGAGCCATTGGTGCTGTAATGTCGATGCCTTTGACAGTAGCAAGTTTGAAATCAGTTTGAGCTAAGCATTCGAAATAATTCTCCAAGAAAATCTTTGTGTGCCTACACCCAAGACTGAAAACATCTGGTTCTGTTTCTTGGAGAAAAGAGAAGAACTTGTCTTTAAGAATCAGAGCAACATTGATGAGATCGTAATTGTTCATCAATGGAAAGTCCGCCACAGTGAACTCTTGTATCTTTCCACTTGCTCTTGTCACAACATATTTCAAATTCTGAAGCTTTCCTTCGAAAATAACATCCCTTTTTATGGATATCACCTTCTTAATCTTCTCCAAGTACCAAACTTCTTCATGAGCCTTTGCTAACACAGCATGAAATCTTATCTTCATCTTCTTTCCCTCTTCGACATCCATAGACTTTGTCTCTGCTTTAAACTGTGGCATGACGAACATCATCTCGTTGATCGGAAAGTCAAGTTGACCATAATCAGTATTTATCACCACAAAACTCTTCTTTGGAATCTTTTCAAACGAATACATATGATCGAACATCACCCTTGATTCAATAGTTTCGTAGTTGAACAATTTCGAAGGATCTCCCTTATCAACATTCGAACCTTCAAGAGCTCTTTGTCGCATAATACTTTCCACATGCCTCATTCTTTCAACTTCAGCTGCCACCTCAGGTTTCTTCTCTTTGTTAGTCTTCTCAACCATGACTCCTTTTCCTTTGTATTTAACATTCGAAGGAGCTGCATTCTTTGACGAAGATACATTCGAAGGAACTACATTCTCAATTACAATACCTTTTGTAATAGGTCTTGAAATTGGAACAGTTGTAGTCACAGTCGAAATGACTGGAGCAGCTGAAACTATTGTTGGTTTAACCACAACTTTCGAAGGATAAACTTTTCCTACCACCTTCGAATCTTCAGATATCTTCTCATGTTCCCCAGCCTTTGCTTGACCAACCTTTTCTCCCCCTTGCACCCCTGTGATAGCAGGTGGGGCATCTGATACGTTCGGCAAAAGGCTTGAAATTCGAAGTAATGGAGTAAGGTGTTTTTGAAGAATGGCTTCGAAATGAATGAATTTCTGAGAAAGAAATTCTTGAGAGATAATTGGAGAAGATGATTTCGAAGATATTTCTTTGAGTTCTTTCAGCAGCTTCACCAACTCTCCAAAATGTTGTTCTTCTGTGGCTGAAAGAGAGATCATCTGAGGATTTACTTGTTCGAACATCTTAACACATTGAACAACCGCATCACAAATGATATCGATCTTCTGATGTGCTGATTCATACCCCTGTTGAATATGCTGAACTTCCTTTTTCATTTCTTCACGAAGTTCACGAATCTGCATATTAACGTCTTCTCGAACCTTCTTCACTTCCTGTACGAAGAGCACATGTCTCTCCTTCGTAACAGTCTTCAAATCCTTTACTTCTTTCAGAAAATCAGATCTCATAGAACTAGCAGTCTGATCAGTCTTCTCAAGAATGCGACTTTCAGAATCACGTATTAGCCCTGAAGTCTTCGAAATCACCCTGCTTTCCATTTCCTTCATAAGAGAATCAACTTCCAAGATATTGATTCCGGCACTTCCTACATCCGCTTGAGATTGCAAGATAGAATTCAATTTTGAATTCAATATCTTGAACTGCTTCATCGTCATCAGCATATGGTCAGGAAAATCTTCTTCAAATTTATCAAAGGAAAGAGCTTCGAATGTTCCTCCAAACCCTTCGTTATCAGTCTCCTCATCAATAGCCATGGTTTCAGTAACAGGTGATGATGGATTTGGTGGATCAGTTGATTGTGTAGAGAATATGGTGGTGAAGGGTTGATCCATAATAGATTGGAATGTAGGAGAATCAGTTGTTGAAGTAACCTGTGGTAGAGATGTTGATTCAATGAGCTTTATATCAGTAGGCTTCGAGATTTCAGTAGACTGAAGGATTTCTTCTTCTTTTGGAATTTCATCTTCAGGAGTCTCAGGCACTTGATCCACTTCTTCGATACGTTGGGTTTTCTTCAAAAATTTCGCCATATCTTCAGCCCTTCGCTTCTTAGAAGATGGAGACACCGGAGCTGGAATTTCTCGAAAAGTAACCCCTTGATGAGTAACCTGACTTTTCTTTACCAACTGAGATTTTCTTTTGATCTTTATTCTTCGAAAAACCCCCGTCTTCGAAGGAAACGTTTCTTTAGATGGAGAGGCTTCGATAACCGGTGTATCAGCCACTGAGGTTAAAACCGGAGACACCTCTTCGACGTTCGAGATGTAACGATTAGCTCCTGATTCTTTTGTTCTGCTTTTACCCCTTTTTCCAAAGACCCACCTTCTGTCTTCTTTGATTTCTTTGACTTTTTCTTTATTTCTTGTTGTAACATCCCAGTAACAACGGTTGTGTCAATAGATTGTAAATATGACACCAACACATTATTCGTGGGATCCACCTTCTTGAGCATAGCATCCAGAATGCGAGCAACTGTGGTAAAAATAGCCGGATCATCATGTACTTCCTTCGGACTCCCATACATATGAAAAACGGATTTCTCTTCGTAATCCGGAACTTCGATTTTCTCCTTCTGATAGACATATTGAACTATCAGACTCCAATATCTTGCACAAGAAATTCCCTGCTTAGCACTGGTCTTCGAAATACTTGTGATGAACTTTGTCCATAATTGCTCAGAATAATCAACCTGCAAATCGTAGTATAGCCCAGCTACCATTGCATAGACCTCCATCCTTCCTTTATCCAACCCCACAGTTCTTCCAGTAAGACATCTAAGAAAGATGCCAAACAAAAAATTCCAAATTGTTGGTAACCCCGACTTCTTGAAGTCACTAATACGAGTCAATGGAGGTTGGTGACCCATCTCATTGAACATATACACCACTTGTGAAGAAGTAAGTTCATCAAACGGACCTGAATTTGGAATTCCCAAAATCTTGCAAAACAACCGCTTTGAGACCCTAATTCTTGTATCTGTGACCATTGTGAATTCAACACACCCAGTCTCTTTATTGTATGATGCCATAGAACCTGCCTTTGATAACCAGGACATTGGAGCAGCAAATGAGTCAAACATTGCTTTATACAGAACAAAATTCTGTAAAGCAACCACAAGCATGTGTAGTTCTTCCGGATATTTTGACAAATCCGATTCGACTTGGTAGTTGGAACCCTGGATCTTCAGAATTGGAACACTGATAATTTCATCTGTAGTTGGTGAGGAAGTAGTCGCCATTGAAGATGATTTTGAGTAAAGAACTTATGAAGAAGATGAATTGCACAGAGAGTTTTTGTGTTTCAGAAAGTTTGATCGCGTAAAGTGTTATGGAGTTCTGATTTGCCCTTTTATATGTAACCCTAGAATTTTGAATTTGAAGCGGGATGCATTAAATGCTTGCTGACATGGCACCTTGAAAAACGGAATGTACTCATCAAAAAGTAAAAATCGTAACTGTCAACATGCCTTACACGCTTATCATACACCATGCGTCATCAAGAGATAGGACTGTTTCGTATTCCTCAAAAGAATTGGAACTATCAGATGCCTTCGGAATAGAGGTTAGGCTCTTTCACTTTGAGGTTTAAAAAGCGAAGTCATTTGCCAGAATTTCGAAATCATCAGTTTAAGTTGGTGTTACTCAAACCTCAAGGATTTCGTGTGTGCTGTGTTCCAAAAGAAATTAGATGAGAAACAAAGAAATTTTTTTTTGAAAAACTTGTGATGTCAACAATTTCTTTTGACACAAAAAGAATTATATCCCAGGCAAAGATATCTTCGAAAATTATCAAGAGAGATAATTAACAGCTTGTTTGGTTTCCCGTGAATTACAATCGATAACTTGTAGAGAAGTTTCGAAGGATTTCTTTTATAGGTCAAATGGGTGGCTTCGAAAATTTCGTTACATATCAGCCTTAAAATAAGGTGAGAAATTGTAAACAAAATTAGTTGTATAACCAATGTAGTTAGTGACAACTTGGTTGCGAATGATATTCAAAGTAACTTAGAATTTTGAAAATATACTCACACGGAAATCATATTCATAAAAACATTTATGCTGGATCTTGTTGGGAACAAACATCGTAGTTTTCGAATGTTTGATTAAGATCACTCAAAAGAAATGAATAGGATTTGGAGTATAAAAGGTACTGAAGCAAAAGCTTCGTAAGATCTGGAACATGGTTCCCCGTCAATTCCTTAAGGTTTATAAGATTTTGGGTTTCACTTCTATCACAGACTCATGATATTAGATCATAAACACGGAGTTGTGATTTGTCTAGGTTTTGATTGGTTTGATCAAAGACCTCAAGGACAAATTGCTTCAAATATTTGGAATGTAAGAATTGTTTGGTTTAAAAAGATTGGATAAGAATCGAAGGGTACCTCTGTTATAATGGACAAAATAGAAAACTCTTAACTCATTTGAGAAGAGTAAGGTAGCTCTTGTTGATTTATGCAAATACAAGCCTTGTTGGGAAGAAATTTTCATGAGATAATTTGATCAAGGCTTTCATTTCCCATACATAGAATCATACGAGGCTTGAGACAACATGCAACAGCATGCTTCTAGGGACATCCTATCTAATCCAAAGTGTATCGAGATCATACCTTTCGTTCGAAACCAGTTGCATGAATCCTTTGTATTTGAAACTTGACAAAACTCACAACACACATGTTAAAACCGAAAATAAAAAATATTTTTGGTATTTTTGAAATTTTTCAGAAAAATTAAAGACAAACTGAAACAAAATCTTTTTGGATTTTTGATTTTTCAATAAAAGAAAATATTTCTGATTTTTCAGGTTTTTCATAAAAAAAATTAAACAAACTAAAAATCTAACCTTAGTTGAAATGTGTACAAATACGAAGCATTCGAACCTTTGACTTGAACAGTAATCTCTGATTTTGTTATTTCAATAAGAAGTAAATCTTCCGAATGCGAAGAGTTCGAAGCGTTGACCATGAACAGTAACCTCTGATTATTAAAAAACTTCCGAATGCGAAGCGTTCGAAGCGTTGACCATGAACAGTAACCTCTGAACACTGAATCATTCTTTCCGTCCATACACCAAATGATTCAGACCCATCACTCTTCGCTTTTATCAGTTTGAAGAGAATTTCCATCAATCATTCCCAATCCATCTAAGTTCCGAAGAAACGATTTTTCATCCAAAGCCTTTGTAAAAATATCTGCCAATTGGTCCGTTGTTTTTACAAAATGAACTTCAATATTTCCTTCTTCAACATGATCTTTGATGAAATGATATCGAAGAGCAATGTGCCTGGTCTTCGAATGCTGCATAGGATTAAGACAAATTCTTATTGCACTTTGTGAATTACAATATAAAGGAGTCTTTTTCATATTAATTGCATAATCTCTTAATTGACTTTGAATCCAAATTATTTGTGATGTACACGCAGCTGCAACAACATATTCAGCTTCAGCGGTTGATATTGAAACACATGTTTGCTTCTTCGATTGCCAGCTGACCAGCTTTCCATCTAGCAATTGACACCCACCAGTTGTGCTTTTACGATCAAGACTGCATCCTCCAAGATCCGCATCCGAATAAGCTTGTACAAAGAACCCTGTTTTCGAAGGATACCACAATCCTAAAGAAGTAGTACCTTTCAAATATCGGAAAATATTCTTTACTGCTGTGAGATGTGGTTCACGTGGATTTGATTGATACCTTGCACAATTACAAACAGAATACATAATATCAGGTCTACTTGCAGTTAAATACAATAAAGACCCAATCATGCTTCGATATAAAGTAATATCAACAGTAGATTTATCTAACGAAGGAGTTAGCTTTATGCCCGTTGCCATTGGTATTCGTAACCTTGTGCTATTTGTCATTCCAAACTTTTCCAACAAATTCTTCGTATATTTCTCTTGATTAATGAATATGCCTTCCCTGTTTTGTCTAATATTCAAACCCAAAAAGTTATTAATTTTGCCCATCATACTCTTTTCAAATTTGCTTTTCATCAAATCTTCGAATTCTTTAGATAAAGCAGGGTCAGTTGAGCCAAAAATTATATCATCAACATAAATTTGAACAAGCATCAGATGATTTCCAATTTTCTTTCGAAATAAAGTGGGATCAACTGAACCTTGTTTAAATTTAGATTGTTTCAAAAATGATGTTAGAGTTGCATACCATGCTCTTGGTGCTTGTTTTAACCCATATATAGCTTTATCTAAAATATAAACATGATTAGGATGCTCTGAGTTTATAAAACCTGGAGGTTGTTCAACATATACCGTTTCTTCGAGTTCTCCATTTAAGAATGCACATTTGACATCCATTTGATAGACATCAAAATCTTTATGAGCTGCAAAAGCCATAAAAATACGAACAGCCTCGAGTCTTGCGACAGGGGCAAATGTTTCTTCGTAATCAATTCCTTCTTGTTGAGAATATCCTTTAACAACAAGTCTGGCCTTATTTTGAATAATGTTTCCATCTTTGTCAGTTTTGTTTTTATAAATCCATTTAAGTCCAACAACTGACACATCATCAGGTTTTGGAATTAATCTCCAAACCTTGTTTCTTTCGAATTCAGACAATTCAGCTTGCATAGCAACAACCCAATCAGAGTGTTCCATTGCAATCTTAACTGTCTTTGGTTCAATTTTGGAAATAAAAACATGAAACATGCAGAACTCTTGATGATTGTTCAGTACCTCATTTCGTGCATGAAGTTGTGCTCTTGTCATGATTCCTGCTTGTGGATCACCAAGAATTTGATCTTTTGGATGATTTCTTGTCCATTTATCCAATGGTGGATAATTAGGATCAAATTCCAAAAGTGCATCTTCGAACATTACATCTGTTTCTGATCCATTTATAGAAATAGAATCATCAGCATCATCAAAATGTTCTTCTTCAAGAATTGGATCATTCTCTAGTATGAGCTCCCCCTCGATGATTGACTCCGTTTCGATATTTTGCTCTGGTTCACTGATCGGTTCTTCTTCAAGAATTTGCTCCTCTTCGACACTAACATTTGTTGACATGTTATCTCGTTCACTATAACGCTCCCCCTTAACAAAAGTATTTGAATCCAAGTGCTCCCCCTCCACTGGATCATCAGCTTGTGCATTTGAGTTTAGATTTAAATTTGAAGTTGAATCATTGTTATACTTCGAATTTTCTGATGTTTGATTATCAGTTGCATTTCTTTCTGCATCAATTGCTTGATCTGAAATACCGAAAATCGAATCATAATCAACATCATTCATTTCAATTGAATCATCTATATTTGAAGAATTTTGCAAAATAGGATAATTCACAAATTTATGATTAGATTTTTTAATGTAATGATCATCAAATGTCAAATTAAAAGTTTCTTCCACTTTGCGAGTTCGCTTATTTAACACTCTATAAGCAACTGAATTGTATGAATATCCCAAGAAAATTCCTTCATCTGCTTTTGTTTGAAACTTCGAAAGATTAACCTTGAGATTCATTATGAAACACCTGCATCCAAAAACATTAGGTTTTCGATTATTGATGATTTCATAAGGAGTAACATTAAACCGTCTATGAATAAATGATCGATTTTGAGTAAAACATGCAGTTGAAACAGCTTCAGCCCAAAGATATTGAGGTAAATTCAAAAATGCCAACATTGTTCTTGCCGCTTCACATAATGATCGATTTCTCCTCTCAACTACACCATTTTGTTGTGGTGTATAAGGAGATGAAAAATTATGCAAAATTCCTTTTTCCACCAGAAATGTATCAAAGACATGATTTTTGAATTCAGTTCCATGATCACTTTTAATTTTTCGAACTGTCTTCTTCAATGAAACTTCCATCTTTTTGATAAAATCAATCATTAGTTGTGGAACTTCGGATTTTAACCTTAGAAAATAAACCCACGTGAATCTTGAAAAATCATCTACTATTACCAAAATGTACCTTTTCTTGTTAAGAGTAGCAACTGTTGAAGGACCACATAAATCTATATGCAAGAGTTCAAGGGGTTCAACAATCTTCGAATCTATTGTGATTGGATGACCTTGTTTGTGTTGTTTCCCTACTTCGCAAGCAGCACACAAACTGGCATTATCATATTTAAGAATGGGTAAACCTCTTAACAGATCTTGTATGACAAGTTTGTTGATGTTTCGAAAATTGAGATGTGATAATCTCCTGTGCCATAACCAGCTAACATCAATAGCAGCTTTTGAAAGTAGACACACAGCAGGTTTGCCTACAATAGGAACGATATCCAATGTAAACATATCACCTTTTCTTCTTGACTTAAGTAAAACTTCCTTAGTATTGACATTCAAAATGACACTTCCTTCTTCATTAAAAAGAACTTGATTGCCAGTGCCCACAACAAGTTGGGAAACACTTATCAAGATGTGTTCCAAACCTTCAACAAATGCAACTCTGTTGATAGTGAAATTTCCATTCGTTATCTTCCCATAACCCTTGACTTTGCATTTGTGATTATTACCAAACTTAACCACTCCTCCATTTTTTAGGCTTCGAAAATCACGCAAGTTTTCCTTCTTCCCAGTCATGTGACGTGAGCAACCGCTATCAATATACCACTTGTTATCATATTGCTCGTCACAAAGTACCTGCAATCATTGGGAAAATTTAGGTACCCAAGCTTTGTTGGGTCCATTCAAATTAGTTTTGAGATTCAGTTGTAAAGTACAACCATTAACCCAATCATATACTTTGGTTTTGAAACTGTCTATAAATCTAACATTTTCATTCGAAGGGTCAGATATATAAGTTTTTATTCTATTCAAATTTTCACTAATTTCACCCTTCGCATCTTGAGTTTGTGATTTTTCCCTTTTTGCTCTTGTGACCGGCTGCCAAACTTTAACTGATATATTTGACTCTTGCGACGAAAAACTACCATTCGTTGAAGGATTAACATATTTGTCATACGCCTCATGTATCTGTTCTTTCGAAAACTTACTCGATTGGTATATCTTTCCTTTTCCTTCCAACCAATGATCAATATTTCTCTTTGTTGTTATTCCCTTTGCATATGAGACTTTGTCAGCTTGTTTCTTTGAAAGATTATCCTTGAGATTCATTATGAAACACCTGCATCCAAAAACATTAGGTTTTCGATTATTGATGATTTCATAAGGAGTAACATTAAACCGTCTATGAATAAATGATCGATTTTGAGTAAAACATGTAGTTGAAACAGCTTCAGCCCAAAGATATTGAGGTAAATTCAAAAATGCCAACATTGTTCTTGCCGCTTCACATAATGATCGATTTCTTCTCTCAACTACACCATTTTGTTGTGGTGTATAAGGAGATGAAAAATTATGCAAAATTCCTTTTTCCACCAGAAATGTATCAAAGACATGATTTTTGAATTCAGTTCCATGATCACTTTTAATTTTTCGAACTGTCTTCTTCAATGAAACTTCCATCTTTTTGATAAAATCAATCATTAGTTGTGGAACTACGGATTTTAACCTTAGAAAATAAACCCACGTGAATCTTGAAAAATCATCTACTATTACCAAAATGTACCTTTTCTTGTTAAGAGTAGCAACTGTTGAAGGACCACATAAATCTATATGCAAGAGTTCAAGGGGTTCAACAATCTTCGAATCTATTGTGATTGGATGACCTTGTTTGTGTTGTTTCCCTACTTCGCAAGCAGCACACAAACTGTCATTATCATATTTAAGAATGGGTAAACCTCTTACCAGATCTTGTATGACAAGTTTGTTGATGTTTCGAAAATTGAGATGTGATAATCTCCTGTGCCATAACCAGCTAACATCAACAGCAGCTTTTGAAAGTAGACACACAGCAGGTTTGCCTACAATAGGAACGATATCCAATGTAAACATATCACCTTTTCTTTTTGACTTAAGTAAAACTTCCTTAGTCTTGACATTCAAAATGACACTTCCTTCTTCATTAAAAAGAACTTGATTGCCAGTGCCCACAACAAGTTGTGAAACACTTATCAACATGTGTTGCAAACCTTCAACAAATGCAACTCTGTTGATAGTGAAATTTCCATTCGTTATCTTCCCAAAACCCTTGACTTTGCATTTGTGATTATTACCAAACTTAACCACTCCTCCATTTTCTAGGCTTCGAAAATCACGCAAGTTTTCCTTCTTCCCAGTCATGTGACGTGAGCAACCGCTATCAATATACCACTTGTTATCATATTGCTCGTCACAAAGTACCTGCAATCATTGGAAAAATTTAGGTACCCAAGCTTTGTTGGGTCCATTCAAATTAGTTTTGAGATTCAGTTGTAAAGTACAACCATTAACCCAATCATATACTTTGGTTTTGAAACTGTCTATAAATCTAACATTTTCATTCGAAGGATCAGATATATGAGTTTTTATTCTATTCAAATTTTCACTAATTTCACCCTTCGCATCTTGAGTTTGTGATTTTTCCCTTTTTGCTCTTGTGACCGGCTGCCAAACTTTAACTGATATATTTGACTCTTTCGACGATAAACTACCATTCGTTGAAGGATTAACATATTTGTCATACGCCTCATGTACCTGTTCTTTCGAAAACTTACTTGATTGGTATATCTTTCCTTTTCCTTCCAACCAATGATCAATATTTCTCTTTGTTGTTATTCCCTTTGCATATGAGACTTTGTCAGCTTGTTTCTTCAAATGATTGTAACATTTTGCTGTGTTTGGAACATAATGAACTTTTGGTTTTGAAAGATATGATTCATTATAAGATGTCTTGTTTTGAAACTTTGAAGTTTGATTTTCAACCTTTTTCTGAAAAGATTTTCTTGGTATTGTAGATTTTATTTCATTTGAAACTTTTGAATTTTTATTTGAAAACAAAGCACTTTTCTCTTCAAAAATTTGAGATTTTGATTTTTCTTTAAAAACTTTTCTTCTTTTTGAAAAATTTGTTGATCTCATTTTTGATGGTTCAACAGTTTGCCAAAAAATTGTTTTCCTTGCTTGACGTTTCGAAATATTATTTTGTTTTGAAAAATTTTCAACTTGAGCTTTAAATTCTTTTGAATTTAATTTTATCACTTTATTAATTGTTTTAACATCAGTTTTAACATCTTCTTGCTTTGAAAACATATTTGCAGTTGGGACAACTTCCTTCTTTTCAACTTTTGACTTTTCAATCCATACTCTTTTTGGTTTATGATGTTGAAATTTATATGAATTCTTTGTAAGATTATTTTCAACTGTACTTTGATTTGAAAAGAATCCTTCATTTGATGTTTGCATATTGTCTTCCACAACCATCTTTTTGAATTCAGGTTTTATATTTTCAACATTACCTGTTGTTACGAAGACTTGATTTGGGAACACAATATCATCAGTGCATTTGAAGATTGGATAAACAACAGTATTTGATTCAAGATAATGAGCACCTTTTTCACTAAGAATTTTCTCAAATTCTTGTGTATCCAAATAGACTTGATCAACAACCACTCGAGGAATTTCAATTTCTTCCAACCTTTGACTTTGCTTTGAATTTGTATTTTCTTCTTCATTGTCACTATCATCCGTTTGACTCTCATGTATTTCCACATATTCCATATCACAAACTTTCGAAGTTGAGGGTTTATTAGTTTCAATTTTCATTAATAAATCGTCACATTTTTCTTTCCCATTAAATGAATTTGCAACATTTATGACAGACAACTGTGAACAATCTACATCTTCTAAATCATTAATTTCACTAATATTATCAGAATTTTCTTCAATATTAGCATTATTAGTTTCACTATTAGATGTAGAATTCTCAGTCTTTTTCAAAATTCGAAGTTGTTCTGATTTAGTTAAGGTTTCATTTACAATTTTTACTAAATCATTAGCATCAAGATAATCTTCGACTTTTGCAATTCCATATCTAAACCTATCATCTGGAACTTTGTTGAAATCAGAAATTTCTTTTTCACAATCATATGAAATACTATCAACCTTAGCTCTATCATAAGTTAAAAATGGTATTAATTTTCTATGTTGTTCCTTACTTATTTCACACGAATGATGTAACTCAGTTAATTTTCCATACAATCTTTTTGCTGAATTAAAAAAAATATTTCTCTGAGCTAACAACAAGTTTATTTCTTTTCCTAATTTTTCTCTATCCTCCATCATATTTGAAACTTGCAATTCTAAGTAATCAATCCTAGTGATTTTTGAATCCAACATTTTTCTCGTCTCTAGTAATTGATCACTTAACTCTTTCGCTTCATTGCTAGCAGACACAATGATTGAATCAAAGTAAGTAATAGTTTCATCAAAAGATACTAACTCAGAATTATATGCAGAAACTGGAATGTTAAAAGACTCAAGAATGTTACGTACCTTGGTAGTCATAGGCGACTTGTCAGTAGACTTTGAAACGAAGCATTGCCCACACACTTCGTCAGTCTGTTCATCATCTGAATCCTCTTCCATTTTTGCATACATAGCTCCATGAGTTGGATTTTTCATCTCTTCATCATCTGAACCCGAAGACCATATTTGATATGTGCCATCCGATTCAGTTTCTCCATGAGCCACCAATGACAAATTCTTCGCTTTCTTCTTTACTTCCTCCAGTTTCTCAGTGTAGTAAGCTTCATCCTTTGTTTTACTCTTCTTTTCTTCCTTCTTCCTCAACAGGGAATCTACTGCCAAATGATTTGCTCCATAGCAATAATGACAGTTGATCCTTGTATCACCTTTCAATAGCATCTTCATTTGCTCCATCTCATTCTTTGAATTTGTCTTCATTTCTATTTTCTTTTCATCCAGTTTGTTTTTGTTGTCAAAACTACCCTTCGAATCTGATGACTTCTTTGGATTAAAAGGTTTCTTAAAAAATTTCTTTACTCTATTGTTTGAGTAAAAAGCAACAGACTCATCATCAGAATTCATCAAAAAACCTTCTTCTTCATCAGACTTCAATTTTTCACTTTCTCTTTCTAAAACCTTCGAAACTGGAGCCAAAGGACCACCAAGACTTGCTATAGCTTCTTCAGCTATTTCATTAACTTCATTTTCATGAGATTTTAATTGATTGTACAAGTCATTCAAAGTCGAAGTATCAAAACTTTGTTGATTTTTCACCATCATGCTCACACTTCTCCACTCCTTTCGAAGTCCCATTACAAATATCAAATTGTACTCCATTGGTGACCTTATTATACTATAACGATTACAACGATAGATTAACTCGTTGAACCTATCATAGTATGCTTCAATAGACTCATTTTCTTTCTGTCTGAAATCTTTGAGTTCTACCAGGCATTGTTTCACAGATGTGATCTTCGTCTTTTCACTCCCTTGAAATTTGTCTTTGAGATTGTTCCAGATTTCTTTAGCTATTTTGCATGATCTGACATAATTGTACACAACAGGAGGCAACGCACCTCTTAATTCCCTCATGCATTTCTTCTCCAGACGTTTTAAACGATCGGTTTGATTATCAACTTCTGAACTGCTTGAAGACATGCCGATTGGCTAAACTTGTGCAGGTTGATTGATTTCTCCTGAGATGCATTTCCATAATTCTTCATCCAATCCGTTCAAGTAATCTTCCATACGATCTGCCCACTGATCATAATATTCTGGAATAAGCATTGGAATTTTTGTGGATGATCCAACCAAATGAGAAAATGATGTCATCGAATTCAGATTGAATGACGCCATTGTTGTACGGACAAAAACTTCAAGATGATACTAAACTTTTGAGAATTTTGAAAATCAAATTGTATAATTCAATTTAGAATTACACACCGAGCACTCGATTAACAAATATTTTTGCAGAATCAAATCCTAGATTGAGATCTAGATGAAATTTTCAAATTCAAAAAGGACGGAAACTTTTTGAATCAAATAGTAGATTAAAAAACCTTTTTGATCGAATGAAAATCAGATCACAGAAAGGATTCCTGCTCTGATACCAATTGATGAGATTTGAAATTGAGTTTAAAGATCAATTCACGTAAGAATTAAGAAAGAAGAAATACGATGAACACGAGAGTAAATATAATAGTTGATCAGCTCATATTATGCTTTTGATTTTACAGAGTACAAAGGAATTCTCTGTAAAGAATATGTGAAAGTTAAGTACTCACTCAGTACAGTCTCCTATTTATAGGAGTACAAAAGCATAACAAAATACTAAGGACTAGACATTCAGACTATTCATTAAAATGCCTTAGTAAATATAACATTACATCCGAAGATTCTACTTACGAAGATTAGAGATCCTTCGAAACCATACAACTAACACTTCGACTTATTACAACATTTATACCCTAACAGAATCCCCACAGTATTACTCGTGCAGTACGTCAAGTTTAATTCCAGGATTCATACGGTTGATCTATCACTGAAGAAGGTATACAAGAGAGTGATATATAATCAATGTTCTACAAGTTTAGAATTGATGATTCCACTTTAACTTCTTTTCCCTCGATGGGATGTGAGATTAAGGAAGAATCAGTTATTCGAATACCTTTTCAGTCTTAATTATTGTAACAACCCAAAATTGTCCATCGCCGAAAACCCGTTCTACCTGTAAAAATTCGTCGTTTATCAATTCGTTTTGATTTCGTTTTGGGTTAAATGATTTAAACTTATTTGTTTATTATAATCTAATGAGTGTCCAAACCCCTTAGGGACTCATGAAATTAGCCCAAAATGTTTTTTTCAGAAATTTTAGAAACATCCTCGCCGGGTTACGGAAACTTAATAGGGTGTGACCAAAAGCCCCGTTTAATGCTGGTATCGGGTAGAATTCCACCGTGTCCAAGTTTTGGGACCTATTTAAACATGTTTAAACATTCATTTGAAGCTTTTTCTTCCTCTCTCTACTCTCTCTCTAACCTCTCTCCTCAACCAAGTTTAAGGGTCCAAAATCATCAAATTTAAGCTCCAAATCACCAAGGTAACTACCCTAACTCCTAGTATAACATCTTAGGCCTTCAAATTCGATTTCAAATCATGGAATATGACCACATTCATGAGTTTACGTCCCTAGAACAGTCCTAGGCCGTGAACTAATATAAAATGGGTTTTGGAGCCCAAAAACCCTTCCAATCGACCTTTGGAGCTTAGATATGGCTTAATGGCTTAATGGACTGGACTTAGAATGCCTTTAACATGGATTTTGAAGAGTAAACATGAGTTTACTGCCCAAGAACATGCTTGGGCCGTAAACTCATATAAATGGGGTTTTTATGCCCTTAAACCCTTCCAAAACACCATTGGAGCTTAGGTACGAATTTTAGAATTATGGATTTGGCCTTGGAACACCTTAAACATCAATTTAGAGGAGTAAACTTGAGTTTACTGCCCAAGAACATGCTTGGGCCGTAAACTCATTGTTCATGGAGAGTAAACTCCTCTAAATGTGTTAAAATGCCACTTTAACACACTTAAAGCCTTGGGATAAATTCTAGAAGTGTTTAAAAACAAGTATTGGACCTTAAAACATATTATAACACCCTTCCAAGGAGTTCATGGCCATGAGGGGGTTCATGGGCCGTAAACTCCTAAAACCATGTCAAAAGTCCCTTAAAAATCCATTCAAGGCTTGGAAAAATCATTAGAATCACATGTGATTGATTAAAGGACCAAAACATTAAGGATCTTGTGTGTGGGGGATTTTACGGATATAAACTCCATGTTTACAGCTGTAAAATCCAACGAATGGTCCCTAAGTGAGTTTAAATTCATTCCTATTCCTTAGATGCAATCCTAGCTAAATTATCCATGAATTATGAAGCCATTTAGCATCCAAAAACACCACTTATGAGTTCACGGCCGTGAACTCATGTGGGTGTGGTATTTAGGGCCATAAACTCCCTACGGAGTTTACTCTTGAAATCCCAATTCAATATCCTAGCTATATGTGTCCCCAAATGTCACCCGAGTCCTTCCAAACACTTGTAAGGGAGTGTTTCCGCAACTAGAAGTGTTTGTCTCTACCAAATAAATAATCTAAGTCCTAATTAGATACAAATATGTATCTTTTCATAATTCATAGGAACCTCGTACGCTGGCAAACCCAGAACCGACGTTTAGGATCCAAGCAGACACGTTTCTCGTCCGGTGAGTTCATACCCCTACCCTTTTTAAATGGTTTTTCAATGTTTTCAGGGGGGGGGGGGGAGGGGGGAATACAAGCAAACTACAACTGTTTTTAAAACATAACATTGATGTGTTTCAAATAATATCTGGCAAACTTATAAATACCTTTACCCCTTTATGTATTATGCTAAGCATAAGGGATGATTTATCAACCACAACTATATGAAATTCAGTTAAGGAAATAACCAAACTAATCAAATAACTATGGGAATAATTTGGGGTTCTTTAGTTCTTGTTTAATCACGTACTGATATGTATATAAAATTATTAGATAAACTATATCTAATTCAGTTTATCTCCGTTTCATTTGGAGGTATTGCCAGATAGTTTCATTGTATGTATCTATATTCACTGTATTATGTTTCATAATCTTTTGTATGTTTGATATCGTATGAGAACCTTGTGAATAGTTTAGTACTAGCTTTGGAGTTTGTCACTACCCTTTTTGGATGATCAGTAAATCCTCCCCGGAAGTGTAACCAGAGTCTCCTGGAGGGAGAGTGAGGAATTTGTGAATAGATCTATTCGGGACTGAGAATACCACACCTTAACTACTAGCTACAGTTAGGCGGGCACACCTGGGGTGACAAATTCTGGATATCGTCCGACGTCTGACAAACGTCAAGGAGGTCTCGTTGTCGTATCATCATGGTTACTCGACTCACAATACGTATTAATATAATTTTATTCACGGCTTTGGTTTTGGATATATATCTAGTACGGGATGGTAATCCCATGGTTTTTAGTCTATAGGTTTCATATCTATTGCAGGATGTTATTCCTATGGTTAGAATCTATATCTAGTTCGGGATAGTGATCCCATGGTTTTTATCAAACTATCTTGTATCTAGTCCGGGATGGTAGCCCCATGGTTTTTAGTCTATATTTTCATGTATATCAAACTATCTTGTATCTAGTTCGGGATGATAGTCCCATGGTATTAAATCTATATCTAGTACGGGATGTTAGACCCAAGGTTTTCAAACTACTTTCCATCTACAGTTCACGTATATTAAAGTATTTTATATCTAATTCGGGATAGTAATCCCATGATTCTAAATATACAGTTTTGTGTATTAAACTATACTCTGTGATATTCAATCGGTCTTGTATTTAGGAAAATATGAGATTTTCCTGGGGTAACATATAACGCGTAATTGAACTGTAATGAAAGACAACTAAACTGTTTTACGTAAGAAAATATGGGATTTTCTTGGATAACAAACCTTTTCGGAAAACTAAAGGATTCTGGTACATTTTCAGAAAACAAACACTCTTATGAACTCACCAGCTTTATGCTGATTTTCAAACCGCTTGTATTCTCAGGTCCACATTAGACAGGTACACGGTGATATCTTTTGGTGAAGACGGAGTGCACAGAAGACTCGTCTCTACTTTTGTTCATATGATATATGTATAACACTTGTACAATTTACTTTTGAAACAAATGTAAACTTTCAAATATATGTAATGTAATGGTTGTTTACTTTGATTACTATGTGCATTGGATTTGATACTCAACGTGGAGTCAACCCCGGAAATGTTTCCGCCTTTGGTTTTCGGGGTGTGACAGATTGGTATCAGAGCCCTTGTTTATAGTGAATGGAGTATACCAAACCTTACATGGTATAAAACTACAAACATTAAGGGGTCTAAGTGCTCTGAACTAAAAGTATCCTACAAAATATAAGTATTTTCAAAAGTATATAAGTATACCGAGCCGTCGAGATCCGTAACTACAAGTAGAACAAAACATAAGTAAATGGGTGTTGTACGTTGCGGTTAAACCTGGGCAGTTATGTAGTCGTGTCTAGGGTCAATATAGCCTGGCCAACTATATTCATTCGAGATACAGCCAACATGTGCTTGGGAGTGACTGTGGTATGCGGCATACCTAAAACTTACCCAATACCCCAAACAACAAGTCGTCGTTGCAGTGAATCATGAAATATTATGGGAGTATTTCTCGAGTCAATCCTTTGTAGAAAGTCCCCGTATACATGTTGTTCCTTGATCATTCCTCTAGCGATAAAATGTTCTGTCTTGATAACTCTTTCCTGCTTTATCGCTTAATATGGTGCTATATCTGTCTTGATGAGATATCCTCTGTTCCATATCTCATGATCCAATTCAGAGGACTTATGATCCTCTCTTTCCTGATCTTTTTAGATCACGATGCCTCCAAGAAGGAGATCCAGCTCAAGAACCAACAACAACCCTCCGCCACCACATCCTCCTGAATTTGACCCTATGATGTTCCAAGCAGCTGTCAATGCCGTGGTGGCAGCTGATATGTCTTAAAGGAACTCGGATGGTTCCGGTGGTACTCAAACCCAAAACCCAGATAACAGTCAGGGACACCGAAAAGAGGGTTCTTATAAAGACTTCATGAACGCGAAACTCACATCCTTTGATGGCACTGGAGGTGTCATTTCCCTCACCCGATGGTTCGAGAAAATCGAATCAATCTTTGAAATATGCACCTGTTCGGAGTCTGACAAAGTAAAGTTCGCCGCCTGCACTTTCCTTGACAAAGCCCTGACTTGGTGGAACGGCCGAGTCAAATCCTTAACTCTACCTGTAGCAAATGCTATGGGTTGGGAAGCTATGAAGGAGCTTCTGCTCGCTGAGTATTGCCCTCGGGGCGAATTACAGAAGCTAGAACACGAACTCTAGAACCTTAAGATGAAGGGTTCCGATATAGCTGCTTATACTTCAAGATTCGATGACCTGGCATTACTCTGTCCGTGAATGGTTACCCCGGAGAGTAAAAAGATTGAGAGGTTCATCTGGGGGTTGACCCAGCCAACCAAAGGGAATGTCTTGGCTGCGAAGCCAGACACCTATGACAGCGCTAAATGTCTTGTGCAAACCCTGATCGATCACGAAGACAGCTCTGATGAGGAGGCTACCACTCCCGAGCCAGTCACCAGTGGAGGTGGAAGCAAAAAGAAATTTTGGAACAAGCGGAAGGCCCAGAGTATGCAAGGGTCTTCTAAGAAACAGCAACAGTAGCAGTCCATGCTGCTACTGCCCCTATTGCTGTTTCGGCTGTCGGTTCCACGGCCCAAACTCCTACCAGTGGATACACTGGTACCCTTCCTTGGTGTGGTAAGTGTAGCTACCATCACCGCATTCCTGGTCCATGTCGCGAAAGGATCTGTGGCAAGAAGGGCCATCTTGCTCGAACCTGCAGAAAACTAGCCAAATCAACAAACCAATCATCCGTAACAGGAATCAGTCCAGCCTGCTATAGTTGTGGCGAAGTAGGGCACTTCAAAAGAAATTGCCCCAAAGCAGCTATAACCGCTGATCCCACTGTCGTCGCAGGTATACTCCTCTTTGACAACTCTTATACCTGCAACTCTTTTCGATTCTAGTACCAGAAGGGAAACTTGTTATCTATCCATTCCAACAATTTCTAAACTTAATCCTTCATTTGTAATCAAAATTAAGTACAATCGAGACGGCTAACCAGTGAGATAGACAACACTAACTTCGTACCTATAGATTGTATTCTCAGTCCGGAGGATTATTCTGTTCCATTCGATTTAATGGAAAAACTTTTCACGAAATGCTTTGATGCTATGTTTGACATGTAATGACTGAGTCTCATTCGTGTCGTTATTCTTGGTTTCGAAAGGGTCGCCCGTCTAGATCTTTCCCCGACCCGACTCTCGTGATCTTCAGCATCAAACTTTTGCATCATTTTGTACGCTAAGGCTCAAGAAGCTTTCCCGATAAGAATTGCCATACATCCCTCGTTCATGTGATCATTGAGAAACGGGAAGTCTGCAGCTCTTTTCCCTAAATTCTTTCCCGAAGGACTCTCTAGAACTCTTTCCGAACATCTAGTCTAGCCTCACACCGGCCTAATTCCCCGAACTACCTTGTCACCAAATCTCAGCGATAGTAACATGTCCAAGACGGTGACCAAGAATTGATATGATCACTACGGGTTAGTAGTGGTACCCTTTGGTCAAATCATTTTCCTTGATCATGTAGCTAAGCAAAGCAGTCATACCCGTGAACCTTTTCAACAACTAAGGCGATAGGGAATTAGTCGGCACCAAAGATACCCATAGAAACCTGTCGATTCTTAGATCCCATCGACTATTATCGCAGACCTACCCAGAAATTTCTTCTAGAACCATCAGACCCTTAGCTACTCGGTTCCATGAAGATGTGCCTTCCTGTTGGAGCATCTGTCATGTTGAAGGCATTATCCCAGAAAAGCATGATATGCTTTGAGAAGTACGAAATACTTCACTCGTGATACATTAGACCCTTCGTGATCCTCGTAGAATCAATTTCGCAACCTTCAAATTTCGGCTATCCTCAGAACTCAGTAGCATCCATCCGGTACTTCACGTCTCGAATCCTTAGAAGTATCTACCCAATGAAACCCTAGTAATTCCTTTTAGGAGACTGAAGTCATCAAGGTTGGAACCCCCATGGGAGAATCAATTGAGATCATAGATTGAGAGAGAGTTAATGTACGAAACAAAGTCGCATCTCGATATTGAGGGTTCGCTAGAACGCCAAGCGGAGACCCTATTTCCACTTGTGAGCGTGAAGATCCGAGGCAAAAAATCCATTCATATCTCATTCCAATTCATGATTTGTATCTTAATCTTTGAATTTCGGGACGAAATTCCCTCTAACTGGGGGGATAATGTAACAACCCGAAATTGTCCATCGTCGAAAACCCGTTCTACCCGTAAAAATTCGTCGTTTATCAATTCGTTCTGATTTCGTTTTGGGTTAAATGATTTAAAATTATATGTTTATTATAATCTAATGAGTGTCCAAACCCCTTAGGAACTGATGAAATTATCCCAAAATGTTTATTTCCTAAATTTTAGAAACATCCTCGCCGGGTTACGGAAACTTAATCGGGTGCGACCAAAAGCCTCGTTTAATGCTGGTATCGGGTAGAATTCCACCATGTCCAAGTATTAGGAACTATTTAAATGTCTTTAAACATTCATTTGAAGCTTTTTCTTCCTCTCTCTACTCTCTCTCTAACCTCTCTCCTCAACCAAGTTTAAGGTTCCAAAATCATCAAATTTAAGCTCCAAATCACCAAGGTAACTACCCTAACTCCTAGTATAACATCTTAGGCCTTCACATTCGAGTTCAAGTCATGGAATAGGACCACATTCATGAGTTTACAGCCTTGGAACAGTCCTAGGCCGTGAACTCATATAAAATGGGTTTTGGAGCCCAAAAACCCTTCCAATCGTCCTTTGGAGCTTAGATATGGCTTAATGGCTTAATGGACTGGACTTAGAATGCCTTTAACATGGATTTTATAGAGTAAACATGAGTTTACTGCCCAAGAACATGCTTGGGCCATAAACTCAAATAAATGGGGTTTTTATGCCCTTAAACCCTTCCAAAACACCATTGGAGCTTAGATATGAATTTTAGAATTATGGATATGGCCTTGGAAAACCTTAAACATCAATTTAGAGGAGTAAACTTGTGTTTACTGCCCAAGAACATGCTTGGGCCGTAAACTCATTGTTCATGGAGAGTAAACTCCTCTAAATCTGTTAAAATGCCACTTTAACACACCTAAAGCCTTGGGATAAATTCTAGAAGTGTTTAAAAACAAGTATTGGACCTTAAAACATATTATAACACCCTTCCAAGGAGTTCACGGCCATGAGGGGGTTCATGGGCCGTAAACTCCTAAAACCATATCAAAAGTCCCTTAAAAATCCATTCAAGGCTTGGAAAAATCATTAGAATCACATGTGATTGATTAAAGGACCAAAACATTAAGGATCTTGTGTGTGGGGGAGTTTACGGCTGTAAACTCCATGTTTACAGCCGTAAACTCCAATGAATGGTCCCTAAGTGAGTTTAAATTCATTCCTATTCCTTAGATGCAATCCTAGCTAAATTATCCATGAATTATGAAGCCATTTAGCATCCAAAAACACCACTTATGAGTTCACGGCCGTGAACTCATGTGGGTGTGGTATCTAGGGCCATAAACTCCCTGCGGAGTTTACTCTTGAAATCCCAATTCAATATCCTAGCTATATGTGTCCCCAAATGTCACCCGAGTCCTTCCAAACACTTGTAAGGGAGTGTTTCCGCAACTAGAAGTGTTTGTCTCTACCAAATAAATAATCTAAGTCCTAATTAGATACAAATATGTATCTTTTCATAATTCATAGGAACCTCGTACGTTTGCAAACCCAGAACCGACGTTTAGGATCCAAGCAGACACGTTTCTCGTCCGATGAGTTCATACCCCTACCTTTTTTAAATGGTTTTTTAATGTTTTCAAGGGGGGGGGGGGGGAATACAAGCAAACTACAACTGTTTTTAAAACATAACATTGATGTGTTTCAAATAATATCTGGCAAACTTATAAATACCTTTACCCCTTTATGTATTATGCTGAGCATAAGGGATGATTTATCAACCACAACTATATGAAATTCAGTTAAGGAATAACCAAACTAATCAAATTATTATGCGAATAATTTGGGGTTCTTTAGTTCTTGTTTAATCACGTACTGATATGTATATAAAATTATTTGATAAACTATATCTGATTCAGTTTATCTCCGTTTCATTTGGATGTATTGCCAGATAGTTTCATTGTATGTATCTATATTCACTGTATTATATTTCATAATCTTTTGTATGTTTGATATCATATGAGAACCTTGTGAATAGTTTAGCACTAGCTTGTGAATTTGTCACTACCCTTTTTGGATGATCAGTAAATCCTCCCCGGAAGTGTAACTAGAGTCTCCTGGAGGGAGAGTGAGGAATTTGTGAATAGATCTATTCGGGACTGACAATCCCACACCTTAACTGCTAGCTACAGTTAGGCGGGCACGCCTGGGGTGACAAATTCTAGATATCGTCCGACGTCTGAAAACGTCAAGGAGGTCTCGTTGTCGTATCAGCATGGTTACCCGACTCACAATACGTATTAATATACGTTTATTCACGGCTTTGGTTTTGGATATATATCTAGTACGGGATGGTAATCCCATGGTTTTTAGTCTATAGGTTTCATATCTATTGCAAGATGTTATTCCTATGGTTAGAATCTATATCTAGTTCGGGATAGTGATCCCATGGTTTTTATCAAACTATCTTGTATCTAGTCCGGGAAGGTAGTCCCATGGTTTTCAGTCTATATTTTCATGTATATCAAACTATCTTGTATCTAGTTCGGGATGATAGTCCCATGGTATTAAATCTATATGTAGTACGGGATGTTAGTCCCAAGGTTTTCAAACTACTTTCCATCTACAGTTCACGTATATTAAAGTATTTTATATCTAAATCAGGATAGTACTCCCATGATTCTAAATATATAGTTTTGTGTATTAAACTATACTCTGTGATATTCAATCGGTCTTGTATTTAGGAAAATATGGGATTTTCCTGGGGTAACATATAATGCATAATTGAACTGTAATGAAAGATAACTAAACTGTTTTACATAAGAATATATGGGATTTTCTTGGGTAACAAACCTTTTCGGAAAACTAAAGGATACTGGTACATTTTCAGAAAACAAACAATCTTCTGAACTCACCAGCTTTATGCTGATTTTCAAACCGCTTGTATTCTCAGGTCCACATTAGACAGGTACCAGGTGATATCTTTTGGTTAAGATGGAGTGCGCAGAAGACTCGTCTCTACTTTTGTTCATCTGATATATGTATAACACTTGTACAATTTACTTTTGAAACAAATGTAAACTTTCAAATATATGTAATGTAATGGTTATTTACTTTGATTACTATGTGCATTGGATTTGATACTCAACGTTGAGTCAACCCCAGAAATGTTTCTGCTTTTGGTTTTCGGGGTGTGACAATTATATACGACTCGTATACACAAAATTGTGATCATTGAATCACGTATGAATTCTAATATGAACTTCAGGACGGAGACTGTCCAGGAGTACGAGTAATTGCATTGGCATAGGAACAAACTTAGAACCCAGTATGACTCTTATAACCAGACCGCCTTACAGTCTAAACACCTACGGAAGATACAAGAACAGCCCAGACAACACAGCGAACTACTCAACAATAGAATTAGAAGACCAGGCTTCTCACCCTTGAGAGCTCCGGTCTTATTCTTACCAGAAGTCGATGGAGTGCATTTTATGTACCTCGACGACCGGAGACTTCATTAAGATTTCCTTTATAAATCGTTGTCTCTACCTCGCATAGACGAACTGATTGGGCAAACACAGGGAAAGAATTACTTCAGAAATGGACCTGAGATCCGAATATCACCAGTTCGAGTGTTAGGGAAGGATGTCCTAAAGACTACCCTCCGAACTCGATGCGGACACTTCGAGTCCGTGGTGATACCCCTCGGATAGGACCAATACGCCCATAGTATTCATGAGCTGAATAAGTAGAGTACGCCTTTCTTACTGGGATCAGTTCGTCATTTCTCCACGTAATGACTACTTATCTACCCTCGTAGTAAGAAAGAACCCATAGAAACATTACCCTCGAAGATACTTTCCGCAAAGTTCTCTGAACAAGAGTTTTGGAATTTCGAGTCAAATTTCCTAAGACACACTTTTAGTATTGTGGAAGTTCTTGAGTACTCTTTCAAATTATCCAAAACCGTTGGGAATTTGTCGGCACCATAGTCACCGACGGAAAATTTGCCAAATTCTAGGTCTTACAGACCTACTATCATAGTCCATTCGGAACTCCCCGTAAACTTCAGGAACCCTTTCGACTTTGACCCAGCAAGGGATGGCCCTTGACTGGGAAGTAAGCGAGAGAAAGAACATTTGGAATTCCAAGTGAGAGACCAAATTCTTTAGGAAACCTCACTCTAGGAACAGCTTAATACGCTTCGTAAAGCGTGGAAAGCTAAAATCCAATATAGTTAGGACCTCCGAGATTCTTACCAGAATTGGTCCTGCATTTCAAAAACAAGACCTACTCCGCGAACTCAGTAACATACATTTTTCCATTCGCGTCTCGAACTTGAAACATTATCTTTCCATTAGGACTTTCGTAATCCCTCTCGACGAGATCGAGATTTACGAGATCCTTGCCTTCGTATTACAACCGTAGTGACCCTCGACCGAGTGGCCAAGCGTACGAAGCAACGCCGTCACCCATTAGTGAAGGTTCGTTGGAATACCAACTGAGAACCCGATTTCACTTGGGAGCGCGAGAGCAAATCGATTAGGAAGTTTTCACCTAACGACTCGATCATTTATACCTACTTCCTTATATAAATTCTAATTTCGGGACGAAATTCCCTTTAACAGGGGGATGATGTGACAACCCGAAATTTCCATTCTGAACAAACCATATCAAGACAATAGAGCTTAGAACAATTTCAGTGAAATTCCAGACTTCGGGTATAAGTTTGGCAGTTTTTCAGGATTTACACTTAAGGAGATATCAGGAGAGTGGTTGCACTAGGGTTTTGTGCAACACTGTTATTCCAACACTCTGTAATATTAGAAATCATTTCAAGAATAAAAATATTTTCTGCCAAAAATATCTCAGGACTATTAATAGAATTCTGAACCAAATTCATTCATTATTCACATTTCCAACTAGAGAAAAGCCATTTTCTCTGTCATGGATCTTCGGGTTTTTATTCCAAATCGTGAGTACCCCTCTCTAGAAGTGTTATATAGATTTAAATGTGTTCATAACATAGATTACATAGCTAAATCACAAGATTTAGGAGTTTACTCCCCAAGGTGTTCTTGGGTGGTAAACTCCCGAAAACAATGCCTAGCCTTTCCCCCGAGATATATTACTTCCTTGAACTTATATAAGAGTGTATTAGGGACAAGAAAACATCAAAGAACCACCCAAGTTTGGGAGTTCACGGCCTAAGATGATCTTGGACCGTGAACTCCAAAATCATGCACAAAAGGGTGCTTTTAAGGCACCTAAAGCATTGGACATTTACTAGGAATTGTTCCCACTTAAATCAAGGACCAAAACACATCAAAATCACCTTCCAAAGTGAGTTTATGGCCAAGACATGGTTCTTGGGCCGTAAACATGAAATAAGGGCACCAAAGTGTGCCTAATGCCTTCATATGCTTTAGGTAAAAGTGTAGAACCTATCCTACATATGCAAAAGATTTGAAAGCAACAAAAACACCATTCCAAGGGAGTTTACGGCCATAAAATCCAAAGGAAATGGCCTTAGGACCGTAAACTGCTCTAAGGAGTGTTTCTAGGCCTTAAACCCTTCCAAGAATTTAACCACCAAGTTAGAATAATTCTAGGAAGCATTTGTAACTTCAAAACACACAATACACCCGTGGGTGGGAGTTTACGGCCGTAAACTCAAGAGTTTACAACCGTAAACTCCATGTGTGATGGTATAAGGAGAGTAAACTCATATATAGGGTCCTTTGGAACCCTAAACCCATGTACCTTGTCCCACAATAGCTTAGATGCAACCCTTAGGGATTATAACACTTATATAAAGTGTTTAATATGTTCTAGGATGTCTTAGCTTTATCAATTAGTAACTTAAGACTAATTGAGTGCATATATGTGTGATTATCTGTTCATTAGGATCGTAGTGTGTGTACAAGTCCTCACTTGATGCCTAACAATCCTACACCGTCCAGTTCATCTAAACTACCAACTACAGGTGAGTTCATACCCCATAATAAATGTTTTAAATGATTTTAAACGTTTTAATGGGGGGGATACAAGTAGAAAACAGTATGTTATTAAATCAATCTTATGTATTTTATAACTGTGTTTTCACTCAGTAGATTTCACATATTTCAAAAGGTGACACATGAAATAGTTTTCTATCTTAAAATACCTTGATAACAAAAGTATTAGTTTTGAAATGTTTATTAAAATGACATCAAGTCATTCTTAATTATTGTTCAAAACTCCTAGATATCTTGCAAAACCATTATTTTACCTTCTTGAATCAAACTATACTTATGCGCATATATTCACACATATGTTAGAGATTATGGTTTTCACCCTTCATTTAGTTTCCAATACTCTTGGGTAGCAAGAGTGCATAAGCCTACGTAAACAACGGATTACCTTTCAGTTAACTATCATAGGTATAGTTAGAAGATATCAAACATTATTAGTACTACAAGGAATCACACAAGAGTCAGTTCATTCATGAGTCTATACCAATACCTTACATGATACATGAGTACACTTACTTACGATTACATGATACATGAATATGTTTGCATATACTTACCTGTTACATGAACACACTTACATGAATACCCTACATGAACACTGTTACATAGATATATTGTCCTGTATTCACTTACCTAGATACTTGTATCTCAACTTGTGAGGATGATTTATTAGTATTTTCTATATAAATTATCTTTCTAATCCCGGTTCAATGGGATGTCTCGACGGAATTAACCATTCCTCCATCCTGCTGTTGCAACAGAGAATGAGATGAAAATATTCGGATGATCATTAGATTAACGCTTGTATTAGGAGCCGGCCACAGAACTAACCATTCCTCCATCCTGCTGTTGCAACAGAGGATGAGATGAAAGTCTTCGGATGATCATTAGGTTAACTCTTGTATTAGGAGTCGGCCACGGAACTAACCATTCCTCTGTCCAACTGTTGCAACAGTGGATGAGATGTGAATCTTCGGAGGATCATTAGGTTAATGATCTGTACTAAGAGATCGATATCAGGACTAACCCTCCCTCCACCCTGATGTCGCTACAGAGGATGAGGGGACACTCTTCGGATGTTCATAGGGTCTATCTTTCACTTCGGCGATGTCGTGTTTGTCCTGGTAACCCAAGATAATAACACTTACATGATTGTATTTTTCCTGTTTACTTTATTTTGTGATATATTCACATAAACGATGAGTTAGAATAAGTACTCTTAGTACTAGTCAATAGAAAGGAAAAACTATCATTTTACTTACAGAACATTAGGGTCTTGGTAGAAGACTATCATATCATTTTCCTATTTTACTTTATTTTTTGATATATTCACATAAACGATGAGTTAGACTAAGTACTCTTAGTAGTAGTCAATAGAAAGGAAAAACTATCATTTTACTTGCAGAACAATAGGGTCTTGGTAGAAGACTATCATATCATTTTCCTATTTTACTTTATTTTGTGATATATTCACATAAACGATGAGTTAGACTAATTACTCTTAGTACTAGTCGATAGAAAGGAAAAACTATCATTTTACTTACAAAACGTTTAGGTCTTGGTAGAAGACTATCATATCATTTTCCTATTTTACTTTATTTTGTGATATATACACATAAACGATGAGTTAGACTAAGTACTCTTAGTACTAGTCAATAGAAGGGAAAACCTATCATTTTACTTTGTCATAACAAAACATTCGGGTCTTGGTAGAAGACCACATTTCATATTTATATCAACTGTTCTATTTAAGGATTTATACGGCATTCTTAACAACATTCCAAAACAGGACAATAACACATAAATACTTATGAATTCACCAGCTTTATAGCTGATACTCGCTTTCAAAATAACTTGTATTCTCAGGTCATTAGTTAGACAGGTGCGATGGCCATGTTTTTTAGAAGATGGAGCACAGACAAGACTCACCTTATTTTGATTATTCATTTTACTGTCATACATTATGAAAGAACACACATGTATTAAAACTCTACTTATAATGTAATGGATGATCTTGTTGCTTGCTTATTATATTACACTGTTGTGATACTATACATGACGTCCTCCACCCCTGAACGTTTCCGCCGTTCGTGGTTTTGGGGTGTGACACAAAGTGTTAAGAAGTTATGTGTGCTATTCCAAAAGAGTCAATTTGCTTTTATTGCCAAGAGAAGGGGCATTGGAGTCGAAGCTGCCTAGCCTACATGAAGAATCTAAGAGATGGGAGAGTTAAGAAGTATGGCTCTACTTCAGGTAATATTCACTATCTAACTCCCTTAAGTTCCTATTCATTGATTCTTAATACTTAATGTGATAAGATTGCATTTGAATGTTTTGCAGGATCAGTGAAAAGAGAGGAAACTTGATGGAAGAGCAAGATGAGTTTGATCACGAATAAATGGATCACGATCGCATGGATTCGAAGATCAGATTTTGAGCTTAGAAAGTTATGATAGAGTTGTTAGGAATATTTGATTACATAGTTTTTCAGTTGATTTTGCATTGTAAGGACATGTTTTCCGCTGCTTTTATGAATAAAGTAAATTTTGATTTCTTTTATTTATATATCCTTGCATTGAAATTGTTGTGAAGAAATTGATGTTTGTGTATTTCTATAAATGGATGTGATTCTTAGAGATGTTATTTATGGTAGTGTCAAAGTTTTCTAAGTAATGAAAGATTCCCATCACCCAGGTTTCTATTGGACAGAAACTTGGAATCATATGATTTGAATCATGCGGTGTATGAAAATCTTGGTACTTAAGAAATTAAGACTAATTCCTTGATCACACAATTATGTGAGTCAAGTGAAGGACTAAAGGACTATAACACAATGTTGTGCACTAGTCAAGTCCACCACAAATAACAATAAAACTATCCGTCATAATTTACTAAAATTCTAGTAAATGTGCTTATGCTTACACGATTAAGTGGAATTCTGAATCATTGAAAGGTTTTAATGAATGCCATAACGAATAAGAAGAATCAATGAAGGCAAAAAGAAAAAAGTTTATCCAATCTAAGAAAAAGGGAGAGTACTTTTATATATCAGTTTTATGATCGTCTTAATGATTAAGAACCATATCACAATTTAGTGCACTAAGGACATGTTAGTACAGTAGTATGGCTAAGAAGAGTAATCCGAAATTATTGAAATGGTTAAATAAAAAGCACGAGTCATACTTCATTCCAAAATCAAGTCTTAGAATCGTACTCCAAGATTGTGAATTGAGTGACACTCACTCATCAAATGTGAAGTAAAAAAATTGTTTTTCTTACTCTTGCACGTTTGAAATTGGTGTGTAGTGTTTGTCTTGATGAGGATCCGCACTAACTCTTGAATATTTGTTTATCAAGAAATGTTTCTTGATAAGAGAATCTTCTATGTCAAGAGGTTAGTGGGAGTCTAAATGATCTTGAAAAGTGTCGAGAACTAATGAAGAACAAAGCTATTATTAAACACTAGCACACGACTTGGGGTTTGTAACCCATCGTGTTGACATGATCTTGCTTTTGTGCCATTCCGATTTAGTAAACTATGCATATGAGTTCTATGAGTTCTCATTAGAATGCATAAGGCAAACACCTTATTCAATGAAAGTACATTGACTGGAATAGGTGAGCTGCTAGATAACTTGGAAGAAATGATGGGACCCTTGATGGCAAGAAATTAAGAATGAAGAAGTTCAGTCCATAAGAGTTTGAATTTATCACAAACATTATCTTTCTATTATGGTTATGGAAAATTCACATGGATAGAAACATATACACCATAAAATCTAAGTATCATAAGGTTTCTCTCCTTCATGAAAATGATTGTGAGGAACCGCTTTCACTAAGAGAGATTTTAAGGAGATAGCTATTATGTAGATTGCATTCGCAAATTCGATTATGATTATGGGATCTCTCTTCGTAGTTCGAATTGTGAGATTTGGCAATTAGTCTGAACATTTGGGACTTAGTAAAATAAGTTCTGAATTGGTTTAGACGCACATGTGAGCTGTCTAAGGGAAAGTGTATAAGGCTAAGAAGCTTCGATAAAGTCTTATCATAGCATATCGTATTAGAAACAATGAACTTTAGAAGTTAATAAGTATTGTTTTCTAGAAGTTTAGTTGGTTTCTAAATACGTGTCAAAGCTAGTGGGAGCATAAATGTTATGTTGGAACGGATATAATCATCATTTTAGTGGGAGCATGATTATTATTTAACTATTGCAAGTTGCCAATATTAATTATAGAAAAAAAAAGTTTCACTTTGCAAAGTTGCAAGGGTAAAAAGGTTGGTTTTGCTATAATTAAGGGAGAGAATGTTATATTTCGTTTCCAATCTAAAGGCTTAATATTCGATTGTTCTAAAATTTTCCAAATGACTAGGGTATTTAGAGGGAAAAAGGAAATACAACTGGGTTTGACTAAAATAATTAAACAACTGCCAAGGACAACCTAAGGTTTGCTAAGGATTGGTCGCTTGTGGACAGTTGGAAGTATTAGTCATGGAGGGACCATATTGACACTATTATGAATAGATAAGATTCTATTTAGAATGAGTTGTCATATGGAAAATATGGAAATGTTTCCATATTAGGAGTTGGATATCGAGAATAAATGTCTAGATTAGAAACTTTTATGCAAGAAGGATATTCAAAGGAATGCACGTTGAATATGAGACTTCATGACTATGGAATTGTCTTGTAACAATATCCAATAGAGTATTTTGTAATTTCATTGGCCGAGTCTTGGTGACTTTTGTGTCGTGACATTACGAAAGGATTGTTGCATAAAATGTTAGAATCTAACATATTCTAGTAGTGGCGAGAATTTTGTATCCTCACAGTAATGGATTAGGAATTGTAAAATGAGTGTGATTGAAAATGTTATTCGGTTATACTATTTCACAAAGTAAGGACCATAGGTAAACATAGTGTGCATGCTAAGAGCATGGGACAATTGTTGTTATAATTCAAGTAATAAGTTAATTATCCGAAACATTATACAATGAATAATGTGTAATCAATATGGTGGTTAAATAAAAGGATTTTTAATTAGACTCAAAAGTTTGCGGCCATATTGGGTTCGATTATTCTTGTTTTTCACTTTGCATGTTTTGACTTCCCGAATAATAGGATTATTCAAACCCTCTACAGTCGCTCCTTCTTTGGAAGTAGGAATGAAAAAATACTCTCATGAATTTGACTATATATTGTCTAAAGTGTTTTAGACATAGCAAAAGTTTGCTGCAGGGTTCATGAGTGCTGCTATAAGATTAGAGTATTGGAATAAACCCACGCTCAATTGGATCGCTTCATGGATTTTATCACAAGTGATTGGTGAGACGATAATATCTTATATTCTTGAAACCAAGATGTGTAAGTTGTATCTTGTGAGTCGGTTACACATTGATAATATGTATACACACCAGTAACTTGGTGTTATAAAACATATTGTTGTGTGTGATTCGGTGAGTGAGTACAAGCGAGCGTTGATTCAAAGTTTATCCGTTCCTTTTATCCAAAGTGGGATAAAAGCGATATTTGTGGGCCCCTCGATGATTTGGTGATGACACCTAAGCGCTTTGCCAAGCCGGGACTAAGTTGATGTATTCCATTGTAGTTTGTTGTCAGTCGTCGTAAATCGAAAATCGGGAAACAACGCATAGACAGAGAGAATGATTTAAATCCATGTATCAGTCTATACGATATCTAGAATGGAGGAATATATGATCCCTTATCTAAAGGACGCGTATCTGATAAGATCAGAGTTGACAGCGGCTTTTGAAAGCTACAATTTCGGATCAGGATCTGAAGTCATACGCAAAATAGTTATTAGACTCATCCAAGTGCGAGATTGCTGGATTAGTGTCTAAGTCCATAACTATTTTGGTATGTACTTGACCTGATGGTGCATGGTCCTTTTGGATTGCCTTCAGCAAAGCAACTTGATAGGATGAATTTTGGAGATAGAGGATTAATTATGATTTATTAATATATTATGAGAATAATATATTAAAGGAGAAATCATATTGTTTAATTAATATTAGTCAAGAATTAATAAGAATTAATTTTGTGGCTAAAAGACATTAATTAAATAAAGGGGACTAGTATTGTCAATTGTGTGATAGTTGGATATTGGGCTAATGGACTCCACATTAGAGGAGTGGACGAAATCTATGGGGAAACCCATTAGAAATCATCCAAGGTCTCGAAGGAGGAAGTCGATGGGCTGCTTAGGGCCTAAGCAGTCAAATTAGGGTTTCCTTGTTAGATAACCCTAATAGCCTCACTATTTAAGGACCCCTAGGGCACCAAAAACGTGGCTGACTAATTCCTTAGGGTTTCCAGCTGTTTTTGGGTGTCTTTCCTTTTCTCCTTCTTCATCCTCTTGCTCTTGGTGTTTGTGAGCCATTAGAGGAGTGACACTTGTGACTCTAAGCTTTTTGAATCCGTTACAAGGAGGATTTGAGATTGTTATTGCTACATAACAATCAAGGTAAGATCTAAACCCATTCTTATATTAATATTGATTATCACATGCTAGATCTAGGGTTTAATGTCTTGGATGAATGCGTGTACAATAGAGAAACGTAGGTCCAAGCATTAGGGTTTGCATGAGCACATAGGATGTTCTTATGGCCAAAACCCATCAAACTGATAGTAAAAAATCCCAGATAACTGTAATTCTCTAATCATCAGTATATGACACTTTCATCAATCTCCACCAGTCCTTTGCTCTAGACCTTAGCAGGTTCAGAGCACACCTAACCTTATGGTCAGTAGGACATAAGCATTTGAAAAAGCATCGCTCAATGTAACGCCTGTGTTTCCGGGTTGCCGTTATTAGCAATATAATAGTCTAGGTTAACCTTTGTAACCCGTTTTGAAAATAATAAGAATGTATTATTTGAGTATTATGTGTTTTGTGCTTAATTGCTTAATTATGTGGTCTGATTAATTAAGAATAAAAATAAGCGTCAAAATTTAAGTGTAAAATAAACTTAATATCTTTGGTTAATGTTGTAGTAGTCGAAACGAGGTTTTCGAATATATATAGAACGCCCAAATCTGACTTCGTATGAGGAAGTTATGATTTATCGAAGTTCCGGCTTAGCGGTATACAGCCTGTTATACTCGAATTGAGATCGAGCGGTTGTTAGCCGAAGCAATCTAAATGAGAATCGAAGATCTCATTGTTGGTATCGAAGCGATAAAAAGTTAGGCGAGAACGGACATCAAACGAAGAAGTTATGAATTTATAACGAAAGTTTCTGTCGCGGCCTATTAAAAATAATTAATAAAAATAAAGTCAAAATTAGCCGACGGAGTCTAAACGAAAGTCGTAGAGCATGGTCTCACCTTTCCGTGGATATAAAGAACGTCGAATACGGAGTTCGTATGAAGAAGTTATGAATTTCCGAAGTTTATTAATCATTTTGTATTTAAATTTATATCAAAATTCGGAAGCATTATCCGAACGAGTCATTGATCTGATCCGAGGTACGCGCCGCGTACTCGAGTACGCCCAGCGTACTCCGAGGGTGTCGACATCGCAGCAAGTGGCTTCGGATGACGCATGCGCTTACGAACATTGGAGCAGTACGCGCTGCGTACAGGCGTACGCCCCGCGTAATTGAGGCTTCCAGCCTCTATATAAAGGATCCGAAGACAGCCTTCTTTGTTGTTCAATTTCTTCTCTTCTCTCTAGTCTTTTGCATCGTTTTTCATGCCGAAGCTACCCCGAAGCCCCGGTATCATACTCTAGCCCCGAGGCAAGTCCCGAGATCCCGAAGATCCCGAGAAGCGCGGTTCCCGAGTCGAAGCTCTGCCCGCGAGAAGTTCGATTTTCGAGGAGATCTTCCAGATCTGCTGTGGATTACTACTTCTATAAGCCGTAGTGCTGTCCGATCATCTTCTGATCAAGTGAGTGTGTAGTTATTTCTTCTAATACAATAATACGAAGTATTTTATATAAAAATACGTGCTATGTGTATATATTTGGTTGCGTTATGTGTGAATGAGTATTCACTCTCTTCTATCTTATAGATCTGCTTATTTCGTTATGAGATATGTGTTATGTGTGTGTGTGCCTCATCTGTTATGCGATATATGTGTTGATTAAAGCATGCTATACAGGTTTTCTTTAAACTACGTATGAAAATATATATTTTATCTACTAATATGTTGGGTAGAACATGGGTAGATAGTTGGTGTGTAATAAACAGATGAGAGGCCTCGATGTTGTTGTTGTTGTTGATCTAGTTATTCAGCGGAGTATGGATAACGACCACGGACTCTTTCTAGACAGTCCAGTGGAACGCTAGCAGGTTCATAACCTGTAGGTGTTGTGAACGATGTGTTCACCGGTGTACTCTATCCCCCTCATGGTTGCCTTTAGGATATCTATTGTTGAGGAAACCCCTTCGCAGTGATGTCCGTCCCGATGAAAATCCTAGATTAGGTCCCTTGAGATAGTTGTTTTAGGGACGTAAAGTGAGGATAATGGGAATGGGTAATCGGGATAGTGATTGGTTGGTGAAATTAAATATAACTTATTTATTGTGGGTTGAAAACCCTATATGCTCACCAGGCTCCCAAGCCTGACCCACTCAGTTTTATTTGTATTACAGGAAGTGGCACAAGGGCGTAAGATGGATGGATCATCTTGTTGTTTTGTTTACAAGTCTGTATATGTATATATTTGTTGAATGACTTGTAATGTTTATCGTTTATGCTTTATGGTCTGTATCGGAACATGACATCCCGAGTTTTGATTATATAATGAAATGCATCTCTTGATGAAATGCTTTGATAAATATTATTTTATCATGTTTTGTTTTGGGAACAAATTCCGCAACTCTTTCAAATCAAAAGGATTTACTCTGAAAATATTTAAAAGCATAAATGAAAATCGGTCTTTTCTGGCCGAGATTTTGGGGATGTCACAGTTGGTATCAAAGCATTAGTTTAAGCGAACTAGGAATTTGTAGGATTTCTAGACTTAAACTTAGAATGCTAAGTGGAATTTTGAGATGTGTGTCTGTTGGATTTTAGACACGAGCACTAGTTTATTTTAGGAAAGTTGCCTAAAATGCTTTTATGTGCTAAATGTTATATGTTGCCATATATGATATTATTTGTTCGGATCTACGGTCTGTTGCCGACCGGATCTGAAGGTTTATGTGTTTAGGATTCTAAACGTATGTATACGATATTAGAACTAGCATGTAATCGTTTGGAGTAATAAGGTGAAATTATTCGGTGTGTAGATCAAAATGGTGAGAACGAGGAGTGGCGTTGGAAACGCGGATGAAAACAGGAATCAACCGCCAGTGATTGAGCAGATACCTGTTGTAGCAGCAGCACCAGAACCAATAACAATGGCTGCGGTGCAAGCCATGATTCGGGCTATGCTAGCCGAACAAAGGGAGGAGATGCGACAAATGTTGCATAATAATAGGGATGAACCTATCATACCTATTGAGGAACCCGAATTAATTCCCGAGCAATCGGAGGAAGGGAACAATAGTCGCATGATGAGTCAAGTTGGGACTCAAGAGGAACGAAGGAACGATCCGGAAAGGAGAAACAACAAGGATGGGCGTATGTACAAGAATTTCTTGGGCGCCAAACCGCCAAGTCTTTCTGGGAGCCCAAAGCCTGTTGAGATAATGGATTGGATCTCCGAAATGGAGATGGTATTTGAAAGTTGCGACTGTAGCAACAAACAGAAGACCGTATTTGCGGTTAGACAACTGAAGACTGGAGTCTTGAGTTGGTGGAAGTTGTTGGCAGATACTATGCCACGAGGAGAAGCCCTGAAAATGTCATGGGAGGAGTTCTTGGAACAGCTGAGGGTGCAGTATTGTTCAGAGATAGATCTGATTGATCTGAACAATGAGTTTCAAAACTTAAAGAAAGGGAAGATGAGCATAGATGACTATGCTACTGCATTTACTGAGAAGATGAAGTTGTTTCCGTACCTAGTGCCGACGGAACTCTCCAAGATTGAGAGGTTTGCTAACGGACTGCCTGCTGACTTTGGTCCGACAGTCAAAATGGCAACCACTCTGAAAACGGCTGTTCGTGCAGCTAAGAATGTGGAGGCCCAACAGAAGGAAAAGGGTCTGGAAAGAATAGATGTTGGAGAAAAGAGGAAGTTCGATGGAACTTCAGGGTCCAACAAGAAAAACAAGTTCTCGAAGTCTGGTTCGAGGGGAGGTGGAGGTGAAGCGAAATGGTGCGACAAATGTAAGAAGAAGCATCATGGAAGATGTGAGGTGGCGAACACATGCTACAAGTGTGGAAAGCCAGGGCACTATGCCAATGAGTGTACCCTCACAAAGAAAGTTTGCTATGGTTGTGGTGAGGAGGGTCATATGTCAAGGGACTGCCCGAAGAAGAAGGAGGCAGCTAGACCCAACATTCCGCCAAAGCCAAAGGCGAGAGCATTCCAGATGACACTGGAAGCTGCTAAAGATGAAGCTGATGTCGCTTCAGGTACCTTTCTCGTTAACGAATTGCCTGCCCAAATTTTATTTGATTCTGGAGCCAATTACTCCTTTATATCGCATGAATTTGGTAGAAAGCAAGCTTTGCCTGTTGTTAGACTAGATAATGCTTTATTAGTCGAAGTTGCTAGTGGCAAGTTTGTACCTGTTAGCTATCGCATGAAAAACATCTTAATTGATCTGAATGGGAATAAGTTCCACGAGGAATTATTGCCTATCGAACTTAATGGTTTCGACATCGTATTGGGAATGGATTGGATTAGCGCCAACGACGCCGAAATTTTATGCAAGAAGAAAATAGTCAAAGTAAACCCGCCTGGGAAAGATTCGTTTATGGTGTATGGAGATAAACGCAGAGTGAATTCTGGAATCATTTCATTGATGAAAGCCAGAAAATGTTTGACCAAGGGGTGTACATCGTATTTAGCATTCGTGATTGATGCTAAGAAGGAAAAGAAGGTGATGCAGAATATTCCAGTTGTGTGTGATTATCCGGAAGTATTTCCCGAAGATCTTCCTGGATTACCGCCTGATAGACAAGTGGAATTCCGTATTGACTTGTTGCCAGGAACAACGCCAATTGCGAAAGCACCTTATCGATTAGCACCGACGGAGATGAAGGAACTAATGATGCAACTTCAGGAGTTATTGGACAACGGTTTCATTAGACCTAGTTCATCGCCCTGGGGAGCTCCGGTGTTATTTGTAAAGAAGAAAGATGGAAGTATGAGAATGTGCATCGATTACAGAGAGCTGAACAAGGCAACAATAAAGAATAGATATCCGTTGCCGAGGATTGATGACCTGTTTGATCAATTGCAAGGTTCGAGCTATTTCTCGAAGATCGATCTTAGGTCAGGATATCATCAGCTAAAAGTAAGAGAGCAAGATATCGAGAAGACTGCATTCAGAACTAGATATGGACACTACGAGTTCTTGGTTATGTCGTTTGGACTAACCAATGCTCCAGCAGCGTTCATGGATTTGATGAATAGGGTTTGTAACCCGTTCCTTGATAAATCTGTGATAGTGTTCATAGACGACATTCTGATTTACTCGAAAAGCCAGGAGGAGCATGGCAGACACTTGCGAGAAGTGTTGGAAGTTTTGAAGAAGGAGAAGATGTATGCAAAGTTCTCCAAATGTGATTTTTGGATTCGTGAAGTCCAATTCTTGGGTCACGTGGTCAACCAAGAAGGGATAATGGTTGATCCAGCGAAGAGCGAAGCTGTGACGAAGTGGGAACAACCGAAAAGTACCACGGAGATTCGAAGCTTTTTAGGATTAGCCGGATATTACCGAAGGTTTATCCAAGGCTTTTCTTCGATCGCTAGTCCATTGTCAGCTTTGACCCACAAAGGAGCTACTTATGCTTGGGGTGAGAAGCATCAGGAAGCATTTGAGAAGCTAAAGAAGAAGCTATGCGAGGCACCGATACTTTCTCTACCCGATGGAGTTGAAGACTTCGTTGTCTATAGCGATGCGTCTGGTGTTGGGTTGGGTTGTGTTTTGACCCAAAGAGAAAAGGTGATAGCATATGCGTCTCGACAGCTGAAAGAGCATGAAAAGAACTACCCGACTCATGATTTGGAGTTGGCAGCGGTAGTTTTCGCTCTGAAAATATGGAGGCATTACCTCTATGGCACGAAGTGCAAGCTTTTCACTGATCATAAGAGTCTCCAATACCTCTTTAATCAGAAAGAATTGAATATGAGGCAACGACGCTGGCTAGAATTACTTAAAGACTATGACTGCGAGATACTTTACCACCCCGGTAAAGCTAATGTTGTTGCTGATGCTCTCAGTCGGAAAGTCAATCCCGAAAGGAAAAGGCCAAGAGCGTTGAGAATTGAAGTTGTCTCAACTATTTTGGAAAGTATAAAGAAAGCTCAGAGGGAAGCTTCTGAGAAGAATGACAGAAAGGAGGAACGTTTGGGCAAAACGTTGGTGTTCGGTGTAAACAGTCATGGACTGAAGGTGTTCCAAGATCGGATTTGGATACCTAAGACAGGAGGAGTCAGAGATCTTCTGATGGAAGAAGCTTACAAGACCATGTACTCGATTCATCCGGGTAGCACTAAAATGTATAGGGACCTGAAACCCTACTACTGGTGGCCGACGATGAAGCTTGATGTTGCAAAGTATGTGGCCGAGTGTGTGACTTGTGCGAGAGTCAAGACACAACATCAGAAACCGTACGGGAGTTTAGAACCTTTGCCTGTGCCTATGGGTAAGTGGGAAGACATTGTTATGGATTTTGTCACTAAACTGCCCAGAACAAAGAATGGTCACGACATGATTTGGGTGGTCGTTGATCGATTCACTAAGAGTGCGCATTTCATAGCGGCCAGGGAGAAATGGTCTATGGATAAGCTTGCGAATTCTTACGTGAAGGAAATTGTGAGGCTTCACGGTGTTCCGTTAACGATTGTGTCGGATCGTGATAGCCGTTTCACATCGAGGTTTTGGAAAAGTCTACAAGAGGAATTGGGTACCAAGTTGTGTTTAAGTACAGCTTACCATCCGCAGACTGATGGTCAGAGCGAACGAACGATATAAACACTTGAAGATATGCTGAGAGCATGTACTCTGGAATTCCTAGGTAATTGGGATGAACATTTACCGTTGGTAGAATTTTCCTATAATAATAGTTTCCACTCGAGCATTAAGATGGCACCTTACCAAGCTTTGTATGGACAGAAGTGTCGTACGCCGTCTTGTTGGCTTGAGGCTGGGGAAAAGCAGTTTATGGGACCGGAGTTGGTTCATCAAACTGCTGAAAAGTTGAAAGTAATTAGGGAAAGAATGTTAGCGGCTCAGGATCGTCAAAAGAGCTATGCTGACAAAAAGCGAAGACCGATGACTTTTGAAGTTGGAGATTTGGTTTTGCTTAAAGTCTCGCCGTGGAAGGGACTTATAAGATTTGGTAAAAGGGGAAAGTTAAGTCCAAGGTTTATTGGACCGTTTAAAGTTCTTCAGAGGATTGGGAACCAAGCTTACAAGCTCGAACTACCAGAAGAACTGAATGGAATTCATAACACTTTTCATGTGTGTTATTTGAGGAAGTTCACGGGAGAAGTTCCCGACATAATTCCAATTTCTGAATTGAGAATTGATGAGAACAAAAGGTTGATTGAAGAACCAGAGGCAATTGTTGACCGAAAGACTAAGAAATTGCGACGCAAGATGGTTGGGTTAGTGCTTGTCCGATGGAAACACACGAATGGGCCGAATCTCACCTGGGAGACGGAGAGTGACATGATGGGTCGCTATCCGCATTTGTTTGTTGATGTGTGATTCCGGGGACGGAATCATTCTAAGGTGGAGAGAATTGTAACGCCTGTGTTTCCGGGCTTGCCGTTATTAGCAATATAATAGTCTAGGTTAACCTTTGTAACCCGTTTTGAAAATAATAAGAATGTATTATTTGAGTATTATGTGTTTTGTGCTTAATTGCTTAATTATGTGGTCTGATTAATTAAGAATAAAAATAAGCGTCAAAATTTAAGTGTAAAATAAACTTAATATCTTTGGTTAATGTTGTAGTAGTCGAAACGAGGTTTTCGAATATATATAGAACGCCCAAATCTGACTTCGTATGAGGAAGTTATGATTTATCGAAGTTCCGGCTTAGCGGTATACAGCCTGTTATACTCGAATTGAGATCGAGTGGTTGTTAGCCGAAGCAATCTAAATGAGAATCGAAGATCTCATTGTTGGTATCGAAGCGATAAAAAGTTAGGCGAGAACGGACATCAAACGAAGAAGTTATGAATTTATAACGAAAGTTTCTGTCGCGGCCTATTAAAAATAATTAATAAAAATAAAGTCAAAATTAGCCGACGGAGTCTAAACGAAAGTCGTAGAGCATGGTCTCACCTTTCCGTGGATATAAAGAACGTCGAATACGGAGTTCGTATGAAGAAGTTATGAATTTCCGAAGTTTATTAATCATTTTGTATTTAAATTTATATCAAAATTCGGAAGCATTATCCGAACGAGTCATTGATCTGATCCGAGGTACGCGCCGCGTACTCGAGTACGCCCAGCGTACTCCGAGGGTGTCGACATCGCAGCAAGTGGCTTCGGATGACGCATGCGCTTACGAACATTGGAGCAGTACGCGCTGCGTACAGGCGTACGCCCCGCGTAATTGAGGCTTCCAGCCTCTATATAAAGGATCCGAAGACAGCCTTCTTTGTTGTTCAATTTCTTCTCTTCTCTCTAGTCTTTTGCATCGTTTTTCATGCCGAAGCTACCCCGAAGCCCCGGTATCATACTCTAGCCCCGAGGCAAGTCCCGAGATCCCGAAGATCCCGAGAAGCGCGGTTCCCGAGTCGAAGCTCTGCCCGCGAGAAGTTCGATTTTCGAGGAGATCTTCCAGATCTGCTGTGGATTACTACTTCTATAAGCCGTAGTGCTGTCCGATCATCTTCTGATCAAGTGAGTGTGTAGTTATTTCTTCTAATACAATAATACGAAGTATTTTATATAAAAATACGTGCTATGTGTATATATTTGGTTGCGTTATGTGTGAATGAGTATTCACTCTCTTCTATCTTATAGATCTGCTTATTTCGTTATGAGATATGTGTTATGTGTGTGTGTGCCTCATCTGTTATGCGATATATGTGTTGATTAAAGCATGCTATACAGGTTTTCTTTAAACTACGTATGAAAATATATATTTTATCTACTAATATGTTGGGTAGAACATGGGTAGATAGTTGGTGTGTAATAAACAGATGAGAGGCCTCGATGTTGTTGTTGTTGTTGATCTAGTTATTCAGCGGAGTATGGATAACGACCACGGACTCTTTCTAGACAGTCCAGTGGAACGCTAGCAGGTTCATAACCTGTAGGTGTTGTGAACGATGTGTTCACCGGTGTACTCTATCCCCCTCATGGTTGCCTTTAGGATATCTATTGTTGAGGAAACCCCTTCGCAGTGATGTCCGTCCCGATGAAAATCCTAGATTAGGTCCCTTGAGATAGTTGTTTTAGGGACGTAAAGTGAGGATAATGGGAATGGGTAATCGGGATAGTGATTGGTTGGTGAAATTAAATATAACTTATTTATTGTGGGTTGAAAACCCTATATGCTCACCAGGCTCCCAAGCCTGACCCACTCAGTTTTATTTGTATTACAGGAAGTGGCACAAGGGCGTAAGATGGATGGATCATCTTGTTGTTTTGTTTACAAGTCTGTATATGTATATATTTGTTGAATGACTTGTAATGTTTATCGTTTATGCTTTATGGTCTGTATCGGAACATGACATCCCGAGTTTTGATTATATAATGAAATGCATCTCTTGATGAAATGCTTTGATAAATATTATTTTATCATGTTTTGTTTTGGGAACAAATTCCGCAACTCTTTCAAATCAAAAGGATTTACTCTGAAAATATTTAAAAGCATAAATGAAAATCGGTCTTTTCTGGCCGAGATTTTGGGGATGTCACACTCAACATCAGATAGCCGCCTCATGGCTATGATCGGTTCCTGAATCCAATCAAAAGTCACCGACTTTGTGTTATCGAAGTCTCGGTACTGAAAATCCCGACTAGTCCTACCACCAGCGGTTGCTACAGTTGCCGAGGCTGCAACGGCATCCGTCTCAGCAATGGCTGCATAACTCTCGTCAAAGTACTCAACCATAATGGTCTTGATAGACCCAAACATCTCTAGCAACTGTACCCGGAACAGTGTAGCAACCTCATCATGTAGGATCTCCCGAATCCGGGTGTCCAACTCATCTGGCCTCATCTGACCAATAGTCTTGGGCACTACTAGTCCACCTTGACTGCCATCTCCTGATTCCGATCCAAATCCAGTCACAAATCGCATTGTAACCACCATGTTGAACACATACCACGAAGATATCAGGCATTCCATATAATAATCGGGGAACCAACTCCGAACGAAGCCCTAGGGCTTGTGACTTCCTTGCTACGCATATGGGTCCTGTGCTTTCATTAGTACAGGCCCATACTACCTTCCACACTTACCCGTATTTGTCTAAAGTATCATCACAATGCCCTAAAAATATACATAAGCGTGTGAGAGCACTCAATCCTCACTCATAGAGGAAGCCTAAGTATCTCATAACTGGCCAACTGACCCTTCACAAGTCATCCATGAAACTTTCACCAACCTTGCATCACTTGTGTATGCTAGTCATACATAACGTTTGACCTTATAGACATTCGAATATCCGACCCAACCCTAAGCCCATCATCAAACAAGAACAGGAAATAAGGCCAAACCAAACATTCTCAGGCTATAAGTGCTTAATTATGTAAAAAAAATTTGGTGCATACACTAAGCAACTATAGTAATGATGTAAATTTCATTTAAGGAAAACTTTAGTCTATTTGGCATCATATAATCAGGCAATTCAATCATGCAATTCCTAAAGATCCCTATCCTATCACTAGCATGATATTCATATCAAATATCCGTAAGGTATTTTCGGGTCTACTTATTGGCTCCGACTGATCGTACACTCTACATCCTCCTTTAGTATTTTGAAAACCATTTGTAAATCATTTTGAAAATATTTTCCTTAATTTGAGCCGGGATTCACATGAGTGTTCCTCGAATTCAATCAAACCACTCCGATACCAAGTTGTAACATCCATAAAATTCATGAATATTTAAAACTTTCCTAAGCATTCAGAAACCATTATTTATTACAAAATGTTTTTAAAATAGTTTCATATCAGAGTATCGCATAAATAAAAATCATAAAATAGGAGGAGGTACACGATCAAACCTTTGCCTTCCCGCGATCATCCGAAGTACCTAAAACAAAATCCAAAACTGGAAGCCCAAAATTTAGTGAGTTCCCCCAAAATACCAATGTCATAGAAACTAGAAAAATATCATGACAAACAACATGTATATAGATTATGCAGTATGAATGGACCACCCTTACCAGGCCTTCAATCTTTCTGGCCCACTCTCATAAGCTTCAGCATGTCTGGTCCGCCCTACCGGGCCTTTAGCTTGTCTGAACCATGCTCAAGGCCTTCAGCCTCAATGGTACACCCCATTGGGCCTTCAGTCTATTCGGGCTGCCCTGGGTATGTTGGCCTTCAGCACAAAGCATGACCGACTCAACGCAATCCCAAACATACAATCAACACATAAATAAAAAATGTTATACGTACAAATAATCCAACCTAACAGGTCACTAAATATAGAATCATCCTATATACTTGGATACAGATCTAATAGATCACTAACCGTATCATCATTGGATAACCAAGATAACAATCCAAAAAGAGCCGGCATTGGTGCCTTCGACCCTGTTAGTATAGCGAGGAAAACTCACCTCACAATGACAAACTGAACTGAAAACCCTCAGCTGCTGACTCACAAATATCCAGAACTATCACAATAAAATGAACACCAATCAACAATTGGAATATCAAACTTGACTAAGGGCCCAAACATAGAGTAATAGTCCATTCTATCATTTCCTTATGTTGGGCCAAGGCCCAATTCCCCTTTCTTTATCGAAAAGCTAATATAAAAAGCCTATGATTGGCCCAATTTTCCATGTTGGTCCAAATTCCCTAATTGGGCCTCATCCAAAGATCCATTCCTATAATTGGCCGAAAATACATCAATTCAGAAAGTCCAGCAACAACCCAAGTCAAACTGGCCCAAGGGTGGCCCAAGTCCAAAGCCCAACTCGCGAAAACCCATCAGAGGGCGTATGCTAGGTGTACCCCAAGGTTACATGGAGTGTACGTGAGTCTCATGTTGACTGGAAAGCGGGGACATTGACTGCATACACAGGGCGTACTGAATTTATGCGGGGCATATGCGAATTGTTCTCAAAACTCAAATAAGTGCTTAATGGCTTAAGTAGTTTAGCCTAAATTCCAGATCCATCGACCAAATGTCTCTTAGGACCATCAAGTTTCAAACTTTAAGACTTTGGACATCCAGAAAGTTCTTCATGCAATGTATTAGTCCATTAAGTCCTCTCTACCACTTGCATGAGCTACTTCTAGCCATTAGGACCTCATTTCTATCACTTAGAACCCTTCCCAGGGTCTGAAAGGACAACTTAACACCTCCAAAAAAGAACATGCACAATATTGCGACTTTTGGGACAAGAAAGATGTCATAAAGCTATCAAAGCAATATCTACATCATATGAGCACAAAGGCAGAAGCTTTTTACCTCCTACAGCTTCTAGAGAACAAGATGACATCAAATCTTCAAGCTTGCCTTCCTTTTCTAACTCCATGATGCAACTCCTGCTTCTTCAACTACTCAAAACACACACTTTTAGGTCATACATTCAAGATAGGGGATAGGTTTGGGGAAAATGACTCAAGACTATGGAGGCTGAAATGATAGAGGGTTATGAGCTCATATGGACACTTATATACCACCCAAACCCTAAATATTAGGGTATCCATCTGATGTGAGTACGCCCAAAATACACAAGTATACGCTAAGCATACTAGGGCGTGCCTAGTACGCTCAGCGTACCCTTATGTACGCTAAACATACTCTTCATTATCCTAAAGTTGTAACTTTAGCGCGTAGGCATCTCATGGATTCACCCTTCCATCCCCAAGGACTAAAAAATACAAAATAATATTAATAGGGAGGATTTGGAAATACATGCAAATCTTAGGATGTTACACTTGCAATCAATTTTCTATATCTCATATTAAGCATATGAAGTTATAGTAAGTAATATCCTTGTTGATCTGATCATAGCTAGTTGTGAAAAGGTATTATCATAGTCAATGTCATGAGTATGATAAGGACCATATTTAATGACACGAGTATGATAAAAACCTTATATGACAATCCTTGGTAAATGTGAATGATATACATGTATATATTCTTTCTAAAAGAATCTCTTACTCCTTCTAGTCTTGCTATAGAGAGGAAGATTGATCAATCCCATACTAGATTATTATACAAGAACTACAAGTCAATGTTTATGACTCTAAGTTATTTATCAAATTTAAGATTGGATATGACACCTTGGTAGTTGATGGATTTGCCAAAAACCATCAAGAAGAACTCATCAATGGGAGATTCCATATTTCACAAGTCAAAAATGATTTTTGTCGTTAATTCGAACATTTTGTCTCTATGAATAGATATTATTCAAGTTTAACAATTCCATGTTGAAACAAGTGCCAACAATTTCTACATCAGGCTATGGTTCTTGATCTTGTTCAAGTTCCATGTGTCTCCCACTTGATTTTTCACTAGAAGCTTGCTTTCTACAGACTCATCATTCATAAGAATAATAGAACTTCTTCATTGATTTGTATATAATAATCTAAATGCCTTTTAGAATATTCTTCCGATTTGAAAAATAACCTTGTCTAGTAAGGTCTAATTCATCCTTTATTATTACTTCAAGCTTTAGATGGTGTTACTAGATTGCATCTCAACTTTATATTTGAAACTTAAATAAAGGTTTTACAATTATTCCCTACATGTAAAATATAAATGTAACTACTATTATTTTAAACAAAGTTGATTTGTATCTTGGATTAAATCTTAGACATTCACTAAAAAGGAATTCATAGATCACAGTGTACTGTTCGTTAATAATTATTTTCTCTACACTTTAGTGAAATTATGATTAAGAATCCTTTATATATAAATAAGATTCACATATGTCAAATAAACAATATTATTTTCCACCAAAGATCCTTTTCTTGAAGTTGGAATATGTGGATTTCATTTATACAATAAAGATAACAATGTCACAGATAAGTTTGATTGAAAACAAGTTTAACTCAAGAGTGCTTGCATATAGAACATATTTTTATTTATTAAAATATTGACATTTACTTTATATTTCTATTAAGAGAACTAGTCTCATAAATAGAAGTTAATCTTTTCAGAACATGAGTATTATCGTTATTGTAACACTCGTGTTTCTAGGCTAGGCATTAATATTGACATAATGGTCTAGGTTAAACTTTGTAACTCATTTTAGAAGAAATGAAAGGGAATTATGTGAATTTTATGTGAATTCTGTGTTTTATGCTTAATTATTAGGATTTAATTAATTAAGAATAAAAATAAGCGTCAAAATTAAAGTGTGAGATAAGGCCGATATCGTTTCATAAAGTTGTAGTGGTCGAAACAAGGATTTCGGGGATATAAAGAATGCTGGAATCCGAGTTATAACGAAGAAGTTATGACCTGTCGAAGTTTCGCGACAAAACCAGCACGGTACCGAATGTCATAAAAAGTGAGTTTTTGATAAACTACTTTTTAGCCTTAGTAATCTAAATGAAAGTCGTAGTATTCGTTAAACCGAGAAGTTCGATAAAAAGAACGCCCAAATCTGACTTCGTATGAGGAAGTTATGATTTTTCGAAGTTTCAGCTTAACAATAGACAGCTAAAAACTCGAAATTTAGAAGTTATGGATTTTAGAAGTTTTTGCACAAAAATCGAGAAAATTCGCATAGTCACGCTTTTGCCATGTGTCCTCGCCTCACATATGCCACGTGGAAAAATTTGCTGAGTCACCCTCGCATTAACAGTAGCCACGTGATCCTCGCATGCAACCCACGTGATCCGACCCGCGTGTCGCTTGCTGATTGGACCGAGGGTGCAGTCCAATGATCTTCCGACGCCTCACTTCTGACTCATCATCCGAGCCTCGTTGGCCCAATCCGAAGGTGACACGTGCCCTTCGTGTGTCCGAAGCTTGCACTCGCCACTTGTCCTCGCTCTACGGATGCCACCTGCCTTCGCTGACACCTCCTTCTCGGCCGAACCCTCGCAGCTCTCCCCTATAAATAATGGCCTTGCGAGATCTTCCGGCTACTTTTGGAAAATGGCCATTTTCACCCCTTTTTCAATATTTTAGCCATTTTCGCTTCCCCCGATGCCCCGAGATCATTTCCAACGCCCGGAACACGTCTCGGAGTGCCCGAAGGCCCGGAAAATTTATCTTTTCGGTTTTGAAGCCTGACCTTTCGCAGAGCCCGGTTTCTCAATAAAACTCTCGGTTTTATTAAAAACGATCATTTTAGGAAACGAATTGCTACCTGATTATCATCAAATCAAGTGAGTGTATATTCACTTTCAATTTACACATAGATATGTAGTATTTACCTTAAAATACGTGTTACGTGTAAATATATCAATTGTTTATTTGAGGTGACTGTTGTGTTGATATTCTATACAAGTTTTAAACTGTATATATATATATATATATATATATATATATATATATATATATATATATATTTTTATCTACAAATACGTTGGGTAGAACATGGGCAGATAGTTGGTGTGTGATAAAATAAAGTGATGAGAGGTATCGATGTTTAAGATGATCTAGTCATCTAACAGAGTATAGACAATGGCCACAGACTATTTTAGATAGTCCAGTGGAACGTTAGTAGACTTGTAATCGGTACGTATGTTTGAACTATATGTTCATAAAGTGTTCTTCAACTATATGTTCCTTAGGTGTTTTTGAACTATGTGTTCATCCGTTAATTCTTCTTTTTGACACTATTACATGTCGGGGTACGGGAGCGTACGGGAGTACTTTATTAGTATTTTCCCTATGCTTTTATTTTGAAGAGATTTGGAGTCTTCGTTTCTTTTGTCAAGTGATCGGACGAGCTTCATGAGTAAGTGTTTTCCTTTCCGATGCCGGATAGGGGTGAGTCTGGGGGTTCAGACCACAACCTAGGCATTAGTCAGTGTTTTCATTTCCGATGCCGGATAGGGGTGAGTCTGGGGGTTATATACCTCACGATATTCAGACCACAACCTAGGCATTAGTTAGTGTTTCCATTGTCGGATAGGGTGCGTTTGGGGGTTATATACCTCACGATATTCAGACAACAGCCTAGGCAAAGTTTGATGCTGGATAGGGTGCATCTGGGGGTTATATACCTCACGATATTCAGACCACAGCCTAGGTATTGATAACTACCCCTGACTTAATTGTCTTGTGGTTCTTTCTTTTACAAACAAAGGTTCGTAGTTAAACTTAGTCCATTCATTCAATATCTTTACTGATCCTTGTTTGTTGCTAGAGGATTTCTGAAGCAGTTTCGTAGTTAGTTGTTCATATCGATCATTGAGGCTAGATCTAGTAAGATCACTGTATAAGGTTAGTATGTGGGGACCAATGTCGTTAGTTCCTGTTAAGTAAACCTTGGTGATGATGTGACTTCGTGCCTATTAGGTAAACCCTGGCGACTATGAGACGTAGTGCCTATTAGATAAATCTTGGCGACGATGTAACTTCGTGCCTATTTGACCTAAATTGTTGTAGGAAAACAATCTTGTCACCCCTAATGAAAATCCTTAGGCTAGGTCCCTTGTGATATTTGTTTTAGGGACGTAAGGTGAGGATAACGGGAATGGATAATTGGGTAATTTGGTTGACTAATTGATGTTTAAACATAATAAATTTATGTATTGTGGGTTGAAAACCCTATATGCTCACCAGGCTTCCAAGCCTGACCCACTCAACTTTTTATGATTACAGGTAGTGGACCCTGAGCATAGTCGGATGATGATGAGTGATTTTGGATTATAGGCCATTAGTTATAAATAACTGTTGTAAAGCTTATAATGTCTTGTTTATGCTTTTGATATGTATCGGAACATGACATCCCGAGGTTTTGTTTTGAAATAAAAATATACATTTCTTAAAGAAAGGTTTTGATAAAGTTTTATCCTGTTTGGCTTTGGGAACAAATTTCGCAACACTTTTAAGCAAATGTTTACTCTGAAATTATTTTAAAAGCATAAATTAAATCGGTCTTTTCTGGCCGTGAAATTCGGGATGCCACAGCTATAAAAAATGATCAAGTAAATAATCAAATATTAAAATAAAATGATTTAGGTATATACATTTAGACATGCTAAATTTAAATCTTACATTGTTCGAAAACCAATGTTTTTTTATATTACAATTAATTTATGTTCTAAGCATAAATTATGAACTAAACTCTGAGAGTGTAGCTCCAACTTGCTAGTGCTCAACTGGTTACTCTTCTGTGAAATATTTGCTAGAAAGTTACAAATATTAGACTAATATTTATGTACCAAGTACTTGAGTGTTATATGAAAAGTATAAGTTCTATCTATTAGATACTTGAAGTACTAGTCTCTTCCACTCTTTCTTTTCAAAAAAGAGAAGCAGTTTTCTTCCAATATCTAGTTTCTCCACAAAAAAAAGACATGATCATTCTATGTGGGCCTTCTTGGATTTCTTGGGTGTTAGGAACATTATGTTGTGTCATTGTGTTTATTTAATAGTCCATTTATGTAAACGGGCTTGGGCTTGTCCACCCGTTATTTATTAGGGTTAGAGTATTTAAGGTGCATGCATGCACTGTGTTTAATAACTTTGGAAATATTCTTGTAACCCTAATCACGCCTCTACAGTAGGAATTCTTAATCGAGTTCTTCTGAGGTTGTGGATTATAATCATTAAGCACATTTTGAATCATTGTCTTGTTCTTGTTCTTAATATGTTTTGAATCTAATTGATCCTTCAAGGATTAATATCGTAACAATTGGTATCAGAGTAGGAGATTGGGTAATCTATACGCATCTCTCCTGTTTATAAAGTTATTAGGGTTTCTGTTAATATTGGATCTAGTTTGCCGTCATCATAGTTTTATTGATGTCATTATGTGATAATATTAACCTAAAACTGCATCAGTTTACACATTTGATTCTTAACAGGTTTCAAAAGGTATATCATCATGTAACACGACGATTCTCACATCTAGTCCATAAACCTTTCTAGCAGCATTTGATCGACAACTAGGATCCCAATTATTTTCCCCCAATGAATATGAAGTATAGGTGCATCACTTCAAAAATTATGTTCTTGGTCTAGAAGACAACATATATCTGATATGGGAGGCTATCGCTCTTGGAGCATTTGTTCACACTTGAACCAGAAGAGTCATTAAAACTCAATTTGATTACAACAAACTTCTTCTTCATGTTAAAGATGTCGCTCAAGATGAGAAAGACAAACTGATTAGCAATTTTAAGTCAATGAGAATCATTTGATTTGCTTTTCCGGCTGACACTTTCCATCTGGTTAGTGCATGTGACAAAGCCAAAGCCATCCGGGATAGGTTTAAGGAACTCTACTCTATACATGCAGATCTTGAGCACTCCACACAAACACTCTTGCTTTAAGAGTTTGGTGCCTTTACATAGAAGACTAAAGAGAGTTTGAGTCAAACTTTCAATCATTACAATAATCTTTTAAGTAGGATGATGAAAAATGGCATTGGACATGAAATTATGGAACAAAAGGTCACGTTCATGAATGGGCTTAGATCTGAGTGGATGGCAGTGGTGTCAACAGTCAAGGAACATGAGCAATTCAAGAATTATACTTTGGCAAAGATTGTTGGAATGCTGAAGTAACATGAAAATGAGGTGACAAACGAACCGAAAGTTGTATTTGGGATGGGATTTTTGGCTCTCGTTACGAAGGGAAAGAAAGTAGCAGAGGATGGTTCAAAATACGGTCTTTCTGATTGTGAGCTTACAAATGAATAGTTTGCATTGATGGTGTCAAATCCGAAGCGATCCGCAAAAAAGAAGTTTTCTTCCAACAAGAACCGAAACTGGCAGGGAAGCTACATTTCTAACAAGGTAAAGGAGGAGAGTGTGAATAGCTCATAAAAGGAAGAGGAAAAAAAAGGAAAAGAAGCTAACTGTTAACTCTATCTATGATTGTAATTGTTGCCATGGAAAAAATCACTTGGCTAAAGAGTGCATGTTGCGAAGGTTGAACAAAAAGAAGGAAGGGGAAGACGATGAGACTTACCATCTCCGAAAGCTTGAGAAGATAAAGAAGAAAATTAACTCTGATAATTCAATTTATGCTTTAATTGTGCAGAAAAAAAAGCTGATGATGAATTTGGCAGGGTGGAAGTCTGGTCCACGGATTCCGAAGACGAGGTGGTTCACAGGCCAACTCTGAGGAGAAGCTTCATTGTGAAAGCAAAAGATTCGTATTCTAGAGGAAGATGTTTCATGGTGACAAATGATGTGTCAAAAATGCTAGGATATGCCACTGGTAATGGGAGTGATAGTTGTTTCGCTGCAAAACCAGTTTTTGAGCAAATCCACGAATGCGATCAGATACGAAACTGAACTAAATGAATTAAAATTCACATTTCCTAGTATCAGTAACAGTTTGAAACAAACTCGCATGAAAAAATCTAAACTAACTAATCAAATCAGTAGGGTTTCATCAAAGAGTGAGGAGAGACGCATATGGATAGAGAAGATTGAGCTTGATTTAGCTAAGTCTAGGGATGAGTTAATTTACTTGCAATGAGACAATTTAATGCTTTGGAAACAACATAATATTTTTTGTTTACTTGTGAAAAAGCTTTATCTTAATATTACTCAATTGAATATTGATTGTGAGATTGGTCAAAAACTCCATAAGATGATATTGCCATTCCTTGAATTAAAGGAAGACGAAATCGACACTGATTATTATATGTGCGAATGCATCATCTCATCTGATGAAACTTCGGAAGCTTACAGGACTGGTCTGGACAAAACTGAATCATTTATTAAGTCAAAGGACCACAAGAACATGCTAAAACATCTTTTGGATGAAAATGACAAAAAGCGAATTAAATCTGACACCGTGTAAAAGTTTGATTGATTGAGTACAAAGTTGAGTTCAAATAACAAACTTAATGTTTATAACACATTTGAATTTGATGATGACAGTGATATGAGTGAAATATCTGTAGAGGATGAGGTTGATTGCTCAGAGTTTATTAAAAACGAACTTGATGTTGTGAAAGTCGCAATTTCTGAAAATTCTATTGAATTCGCACATCTTTCTGAAAATAATACAAATGATTAAAAGAAATTGCGACTATTTTTCCAAAAATCGAAACTGTCCCTAACCACGTTTTCAAAGTCAACGGGGTAAATAAGAATCAAACATTCGAATTAACGTCCTTAGTCGAAGAAGACGACGCAGATGGATGTGATAAGTACTTTTGGTCAACTCCTATCGTTAATGCTGATAAAGCAGTTGATCTCTTAGAAAGGACCTCATGGAGAGTAAAAGGAAGATACGTAGTAGAACCTTTAAACAAGGTCAATTCCAGCTATGAGAAAGGAACTCCCATTGGAGCTAAGAATGTTTCTAGTGACACATCTTCAGTGCAAAATGAAACTCTAGCAAGAAAGCCAAGAGCGAAAGCTAACATTCACAAATCCTCATAACAGTTCGCAGCACAAAAAAGTCAAAGGAACGCAAGATACAACAAAAACCTCAAGGAAAGAAAAAACAATTTTGGCAATCCAAAAATCCAAACTTCGTTCGCATTTAAAAACCTCTAAATCCAAATGCGAATGTAGCATCAAATGCGAACCTAAAGATCGCAAATTCAGTTTTGCAGTCCACAGGATTCTAAATGTAAAGTTTTTCAAAAATCCATTCTTTCAAAGCCAAAAAGCCCTGTAGTTAATCCAAAACCTCACGACTTACAAAAAAATTATGCTTTGTATCCTTACAAGACATCGAAAGATGTGAACGGAAAAGGAAAGTTGGTTTCGGATCATCAAGCACCAATCAAGAAGCCCAAAACTAAAAAAAATATACTGACCTAAAAGATGAGAGGATCAAGGTTTTTAAAATTACAAGGAAAGATAACACAACATTAATTAAACGAACCTATATGGTTGATCTTGCAATTACTTTCTTTCTTTCTGTAAAAGGTTCACATGGACCCAAACAACTTTGGGTTCCCAAATCTGCTTAATTTTTGCAGGTACTTTTTGATGAATAGTTTGATACTGAATGGTATATCGACAGTGGTTGTTCGCGTCACATGACAGGAAGAATGGAGGAACTACGAGACTATAGAGAACTGAAAATGGTGGAAGGGTAAAGTTTGGGAACAACTCACTTGGGGAGATCAAAGGTTACGGGATGATAACAAATGGCAAATTCTCAATTCATAAAGTTGCTTATGTTGAGGGTCAGCAACACAATCTCAAAAGTGTTTCGCAGTTGGTCATTGGTACATGATTAATGGTTTCATTTGACGATGAAGGTTCTGAGATCATAGAAAAGATAACCAAAGCAGTGCTTCTAATGACTAAATGCAAAGGATAGATGTATCCATTGAACTTAAATTCAATACGAGGGAATCCAGCCATTTGCCTTCTAACAAAAGCTCCAGCAAACGATAGTTGGCTATGGCATAGAAGACTTTCGCACCTTAACTTCAAAGATATCAACCAACTCGTTTTTGGTGATCATGTGTGAGGGCTTCCTCTCCTAAAGTACAACAAGGATCATGCTTGTGCTGCATGCAAAATGTTGAAGCAAAGCAGGAAAGGTCATCCAACGGTGATGAATACGGAAGTCATTGATCCACTCAAACTTTTGCACATCGATCTTTGTGGTCTGTCTACGATTGAAAGTATTGGTGGTGATAAGTATATTCTAGTTATTATAGATGATTTTTCTTCTTTCACTTGGGTTTATTTTCTTAAACAGGATTCTGAAGCTACTCCCAAGCTCAAAGTCTTCATAAAGGAGATTGAATTACAGCTGCAAAAGCTGGTTCACAATATTCGCAGTGACAATGGGTTGGAATTCAAAACCACGAGTTTAAAGAATTTCTGACTGCGAAAGGAGTGCCACATAACTTTTTGGCTCCATATACTCCACAACAGAAGGGAGTCATTGAAAGGCGAAACCGATCATTATGTGAGGCTGCAAGAACCATGCTCTCATTTGCAAATATGCCACTATATTTCTGGGCTGATGAGATTGGGACAACTTGTTTCACCCAAAACCATTCAATTCTCAATAAACGATTTTCTGTCACTCCCTTTGAAATCATAAACCAACGAAAACCTAACGTAAAGTTTTTCCATGTTTTTGGGTCTAGGTGCTTCATCATTAATTCTAAAGAACAAAGGAACACATTTGATGTAAAAGATGATGAAGGTATCTCCTTGGGATATTCACTGACCTCTAAGGCATATAGGGTTCTCAACAAACGATCAAAACGAATAAAAGAAACCTATTATGTCATCTTTAATGACAGCTACTTATGGGGGACTCAAGCGAATGGCAGTCAATCAAAAGAGATCTTTCCTAAAGTAAGCCCAACTACGATTCCACTATCCAATCTCTATGAAGAATTCATGCTACTATTCGATGAGCCAGAAAGTCCTATCTATTCTGAATCCAAAGCGGCTGACAACAACGTCGAGTAATTAAAGAAGATAATTTACGACGTTACGAATGATATGCATAAAGAGCAACGAAGTGCGAATGACACACATGACACGTACGCTACATTCCAGAGGGAGAGTTATGAATCACCTTCCAATGCAACTTTTTAGGGGGATCACTCTACTCCATAAGAGACTCACGAAAGTCCAATCCAGGGGGGAGAATCCAACACCTGATGAAGAGACATTTACATCATTCGAGGGGAGAAAGATAATATGAATGATGGTTCGAATGTACAGAAATGTAGTTTATAGGCGAATTTTGTTCAGGATGTCACACCCCCAAACCAAGGATGGCAGAAACGTCCAGGGGTGGAGGACTTCATGTACAGTATCACAACAACGTGTATAATAGTGCTCAAAGTAAATACAACCATCATAAATATAATTGAAAAAGTTACATCAAAGTATATGTTTACATGTTTCAAAATCAATTACAATATGATGACAAAAATAATTTGTTGACGGTTTAACGTCCCATCCTCAAAGCGCTGAAGTTTTCCTGTTTCATTGAGTTCCTGAGAATACAAGTAGTTTTGAAAAGTGTCAACAATTAAGTTGGTGAGTTCATAAGAGTTCTGTTTGGAGTAGAAACCGTTTTCCTTTTTAAAATCGATAGAGTTTGATCTCCAGAAAATCCAATATTTTCTTAGTTAAGTGTAAACAGAATATTCCTATATGATGTGTTGATGAACCCTAGATTGACCCGTAGATTTCCCCTATAATTGTCCAGCATATATAAGTTATATAAGATTTAGGTTAGATAAAACGTCGAATATAATGGGTCCGCCCTAGGTCCACAACCAAACGAGGAACAGGAGATGAGGCGGGCACCACCAATTCAAAGCCAATCCAGACTAAATTCTTGTATGACTCAAGCATATACGCTCAACGATTATAGTTGAAGTCTAACGATACGAAAATCTATTGTGAATATAACCTATACATATCATAGTTCACCGGGGAGTAATAGGGATTAGTGAACCTGAACTATGCATATGATAGCTTATCAAAGTGGTGGTGATGGTGAGTGTAACCTATACATATCATAGTTCACCGGGGAGTGATAGAGATTAGTGAACCTGAACTATGCATATGAATAGCTTATCAAAGTGGTGGTGATGGTGAGTGTAACCTATACATATCATAGTTCACCGGGGAGTGATAGAGATTAGTGAACCTGAACTATGCATATGAATAGCTTATCAAAGTGGTGGTGATGGTGAATATAACCTATACATATCATAGTTCACCGGGGAGTAATAGAGATTAGTGAACCTGAACTATGCATATGATAGCTTATCAAAGTGATGGTGAATTCCTTTCTTGTAATTAAGTTCCTAGGGTAGATGAAACATAAACTATACCTATTATAGTTTATTACTTTGTTTGTGATATGTATTTACCATAACTATACCGACTATAACTAGTGCGTTCGTTTACGGGGGTATAATGGCTTAACTATACTTATTATAGTTTATCTTAATTGTCCATAGTGGCAATAAATCTTTTGTATGTGTAAAACCTTTAATAATGTGTTTGTTATATAAGTAACCCTAAACTATACCTATTATAGTTTATCAATTGTTTGTATGGGTAGTGAGCATAGGCCCTTCTTGTCATAATTTCCCAATGTTTATATTTATAATGGATATAGCCTCGTAATGTCATTTATATATTTCCCATGCTTGTGGAGGTGTAAATCCATTTGTTTTCTGATGTATGTCTATGTAAGAATACAAAATTTGTCATATATTGCAACTACACATAACCACATAACGATGTATACCTTGCTCAACATGTTACAAGGTGAAATGAAATTTATAGTGTTTTTCTGTTAATAACATTTTCTGTAACTGTTATTGGAAAAATTGTAGAAAAATCATAAAATGTCCAAATCAAGTTCTGTAACTTCTGAGAGTTTGGAAAATGAGTCTAGTTTGTTCATAATTTTTATTATAATTTTTAATGACCTCTAACTTGGGTGAAAAAGTCCATAATCACAGACTGGTCCGGATTGATGTTTGAAATGATAGGCAGTTTTGTAAAAATCACCATAAATTGTAGAAAAATCGTATGGAGATGTGCAAGTAGTCATTTTAAAGCTAAGAAGTGGAACTACATGCACCTAAAACAGTTTTGAAAACAAAAATGTTTAAGATGTCCAAAACAGTCCGTGAATGGAGTGAAACTTTTCTGATGAAAGCTGTTAGAAAAATGTAGTTATGTTCTAAGTATTTTAACTTGTATTCCCCCCCTAAAAACTTGAGAAAACATGAAAATGTAGGGGTATGAACTCACCTTAAGTGTTTTCAGTAGGTAAGTGTTGAAGAAGAGAAGTGTTCAACCCAAGAACACTTGAAGAATCACTTGAAGATTCGAAGCTCTAACACAAATGTATTGGAGTTTGTGTAAGATATCCATGATTTGAGTGGAAATAATTGAGATAATCTTAAAGGAAATGGATTATGCTTACCAAAGGTGGAGGAAACGCTCAAGATCAGCCCTTGAATCTCGGATTTCTAGAGAGAGAAAGTGAGAGAGAAAGGAGTTTGATCTTCTTGTGAAATGAGAACAAATGAGAGAAAATGAGGAGAGAGGATGAATATCCAGCTCTCAAAACATGGAGATGGCTTGTTAGGGAGGTAAAAAGTACAAGGTATGGTGGGGAGGAGTGTGGGTTAATCATGGAGTGGGCATGGGGTTGCTTGTGTCATAAAATAAGGTAAAGTCAACACTCTACCTTTGTACTTTACCTAATCTTATTTGGATAAGATTTTACCCTTAAAATATGATTAAATCATTAATTTAGGGGTCTTATATTTTAAAATGAAGTTTTGGGTGAAAATACCATGTTAAAATAATTAAAAATGGGTTTAAAACGCAAAAATACGCAAAAACGGGGTGAAAAATGTATTTTCCAGCGAGATTCTTCGGACCTAGGCCGAAGCTCGGTCCCTAGGCCGAAGTTCGGTCAGGGGAGGCGCTAGTCTCGGAAGCGAAGGCGCGAGTCGGAGAAGGAGCGAAGGCGGGGTTCGTCCGATGGCTCGGTCCGATGAGGAGTCAGATGCGAAAGTCAGGGGGTTCGGTCCGAAGTGAGGCTAGAACCGAAGGGACTGTTGTGAAAAGTGATGAACAGTACTCTCGGTTCGGACCTTCCTTCTATGTCGGGTTCGGTTCGGATCTCCTTCAATGCCGGGTTCGGTTCGGATGAACAGTGACTTCGGTCCGGTTCATGAACAGTACTCTCGGTTCGGACCCTCATGAATAGTGCTTTCGGTTCGGTTCATGAATAGTACTTTCGGTTCGGAGGGTTCGTTTCCTTAAGTCCGTTTTTCGCGTAGACTTCCGTTCTTGGGCTATTTTTCGCCAAATTCGAGGGTCGGGATGCCCCGAGTGATTATAGAAAGTTGGGAGAGATTTCAAGAGAGATTTGAGAGAGATTCCTCGTTCTCAAAAAGATTTGGGAGAGATTTGACGTACTTGGAGAGATTTCACATACGAAGAGATATGTGAGAGAGATTTCACATACTTAGAGAGATTTGGGAGAGATTTGACATACTTAAAGAGATTTGGGAGAGATTTGACATACTTGGAGAGATTTCACATATAAAGAGATATGTGAGAGAGATTTCACATACTTAGAGAGATTTGGGAGAGATTTGACATACTTGGAGAGATTTGGGAGAGATTTGACATACTTGGAGAGATTTCACATACAAAGAGATATGTGAGAGAGATTTCACATACTTAGAGAGATTTGGGAGAGATTTGACATACTTGGAGAGATTTGGGAGAGATTTGACATACTTGGAGAGATTTCACATACAAAGAGATATGTGAGAGAGATTTCACATACTTAGAGTGATTTGGGAGAGATTTGACATACTTGGAGAGATTTGGGAGAGATTTGACATACTTGGATAGATTTCACATACAAAGAGATATGTGAGAGAGATTTCACATACTTAGAGAGATTTGGGAGAGATTTGACATACTTGGAGAGATTTGGGAGAGGTTTGACATACTTGGAGAGATTTCACATACAAAGAGGTATGTGAGAGAGATTTCGCATACTTAGAGAGATTTGGGAGAGATTTCACATACTGGGAGAGATTTGGGAGAGATTTGACATACTTAGAGAGATTTGGGAGAGGTTTGACATACTTAGAGATATGTGGGAGAGATTTCATTGGTGACCTTTTTGAGTGACCAGCTACGCACTGCAAGGTCCGTAAACCCCGTTAAGCCTTGTTTAGGGATCTTGCATACTCCCGATGAGTATGTAACATTGTTTTATCGGTTTGGCTCTCTACGTACCACCGTTTTAGGTTAAGGAGATCTAGATGTACGCACTTTTCAATTTATGATCTCTCATTGGAATAGAGAGTTGTTTAGAAGTTACATAACGTAAACTCTAGTACTCACGGCAAATTGAGTTGACCGGTTTGACTTGTTGACTTTTGTTGACTTTGACTTGACCGAAAATTGACGGTTGTCACACAGGACATAAATGTTGAATTGGATCCATATTGTGATCCTAGTTATCCTCCTCTGACTAAATGGACGAGAGATCATCCAAAACCGTAGGTTATAGGCAAATCGTCTTCAGGAGTTCTTACAAGAGCACACCAAAAGGCGAAACGAACATCTTTATTCTCCAAAGTAGAATATTTCATGTTTAATTCGTTCATCTCCAAAGTCAAACCCAAAAAAGTTCATATTTTTCTTGATCATTCGGATTGGGTAGAATCAATGCAGGAAGAGCACAATGAATTCGAACGAAACAAAGTCTGGAGACTGATTCCTACTCCAAAGGATGCATCTGTTGTATGGTTAAAAAGGGTGTTTCGCAAAAAGCTTAATAAAAAGGGAAACGTTATACGAAACAAAGCACGAATGTTTTTAAAGGGGTATTGTCAAAAAGAAGGCATTGACTATGAAGAGACCTTCGCACTTGTTGCTACGCTAGAATCCGTTCGCATTTTTTTGGCTTATACGACACCTAAGAATTTTGAAATTTACCAGATGGACGTCAAATGTGCATTCATGAACGGGGACTTGAAGAGACAATGTATGTGGGGTAACCACCTGGATTTATAAACAAGAAGTATCCTACTCACGGTTACATTCTAGACAAAGCAGTCTATGGTCTGAAACAAGCGCCAAGGGCCTGGTACGAAACTCTCACTCGTTTCTTAAAAATGTTCAAATTTAAACAAGGTTCGGTTGACCCAACCTTGTTTCGCAAGAATGAGGGTGACCAATTAATGATTGTTCAAATTTACGTTGATGACATTATCTTCGGTCCACTAACCCCAATTTAACAGTTGAATTCCGAAATCTAATTGAAACGAAATTTGAGATGTAGCTTTTTCCTTAGATTAAACATAATACAGAGCCAGGAAGGTATATATATATATATATATATATATATATATATATATATAAATCAGGAGGCATACACGAAGACCCAGCTCGCTATGCTTGGAATGGTTGGAGATTCAAAAACGAAGGTTCCAAAGGAATTCGGAACGAAACTAGCATCATCTCTGGAAAAACCAACTACTTATATGACCCTTTATCGTTAGATGATAGGTTCATTGATGTATTTAACAGCTAGTTGACCAGACATTATGTATTCTGTTTGTTATTATGCCAGGTTCCAAGCGAATCCGAGCGAACCCCATATGGTGGCTGTCGAGAAAATTTTCAGGTACTTAAAACGAACCTCCTCACTTGGCATGTGATATCCATCAAACTCAAATTTCTTCATAGAAGCATTTTTGGATGCTGATCTTGGAGGGTGCGGCCTGGATAGAAAGAGTACAATGGGAGGATGCCAATTCTAGGATGGTAAGCTCGTAAGTTGGCAGTTGAATAATAAAACTTGTGTATCCCTCTCGCCTACTGAAGCAGAGTACATAGCTGCAGCCTCATGAACTTCACAAGTCATTTGGATTCAAAGGCAACTTCATGACTATGGCCTGAACATGAAACAAACCACCTTATACTGTGACTCCGAAAGTGCCATTCGTATTTGTCACAATCCAGTGCAACACTCAAAAACGAAATACATCGCACTGAGGTATCATTTTATCAAGGATCATGTGGAAGATGGAAATGTTGAAATACAATTCGTTGGATCTGCTGATCAGTTAGCAGGCATATTCACGAAAGCTTTACATGAACCTACCTTTAATCAGATTCTTTAATGCTTGGTAATGGTAGAAGCTGAATACGTTCCAAAAATACTTTCGCTTTCATAATGACACTTTCGTTTTTGGTTGTGCCTTCGCAATCGCAATCTACAGCATGTCATGCGAATTGGTGTGAACGTTCGTTGTAATTCACAGTCATCTTTTGTCATGCAAATCGATTCGAATGCTCGCACCCATTTGCAACCCTTGTTTATCCAGTGACTTCATGCAAAAGCTCTACATATCTCATGATCAATTGTTCGTTTGTGGTTTGGAGTGCTTTATATCCTTTTGTATATATGTATATTTTTTTATTTTTGTTATTTACTTTAATTTATTTTTGTTTTCTCTCTATTTTATTTTAGTTTATTTTTTATTTTATTTATTTATTATATTCCTTTATAATATATTTTTTTAAATTTTTTTAAGAAAATCAAACATACAAAAATATTATCTTTATTTAAAAATATTTTAATTTTTTTTGTATTTTTCAGAAAAACTCAAAATTCAAAAATATTTTTGTTCTGTACATATTTCTTTCTTCAAATATTTGTGCAGATTTGAAGGCAAAATCTTTACTTTTCAAACACGAATGATGGGGCAGGTATAAAACTCTTTATCTATGTACTAGCAAAGTGTCCCTAGAAGCATGCTGCTACATGTAGTCTGAAGCCTCGACGACGTTATGTTGAAGCCTTAATGAATCGATAATACAAATCGTTTCTTCCCAATTAGGCTACGAATTCACATAAGTCATGAGCTACCTTACTCTTCTCACTTTGAGTAAAGAGTTAGCTGCTTGGTCATATTCGTATAGCAGAGGTACATTCGTTTTTTTGAAACCACCTCATGCTTTTCTCCATCACTTTCTCTTTCATGATTGTAACCCTTGAGACTCTTACAAATTACTACTGAGGTTTACGGTTACACAACATTTGTGTTAATGATGTTAGTTTTGTTCAACCATGATCTGAGTGAAACCCAAAATACAACACACTTATTACAATTGACGGTGAACAATTAAATGTTCTACATTTTTCACCAATGAATTAACGATACTCCACTTTGGTGGACTATACCAAGAAATTTCTTTTTCTTTTGCGAGATCTTAATGAAATGTTCTATAATTAAGATGTTTCTACCCAAAAGATCCTGCTTTTTTTTTTTTTTGAGATTTCTACATCTATCCAAGTTACTAAAATAATTCCAAAGCTACTCGTTCAAGTGACTACACTGGTCACAGAAGTACTTCATCCCAACATTCATAGTTATACCAAGTTTCGATGTTTGGTTGAAGCTAAAGCCACCTCGTAAGCCTCAAGAAAATATGCCTTTCACTGTTTCTTAATAAACAGGTGATTGTAATTCAACGGGGAACCACACGGACACTTCTTAGTCTCTCCTCACTTAAAAGGAAGAGATATTCACCTAGGATCCACTGTTTCGTGTTCTAAATTAGACATCACTAAAATCCCACAAATATGCTTTGCTTTATTTCATTATCTTTGGCACACTCTAGCACGAAGATCCTTCTGATTTTCCAAAAGTCTGGTTCATGGTACTTACACTCATATTTAGTTTCGTAGTTCAACTCAAGTTTACTTAAAGGCGAAAGTTCATATATCAATGCGAAAAGTGGAATACACTTAAATGTGAAAGGGAGAAACTGATGCGACACTTTAATGGATAAGAATTCAAATGGGCGCATGAAAATTTGAACCGACGTTTCCTTTACCGCCGCCTGACACACGTTTCTGGCGTACCAGTTGTGAAATCATGCTTTTTTAGGCGACTTTTCACCAAACAAATGGTATAAATAGTTTTCGATGTTACATATCTCCTTACCACTCAATAATACTCTCAAATAATTTCGGCGATCTTCATCATCTACTGTTCATCATCTTCATCTTCAAGCAATCATCAATGGCGGGATCTTCTGAAACTCCTTCTGTTCAAGAACACACAGGGTAGTCATCCCTTCTCGCCATTAAGCAGAACTAGAATCTGATTATCGATCTAGATCCTCTCAAGTACAAAAGCTTCATGTTATCGATCGTCGAGCGTTTATAATACTCACCGCTAGTTAAAGCATTGACCACATCGGAAATTGCTCCGATGTCTCTCCTGTTGAAGGCTTACTCCTCTGCTTGCTACATCAAGGAAGAATAATGGATTACGTTTGAAGTTCACAATCAGAAAACCTCAATCACCAAGTCCCGATTTTAGATCTGTTGTTTATGATTATTATGTATGGGCTCTACAACGGAATCAATATCGATTTTAGATATGTTGTTTGGGCTCAATTGGTACAAAGCACCCATTCAACAAGGAGACACAGTAAAATCTCTTGTGTCGATTCTGGACAATCATTGTTCAAAGGGCAATCGGGAAGCACAACATTCCAGTGATGCATGAATCTTTCATGTCTTCTATCTCCATCTTTCACACCACCAACATTATCCTTGCTTATAATTCAAAGTTTTCATTTGTTGGCTTAATTTCTGAAGCCATGTTTCGAGATGTTTCTGCAACTAGTAAAATCCTTGAAGCTTACAGGAAACTTCTTGTTTCACGCTTTCATCCTTTCATGCCAGAGATGTCGTCGATAATTGATGAAGCCGATAAACCAAAGAAATGAGGGAAGAAAGGATGCACGAAAGGGGAAAAGAAACAAAGTGCTTAAGAGGGTCTGTCTGAACATGCAACATCCTCGAAGAAACGAAAGTCAAAAGTTGACTCATCTGCACCAACTCCTTCTCCAGCAAAGAAGCGAAAGCTTTAGAAGAAAGCTCACAAGCCCATATCTTCTACTACCAGTGAAAGCGAACATTCACAGTCTGACACTCAATCAGACGTTCACATTGAAGTGGATGCGCCTGTCCAAACCGAAGACACTGCAACAACTTCCCACCTAGAGGTTTCACAGCCTATTTCCTTTGATCCTGAGGTAACTATTGAGATTCCTATCCCAGTTCCGATTTCCACTGATTTTTTTGAAATTGTCTATGTTCCTTCTCTAACAGCCACTGTTTCAACACCCATCTCTATCACCCCATGCCCACCTGTCTCCTTAGGTGTTTCACAACCTCCACCCATTTTTAGCGGTTCTACAACCAAACTAGCAACAACTGTTGACCCTCCTGTTTCTGTCAACGCATCTGATGCGGGGGAGGGAGCTTCAGGTTTCACAACAGGTGATTCAACTCACTACTTAATGCTACGAAGACCTCATCCACTGATGATTAATCTCAAGCAATGGTCTAGTACAATATTCAGACCCTTAATAAAGAGCACTCTACCAACCTTGAAAATATGAACAGGGCAGTAGATGACTCTAGCACAGTTTGCAAATAAACAACCGAAAAAGTTGATAAACTAATATCTGATGCTCAAGTTTTCATGGAGAAATTCAAAAGTTCCATTGAGTCCAACACTACGAAGAGAAACAAAGTCATTTTTGGCTTGGGCTAAACACTTAAAACTGAGTAGGCGAAACTTCAAGAGGTTTGCACTGGTCTTAAATCTGACCATGACAAGTTCAAGTTATCCATCTCCTCACAACTCTATAAGCTTCAAGAAGACCTGGCTTTGGAGAGCAAAATAATGGATGCTCTTGCCGTAAAGACTGAAATGGTAAAAGTCTCAATAGTCAAGCTTGAAAATGCTGAGAAGAAACTCAATGATTTGTTATCTGAGAAAGCTGATATGAAAAGCTACATTGCAGAAGTCACTGGCATGCTTTTGGATATCATCAAGAATCGCGACTCAATGATCACGATTACAGTAAAGAAGCATCTTGCTGAGAAACTAAGGCCTGCCTTCGTCATGCTTCATCGAGTAGAAGGTGTTCCGAAATCTAACTCCATTCCAAAACAAGGGGGAGAAGGTGTGTCACAATCCAAGAAGGATGACCCCACACCTTCATTCAAGCACACTGTCAAAAGTGAATCTGAGCCTAAAGGCAAAGAAAAACTTTTCAATGAAAAACCCATTGTCGATAACAGCGAAGATGAAGGGTGTTTCGCAAAAAGCTTAATAAAAAGGGAAACGTTATACGAAACAAAGCACGAATGTTTTTAAAGGGGTATTGTCAAAAAGAAGGCATTGACTATGAAGAGACCTTCGCACTTGTTGCTACGCTAGAATCCGTTCGCATTTTTTTGGCTTATACGACACCTAAGAATTTTGAAATTTACCAGATGGACGTCAAATGTGCATTCATGAACGGGGACTTGAAGAGACAGTGTATGTGGGGTAACCACCTGGATTTATAAACAAGAAGTATCCTACTCACGGTTACATTCTAGACAAAGCAGTCTATGGTCTGAAACAAGCGCCAAGGGCCTGGTACGAAACTCTCACTCGTTTCTTAAAAATGTTCAAATTTAAACAAGGTTCGGTTGACCCAACCTTGTTTCGCAAGAATGAGGGTGACCAATTAATGATTGTTCAAATTTACGTTGATGACATTATCTTCGGTCCACTAACCCCAATTTAACAGTTGAATTCCGAAATCTAATTGAAACGAAATTTGAGATGTAGCTTTTTCCTTAGATTAAACATAATACAGAGCCAGAAAGGTATATATATATATATATATATATATATATATATATATATATATATATATATATATATATATATATATATATATATATATATATATATATATATAAATCAGGAGGCATACACGAAGACCCAGCTCGCTATGCTTGGAATGGTTGGAGATTCAAAAACGAAGGTTCCAAAGGAATTCGGAACGAAACTAGCATCATCTCTGGAAAAACCAACTACTTATGACCCTTTATCGTTAGATGATAGGTTCATTGATGTATTTAACAGCTAGTTGACCAGACATTATGTATTCTGTTTGTTATTATGCCAGGTTCCAAGCGAATCCGAGCGAACCCCATATGGTGGCTGTCGAGAAAATTTTCAGGTACTTAAAACGAACCTCCTCACTTGGCATGTGATATCCATCAAACTCAAATTTCTTCATAGAAGCATTTTTGGATGCTGATCTTGGAGGGTGCGGCCTGGATAGAAAGAGTACAATGGGAGGATGCCAATTCTAGGATGGTAAGCTCGTAAGTTGGCAGTTGAATAATAAAACTTGTGTATCCCTCTCGCCTACTGAAGCAGAGTACATAGCTGCAGCCTCATGCACTTCACAAGTCATTTGGATTCAAAGGCAACTTCATGACTATGGCCTGAACATGAAACAAACCACCTTATACTGTGACTCCGAAAGTGCCATTCGTATTTGTCACAATCCAGTGCAACACTCAAAAACGAAATACATCGCACTGAGGTATCATTTTATCAAGGATCATGTGGAAGATGGAAATGTTGAAATACAATTCGTTAGATCTGCTGATCAGTTAGCAGGCATATTCACGAAAGCTTTACATGAACCTACCTTTAATCAGATTCTTTAATGCTTGGTAATGGTAGAAGCTGAATACGTTCCAAAAATACTTTCGCTTTCATAATGACACTTTCGTTTTTGGTTGTGCCTTCGCAATCGCAATCTACAGCATGTCATGCGAATTGGTGTGAACGTTCGTTGTAATTCACAGTCATCTTTTGTCATGCAAATCGATTCGAATGCTCGCACCCATTTGCAACCCTTGTTTATCCAGTGACTTCATGCAAAAGCTCTACATATCTCATGATCAATTGTTCGTTTGTGGTTTGGAGTGCTTTATATCCTTTTGTATATATGTATATTTTTTTATTTTTGTTATTTACTTTAATTTATTTTTGTTTTCTCTCTATTTTATTTTAGTTTATTTTTTATTTTATTTATTTATTATATTCCTTTATAATATATTTTTTTAAATTTTTTTAAGAAAATCAAACATACAAAAATATTATCTTTATTTAAAAATATTTTAATTTTTTTTGTATTTTTCAGAAAAACTCAAAATTCAAAAATATTTTTGTTCTGTACATATTTCTTTCTTCAAATATTTGTGCAGATTTGAAGGCAAAATCTTTACTTTTCAAACACGAATGATGGGGCAGGTATAAAACTCTTTATCTATGTACTAGCAAAGTGTCCCTAGAAGCATGCTGCTACATGTAGTCTGAAGCCTCGACGACGTTATGTTGAAGCCTTAATGAATCGATAATACAAATCGTTTCTTCCCAATTAGGCTACGAATTCACATAAGTCATGAGCTACCTTACTCTTCTCACTTTGAGTAAAGAGTTAGCTGCTTGGTCATATTCGTATAGCAGAGGTACATTCGTTTTTTTGAAACCACCTCATGCTTTTCTCCATCACTTTCTCTTTCATGATTGTAACCCTTGAGACTCTTACAAATTACTACTGAGGTTTACGGTTACACAACATTTGTGTTAATGATGTTAGTTTTGTTCAACCATGATCTGAGTGAAACCCAAAATACAACACACTTATTACAATTGACGGTGAACAATTAAATGTTCTACATTTTTCACCAATGAATTAACGATACTCCACTTTGGTGGACTATACCAAGAAATTTCTTTTTCTTTTGCGAGATCTTAATGAAATGTTCTATAATTAAGATGTTTCTACCCAAAAGATCCTGCTTTTTTTTTTTTTGAGATTTCTGCATCTATCCAAGTTACTAAAATAATTCCAAAGCTACTCGTTCAAGTGACTACACTGGTCACAGAAGTACTTCATCCCAACATTCATAGTTATACCAAGTTTCGATGTTTGGTTGAAGCTAAAGCCACCTCGTAAGCCTCAAGAAAATATGCCTTTCACTGTTTCTTAATCAACAGGTGATTGTAATTCAACGGGGAACCACACGGACACTTCTTAGTCTCTCCTCACTTAAAAGGAAGAGATATTCACCTAGGATCCACTGTTTCGTGTTCTAAATTAGACATCACTAAAATCCCACAAATATGCTTTGCTTTATTTCATTATCTTTGGCACACTCTAGCACGAAGATCCTTCTGATTTTCCAAAAGTCTGGTTCATGGTACTTACACTCATATTTAGTTTCGTAGTTCAACTCAAGTTTACTTAAAGGCGAAAGTTCATATATCAATGCGAAAAGTGGAATACACTTAAATGTGAAAGGGAGAAACTGATGCGACACTTTAATGGATAAGAATTCAAATGGGCGCATGAAAATTTGAACCGACGTTTCCTTTACCGCCGCCTGACACACGTTTCTGGCGTACCAGTTGTGAAATCATGCTTTTTCAGGCGACTTTTCACCAAACAAATGGTATAAATAGTTTTCGATGTTACATATCTCCTTACCACTCAATAATACTCTCAAATAATTTCGGCGATCTTCATCATCTACTGTTCATCATCTTCATCTTCAAGCAATCATCAATGGCGGGATCTTCTGAAACTCCTTCTGTTCAAGAACACACAGGGTAGTCATCCCTTCTGGCCATTAAGCAGAACTAGAATCTGATTATCGATCTAGATCCTCTCAAGTACAAAAGCTTCATGTTATCGATCGTCGAGCGTTTATAATACTCACCGCTAGTTAAAGCATTGACCACATCGGAAATTGCTCCGATGTCTCTCCTGTTGAAGGCTTACTCCTCTGCTTGCTACATCAAGGAAGAATAATGGATTACGTTTGAAGTTCACAATCAGAAAACCTCAATCACCAAGTCCCGATTTTAGATCTGTTGTTTATGATTATTATGTATGGGCTCTACAACGGAATCAATATCGATTTTAGATATGTTGTTTGGGCTCAATTGGTACAAAGCACCCATTCAACAAGGAGACACAGTAAAATCTCTTGTGTCGATTCTGGACAATCATTGTTCAAAGGGCAATCGGGAAGCACAACATTCCAGTGATGCATGAATCTTTCATGTCTTCTATCTCCATCTTTCACACCACCAACATTATCCTTGCTTATAATTCAAAGTTTTCATTTGTTGGCTCAATTTCTGAAGCCATGTTTCGAGATGTTTCTGCAACTAGTAAAATCCTTGAAGCTTACAGGAAACTTCTTGTTTCACGCTTTCATCCTTTCATGCCAGAGATGTCGTCGATAATTGATGAAGCCGATAAACCAAAGAAATGAGGGAAGAAAGGATGCACGAAAGGGGAAAAGAAACAAAGTGCTTAAGAGGGTCTGTCTGAACATGCAACATCCTCGAAGAAACAAAAGTCAAAAGTTGACTCATCTGCACCAACTCCTTCTCCAGCAAAGAAGCGAAAGCTTTAGAAGAAAGCTCACAAGCCCATATCTTCTACTACCAGTGAAAGCGAACATTCACAGTCTGACACTCAATCAGACGTTCGCATTGAAGTGGATGCGCCTGTCCAAACCGAAGACACTGCAACAACTTCCCACCTAGAGGTTTCACAGCCTATTTCCTTTGATCCTGAGGTAACTATTGAGATTCCTATCCCAGTTCCGATTTCCACTGATTTTTTTGAAATTGTCTATGTTCCTTCTCTAACAGCCACTGTTTCAACACCCATCTCTATCACCCCATGCCCACCTGTCTCCTTAGGTGTTTCACAACCTCCACCCATTTTTAGCGGTTCTACAACCAAACTAGCAACAACTGTTGACCCTCCTGTTTCTGTCAACGCATCTGATGCGGGGGAGGGAGCTTCAGGTTTCACAACAGGTGATTCAACTCACTACTTAATGCTACGAAGACCTCATCCACTGATGATTAATCTCAAGCAATGGTCTAGTACAATATTCAGACCCTTAATAAAGAGCACTCTGCCAACCTTGAAAATATGAACAGGGCAGTAGATGACTCTAGCACAGTTTGCAAATAAACAACCGAAAAAGTTGATAAACTAATATCTGATGCTCAAGTTTTCATGGAGAAATTCAAAAGTTCCATTGAGTCCAACACTACGAAGAGAAACAAAGTCATTTTTGGCTTGGGTTCAACACTTAAAACTGAGTAGGCGAAACTTCAAGAGGTTTGCACTGGTCTTAAATCTGACCATGACAAGTTCAAGTTATCCATCTCCTCACAACTCTATAAGCTTCAAGAAGACCTGGCTTTGGAGAGCAAAATAATGGATGCTCTTGCCGTAAAGACTGAAATGGTAAAAGTCTCAATAGTCAAGCTTGAAAATGCTGAGAAGAAACTCAATGATTTGTTATCTGAGAAAGCTGATATGAAAAGCTACATTGCAGAAGTCACTGGCATGCTTTTGGATATCATCAAGAATCACGACTCAATGATCACGATTACAGTAAAGAAGCATCTTGCTGAGAAACTAAGGCCTGTCTTCGTCATGCTTCATCGAGTAGAAGGTGTTCCGAAATCTAACTCCATTCCAAAACAAGGGGGAGAAGGTGTGTCACAATCCAAGAAGGATGACCCCACACCTTCATTCAAGCACACTGTCAAAAGTGAATCTGAGCCTAAAGGCAAAGAAAAACTTTTCAATGAAAAACCCATTGTCGATAACAGCGAAGATGAAGAGCCTGATGAAATCAAGCATAAAAGAAGAAAGGAACGAGACGTTGACATGGACGAACATCGAAGGATAATCCGAGAGGGTAAAGCAAAAGAGAAAGCAGAACGTGAAGGTCGAGTTAATTTGGAAATCTGAAAGCTTTTATTTCCAAAGTGAACTCTGAAGCGAATTCAGAACGAAGCTATGGATATGCCTTGTCCATATTAGCTAGAACCAATTGTGTATTCGAGCTTCAGAATAAATAAGATTCGCAGCTGGATCTGCCAATAACTCCGAAATCCTTCATGTAACACCGTGAATTTTCAAAATAATTTTTTTCGCAATTATAAAAACATTTCTCACTTCATTTCATAAAACATTAAGTTTAAAATTCCAATTCGTATCATACAAATCCCAAGATCACATAAATATATATCAAAAGTCCCCTGCGTGTGTACAAATCAAGCCGGCGCCTTCCCACAGTCATTGCTAGTACCTGAAACAACAACACTAACACTGTAAGCGCGAAGCTTAGTGAGTTCCCCAAAATACCACACGTAGAACACATATTAGCCACTCGAGGCTATAACTCTATGGGTCCGTACACCCAAACTCTGTGAACCCTCGGGTTCTAACTCTAGGAACCTTCCGGTTCCAACTCTATAAACATGCACAACATAATCACATAGAAATAAAGCAGTACAACATATAGCATATACAAATACTCTGTCACATAACTCTGGTTACCTACTCAAGGTAAAGTATAGTGAGAAAACTCACCTCGCGTATCTCGGTATCTCACGAATCCTGGAAATCCCTTGTGCTCGGTCCTCCGACCTCTAATCCTCCTATAACATCATATGTCTCTAATTAACACTTTTTATCTCTAAGGTTGACTATCCCTAAGAAGTCAACACAGGTCAACTCTGGTCAACGGTCAACTGTCAACTTTGACCGGACTCGGCGAGTGCACAAGGGCAACTCGGCGAGTCTAGACGTTTTTACCAACTCTCTAGGATTCCCTTCTTACACGTCGAGTACTCCCCCTGACTCGACGATTTCCACCTCGAAGAATCGCGGGGCCACCCCGACTCAACTCGCCGAGTCTCAAGAACAACTCGGCGAGTCCCAGCTCGACTCAGTCCACCTGTCAACCCTCTCTAACTCACCGTGACTCACTGAGTCAACCTATGAATCGACTGGACCACTCACTGAGCGAACTCAAGGCAATCTTCAAGCTACTCGCCGAGTCTACTCATCGGACTCGGCGAGTCCATGCCATGCAATCACTCAAACTCGCTTCTAAGGTCAGATCTGCTCCAACAATTCATAGATCTGGCCTTCCTAGATTGATTCATCACGTAAAGCCCCTAACATGGTGTCCATAACACACCCCATGGCTCATAAGCAGCATTTTGACCTAAGGCATAAGGATTCCAATCCAAAACCTCCATTGATTCACAAAAAGCTTGGGCAAAGGGACACTCTGGATCTCCAAGGGTCCATATCTATGGTCTAAATCGCTTAAGGGACCAGGGGAGCACAAGATCTAGCCACAAAAGGGTTCAATAAACCCCAAATCAATGTAAACATCAACATAGAAGAGGATAGCTCGAAGGTATTACCACAATAGTGATGCTCTGGACTCCAAACCCTCAGAAGATGGCTCCTCTTGCTTTCCCCTCAGCTGATTTTGCCTTTCCTTGCAAAATGACACCTCCAAGATCAATAATGGCCTCCTACTTTGCTCCAAACGCTCACACTCGATTAGGGTTTCACTCAAGGGACTGGTGAGCACAAATGACGGCCATAAGGCCCATTAAATAGGTCCCAAACCCGAGAAATTTGGGTTTCATTAAACAGCGCGGACTCGCCGAGTCCAGGCGAATCCCACGTCTAGAATCGCGACCCTACTCGGCGAGTCTGAGCTCCAACTCGCCGAGTCCCCTCTCAAAACACCATAATCATAAAAACTAAAGATACTTGGAAATCCGGGCTGTTACAATTCTCCCCCACTAGAACTAGACTTCGCCCTCGAAGTCTCGCTCTGAAAATAGCTCCGGATGCTGCTCCCACATCTCGCGCTCCGGCTCCCAGGTCATCTCCGATCCCTTCCGGTGTTGCCACTGAACCAACACCAGAGGTACCTCCTTGTTCCTCAGAACCTTGATCTTCCGATCTCTGATGGCCACTGGTCTCTCGGCATAATTCAGGCTCGCATCCACCTGAATATCCTCTAATGGAACCACTGCCGACTCATCGGCTATACACTTCCTCAATTGCGACACATGAAAAGTGTCGTGGATCTGCCCCAACTCTGCTGGCATCTCCAAACGATAGGCTACCCGGCCTACCCTCGCAATCACACGAAATGGACCAATATACCGGGGCCCCAACTTGCCCCTCTTCCTGAATCGAATCACTCCTTTCCAAGGAGAGACCTTCAGGACAACGAAGTCGCCGACCTGAAACTCAAGCTCGGACCGGCATCTGTCTGCATAACTCTTCTGTCGGCTCTGGGCGGTCAATAACCTCTGTCTGACCTGCTGAATCTGCTCTGTCGTCTGAAGCACGATATCTGTACTGCCCATCACTCTCTGCCCAACCTCTCCCCAACAAATGGGGGTCCGACACCTCCTACCATACAACAGCTCAAAGGGTGGCATACCAATGCTCGAATGATGGCTGTTGTTGTAGGAAAACTCTGCCAAGGGTAAATACGCATCCCAGCTACCCCCAAAATCTAACACACATGCACGGAGCATGTCCTCAAGCATCTGAATTGTCCGCTCACTCTGACCGTCTGTCTGGGGATGATATGCGGTACTAAAATGCAATCTAGTACCCAACTCCTCATGAAATTGCTTCCAGAATCTGGAAGTGAAACGCACATCACGGTCCGAAACAATCGAGATCGGCACCCCATGCCGAGATACCACTTCTCTCACATATATCTCCGCCAACTTCTCCGCTGAAGAACTCTCACTGATGGCAAGGAAGTGAGCGCTCTTCGTCAACCTGTCCACAATCACCCAAATTGCATCAACTCCTCTGGCAGTCCTCGACAATTTGGTGATGAAATCCATGGTGATCTGTTCCCACTTCCACTCGGGAACCTCCAATGGCTGCAACTTGCCATGCGGTCTCTGGTGCTCGGCCTTAACCCTGTGGCAGGTCAAGCACCTCTCAACAAACCATGCGACGTCCCTCTTCATACAGGGCCACCAATACTCTTTCCTCAAATCCAAATACATCTTCGTAGCCCCCGGATGGATCGAAAATTTCGACCGATGAGCCTCTTCCATCAAAGTAGTACGCGTACCGCCCACAAACGGTACCCAAATCCGACCCTGAAAAGTCATAAGCCCACGACCATCCGTAACAAACTCTGAAACCAAACCAACGACCCGTTCCCTCTTCTGCATCCCCGGTTGCACAGCCTCGGCCTGTGCCCCACGAATGGCATCCAGTACCGGAGCTATCACGGTCAATCTCAAACATACATCTCGCAGTGGAGTGCTCTACGCCCTGCGGCTCAACGCATCGGCTACCACATTAGCCTTGCCTGGGTGGTACAGGATCTCACAATCATAATCCTTGACCACATCCAACCACCTCCTTTGTCGCATATTTAGGTTGGGCTGATCCATCAAGTACTTCAAACTCTTATGGTCCGTGTATATCGTACACCGAACCCCATACAAGTAGTGACGCCAAATCTTGAGGGCGAACACTACTGCCCCCAGCTCTAGATCATGCGTGGGATATCTCGTCTCATGAGGCTTCAGCTGCCTCGATGCATATGCTATCACATGACCCCTCTGCATCAACACCGCACCCAGCCCCAAAATCGATGCATCACAATATACTACAAAATCCTCCATCCCTTCCGGGAGAGCTAATACCGGGGCTTCGCACAACCTTTGGCGAAGTGTCTCAAAGGAGGTTTGCTGCTCGGGACCCCATGAGAATGCAACACCCTTCCGGGTCAATCTGGTGAGTGGCACTGTGATCTTGGAGAAATCCTTGATAAATCTCCGATAATACCCTGCCAACCCAAGGAAACTCCTGATCTCAGATGGTGACATCGACACCTCCCAACTCATCACCGCCTCAACCTTGGCCGGATCGACCAGAATCCCTTCCTGGTTAACAAGATGTCCTAGGAACTGGACCTCCCGCAACCAAAAATCACACTTGGAGAACTTTGCATAAAGCTTCTCTGATCTCAAAATCCTGAGGACCTCCCTCAAATGCTCCTCATGCTGCTCTCTAGATCTCGAATATACTAGAATGTCATCGATAAATACAATCACCGACCGATCCAACATCGGCCTGCATACCCTGTTCATGAGATCCATGAACACCGCTGGGGCATTGGTGAGCCCAAAAGGCATCACCACAAACTCATAATGCCCATATCGCGTCCTGAACGCTGTCTTCTGGACGTCCTCATCCCGCACTCTCACCTGATGATATCCCGGCCTCAAATCGATTTTGGAGAACCAAGATGCTCCCTGCAACTGATCAAATAAATTGTCGATCCTTGGTAACGGGTAACGGTTCTTGACCGTCAGCTTGTTCAACTCCCGGTAGTCAATGCACATCCGGTGTGAACCATCATTCTTCTTGACGAACAGGATAGGCGCTCCCCACAGTGAGCTGCTCGGCCGAATATACCCCTTCCCCAGTAGCTCCTGAAGCTGCGAGGATAATTCTTGCATCTCTGGAGGTGCAAGACGATAAGGCACCTTAGCGATAGGTGCGGCCCCCGGAACCAAATCAATACTGAACTCCACTTGCCTCACAGGAGGCACACCCGGTAACTCCTCGGGAAAAACATCTGGAAACTCACGCACCACCGGAACCTCCTCAACTGAACTCGGTCTCTCGGAAGCCACCCGCGTATCCATCACATATGCCACAAAACCCTTACAGCCCTGCTGTAGACACTGCCTCACCCTAGCGGCCGAACAAAAAGCTGATCCTGAACGAGTACCCTCACTGTATACTGAAAAAACTCCCCCACTAGGGTCTCGTATGGTCACCAGCTGACGCTCACAGTCGATAATTGCGCCAAATCGGCTCAACCAGTCCATGCCCACAATGACACAGACATCACCCATCGCGATAGGAATCAGATCAATCGGAAACTCAACCCCGAGAATCTCTAATACACATCCCCGGAGAACCTCCGTGGCACAAATCACTCTATCGTCAGCTATGGAAACTCTCAGAGGCCAACTCAATGCCTCACGACTAACACTGATATGCTGACTAAAGGCCAAAGATACAAAAGACCGACTCGCACCCGAGTCAAATAACACTAAAGTAGGTACAGAATTCACAAGGAAAGTACCTACGCATAACATAATATAAGCATAATATCTCAACATCAAAATAAATACATGAAAGGAAACATACCAGCCACAACATTGGGCGTAGCGCGGACCTCCTCCGCAGTCAGCTGGAAAGCTCTCCCTTGAGCTCTCGGCGCCTCGGCCTTCACAGGCCGACTCTCTGTAGCTCTGATGGCGGCAGGAGCAGATCCCTGAGATGCTCCGCGCAACTGCGGACACTCGGCCTTCTGGTGTCCGGTCTGGTTGCAGTGAAAACACACTGCAAACCCCTTGGGGCAGTCCTTGGCCATATGCCCCTCCTTGCCACATTTGTAGCAAGATCCCGCTCGACAGACTCCATCATGACCCTTGCCGCACTTCCCGCAAGTGCGGCTCTTGTGGCTCCCTGGTTTGGGATCAGCGGGCTTGGCCCGCTTGGCTGCCGGCTGAGACTGTCCCTGTCGCCGATCCCTCCCCTGAGACTCCGCCTCCTCCCTGGCCTGAGTCTCAAGCTCAATCTCCCTCTTCCGGGCATTTGCCTGAAGCTCAGCAAATGTCCAGTACGAGGAGTTCGCAGCGAACTCCCGAATATCCCGCCTCAAAATGCTCAAGTAGCGGCTCATACGTGCCTGCTCAGTGGGCACGTGCTCAGGGCAGAACATCGCCCTCTCATGGAACATCCTCGTGATCGTTGTAACTGACTCAGTACCCTGCTTGAGGGTCAGAAACTCCTGTGCCAAATGCTCCCTCTCCACCTGGGGAACGTACTCATCCCGGAACATGGTAGTGAACCTCTCCCAGTTCACCGCAGAAAGCTCAGCAGGCGTATAGTGCGCTGTCACAAACTTCCACCAGTCCTTCGCTCCCAAGCGAAGCTGGTTCAGTGCGAACCGGACCTTCAAATGCTCAGGAGAAGAGCAAGTGAAGAAACACCCCTCAATATCAGATATCCACCTCATAGCTGCCACCGGATCCTGAGTCCCATCAAACTCTGGTGGTTTGGTGTTGCTGAACTCCCGAAACAGCAACGCATCACCACCCTGCGGCCTCGCAGCAGCAATCGCTGCGGTAGCCGCTACAACAGCAGCCTCAGAAAGAGCGGCATAACGCTCATCAAACGTCTCAATCAATGTGGTCTTTATAGACCCAAACATCTCCGGTATCTCTGCTCTGATGGCCGCAACCACCTCCTCCAGGATGATCCGGCGGATCTCCTTCTCACTGGTACCACTGCTCTCGGGCATCAAACGTGTCCTCACCATGATCTACCTCTGAAATACAACATACGATAATTAGAATCCACACGAGCATACTCACACTCGCCAACTCCTCCCTCCTTGATTCTTGGTATTCCAAAGATTCTTACTTGGGCTGCACACCGCTCCGGTGCTTCCAGTAGTACGGGCCCAATACTACTGTCCACACCGCACCAGAATCCACTCCAAGTCCTCCTCTTCGGATCCCAAGTCTCAAGTACTTTATCATGCGTAGACCACTCTCTAATAGATCTCTCATAAGCCCCTCGCTGCTACCTACTCACTCTCAAGCATGTCATAGCAGCTCACCTCTCCCTAGGCTAAGGCATCACAAATCAGGCCACTCTAGTCCTAATAGCAATACCTAGCGTACTCTAGCATGCAGATACATCATATCAATATCAATATCACATAATATAAAGGTATTTTGGGAAATCACCGTTCGGGCGCTGACTGATCGTACACACATCTCTTGCTCTGCGTTTTTCAAAAATCTTTTACTCTTTTTGAAAATACATCACAATTCCTCAGTTTGAGTTCAAATACGCCCGAAGGTGTACTCGAATCCCTCAAACCAAGGCTCTGATACCAACTTGTAACAACGTGAATTTTCAAAATAATTTTTTTCGCAATTATAAAAACATTTCTCACTTCATTTCATAAAACATTAAGTTTAAAATTCCAATTCGTATCATACAAATCCCAAGATCACATAAATATATATCAAAAGTCCCCTGCATGTGTACAGATCAAGCCGGCGCCTTCCCACGGTCATCGCTAGTACCTGAAACAACAACACTAACACTGTAAGCGCGAAGCTTAGTGAGTTCCCCAAAATACCACACGTAGAACACATATTAGCCACTCGAGGCTATAACTCTATGGGTCCGTGCACCCAAACTCCGTGAACCCTCAGGTTCTAACTCTAGGAACCTTCCGGTTCCAACTCTGTAAACATGCACAGCATAATCACATAGAAATAATGCAGTACAACATATAGCATATACAAATACTCTGTCACATAACTCTGGTTACCTACTCAAGGTAAAGTATAGTGAGAAAACTCACCTCGCGTATCTCGGTATCTCACGAATCCTGGAAATCCCTCGTGCTCGATCCTCCGAGCTCTAATCCTCCTAAAACATCATATGTCTCTAATTAACACTTTTTATCTCTAAGGTTGACTATCCCTAAGAAGTCAACACAGGTCAACTCTGGTCAACGGTCAACTGTCAACTTTGACCGGACTCGGCGAGTGCACAAGGGCAACTCGGCGAGTCTAGACGTTTTTACCAACTCTCTAGGATTCCCTTCTTACACGTCGAGTACTCCCCCTGACTCGACGAGTTCCACCTAGAAGAATCGCGGGGCCACCCCGACTCAACTCGCCGAGTCTCAAGAACAACTCGGCGAGTCCCAGCTCGACTCAGTCCACCTGTCAACCCTCTCTAACTCACCGTGACTCACTGAGTCAACCTATGACTCGACTGGACCACTCACTGAGCGAACTCAAGGCAATCTTCAAGCTACTCGTCGAGTCTGCTCATCAGACTCGGCGAGTCCATGCCATGCAATCACTCAAACTCGCTTCTAAGGTCAGATCTGCTCCAACAATTCATAGATCTGGCCTTCCTAGATTGATTCATCACGTAAAGCCCCTAACTTGGTGTCCATAACACACCCCATGGCTCATAAGCAGCATTTTGACCTAAGGCATAAGGATTCCAATCCAAAACCTCCATTGATTCCCAAAAAGCTTGGGCAAAGGGACACTCTGGACCTCCAAGGGTCCAGATCTATGGTCTAAATCGCTTAAGGGACCAAGGGATTACAAGATCTAGCCACAAAAGGGTTCAATAAACCCCAAATCAATGTAAACATCAACATAGAAGAGGATAGCTCGAAGGTATTACCACAATAGTGATGCTCTGGACTTCAAACCCTCAGAAGATGGCTCCTCTTGCTTTCCCCTTAGCTGATTTTCCCTTTCCTTGCAAAATGACACCTCCAAGATCAATAATGGCCTCCTACTTTGCTCCAAACGCTCACACTCGATTAGGGTTTCACTCAAGGGACTGGTGAGCACAAATGACGGCCATAAGGCCCTTTAAATAGGTCCCAAACCCGAGAAATTAGGGTTTCATTAAACAGCGCGGACTCGCCGAGTCCATATCCTGGACTCGCCGAGTCCAGGCGAATCCTGCGTCCAGAATCGCGACCCTACTCGGCGAGTCTGAGCTCCAACTCGCCGAGTCCCCTCTCAAAACACCAAAATCATAAAAAATAAAGATACCTGGAAATCCGGGTTGTTAAACTTCAAGTTTCGCTCCTTTGTGAAAGTAGCGAATGTCCCTTTTACTTATAATGGTGCTGATCAATTACTCTTCTCGTTCTATCTCAAGAACATGAAGCCACAGTACGAAATGTGGAGTGCTAGCAAGATTACTGCAGTGAAGGTCACATGTCTAATATAAACCAAAAGCTTCCCTAATGTGAAGTTCAAGGTTGTGAGAGGTTCTGCTAGTCAGGTTCAGAAATTCAATCTTATAGACCTGCCATGTCTCAATCCATATGACTGGATCATGCTTTACAACTTACTGCTGAGACACAGACAGAAGTACAAGCCCGTTCTTGCTCACCTCAAATTGATGATAGTTTTGTATGTTCAAGAGGTAGGCAAAATGGATGTCGAAATTGCTACTGTATTGCGAAGGAAGCCATATATTCTCCCCAAAGAAGCTCCAGAAGGATTTGAAAAGTTGAAGCATAGGAAAATATATAAGGAAGGATGGTATGTCGTCTTTCAGGCGAGAGAACAAAATGATGCAGACTTCCAGAAAGCTTGTTTCTTTCTTCCTGATAAACATCTGTACACAATTTCTCGCCTAGAGTATATTTTGGACATTGTCAATAAATTCAAGGGAAACACCGAGGGAGACAAGAAGTCTTTTTTGTATATGATTCAATGGTGCATACAGGTTCGCAAGTCTCTGCTGACTATCATTCCGAAAGTCTTTGAAGTGTAAAAGCGAACTCAGCCTTGATGGACTCTCGCCTCAATTGACGGAAAGGGGGAGATTGTTAGGAATATTATGTTGTGTCATTGTGTTTATTTAATTGTCCATTTATGTAAATGGGCTTGCGCTTGTCCACCCGTTATTTATTAGGTTTAGACTATTTAAGGTGCATGCATGCACCGTGTTTCATAACTTTGGAAAAATTGATGTAACCCTAATTACGCCTCTATAGTAGCAATTCTTAATCAAGTTCTTCTAAGGCTGTGCCTTATGATCATTAATCACATTATGAATCATTGTCTTGTTCTTAATCTATTTTGAATCTAATTGATCATTCAACGATTAATATCCTAACAATGGGCTTACAGATGCTTAGTCCATAAAACATAGGCTTCTTAGATCACACAAAGTGACTCCTTTTAGCCTTGCATTTTCCCATTGTTTGAACAAGTTTGAAACAAAATATCATGGTATTTATCAGAATACTGATTGACCAGTTATATCTTCATATATATATATATATATATATATATATATATATATATATATATATATATATATATTATCCAAGACATCCTGGGAGCCAAGAATAACTATTCCTAGTGTGATGCCTTTACTAGGTAACATGTTCACGTCTATTGCTCAAATTAAGTTGTTTAGGATTAGGAACTTTAAGTGTATACAATTTCACGTATCTCACGAGTTTCTCTCTCAAGACATGAACTCATTCATTGAAGTTATATTTTATTGAATGTTATTGTTTTATTAAGTCATTTAAAGAAAATGATTATTCATGGTTATGAGGTTGGATTATATATCTACAAAAGTTTAACAGAATTCATTTAGTATTTTCAATACATAATCTTTAAAAAATAATACCTATTCAGTTTCCAAAAATATTAATTATCAAAGTCTAGGATCCAAGTTGCAAAACAAATAAATGGTTAGGTATCCTTTATCCCATCCACTTGAATTCAACCCGGTAAAGATCGATTATCTGTTATATCTTACTATATAACATAAATGGTTAGGTTTCAAAATTTCAAAACAAATGAATGATTGGGTATCCAAGTTGATAATAACACATTTGATCATACATGTTTGATCTTATCTTTGCCTCGAACCTCTTTTGCTTAGGTGGCCTTTATCCCAAAAGACTTCTGATCAAATTATCTAATTTGAAAAATGTGTGTAATCGGCCTACAATTTGGTTATATAAATAGCGAAAATACCCTGGTCATGAAAGATAACAGTAAGTGGTTAGGTGACCTTTATCCCACTAGTGCATACAAGAGATGTGTGAGTGTTCTCCAAAAAAAATTAGATAGATTTGTGGTTTGAAAGGGGTCTTTGATGTTTTCATAATTCTAGTTTAAAAACATATAATATCATGGTTATTACATGCATCCAATAAACCATGGTCTACTTTAAAAATCTTAATTTATGAGAAAAATCACCATTTAACAATGTTCTTTTAAAAACCTGGTTTAAAATTGAAGCAATTAATTTTAATAGCTAGTATTAAGTTGATGTTTGAGTGGTATAGAACATTTGTAAACCTTTTAATAAAACTGTGTTTTATAAACTAAGGTTTTGTTTTTGATAATTTGTAAAGTTCTATTTTAAACTTACTCTGAACCGAAGGTTAATGCAGCTTCGGCTTCAAGTGCACAAGATAAAGGAAAGAAAATTATTGGGGAAAGCGATGAAGAAGAAACCAAAGAAGAAGCTTTACAAAGAAAACAACACGACTGAGAGCTTGATGAAAATGCTCGGATTGCGAGGGAGGCTGAAGAGAGGGAGAGAAAGCAAAAAGAAGCTCACGATGCACTGGAAAGTAGAAAAACTCTATTTCCTCTGTGGATGTTGGAGAAATTGATGAAAGAAGCAATTTAGTCTCCCAGCACTCACTAGTTGGAGCCGGTCATTTCCTTTGACTTGGAGAACATGAAGGATTCAAAGTTTGACATGCCTATCACCCAAAAGGAATTCATGTTTCATTGCTTTGAGCCAATTGCTGCTATCCCCTCTCCTGAACTGAAGGTTGACAGAGATTTGCTTAATTACTATCTAGCTTTCTCACAACCTCAATACTTGACTTGGAGCACACAGAATGTTACTTCGGTCAACGTATTGAAACTAGTCTATGCAAGGAGATTTATAAATGTGAAGTTCATGGTGACCCGAGGCTCTGAGAACTCGGTTCATATAATCTGTCTTGCTGATCTACCGAAGTTGCACCCTCACAATTGGATTCTGCTGATGAACATCCTGCTGACTGATGAACAGAATTACAAACCCATTCTCGCTCACATCAAGAGAATGTTGGCCTCGTAAATTAATAAAGTTTCCAAGCTAGATCAAGAGGTCACCTCTGTCTTACGAAAGAAACCAATGGTCAAACCGATTGGGAAGGCGAGCGATGTAAACAAGATGCGAATGGGCATGATAGACCCAATATATCACATGGTTATGTTTACTCAAGCCAAAGATCAAAAATGCATGTTCGCCTTGGATGACAAACACACGTTCTCCACAAAATGTTTGGAGCATATTCTTGATATCATACACAGGTGCAAACAAAACAGTGATGTTGATAAGAAGATCTTCACGGACATTCTTCGGTGGTATATTGACTTTCGTCATACACTTCTTGCTATAATACTGAACGTGTTCAATATTGTTAAGAAGATAATATGTTGCGTCATTGGGCATTTTGTTCGGTCCATTATAGTGACGGTCTAGGCATGTTCAATTGTGTTTTGTTTATTAGGGTTTGGTATAAATGGTACATGCATGCATCGATTTCATTACGCGTCTCATTTATTATTTTCCTTGATTGTATTGTAACCCTAGCACACATCTACAATAGTAGTTCTTTATTGAGCTCTTCTGAGGTGTTGCATATTAATCATTCAGCACTTGTTTAGTTCATTGCGCGTTCACGTTTTTATTTTCTATCTTGATTTGCTTGTTAAGAATCTACTCGATCTTAAAAGAGTTTACGAATCAAGATGCAGTACTAAGAGTAAAAATGCAGTTCTATATTTTATAAACTGGTGAAGTATAAGCTTCCCATAAATCAGGATAGTATTGTTAATCCTTAAGTGAATTATTAAAACCATGCTTTATGTGACTGTTATGCATGTACGAAGTTCTTCAGGTGTCAGAATAGGTAAGATGTTTGTCACCCTAGACTGGCTTGTCTAGCTATAACGAACAACTCAGGTGTGGGGGTGTCAATCCCCGTATAGATCTATACACAACTATCTCACTCTCCCTCCAGGAGACTCTGGTTATAATGCAGGACTTAGAATGTACACTTGGTAGGTATGGTGAAGATAGCGTCTCACAAGAGCCTTAATGGATTTACGCAAAGTTTGAATCCCACTATTGAATAATGAAAATGGTATTACTAGTGTGAATTCGTGACTGAACTTTTATGACACGCGTTTTACAGATTTTATGACATACAACTTATTACTCTTGCTTTAAAAGCTTTATGATACGCAGATTGTGACATACTAATTTTTCTGTCATAAATTCTGTTATGCATACCATTTTGGTTAAAATATTTATAATACATTTTATAAATAATCATTAGTGAACATGTCTGATTGTAACATACGTTGTGAAAATAGGATAATATCTTAGGTTTTAAGCCATCAAAATAGTGACAACATAGTTACAACTATTTTACTAGAAAAATTATTTTTAGCAAAATATCAAGCTTTGTAGTTTATTTAACACACCATAACCGGTTTGAAAGTTTTATAACACAAAATATTCTATTTTGTTTTGACTCTACTAAGTCACGATTTTTACAATTACACCTATAATAAACTTGAGATTTACTACATTCAAATATATGTGTAAAGTATAAGACTTGAAAATGCTTATGTCCAAGAGTTAAACATGTTTGAGCATAACAGTCAGATTTTCGCCATTTTTTGGTGTACAATCATGACCACAAAACTCTTATATCACAATGATGTTATCAACATTTACTTCATAATTTTTAACACATGTTAAGAACCCTTTTATTCAAGAACTTGTTCCATTTTCAACCCATAACTATGATGCATACAATTATCCAAAGGGTAAACAAGACTTGACTTGTATTCTACCCCCCCCCCCCCCCCCCAAAAAAAAGTATGAAAAACACAAAAAGATAGGGGTATAAAGGTCACCTTGGTATTTTTCGTGAGTTGTAAAAAGGAAAGTGAAGAGATTTCGATCCTAGCCTTGCACAACTTAAAGAGTTCTTGAAATATCAAGTGTTCTAAGGATCATACACGGAAATAGGTGTGTCAATGGAATGATCTTAGCACTAACATGTATATAAGCACTAGAGTTTGACTAGGAAATTACCCAAAATTCCTAGGACCTCTTGAAGATGTATCCTCCCTTGAAGGCGGCTCACGAAATCTTGAGAGAAAAAGAGAGTGTTTGGATAATAGAACCGTTGTAAATTATTTTTTTGTGTGTGTGGGTGTGGTATCGGCCGATCTCTCCATTAAATGGGGGAATGGGTTGACTTCTAGTTGCTTGATGGGAAGTTAGCTTAGATACATGATGGTTAATAGTACATGGGCATGGATGTATGGTAGCTAATAGCATTGAGACTTTGTGGGGTAAAGTTGAGGTGTCACCGTCTTTTCGGTATTTCTTTTTTTTTTGTCTACTTCTAATCGAATCATATATGGGTTTCGACCATAGTGGCTACCCAAAGGGGGGGGGTCGGTTTTATGGTGGCCTAAAACACCCTAACTCCAAAAAGGGTTTGCGGTTTTATTAAGTGTGTGGTCTTTTGGGCTTATTTTGGCCCAATGTAAGCGTTTTTAGTCCAATTAAGGCCCAAATAAATGGTTTTTGGCCTGTGGTGTTTGGGCCGAGAATTCTTGGGTCAAGGCCCAAAACTGATTGGGCTTAGCTATTGGATCAAGTTTTGGGCTTGCATGAGGCTATTTCTACTTGATTCTAAATATACGCTCATAAGTATTCAAATAACATTGTAGTTTGAAGTTCACTAATTTGATGTTGCAAGGTTACATAGAGAAAACTTTTGTACACGAATCACTATCTCAACACTAAATTTGCTGGTTGTGACATCATCCCACCGTTAGAGGGAATTTCGTCCCGAAATTCATTCTAAAGTAGCCTTCAAGAACTAGGAAAAAGATAGGGGTAATTCCGCATCATTTGATCTTCACGTTCCCAGGTGTACTCATGTCCTCGCTTGGCACTCCATCGGACATTTACAATGGGAATGCGGCTTTGCTTTGATTCTTTCACTTCTCTATACATAATTTCAACTGGCTCCTCAATAAAATGGAGATTTTCATTCACCTCGATTTCGTCAAGAGGGACAACGAGAGTCTTGTCAGATAAGCATTTCTTCAGGTTTGACACATGAAAGACAGTTTTGGTGGTAATTGTAGCTTGTAAGCCACCGGACCAATCCTGGCAAGGATTTCAGATGGACTGATGTATCATAGGTTCAACTTTCCACGCTTCCCAAAGCATATCATCCTTTCCGAGGAGAGACTTTTAGAAGTACACAATCACCCACTTGAAATTCCAAAGGCTTTCATCTTTTATCTGTGTAGCTCTTTCGTCTATCCCTGAACGCTTTTAGTCGGTCCATAATCTGGACGATCTTCTTAGTTGTTTCTCTAATGATTTCAGGGCCAGTTACAGTGCTATTGAGTACCAGTCCCTTTGCCAATTGTGTGTCTCCTACCTCCGCCCAACAAAGAGGTGATCGACATTTTCATCTATATAGGACATTTTCATCTATATTGAGTACCAGTCCCTTTGCCAATTGAGTACCAGTCCCTTTGCCAATTGTGAGCGACCTTGATGCTCGTGTGATAGCTATAGTTGTACGAGAATTCAATGAGTGGCAAGTAGACATCCCATTCCTTGCCGAAGTCTATCACACAGGCCCGTAGCATATCTTCTAGGATTTGAATGGTCCTCTCACTCTGTCCATCTGTCTGGGAATGGTAGGCGGTGCTCATATCGAGATGGGTCCCCAATGACCTCTGAATTGATTGCCAAAATCTCGATCTACATCTGCTATATCTATCATAGATAATAGAATTTGGCATGCCATGTAGTCTGACAACCTCCTTTGTGTAGATCCAGGTTAGATTTTCCATTTTATACGTTTCCTTTATTGGCAGGAAATGAGAGGATTTGGTCAATCGATCGATAATCACCCAGATGGCATCCAGTTCGTCTATCGTGTTGGGCAATTTGTTTATCAAATCAATTGTTATTCTCTCTCACTTCCACTCGAGTATCTCCGGTTGTTATAGTAGACCCAAGGGCTTCTGATACTCTACCTTAACTTTGGCGCAAGTCAGTCACTTGCACACATAGGTAGCAATTCTGGCTTTATTATTCGGCCTCCAATAATGTTGTTTGAGATCCAAATACATTTTGTCGAAACCCAGACAGATTGAGTACTTTGTCTTGTGTGCTTCATTCATGACTACATCTATGAACCCACCAAATTTTGGGGTCCAGATCTGGTCCATTAGGTAGTAGGCTCTGTCCTCTTTGATCGTAAGATTCTCGTCCATCCCACGCAAGGCTTCGTTTGCAATGTTTTCCGGCTTCAAGGCTTCCAGTTAAGCCTCTTTGATTTGCAAAGACAAGTTCGAATGGTGATCATTTTTAGTGTTGTTCGGTGACCCAAATACTCTTTCGGGCTTAGGGCGTCAGACACCACATTGGATTTGCCCAGATGGTAACCAATCTCACATTCATAATCATTCAGTAGCTCAACCCATCCCCGGTGCCTCATGTTTACCTCTTTCTGGTTCAAGATATGTTGCAGGCATTTGTGGTTTGTGAAAATTGTGCACTTTGTACCGTAGAGGTTGTGCCTCCAAATATTTAGTGCAAACACGACTAATCCCAACTCCAAGTCATGTGTAGTATAGTTTACCTCATGGGTCTTTAGTTGCCTTGATGCATAGGATATAACTTTTCCACGCTGCATAAGTACACAGCCTAACCCCTGATTGGAGGCATCACATTACACCATGAAATCTTTTGTCCCTTCTCAAGATAGGAGCACTGCATAGAGCTTGTTTCAAGGTTTGGAAAGTAGCTTGTTGTTTCCTCTCCTAGATAAAGGATACACCTTTTGCGTTAAAGCGGTGAGTGGCATGGCAATCTTGGAGAAATTCTGTATGAACCTCCGGTAGTAACTTGCGAGGCCTAAGAATTGTCTGATCTCTATTGGGGTTCTTGGGATTGACCAACCTTCAATTGCTTTGATCTTGGAAGGGTCCACATGTATCCCATCTTCACTGACCACATGACCTAGAAAACCCACTTTGCGAATCCAAAACATGCACTTGGAGAATTTCACGTACAGCTTCTCCGCTCTGAGTGTTTCCAAAACCTGACACAGATGTTGGTTGTGCTCTTCCTTGCTACATGAATAAACCAGCATGTCATCGATAAAAACTATCACGAATTTGTCAAGGAAAGGTTGGCAAATTCGGTTCATCAAGTCCGTAATCGCCGTGGGTGCATTTGTCATACCAAATGGCATTACCAAAAATTCATAATGCCCGTAACGAGTTTGGAAGGTGGTCTTGGGAATATCATCCTCTCGAACCTGTAGTTGGTGGTAACCGGACCTCAAATCTATCTTCGAGAAGTAACTTGGTCCTTGCAACTAGTCAAATAGATCATCAATCCGGGGAAGAGGGTATCGATTCTTGACGGTGAGCTTGTTAAGCTCACGGTAATCGATGCATATGCGAAACGAACCATCCTTCTTTTTTACAAACAAGATTGGAGCTCCCCAAAGAGAGAAGCTTGGCCTTAAAAACCCCTTGTCCAGGAATTTGCACAATTGAATGGAAAGCTCTTGCATTTCTACAGGAGTTAGTCTATATGGCGATTTGGCGATTGGTGTGGCTCCGAGTATCAAGTCGATCCAAACTTCCACTTGTCGATTGGGAGGTATTCCCAAAACGTGTTCAGGAAACACTTTGGGAAAATCGCACACCTCTGGGATGTCTTTGATGCTCTTCTCTTCCTTCTTTTTATCCACCAAGTGGGCTAGAAAGGCATGGTCCAAGCACTTTTGTGCCTTGATGATCGAGATGAGACGAAGGTTTGCATCGGGTTTATCACCGTAGATAATCAGGGTTTTGTCGTTGGGTAGGTGAAGGTGAACGACCTTTTCGTAAGATATAATATCGGCATGGTGGGGGCTTCACCAATCCATACTGATGATCACATGAAAGCTTCTAATAGTAACCGACATTAAGTTGATTTGAAATGAGTGATTTAATGTTAATGTGCACCCTATGAATACGTCATTGGTTGTTTCTATTTTTGCATTAGCCATTTCCACCATGAATGTTTCATTCAATTTTTGGAGATTTTGACTGAGTAAGTGTTTAAATTTATGGCTCACGAAACTTCTTTTTGCCCCGCTATCAAATAAAACGCATGCATAGGTGTTGTTGAGGAGGAACGTACGAGTGACTACCGTTGGATCCCTTACAGCCTCCTCATGTCCTGTCTCTAGGACTCTGGTTGTTCCCCCTGCATTTCGATTGTTGGCCTTGCGGTTGTTTCTTTTGAAGTGGCCAGTCTCTCCACACCCATAACACGCTTGACTTGCCCCAACATTGTTGGGTTGGTTGTTCTGTTGTGCCAATCACTTGCAGTATCGGGCAGTGTGCCCTTTCTTGTTGCATGTCGTGCATTGCATTTCCCTGCAGGCTCCGTGGTGGTGGAATGGACATTTTCGCACTTTGGCAGATTAACGACATAATTCTTTGTGGGAGCTGATGCGGCAGGAGTTGTAGTGGCGTGAACCGCCACTATTTGTTGCTTTTTGGAGGGTTCCTAAGTTGGTTGTCCTTTCTTCTTGTTCCCAAACTTCCTCTTATTCTCATTTCCCTTCTTCTGTTCCATTGCAGGAGTCATCAGGCCCTTCTATGCCCGATGGTCAATAAGTTTTGGGGCAAGGTGCTTGGTGCTCTCGAACGTTGTAGAGTTTGAAGCAATCACATTACCTTGGATCAACGTAGATAGTCCCCAAATGAATCATTCTGTCTTTTTGTCTTCCGATGTGATCATTCCGGGGCACAAGATCGCCAGGTTGATAAATCTAGTTGTGTATGTTTCGATGTCGGAACCTTCCATAGTAAGATTCCAAAGTTCTTGCTCTAACTTCTGGAGTTCACCCTGGGGGCAGTACTCATCGAGCATCAGAATCTTGAGGTCCTCCCAACTCATTGGATATGCCACTGGGAGTGTTAGGGCCTTGACATAGCCGTTCCACCATGTAAGGGCCCTATCCGCCAAGGTGCAAGCTACAAAATTTACCTTACTCTCTTCGAGGCAAGCACATATTTCAAACACCGATTCAATTTTCTCAAACCACCACGTTACGACGATAACGCCTACGCTTTCGTTGAAAGGCTTAGCCTTGCAGTTGGCAAAATCTTTGTATGTGCATTGTTATGGTTGACCTCAGTTGTCTCCCTGATTGGAGCTACTTGTACCATTCCTGCTTCCGCCTCCATTTGTGCCATTATTGTTAATATGTGCCAGTGCCGTAGTGACTGCAGGTGAAACCTCTCCGTGGAATGTGGCCGAATCCATCCGTAGTGGAGGCGGCGATAGTGGTGGTGCTGTCTCGTTGTTCTTTCGTCGGTTGTATCTTCGGGGAGACATTCTACTGCCACAAGTGGAATTTGATAAGCTTTTGATAGGGGTTATGAGGTGGATAATGGAACATCGCATTCAGATATGTCAAGTCTAGTGTTTTATTGAGCGTTATTTTGTATGTATAATTGAAATCTTGTTTTTACCAAATAAAATGAATAGATAAGACATAGAAGATAATAACACTTATAAATAAAACACATGCTTTTTTCATTAATAATATAGTTCTGGTACATATCTTTTTGGATAATTTGACCTTTATAAGGTCTACAATACATCATGATAATGATCTGGCAGCATAAGGAACCTCTGAATAGTGTAATCACTTAGACGTAGGGTCGATCCTACTTACAAAATAAAAGAAAGGAGGTAGCCCTAACGCATACCCAAACATCTAGTCTATCCACTGGTGAGTAGGATAGATCCTACTTACGTCGAATCGTCCCCTGCAGTGCTAGAATGATGTAGAGGCGCCATGCAAGTCAGCCAAATGGTGCTCGGGTACCCGCACCCTCTCCTCCAAGGCATCATGCCTCTCCTGATATTCCCTCACTTCCGCTCGTGCGGTAGTGAGGTCCTTGATGAGCCGATCCATAGGGTGGTAATCGATCTGGAGATCTCGTGTTCGTGCGGCTATGATCTCCATAGCAGCCCTCATCAGCATGACTCGATGAATTTTCGTCCAAGTTTGGTCTCTAATGTCTATAATCCTCCAAACCATAACGGGAAGGGCTCGGTCCACGGCCCCTCCATGGTAAAGATCATAAAACCCTCGCTCCATCGCGAAAGGTAGACGTTGCCCTTGGTGCAGACTCCATCTCTCAAGATCATATGCCCAGGGGGCGTAGGGCCATTGTAGCCCTATCGATGCGTTGGTGCCCTCGCCACGTAGGGAGGGTCGATGACTTTGGACTCCATGTCCGAATCATCCTCCTCAAGCTCCTCCTCATCTACCTTCTCCTCGACTTCCTCCTCTAATTCGTCCTCTGAAATCTCCTCGGGGTCCTCCTCAGGATCCCCGACTATCCACCCCGCATTCCCCTTGTTGGGGATGTAAGGATCTACTGGGTGATGAAAGCCTGCCATGGCGTCTGTATGAGAATATATAAGCACAAGAGGACATATGATAATTCATAAAATGTTAAATACTCCTATAGTATTTTATGTCTTTATGTTTTGTTCTTAGACCCTTTTGATTTACAGTTGATGAGTTTTAGATTTATTGACACCTTCACCACTCCTAGACACATGTTGGTCATATCTCGAATAAATAGAGTTGATCATACTATATTTACCCTAGATATGGCTACATAATTGTCAATGTTTAGTCGCGATGTCTAACTCTTCTAATTATTTTCTAATATGCATGTATGTATGTACACTTTTATAAAATACTTATATTTTAAAAGTATACTTTTAGTCAGAGTGTTTTAGTCCCATTGTATTTATATTTGTATATTTTGTATGGTTATATATAGTAGTTCACTATAAACAATGCTCTGATACCAATCTATCACATCGTCGAACCAGGACGGCAAAAACGTCCGGGGGCGGATGACGTTATTGTATAGTATCATAACAATTGAATATGCATGAAACATAGCAACCAAACAACATACATTAAGAGATTCCAACATACATTGTTTACATATTGTATTTGTTCATCAATTACACAAAAGTGACATAAAGTATGAAATTCCAAAATACAACAAGTACGATTCTAAGGTACCTGCTTACTGGTTCCCTGAGAATACAAGTCATTTTGAAAATCGTCAACCTTGAATGTTGGTGAGTTCATATGCATATTTGCATGAAAAGATTTGTAAAATCCTTGTTCGTAATAGTTTGTATGACTCCAGAAAATCCGATATTTTCTATGAAAATGATTTGTAAGTCTCATTCCAAAATTGTGAATATATGCATGCATTTCCTTTGTTTTCGTTGGTTTGTAATTGTAAAGAGTATGTTCCTAGAAAATCCAATATTTTCTGTTGTATGAAAATTGTGGTCTTAAACGCTAGACCAGTAGTAGAAACAATAGTGTACCGAGAGTAAAGATGCAGTTTTATATTTTATAAAATCGGTGAAGTATATGCTTCCCGTAAAACAAGATAGTATTTTTAATCCTAAGTGAGTTATTATAACCATGCTTGATGTGACTGTTATGCATGTACGACATTCTCCAGCCGTCAGAATACGTAAGATGTTTGTCAGCCTAGACTGGTCTGTCTTGCTATAGCGAACAGCTCAGGTGTGGGGGTGTCAATCCCCATATAGATTTATACACAACTATCTGGCTCTCCCTCCAGGAGACTCTGGTTATAATGCAGGTCAAAGAATGTACACTAGGTAGGTACGGTGAGATAGTGTCTCACTAGAGCCTTAACGGATTTACGCGAATGGGCATGATAAACCCAAAATATCACACGGTTATGTTTACTTGAGCCGAAGATCAAAAATGCATGTTCGCCTTGGATGACAAACACATGTTCTCCACAACATATTTGGAGCATACTCTTGATATCATACACAGGTGCAAACAAAACAGTAATGCTGATAAGAAGATCTTCACGGACATGCTTTGGTGGTATATTGACTTTCGTCATACACTTCTTGCTATAATACTGAACATGTTCAAGATTGTTAAGAAGATAAGATGTTGCGTCATTGGGCATTTAGTTCGGTCCATCATAGTCACGGTCTAGGCATGTCCAGTCGTGTTTTGTTTATTAGGGTTTGGTATAAATGGTGCATGCATGGATCGTTTTCCGTACACTTTTCATTTATTATTTTCCTTGATTGTACTGTAACCCTAGCACACCTCTACAATAGTAGTTCTTTATCGAGCTCCTCTGAGGTGTTGGATATTAATCATTCAACACTTGTTTAGTTCATTGTGTGTTCACATTTTTATTTGCTTTCTTGAATTGCTTGTTAAGAATATACTCGATCTTAAAAGAGTTTACGAATCATCATTAGAAAATCCAATATTTTCTATTGTATGAAAATTTTCGTCTTAAATGCTAGACCAGTAGTGGAAACAATAGTGTACTACGAGTAAAAATGCAGTTCTATATTTTATAAACCGGTGAAGTATATGCTTCCCATAAATCAAGATAGTATTGTTAATCCCTAAGTGAGTTATTATAACCATGCTTTATGTGACTGTTATGCCTGTACGATGTTCTTCAGGAGTCAGAATAGGTAAGATGTTTCTCACTTTAGACTGACCCGTCTAGATGTAGCGAACAACTCATGTATGGGGGTGTCAATCCCCGGATAGATCTATACACAACTATCTTGCTCTCCCTCCAGGAGACTCAGGTTATAATGCAGGACTTAGAATGTACACTTGGTAGGTATGGTGAAGATAGTGTCTCACTAGAGCCTTAACGGATTTATGCAAACTTTGACTCCCATTGTTAAATAATGAAAATGGTATTACTAGTGTGAATTCGTGACAGAAGTTTTATGACACGCGTTTTACAGATTTTATGACATACAAGTTATTACTCTTGCTTTAAAAGCTTTATGATAGGCAGATTGTGACACACGAATTTTTCTGTCATAAATTCTGTTTTGTATACCATTTTGGTTAAATTCTTTATAATACATTTTACAAATAATCATTAGTGAACATGTCTAATTGTAACATATGTTATGAAAATAGGATAATATCTTAGGTTTTAAGCCATCAAAATAGTGACAACATAGTTACGACTATTTTACTAAAAAAATTATTTTTAGCAAAATATCAAGCTTTGTAGTTTTTAACACACCATAACCGGTTTTGAAAATTTTGTAACACAAAATATTCTATTTTGTTTTGACTCTACTCAGTCATGATTTTTATAAAAAACAGCTATAATAACCTTGACATTTACTACATTCAAATATATGTGTAAAGTATAAGACTTGAAAATGCTTATGTCCAAGAGTTAAACATGTTTGAGCATAACACTCATATTTTCGCCATTTTTTAGTTTAGAATCATGACCACAAAACTTTGATATCACAATGATATTATCAACATTTACTTCACATTTTTTAACACATGTTAAGAACCTTTTTATTCAAGAACTTGTTCCATTTTCAACCCATAACTATGACACATGCAATTATCCAAAGGGTAAACAAGACTCGACTTGTATTCTCCCCTCGAAAAGTAAGAAAAACACAAAAAAATAGGGGTATGAAGCTCACCTTGGATTTTTTCGTGAGTTGTAGGAAGGATAGTGAAGAGATTTCTCAACCTAGCCTTGCACAACTTGAAGAGTTCTCAAAATATCAAGTGTTCTAAGGATCATACACGAAAATGGGTGTGTAAATGGAATGATCTTAGCACTAACATGTATATAAGCACTGGAGTTTTACTAGGAACTTACCCAAAATTCCTAGGACCTCTTGAAGACGTATCCTCCCTTGAAGGCGACTCACGAAATCTTCAGAGAAAAAGAGAGTGTTTGGATAATAGAATTGTTGTAAATTATTTTTTTGTTTGTGTGTGGCTGTGGTATCGGCCGATATCTCCATTAAATGGGGGGAATGGGTTGACTTCTTGTTGCTTGATGGGAAGTTAGCTTAGATACTTGATGGTTAATAGTACATGGGCATGGATGTATGCTAGTTAATAGCATTGAGACTTGTGGGGTAAAGATGAGGTGTCACCACCTTTTTGGTATTTCCATTTTTTTGTCTACTTCCAACCGAAACCTATAGGGTTTTTGGGCCATAGTGGCTACCCAACCGGAGGGGGGGTTCGGTTTTAGGGTGTCCAAAAACATCCTAACTCCATAAAGGGTTTGCGGTTTTGATGAGTGTGTGGGCTTTTGTGATTACTTTGGCAAAATGTATGGGATTTCAGTCCAATTAAGGCCAAAGAAAAGGTTTTTAAGTATAGGGTATTTGGGCTGAGAATTATTGGGTCATGGCCCAAATTTGATTGGGCTTAGATATTGGATCAAGTTTTGGGCTTGCCTGAGGGTATTTCAACTTGATTCTAAATGTACGCTCGTAAGTATTCAGATAACATTGTAGTTTGAATTTCACTAATTTGATGTTGCAAGGTTACATAGAGGAAAATTTTGTACGTAAATCACCATCTCAACACTAAATTTGCTAGTTGTGACAAATTTCTTAAACTTAACAAAAAATCTAACCAATCTATAAAAAATGGTTGTGATACTAATTGTTGGGTTTTTATTTAAATATTTTTTCGAACAACCTAAACAATTCAATGGAAAACTTGAGATTTTAACAAAAATAAAACTAGTTTTATACCCACCAATTAATATTTTGCAAGAGTTAGGAAGATTAAAACAACCAAAGAATAGAAAACATTTTAACCTTTGAAGACTTTGATCCTCATGGGAGGTTGGAAGTTGATTAAGATGACATTAAGCTTTAAATTAAGAGCGCTCTACAAGTATCCACCAAGCAAGAGTAGAACCATAAAAACATGGTAGTATTCACTTGTTATTTATTGTTCATACGCCTTTAAAATATATACAAAAAATATATGTTCAAAGGTGAAGCAACAAAGAGACATTTTCTAACATAAAAATGTAAGAGAATGGAGGACAAATGAGGCTTGTAAAACTAGAAATTTGGCAGCCACATAGAGCTTTCATGCTATCGGTCTTTGTAACAACCCGAAATTTCGTTTCATTGCTTGTACCCCTTTTTGTAACTCATTTCGATAATTCGATCGTCGTTTCCAATTTTGTTTTCGACTCTGTCATTTAATTAAGTCATTAACGTGTATTTTATATTATGACTTAATGGGTGTCCTAATGCCTTTAGAACTCATTCTAACACCTCATATTAGTAATCAGATCATTTCTAGAATTAACCATATCGAGTTACGGCAACTTGATCGGGTGCGACCAAAAGCCCCGTCTAAAGCCGGTATCGGGTAGAATTTCACCGTGTCCAAATCCCAAACACTATTTAAACGTGTTTAAACATTCATTTGAAGCTTTTGCTTCCTCTCTCTACTCTCTCTCTAACCTCTCTCCTAAATCCAAGTTTAAGGGTCCAAATCTCAAATTTAAGGCTTCTAATCACCAAGGTACCTTACCTAACTTGTTATGCAACCCCTCTAGCCTTCAAATTTCAGTTCAAATCATGGAATAGGACCACACTCATGAGTTTACAGCCCTGGAACAGTCCTAGGCCGTGAACTCATATAAAATGGGTTTTGGAGCCCAAAAACCCTTCCAATCGACCTTTGGAGCTTAGATATGGCTTAATGGCTTAATGGACTGGACTTAGAATGCCTTTAACATGGATTTTGAAGAGTAAACATGAGTTTACTGCCCAAGAACATGCTTGGGCCATAAACTCATATAAATGGGGTTTTTATGCCCTTAAACCCTTCCAAAATACCATTGGAGCTTAGATATGAATTTTAGAATTATGGATTTGGCGTTGTAACACGTTGAACATCAATTAGAGGAGTAAACTTGAGTTTACTACCAAAGAACATGCTTTGGCTGTAAATTCATTGTTCTTGGAGAGTAAACTCCTCTAAATGTGTTAAAATGCCACTTTAACACACCTAAAGCCTTGGGATAAATTCTAGAAGTGTTTACAAACAAGTGTTGGACCCTAAAACATATCAAATCACCCTTTCATAAGAGTTCACGGCCATGAGGGTGTTCATGGGCCGTAAACTCCTAAAAGCATGCCAAAAGTCTCCCAAAAATTGATACAAGGCTTAGGAAAAATCATTGGAATCACATGTGATTGTTTAAGGACCAAAACTTTAAGGATTGGATGTGAGGGGGGAGTTTACGGCCATAAACTCCATGTTTACTGCCGTAAAATCCAATAAATGGTCCTTATGTTAGTTTCAATCTATTCCAAAGCCTAAAATCCAAGTCTAGCAATATTTCCCAAGTGTTTTGAAGCCATTTTGCACCCAAAATCAACCTCCATGAGTTCACAGCCGTGAAATCATAAGGATGAGGTGTTTAGGGTAGTAAACTCCTTTAGGAGTTTACTCTTGAAGAGTAAACTCCATTCCCTAGTCATACAAGTCCTTAAACGCCACCCGAGTCCTACCAAACACTTGTAATGGGGTGTTTCCGCAACTAGAAGTGTATGTCGTTAGCAAATAAATTAATTAAGTCCTAATTAGATAAAATGTGTATCATTTCATAATCCATAGGAATCTTGTGCGTTCGCGAACCCACACCTGACGTTTAGGATCCAAACCGACGTGTTTCTCAACCGGTGAGTTCATACCCCTACCCTTTTTCAATGGTTTTTAAATGTTTTCAGGGGGGGAATACAAGAAAAAGTACAAGAATATCTTGTACTTAAATTCATTATTTTACTTAAACGGTTTCATAATTCGCACACTTTTAAGAATTGAAAACCTGCTAACAAACTGTTTTAACTTGCAGAGTTGTTTGTTTAAACGATTTCAATTCTTATTATATACTATTATGTTTCACAATTGATTGTTCACACTTATATTGATAGAGATCATGCAACATTTGTAATGTCCTTAATAAAACACCTAGGCTCAAGTGTAAAGGACAGACACCATTAGAACTTAGTTAGTCATAGATACTACTTCCCTAGAGATGAGAGTAAAGAGTAATCTTAAAGATTGGAGACACGTCCTCGGTGAACACTCCATAGAGATACGCGAGTGGAGGATCGCACATGTAACCAGAATCTCTTGAGTGTATAGATCTATACGGGACTGACAATCCCGCACCTGGCTGCTAGCTACAGCCGAACCGAAAGGTTCAAGGGTGACGAAAGTCATAAAAAGGATACTGGTCACGACTCGAGTCATATCTGGTCTGAAGTATGGTTATGGAACTCGCAATCAAGATTATTATCATTTTACACTTAATTATTAGTTTTATGTTCGTAATAAAACTAATGTACATTTAAGGATAATCGGACCTTCAAGAGACTTCACACACAGAATTGGTAATAGTACACACACACGAAAGTCATATGGGATTTTCCTAGGGATAACATTGAACATAATCAGAATTGGTAACAGTTCATCACACACACACATGTAGGAAAATATAGGATTTTCCTGGGTAACAGTGGTACGTAACCAGAAAAGTGTAACAAGTTAGATAACTAAACTTTACAACTGACAAGAACAATCATGTTTTCATTGTACACCTTTTACATTACATTTTGGATTTGGTAACCAACTTTTAAGAAAATATAGGATTTTCTTGGATAACTACTTTTTCAGGAAACCAAAGGAACTCGTACATTTTCAGAAAAACTAACCGCTTATGAACTCACCAGCTTTATGCTGATTTTCAAATCGCTTGTATTCTCAGGTCAGTGTTAGACAGGTACTCGAAGATCGTTTTGTACGAAGACGGAGTTCGTAGAAGACTCATTTCGTGTTGTTCATATAATCTATTGATCACTTGTATAACTTTGCTTTTGAAACAAATGTAAAACTTTCATATATGTAATGTAATGGTTGTTTTACTTTACTTACTATGTACATTGGATTTGATACTCAACGTGGAGTCAACCCCGGAAATGTTTCCGCCTTCGGTTTTCGGGGTGTGACAGATTGGTATCAGAGCCCTTGTTTATTGTGAATGAAGTATACCAAACCTTACATGGTATAAAACTATAAACATTAAAGGGCCTAAGTGCTCTGAACTAAAAGTATCCTTCAAAATATAAGTATTTTCGAAAATATATAAGTATACCGAACCGTCGAGATCCGTAACTACAAGTAGAACAGAACATAAGTAAATGGGTGTCATACGCTGCGATTAAACCTGGGCAGTTATGTACTCGTGTCTAGGATCAATATAGCCTGGCCAACTATATTCATTCGAGACACGGCCAACATGTGTTTGGGAGTGACTGTGGTATGCGGCATGCCTAAAACTTACCCTAATACCACAAACATCGAGCCAGTGTCGTAACGAATCATGAAATACTACGGGAGTATTTCTTGAGCCAATCCTTTGTAAAAATCCTCTTTCATGCATTGCTCTTTGATCATTCCCTTAGCGATAATTTTTCCCGCTTAGATAACTTTTTCCTGCTTTATCGCTTATTCAACATATAACCGTCATATCTCTTGATTTAATTCAGAGGACTTATCATCCTCTCTTTCTTGATCTTATTAGATCAAGATGCCTCCAAGAAAGAGGCCCAACTCCAAGACCAACAACCCTCCTCCACCACCTCCTCCTCAAATCGACCCTGTAGTATTCCAGGCAGCTGTTACAGCCGCAGTGGCAGCTGCCATGTCTCAACGGAACTCTGGTGGTTCCGGTAGTTCGGGAGGTGGTACCCAAACCCAAAACCAAGAAAGTAGTCAGGGACACCGAAAAGAGGGTTCCTATAAGGATTTCATGAACGCAAAACCCACGTCCTTTGATGGCACTGGAGGTGTCATTTCCCTCACCCGATGGTTTGAGAAGATCGAATCCATCTTTGAAATTTGCGCCTGTTCAAATTCAGACAAGGTGAAGTTTGTCGCCTGCACCTTTATCGACAAGTGCTCTGACTTGGTGGAATGGCCGAGTTAAATCCCTAACCTTACCTGTAGCCAACGCCATGGGTTGGGAAGCGATGTAGGAACTTCTGTTGGCTGAGTACTGCCCTCGGGGAAAAATGCAGAATTTAGAACACGAACTCTGGAACCTGAAGATGAAGGGTTCCGATATCGCCGCTTACACTTCCAGGTTCGATGACTTAGCATTACTCTGCACGGGAATGGTTACCCCGGAGAGTAAGAAGATAGAGAAATTCATCTGGGGACTGACCCAGCCAACAAAAGGAAACGTCATAGCTGCGAGGCCAGATACATACGATAGTGCCAAACGCTTAGCACGAATCTTAATAGATCATAGTGATGACCCTGAGGAGATAGCTACCACTCCTGAGCCGACAGAGAGGAGTGGTGAGAAAAGAAAAATTGGGAAGAAGGAGAAAAGTCAGACATCGCAGGAGTCTTCGAAGAGGCAGCAAACGGTGGCAGTGCACGCTGCCACTTCCCCTGCAACTGTTTCTGTTGTTGGATCCTCAACTCGAAAACCTGCCAGTAGGTATACTGGAACCCTTCCTAGTTGTGACAAGTGCAACTATCATCACCTTCCTTCTGGTCCATGTATAGAGGTATTTTGCAACATTTGTGGCATAAAGGGTCACATGGCAAAAAACTGTAAGACACCAACTCAATCAACGAGTCAAACTTCCGGAGCGGGCTTTGGTCGGGCCTGTTATGGTTGTGGAGAAGGTGGACATTTCAAGCGAAACTGCCCCAAGGCAGTAACATCTGGCAACACCGGAAGAGTTCTAGCGATAGGACAAGAAGAGACAGCCACCGATCCCACCGTTGCCACAGGTATATTTCCCCTCGTTAAATTTTATGCCTGTGATTCTTTTTCGATTCTAGTATTGAAAGAAATTCGCTAACCATCCATTTGAACATCTTTTAAACCCTGTCGTTCGTGAGTAATCGAAAATGTATACCGTCGAGATGGTTATCAAGTGAGAATGAGAACGCCAATGTCATATCCGTAGATTGTATCCTCAACCCGAACAATTATTCTTTTCTGTTTGATCTAATGGCGAACTTTTCATGAAATGCTTTGATGTCATCTTTAGTATGTAATGACCGAGCCTCATTCATACTGTTATTCCTGGTTTCGAGAAACCCATTCATCTTAACCTACCTCCGACCCGACTCTTATGATCTTCATGCAGCGAAGCTTAAAAAGTTTTCCCAAGTATTCCTCGTTCATGTAATCATGTAAAAAGTTTTCGCATCGACCTAATCCCTGGAATTACCTCGTAGCCAAAACCTCAGTGAGGACGATGTGTCCAAGGCAGCAACCAGGACTTGATATGATCACTACGAGGTAGTAGTGGTGCCCTACGATCAAACCATTTTCCTGGTCAAGTAGATAAGCAAATCAGTCATACTTGTGGACCTTACCAAAAGCTAAGGCAATAAAGAATTAGTCAGCACTTGGGTCATACTTGTGGACCCATAGAAACCTATCAATTCTTGGGTCCCGCCGACTAGGATTGCAGACCCATCTAGAAATTTCCTTTAGGACCATCGGACCCTTAGTTACTCTGCCACGTGAAAATGTACCCACTTGTTGGAAGTTTTACTCTGGAAGGACATAGTATGCCTTGGGAAGCGCGGAAAACTTAACTCGTGGAACATTAGACCCTTCGAGAATTTAGGAGAGAGGTTAGAGAGAGAGTAGAGAGAGGAAGCAAAAGCTTCAAATGAATGTTTAAACACGTTTAAATAGTGTTCGGGATTTGGACACGGTGAAATTCTACCCGATACCGGCTTTAGACGGGGCTTTTGGTCGCACCCGATCAAGTTGCCGTAACTCGAAATGGTTAATTCTAGAAATGATCCGATTACTAATATGAGGTGTTAGAATGAGTTCTAAAGGAATTAGGACACCCATTAAGTCATAATATAAAATACACGTTAATGACTTAATTAAATGACGGAGTCGAAAACAAAATTGGAAACGACGATCGAATTATCGAAATGAGTTACGAAAAGGGGTAAAACAATGAAACGAAATTTCGGGTTGTTACATTAATCTATGTATCACTTGTATAACTTTTCTTTTGAAACAAATGTAAAACTTTCAAATATGTAATGTAATGGTTGTTTTACTTTACTTACTATGTACATTGGATTTGATACTCAACGTGGAGTCAACCCCGTAAATGTTTCCGCCTTCGGTTTTCGGGGTGTGACAGTCTTACCTTCCAAAGAAGAGGGAAAATCTTTCTTGCAATCACTAGTAACAAAGTTCTTATGTTCCTTCCTTTTATACCTTAACCCATAGAGACAGAAGGTGAAAGGAGACATAAAGTAAAAGCATAAACAAGCTTCTTACAAGCATGGTATACACCATTAAACAATTCAAAAGAGAACCATGTTTTGTCTCTTCTCAAACCTTGAAAATACAAGCTGAAAGAAGACAAAAAGTGTATTCCATACTCTTAACTCATGGCTATTTATTTTATATATATATATATATATATATATATATATATATATATATATATATATATATATATATATATATATATATACATATCATCTTTCTATAAAAGGTTATATTTTATAGAAAGTAATTCCATTATATATATATATATATATATATATATATATATATATATATATATATATATATATATATACACACACACACACACTACCCCTTTACACACGCCAAATGTCGGGTACGAATAGTTTTTTCAGAAACTACTTTCTAGAGGTTATACAGTTATGCTCGAGAAAAAACCTCAATATTTAGATGACAATTAAACATCGTTAACAACATTATGTTATACGCGATCACTCGTATGTTATTCATCTTACTGTCTTGTATATCCGCCTCTATACCATTATTTCTTATATTTGTACACAAGATGGTTTCCTTGTGATGTGGTTTCATTGAATTGTTGAGGGTATATAAAACGACATTTCTTTTGCTCATTCTTTATACAAGGACACTCAAAGTATAAGCTACCTCAAACACCAAATTATATCGATGTTTTGTCCAACATAAATGTGTTATCAACATACATTCTTAATTATACCGAACGTAACATGTAATTTCAATAAAGTTTAAAAATTGCAAAAACGGTGTTCTAAAAAATATGTGAGTCCGGCTTATGTTTTTATTTATTAATTAAAATGATTATATTTTTTATTTATAATAGAAAAATTAAGAAATTTATGTTCTACGAAATTGGTGCCAATATTGAGATTGAATATCCGATTTTTAATCCAAAACTGCTATACAACCGACGTCTTCCAAACGTGATGTCATATGATTGGTTTTAGGTCGAGTTTGTATTTTTGTAAGACATGCGTTAACTATCGGGATAAAAATGGCATTTAGTGATAAAGACATTACTACTAATTTTATCATTGTTATCTTTTTTGCTTACTTAAAAGATAAAGACTATTATTTTTATCTTGAGAAGCTAGAGGGTTTTGTTGGGCAAGTTTATATTATAAAACTTAAATTATTAAAAATAAATGCATGTGGTATTCATAGTTTTTTTATACCACCAAAACTATTTTGATAAGTTGCTTTCTTTTTCAACTACTAGTTCAACTTTTTAGTATTTATGTATCGTTTGATGTTTCATATAAGTGTCTAAACAATTAATCACATAGAAAGAATTTTTAGTATATAATGAAAGAAAAAACCATGAAGATCTTTCTTTTTGTGTTTGCAAAACATAAACATCATAGGCCCTTCGTTTGTGTTCTTACAATTTTGGATTCAAAGTTATACGAAAAATATTTTAGTTTAGAGGTATTTTATATAATTGTTACACAACCAATTTAAGTACTTTATGTGGACTAAGCATACATGCTACCCAACCAATCTAAATACTTGGAGCATTTGGATACTTGTATAAAGGTTAATTTGTTACAAAAAGTATAATAAATTAGGTAACCGGTTGTCAATTAACCCAAAAATTAGCATTACAATATGAAAATGAACATAATAAGAAATATGTACATTCTTGTTAGGTTTGATTTATGGATAGATCATATCACTAAGAAAAAAACATCAGGGGCTTAATATCTAAGTTTTCCATATATAAAGCAAACCATATCTCATGGTTGTGAAATGTTAGATGTTGACATGACAACAATAGTGAAGATAGTCTTATCTAGGGTACTGCAATTGAATTGCACATCAAGAAAGAATCATAAAAAAATATTGTTACAATTTCAACCCACCTGCCAAAAATCAATTCTTTTAAAAATGTCTTCTTTAATGAAATTTCAACAAACACGTAGTAGATGAATCTTGAACGCAATATTTACAAGCGATAAAACATAGAAAAGAATAACTTAATAATTTGACCAAAATAAATTTAAGAGGATTTACCCAAAAAGAAAAAAATGACCTCTATATTTGTTGACTGTGGCCAATATACTTAAAAAATTTGAAATTCTTGTCATTAGTCATTAGACATTTCAAGTTTTAACAATTTAAAAAATATATAGAAAATCATAAATATTACTGTTACATATAATTATCAACAATACTATCATAAATGACAATATCCCCATCCAGTTTAACCTCCATGGAAATTGCATTCTTCCCTTGGTTTTGCATAGGTTTATCAAGCATACCGTATATAAGGATGGACCTACTATCTACATTGTTAAGGAAAACTCAATTTTTCCTTCCAACTTTCCCAGCGATGGAGGATCCATCCCCATAGAATTGCATAAATGAGAGTGTCCGAGAATAAACCTGAATCTGAAATGGTCCATTGTTCTGTCTTCCTTACCTAGCAAGATCAAATGATTATTACATGTAGTATTAATATAAATAAAATACAGTTAATGAAAGTACATTGTGATTCAAAGGATTCCTAACTAGGTTCCATATATAAGGAATGAAGAACACTGAGGAGTGCTTTCTTGGATCATGCATGAAACATAAAGTGGTGAACATCTAAATTTAAAAGGATGGAAATGAGTTATTAATGTTAATATTGCATCTCAAATTTAAGATATTGCAGCATTGTATGTCTAATATACACACTACCTGCATGTTGCATTCTGTCATTTGCTAATATAACATAAGAAGCTACTGGTTACCTTTGGTAATTCTCAAATTCCAAGATCAAGATCAAGCTTCTTGGAGCATGTTGATACTACAAGCTTCACCCTTGCCCAAAAGAAATGGTAAATCATAAATTAAAATTAAAATGATTTGCATATGAAAGAGGCATACCCTATGAATAATTTATGGAATTGTATATGGATCGTGTTCTTGACGCACCAATGTAGAGAAATCGAATTAGATAAAAAGAGAAGGTGAGATAGCGATATATTTAGGAAGTGGGCCGAGATTGGAAATATTAGGGATTTCATAATTAAATCATAGCAGGGACATGGCCAAGATAAACAGAAATGGGTAGAGATTATCGAAATTGAGATCTTGGAAATTGAATTGAGAACATATACATACCCGACGTGGGATTCCAAAGATTAATCATTAATAGGTGGCATCATATCAGACCAAGTGATTATACATTGAAGCCATAATCCCAATCATTCCGCCTTCCTATTTTGTAGAAGTAGGGTAAATGGAAACTACACCAAATCCCTAAAGGTTAAACAACGTCTTGTTACCTTATTTTGATTTCAGGTAAAGAGATATCAAGTGAAGCTTTATGAATAATATATTTATAGTAAATGATGTTTTTAAGGTTTCTAGAGGAGACTCGATGGTGGTGTGGTTGTTTTTAGATAGAGACCGAGTGGAAGAGTGGTAGATGTGTGGAGATGGCAATAAGGTTTCTGGTTTTGTGCTCTGGATTTGCGATTTTTCAACATGTTACATTTCTACCGGTGCAGGTTGCTGGGGAATGGATGGTGCACTAAATTTAAGTTTTGTGCATGGTGGTGGTGCGAGTCATAGACTCAAAGTGGGCGTTGTTTAACTTTATGAGCATGGTTGCCAATGGAAGTGGAGCCCAACGGTTTTTGGTGAGATAAAGGGAAAGCTTATGTGTATGAGGGAATTTAGGGAACCATGTTGGGTCGTTAAGGTTACAGTGAGGATGGCGATAACTTATATATAAAGTAATTCCAATGTGTTTGTGTGTCTATGTATATATACACTAGCTGTTTACCTGCGCCAAACCCCAGGTACAAATAGTTTTTTTCAAAAATTAGTTTCTGAAGGTTATACATTTATGCTCAAGCAAACCTTAACATTTAGATGTAAGTTAAACATCATTAACAACTTTGGGTTATACGTGATCACCCATATGTCATTTATCTTATTGTCTTGTAGGTCCACCTCTATACCATTATTTCTCATTTCTGTACACATGATGGTTTCCTTGTGACGTGGTTTCATTGAATTTTCGAGGGTATATAAAATGACATTTCTTTTGCTCATTCTTCATACAAGGACACTCAGAGTTTATGCTACCGCAAAGACCAAATTATATTGATGTCTTGTCCAACATAATCTGTTATCGGCATACATTCTTAATTATACCAAACGTAAAATGTAATCTGTATTAAGTTTAAAAATAGTAAAACTGGTATTCTGAAAAATATGTGAGTCTGGTTCATGTTTTTATTTATTAATTAAACGATTATAATTTTTAGTTTTTAATAGGAAAACTAAGGAATCTATGTTCTACGAAGTATGTGCCAATATAGAGATTGAATATCCGATTTCTAATCCAAAACTGCTATGCAACTGACGTCTTCCAAACCGGATGCAATATGCTAGGGTTTAGGCCGAGTTTGTACTTTTTTAAGACATGTGTTAACGTTCGGGATAAAAATGGAATTTAGTGATAAAGACATTACTATTAATTTTATCATTGTTATCTTTTATGCTTACTTAAAACAATAACACTATAATTTTTATCTTGTAAAGCTAGAGAGTTTGGTTGTGCAAGTTTATATTATAAAACTTACATTATTAATAATAAATGTATGCAATATTCATATTTTTTTTATACCACCAACATTATTTAGATAAGTTGCTTTCTTTTTAAACTACTAGTTCAAGTTTTTAATATTTATGTATTGCTTTACGTTTCAAATAAATGTCTAAACAATTATTCACTTAGAATGAATTTTTAGTATATGATGAAATAAACAACCAAGAAGATATTTATTTTTGTGTTTTCTAAAAGTAAACTTCAAAGGTCTTCTGTTTGTGTTCTTTCAATTTTGGATTCGAAGTTATACGAAAAATATTTTAGTTTTAGAGGTATTTTTTGATAATTCTTACACAACTAATTTACGTACTTTATGTTGAGTAAGCATACATGCTACCTAACCAATCTAAATACTTGGAGCATTCGGATACCTAGATAAAGGTTAATTTGTAACAAAAAGTAGAATAAATTAGCTAAATGGTTGTGAATTAACCCTAAAATTACCATTAAAACATGAAAATGAACATAATTGGAAATATGTACATTCTTGTTAGGTTTGATTTATTGATACATCATATCACTTAGAAAAAAACATTAGGGGCTTAATATCTATGTTTTCCATGATATAAAGCAAAACATATTTCATGGTTGTGAAATGTTACATGGTTAAGATGACAACAATACTGATGATAGTCATATCTAGGGTCCTGTAATAAGTTGGAAATAAGGAAAGAATCATCAAAAAATATTGTTAAAATTTCAACCAACCTGCCAAACCTCCCAAAAATCAATTCTTTTAACTCTGTCTTCTTTAATGAATTTCAACAAACATGTAATAGATGAATCTTGAACTTAATATTTACAAGCAATAAAACATAGAAAAGAAAACTTCATAATTTGACCAAAATAAATTTAAGAGGATTTACCCAGAGAGAAAAAAAATGACCTCTACATTTGTTGATCGTGGCCAATATACTTAAAAAAGTTGAAATTATTGTCATTAGTCATTAGACATTTCAAGTTTTAACAATTAAGAAAATATATAGAAAATCATAAATATGTCTGCTACACATAATTACCAACAACAATATCACAAATGACATTATTCCCATCCACTTTACCCTCCATGGAAATTGCATTCTTCCCTTGGTTTTGTATAGGTTTATAAAGCGTAACATATACAAGGATGGACCTACTATCAACATTGTCATGGAAATAGTCAATTTTACCCTCCAACTTATGCGCCAATGGAGGAGCCATCCCCATAGAATTGAATAAATGAGACTATTTATGAATAACCCTAAATTTGAAATGGTTCACTTTACCCTTCACCTTACCTACCAAGATCAAATAATTATTACATTTAGTATTAACATAAATTAAATACAATCAATGAAAGTGCATTGTGATTCAAAGGATTCTTAATTATGTTCCATACATATGGAATGAAGAACTCTGAGGAGTGCTTTCTTGAATTATATATGAACCATGAAGTGGTGAACTACTAAATTAAAAACGAGGAAAATGAGATATCAATGTTGATAATGCATCTCTAATTTAAGATGTTGCAGCATTGTATATCTAATATACACACTACTTGTATGTGGCATTCAGTCATTTGTTAATATAATATAAGAAGCTACTGGTTACCTTTGGTAGTTCTAAAATTCCATGATCAGGATCAAGCTTCGTGGAGCATGTTATTACTACAAGCTTCACCATTGCCCAAAAAAAAGGTAAATCATAAAATAAAATTAAAACGATTTGCATATGAAAGAAGCATGCCCTATGAATAATTTATTGAATTGCATCCGGATCATGTCCTAGACTCACCAAAGTGGTGAAATCGAATCAGATAAAAAGAGAGGCTAAGATAGCTATATATTTAGGAAGTGAGGGTAGAGATTATCAGAATTGACATTTTGAAAATTGAATTGACAACATATATATACCTGACGTAGGATTCCAAAGATTAATCATTAATTGGAGGCGACAGATCAGACCAAGTGGTTATACATTGAAGCCATAATCCCAATCATTCCACCTCCCTCTTTGTAGAAGTCGGGTCAATGGAAACTACACCAAATCCCTAAAGGTTAAACAACGTCTTGTTACCTTATTTGTATTTCAGGTAAAGAGATAAAAAGTGATGCTTTATGAACAATATATTTAGAGTAGAAGATGTTTTTAAGGTTTCTAGCAGATGCTCAGTGGTGGTGCGATCATGTTTAGATAGAGACCGAGAGAAAGAGTGGTAGATGTGTGAAGATGGAATTACGGTTTCTGGTATGCAGCCCAAGCTTTGTGGTTTTGCAATAGGTTATATTTGAGCAGGTGCATGTTGTTGTGGAATAGATGGTGTGTTGACTTTATGGCTTTAGGATGTTGCTGAAGCGATTCATAGACTCAAAGTGTTCATTGTGAAACGTTATGAGCACAGTGGTCAATGGAAGTGGAGGCCAACGGTTCTTGGTGAGATAAAGGAGGAGCTTATGTGTATCAGGGAATTTAGGGAACCATGTTGGGTCGTTAAGGTTACAGTGAGGATGGCGATGATTTAAAAAACATCATCTTGGTCAAGGTGGTTGATGGTTATGGAAGAAGGAGGCCAATCTCTTTTTTAATCAAATATGAAAAAGTCGAGATATACGCCAATTATAGATTTCATAATTTGAAAACCACCGTTTATGGACTACATTTCTGAAAGCATGGGATGTGAATGAGTCTTTCACATTTTCAGCAGAAAATCATGGAATGCAAAATTGACTATGAATAAATTATAATACTTAAAGCATCATAATTTAGACATTTGAAAAATCCAGATTTGAATATTATATAAATCATATTATTTTATTCATTGTTGGTTGTTCTATTAGCTTAATGGTTTGGATGTCTTAAAAAATAATATTATTATATTGAATTTTTTTTCAAAAATAATTAGATTTATTTTATAAGATAGTATAGATATATATAGAGCTAGGTTCATGTATTGTTTCTATCTATTGTGTGGATGTAGGGATGATTGTGGACCAAGAATTTTAAAACCTTAAATAAAGACAACTTTGTAATTTTACATTTAATTAATGACATTAGTTAACTAAATCAATTATTAACCCCTTATATATGGCTATTACCTTAATTTTGTCACTAACTCTATTTATCTTTCTCCCATTCTTTCTCTAAAATCATTGGTCCGCCACCATCCTCCACCAAACACTGAGTTGTCGGTGTCGGTTGTATACTCCCTGTTATATAAATGTAGTGGCCACCAAAGGTTAGGCTTTTTCTATTCTCGTCTCTTCGGTCATCTTCCTCAAGCACTCCGACCATCACACGTTGTTGTCGGCAATCTTCTATCTCTACATCTCCGACCACCAAAGGTTAGGCTTTTTTCTATTTGCGTGTTGTGGAACCCTAAATCAACGCCATCGTCGGTCTATTATAGTAAATCCCTATTTTCTCCCATTTATTTTATATTAACAAAACTATGATATCATTATTTTTGTTTAACCCACATTGTTTCTTTAACAACTTCACTGGTATTTCCCCAAAGTAAAGTGTAAGTTGATGTATCTAACATGTTTAGTACTTTTAGAATGTATACTTCAGTTTATTTGTTGAATGAAAAGTTTATATTCTAAAAGATTATTAATTTTTCATATTTTTTGTTGACTTCTTTTTGTTAAATAAAAATAGTTTGTGAACATTAGAGATACATGGGTGAATTACAAAAAATATTGAAGATTATACATAATCGAGGTGTGTTTTTTGTATGATTATTTTTGCTAATTTCTTTTAATTTATATGATAGAAGCCTAAGATGTGGAACCTATGTTCACATAGGTTGATTAAAACTATTGCTTGGTTACCTTCTCGCTAAATTGGAGATGTTCTAAAATCAGGTGTCTGATTAGATTAGAGTTAGAGGCCAGTTGTTTTCGTCAAAGCTTTATTTGTTTCTTTTCATTTTCACAAAATTTAGTATATGTATCGAATTCAAATTGTGTGTCAGCAATACCTGTAATGGATTTTTAAACAACATTTTTTAAGTGGTTCAATTTATGTTTATGAGTTTTGATTTAGACTTTTTAAATCATTTCACCTGTTGGATCTTTGCTTTTGAATATTTTGAGCATTAATTTCTATTATATCTAAGTTGCACGACAAGTGTTTATGGAAATGTCTAGAAGAACATATGACCATGTGGTACACATTCTATAGAATTACTAAAGATTATTTTATTAGTTTTCATATAAAAGCAATCTCATAGAATGATATTCTTATATAATTCAATTTCATGACAGTTATTCTTATACAGTGCTTGATTCCAAGTCAATTATTATCACATAATGCATGAATGGAATATCATGATCACGGGCCTGAAGGTTGGATACTGGTGTGAGATGGAGATGAACAATGATCACCGACCTTCACAAAACAAAACATTATTCATCATATATTTTGGCAGAATAATCTACAATAGAATGACACGATTATAAGTAATATTATATTCTAGTAGAATATGTAAGTAGAATAACCTAAAAATTGTGTTTATTTTTTTGGAAACCAAATATTCTTGAATAATATTAATAATAGATGATTATTCTTTAAGAATATTGTTACTCCTTAATTAATGGTTTAATTTTTTTTTTATTCTTCAATAGTCATATACTGAATTAACCATGTATTCAATTTGTATCTCATGATATGACATAAATGGTGGATTCTTTTCCCAAGAAAGTAGAATATAAATCATTTCGTCTAGCTCAAACCAATTTGTTAGGTCCTTTTGAGACAAACTCAAAAAGGTGTCATGTGACAATGCCAAGATTCTACCAAAGGAATCTTGTATCTTGACCTTCTTTTAAAATATTGTTAATTCATACAAAAGATTTTAAAACTTTTAACATTCATATTTATCTATCTCTAAAGATTTTACATTCCAAGAATGTATCTTGTCATTCCTAAGTCTTTTATTTCAGAAATACTTTTCTAGTTAAGGTGAAACAACCTTGCATAGCAAGAATGTTATTTCAAAAGATTAAGTATGTCTCATTCGTACATGATTAAGAATATAACTATCATCCCACTAGTTCATAGTAAACACATATGTTCTTTTCATTTTGATATAAAAACATACCTTTTACCTTTATATTAAAATGATTATTCCAACCTTGAGATGTTTCATTTAAATCTACAACTGGATTTTAAGCGTTACATATTTGGTTAGGATAACATGGATTAAGAAAACCTCCATGCTAAGCTACATAGATATCTTCAAGTAGATGTCTATTAAGAAAATTAGTCTTTCTTGAAATCAATTTTCTATATCTATTATTATGACTATAAAGTTATAGTAAATAATATCCTTGTTGCTCTAATCATAGCTAGTTGTGAAAAGGGATGATCATAGTCAATGTCATGAATATGATAAGGACCATGGTCAATGACATGAGTATGATAAAATCCTTTTATGACAAGCCTTGGTAAATGTGAAGGATACCCATGTATATATTCTTTGTAAAAGAATATGTTACTTCTCCTAGACTTGCTATAGAGAGGAAGATTAATCAAGCCCATACTTGATTATTATACAAAAATTACAGCTCAATGTTTATGACTCTAAGTCATTTATTAAATTCAAGCTTGATGGGTTTTATACAAACAATCCTATGTGTGCATGCAACCCTAGAGTTGGATCTATGTTTTCACTATTAGTTATACAACTTTATGAACACAAAAGGAAACCCGGCATGCTAGTACTATTTTCGAAATCCACATAGAAGAATAGAATACATACCTTTTGTTGTTATATAGTAATAACAATTAGTTCCTTGAATCTCCTTAGCTTTGAAAGCAAGTACCACAAGTGTAGTACCTCTAATGGCTCACAAACACACTTTAAGTAAAAGGATGCATATAAGAGAAGGGAAGGGAGGCAAGAAGCTCTAAAATTCGACCCTAATATGGTTTCTCAAAGGGTTGGCCGAATTTAGTGCCTTAGGGTGCTATTTATACTTAAGGCTAACTAGGGTTTCAAGGTGGAAACCCTAATCCCTTAGCTTAGGGCCTAAGCAAGTCCATGAACTCCTTTCCTTAAGCCCTTGGATGAAAATTCCTAGATCCTTCTAGGATTTTCGTTCAAGCGTTAATAAAGGTGATCCAATAGCCCAAAGTCTCAATTATCAAATAATTACAAAACAACCCTGTACTTTTAATTAATTCCTTTAATCCCAAAATTAATTCCTAATTAATTTCTGATTAAATACTAATTAATAATATCATTCCAAATTAATATATTATTAATATAATATATTAAAAAATCATATTTATACTCCAATTTAGTATTCTTAACAACAAACCAACCTCTTTCCTTAACAATCATCCTGTTTAGTCACCAGTGTGAAGGCAACCCAAAAGGACCATGCTTACAATCGGGTCAAGTACATACCAAAATAGTTATGGACTTAGACACTAATCCAACAGTCTCCCACTTGGATAAGTCTAATAAATATTCTGCGTATGACTTTAGAACCTGATCAGCAATCGTAGCTTCCAAAAGCCGATGCCAGCTCGGATCGTATTAGAAAAGTGTCCTCTAGATAAGGGTTCATATATTCCTCCATTCTTGATATTGCATAGACGTGAGACATAGATTGAAATCATTATCTCAGTCTATGTGTTGTTTCCCGATTTCCGATTTATGATGACTAACAACATACTACAATTGAAAACATCAAATTAGTCCTGGCTTGGCCAAGCGCTTAGGGTGTCATCAGTAAATCATCGAGGGCCCACAGATATCACTTTTATCCCACTTTGGAAAAAGGAATGAATAAACTTAGAATCAATGCTTGCTTGTATTCACTCATCGAATCACACACAAAAATAAGTTTTATAACACCAAGATACTGGTGCGTTTACTTATCATCAATGTGCATCGACCATCAAATAACAACTCACACGTCTCGTTTTCAAGAATATACAATATTATCGACTCAAAATCACTCGTGATAAAATCCATGAAGTGATTCTTGTGAGTGTGGGTTTAATCCAATGCTCAAAATCATATTCATAAGCCCTCACGAACGTTGCAACAAACCTTTGCTATGTCTAACACACTTTAGACAATCTACAAACCAATTCATGACAGTCTTCATTCATGCCTACTTCCAACATATGAACGACTTTGGACCATTCGAATAATTTGATTATTCTAGAATAACTAATTATTCAGGAAGTCAAAACATGCCAAGTGAAACACAAGAATAATACTAATCCTATATTGTCCCAAACCTTTGAGTATAAATAAAACACATTTTATTTATCACCATATCGATTACTCGTTATTTGTTGTTTCGGTTAATTAACTTATTACTTGAATAATTACTACAATTGTCCCATGTTCTTAGCATGCGCATAATGTTTAGTTATGGTCCTTACTTTGTGAAATAGATCAAATGAACACATTTCCAGTCATACTCATTTGACAACTCCAAATCCTTATCAAAAGTATAAGAATATCAAATTCTTGCCACTTATAGAATATGCTAGATTCTAACATTTTATGCAATGATCATTTTGTAAATTCATAGCTCAAAATCATCAAGACTTGGCTAATCTCTATCAGAAACAATTCTATAGATATGATGTCTCTCACTCAAAGTACATTCCTTTGAACATCCTTCTTGCATAAAAGTTTCTAATCTAGACATAGATTCTCAATATCCAACTCCCAATATGGAAACATTTCCACATTTGCCATATTACAACTCATTCTTCATAAAATCTTATCTATTCATAATAATGTCGATATGGTCCATCCAATACAATACTTCCAACTACTCACAAGCAACCAATCTTCAGCAAACTTTGGATCGACCTTTGATAGTTGTTTAATTATTTTAGTCAAAACCGATTCTAGTCCTTTTTCCCTCTTAGTGCGCTAGACATTTTGAAAATTTTAGAATGGTAAACTATTATAGCATTTGCAATCAATCCTATACCCGAAGCGTATGGGACACGATACATAATGTCTTACATAAAGATATGATACTTTATCAATCTTCTGCAATAATATTTTATGTGTTACATTCTCATAACTCGAACTATGAAGAGGGATGCCGTAATCATAATCGAAATTTGTGAACACACTTTGTATCCTTAACTAAATTTATTAACATTCCACAATCTAAGCCTTTAGATTTGAAATGAAGCATAATATTCTCTCCCTTAATTATAGAAAAACAACTTTTCAAACCTTACGACTTTGCAAAGTATAACTCTTGTTTTCTATAATTAATATTGCTAACTTGCAATACTTGCCATAATAACCATACAAGCATAACACTTATGCTCCCACTATCATGATGATTATTATCATATAAGCAGAACACTTATGCTCCCACTAGGTTTGACATGTATTCAGAAAACAGCTGAACTTCTAGAAAACAATGCTTATTGAAATTATTAAGTTCATATTTCTAATACTTGATCTAAGCTTCTTAAACTTATACACCTTTGTCTTAGAAATCTCACATGTGTGTCTAGACAAATTCAGAACTTATGTTACTAAGTCCGAAATGTTCAGACTTAATTGTCAAATCTCACAATTTGAACTATGGAAAGGGATGTCGTAACCATAATCGAATTTGAGAATACAATTTTCACAATTGCTATCTTTTTAAAATCTCTTTTAGTGAAAGCATTTCCTCATAGTCATTTTTATGAAGGAGGGAATCTTATGACACTTAGATTTTATGGTGTATGTGTTCCTATCCATGTGAATTTGTCAAAACCAAAGTTTGCGACAAATCCAAACTCATATGGACCAAACTTTCTTAATCTTGATTTCTTGCCTTATGGTAACAAGAGTGCCCACCATGTCTTCCAAGTAGTTCAGCAACATCCTTACGTATCAATGTACTTTCCATCGATCAAGGTGCTTTGTCTTTATGCATTCAAATGAGAACTCATAGACTCACATGCACAATAAAATCAATTGGAATGGCACAGAAACAAAATAATGTCAACACGATAGGTTGTAAACCTCAAGTCGTGTGCTAGTGATGATCGATAAGGTTTATTCTTGATTAGTTCTTGAAACCTTTTTCAAGATCATTAAAACTCCCACTGAACACTTGACATGCATGATTCTCTTGTCAGGAAACTTTCCTAGACAAAACAAATATTCAAGAGTTAGTGTAGTTCTTATCAAGACAAAACACTTCACATAATTGGTCCTAGTTGGTCTTTGTCTTATCCAAGACAGCACAACTTACCAATTTCAAATGTGCAAGAATAAGAAAACTTTCCAAATTCCACATTTGTTGAGTGTTATAAACCTTCTTAAGATTTGTCACTCAATTCACAATCTTGGAGTATAACTCTAAGACTTGATATTGGGACGAAGTATGATTGACTTCTTGATTTTAACCATTTCCATAATTCTCGATTCCTCTTCTTAGACATACAAGTGCACTAAAACTCACTTAGAGGATCAATTGAGATATGGTTCTTAATCATTAAGACTTATCATAAAACACAATAAAATATACTCTCCCTTCTTCTTAGAATTGAGACACTTTTATCTTTCTGCCTTCTTGATTCTTCTTATTCGTTCTGCTATTCATTGAAACTCTTTCAATCAACTCAGAATTACACTTAATCTTATAATTCTAATCATATTTACTAATCTTTAGTAAATCATGATGAATATCTTTGTCACTTTTGTGGTGGACTTGATCAACACACAACCTAGTGTGCTCGATCTCCTAGTCCTTCACTTGACACTTTGTCAAAGAATTATTCTAATTTCCAAAATATGGAGTCTCTCATTCATCATGCAACCAAGTTGTATGATTCCATGTTTCTGTACAAATTGAAACTTGGGCAATGAGAAACTCTCCCTATTTGGTAAAATCTCGACATTTTCAGAAATAACCTAATTAAGAATCAAATCCATCATTGCTAATAATAGAAACCTTCAAACACCAATTTCTCATACACGCCATTGCAAGGATAAATAAATAATATAAAATCAAAATTTATTTTATTGCGGAAAAATTTGTCCTTACAATGCAATTCAATTGAAAACTATATTAATACATATTTCTTAGCAATCTATTATAACTCCAAGTAGTTGCTCAAGAATCTAATCTTCAAGGAATGCGATCGAAATCCATTTCTTCACGATTAGATTCAGCTCACTTCTTCCCTGAAGCTTCCTCTCTTTTCTTCGATCCTATAAAACATCAAAATGTAATCTTATCACATCATCTATTAAGAATCTTAGAGTACGAACTTAAAAGAGTTAGTTAATGGATTTTACCTGAAGTAGAGTCATACATCTTGACTCTCCCATCTCTTAGATCTCTTAGGTAAATAGAGCAGCTTCGTCTCCAATGCCCCTTTTCTTGGAAATAAAAACAAATAAGCTCTTTTTGAATGGCACAAGGAACTATCTCAGAATTTACCTTTTCTGGATCTCTAATGTTATCATTTTCAATGTCCATTGAAGTTTGGGAGTTTGATTTACCAGAAAAATTTTCTCGACCAGCTCGCCAAATCATTGCTGATTCAACAACTATAAGGAAATCAATGAGGGTCACGTCATGATCCATAATATAGTACTCTCTAACGAACTCACTATATGATTCAGGAAGCGACTCAAGAACCTAGT